>NC_085047.1:38323726-38952234 GCF_963662255.1 Cinclus cinclus
TGACAGGCTTTCCCCAGGACTGTTTCTCTTCATATCCTTTTGGAAGGGAAATAAATATTTTTGGGTCTCATTGCTTCTTTTCTGCTCAGTCCTAGGGTAACAGATTCTGATAATAACTGTTCAGAGGGTTTTCAGCACCATTCATATACAAAGGAAAATGTATTCTCAAACAACACACATACATGGAACTTCAATTTCATGACAGCTCTGTTACTATGAGACTGATAACATCCAATTCCAAGAAAAAATTTCATGTCAAACAAATAAACAAATAAAGAAAGACAAAAATCTAAGTGGAAAAGAGAGACTTTCAGCAAATACTCCTATATCTTCCAGAAATGGAAAAGAAGAAAACAAATCTAACTCCTAACTGCTGTTAAAATCCCCGTATATTTTTCTTCTATTATTACAAAACAAGGTCATAAACCTAACATGGATGGCAGTTTAGAAGGAAGCTTGTGAACTTAAGACAATATGAAAGAGAGTTTGCATGGTCAGACCAAGAATTCAGAGCCAACATGCCAATATGTCAAACCCAAATTTATTTCCTTTTCTGTCATCATTTTTAGGATAACTACATCAGTTTGGACTATTCAGTTCCGCAGGCAGCACACAGCATGCTACTCTCAGAGACCCAAAAATAGGATTCTTTACGATCAGCTCCCTACTGAGTGCTAACAAGCATCCATGTAATATATTGAGAAGGTGTGAGCATGTCAAGCTCCTTGCCCAGCTGGATATAAAAATAGGAAATAAGCACCAAGACAGAGGCTAACAAAGATATCAGTAACAATGACATAGAATGATTTGTCAAATGTGTTTGATACATGATACTTGCAAGACTATTCTGCTTTTAGGTAGTTGTGGAAGCTCTTGCTGTCTTGAAGTAAATCTACTACCTTGCATGCAAGGTATTGAAAATGGAGTGATGGCCTTATGGAGACACTGAACTTCTCATCTATTATTCTTCCAACACTAAAAAGACAGGAAGTATTTCCCCTCATTCATTATTCCCATTCTCTTAGGCAAGAGAGAGTTGACACATATTCCACAATATTTGCAGCCATAAATGATAATTTCTCTTCGTTAATTTTACCCTCTTGCAGGATCCTTTGATCTGTTTGCATTTATCAGAATGGTCCAAGAAGCAAGATTTTAGTTCTGACATTGATTCATGGGTTTTGAATTTTTTCATCTGCATTAATTTTTCAAAGGACAGAATGTGTTTTATGCTCTTTGAGACCTTCAAATAAAGCTTTTATATTAGTCAGATGTATTTTTCAGAGACCTTTCATGAACGTTTTAACCATATCTGTTAAATGTTCTTTGTGGCATTGAGTTGGATAGACATACAGGGCACAGGACTCATCTTTGGTCAGTGACAGAAAAAAGGTGAGACTTCCACTTCTATCCACTTCTATCATGCTTCTGCATTTAAATTGTGTGTTTTGAATATCCTGCAAATCATCTCTCTGTAGCATACTTACCACAAATAAAATACAGAATATAATGCTTTTCAATATCATAGAATTGTACAGTCATCAAATGCTTTGGGTTGGAAGGGACTTTAAAGATGATCTTGTTACACCATCCACTAGAACAGGGTGTTGAAAGACCCATCCAAACTGACCTTGAACACCCCCAGGGATGGGGTACAACCTCTCTGGGCAACCTGTGACAGTGTCTTACCACAATCATGGTAAATAAATTACTTTTAATATCTAATCTGAAACAGCCCTCTTTCAGTCTAAAGCCATTCCCCCTTGTCCTGTCACTACATGCCCTTGTCAAAAGTCCCTCTCCTGCTCTCTTGTAGCCCCCCTAGGTACTGAAAGACTGCCATAAGGTCCCCGTGGAGCCTTCTTTGCAGGCTGAATTCTCTCAACCTGTCTTCAGAGGAGAGATGTTTCTGCCCTCTGATCATTTTTGTGTTCCTCCTCTTGACTCACTCCAGCAGGACCTTGTCCTTCCTGTGCCAGTGACAGCAGGGCTGGGTACAGCACTGCAGGTGAGGTCTCATGAGAGCAGAGCAGGGAGGCAGAGTCCCCTCCCTCACCCTGCAGGACACACTGCTCTGGATGCAGCCCAGGACACAGCTGACTTTATGGACTGCGAGTGCACATTGCTGAGTCATATTCCATACTTAATTCACAGGTACCTCCAAGTCCTTTTCCACAGAGTTGTTTTCAATCCACTCATTGCCCATTCTGTATTTGTGCTTGTTATTGTTCCAGTCCAGGTGCAGGACCTTGAACCTGGCCTTGTTGCAGGTCGTGAGATTCACATGGGTCCTCCTCTTAGTTCTGTCCTGATCCTTCTACATGGCAACCCTTCCCTCCAGCCTGCTGGATGCACCACAGAGCTGCATATCATCCACAAACTCTCTAAGAGTGTGCTCTAGCCCTTAGTCCATGTCACTGACAAAGTTATGAAACAGCACCAGTCCAAACACCAGCCCTGAGAAAGGCCACTTGTCACTGCTTTCCACTCAGACACTGGGCCATAGAGCACAGCTCTTCAAGTGCAACCCTCAGCCAATTCCTTATCCATCGAGTGGTCCTTCTGTCAAGTCCATGTCTCTTCAGCTTAGAGATGAGGAGGTCACACTGAACAGTGTAAAATGCTTTGCACAAGCACAGGCAAGTACAAGTACAGATTACATCAGTCACTCTTCCCTCATCCACCATGCTGCAACTCTTTTATTATATAAAGCCACCAAATTTGTCAGGCATAATTTGCTCTTCATGAAGTCATATTGGCTGTCACAAATCACCTCCGTATTTTCCATGTGCCTTAGCATGGGTTCCATTAGGATCTGCTCCACGATCTTGCTGAGTATGAAGAAAAATACATTTAAGAGGAAAAGATGTATTTAGCATGTTTTCTTTTTTATTTCACTTAGCTTTGGGAACCTAATAGATGTTGCAGTGTACAGCAGTGGGAATAAACAGCACTCAGAGTTGGGTTGTAACCACTCATTTTGAAATGAAACCACACTATTTTTCTTTAAAGCATTATTTAGTTAACTCATAATCTGTGAAGAGTGGAATTGCTCTATCAGTTTTACACAGTCTCTTTCACAACATTCATGGAAAAGATGTATAGAATAAATTCACTTCTGAAGAGAAAGCCCCAGGTTATTTTCACTGAACAGTTTTTATCATAGATATTGTGACCATTATAGAAATATCTGACCTCTAATTCTCCTTGAAGAAAGAAATACCATCTCCTCGGGACACCATTGTTATCTCATATCTCTATGAAGAAAAAAAAACACCATCAGAAAAGTCTGTGCCTCTACAGAAGCAGAAATTTTTGTGCTGAATTTCAAGCCATTTTCAACATCCAAGAAGCTGAAAGCATACTTCACAACTCTTGTGTCCCTGTGACCTTGGTGGACTATAAAGACTTGGATGTCAGACTTTCAACTGTGGAATGTAAAACTAAGCTGTTTGACAAACCACATCAGTCAGTGCCTCTGAACAGTGGCTCAAGAACCAGGACTTACCCTTTCTCTATCGAATGATTTATCAGAGTGGTAGAAAATATTGAGCTACTGCTTAAGAAATGCCAAAGGACACTGGACCCAGGAGGGATACATGCATAATTCATGACACTGATCAACAGTATTCATAGGGAACAGTAACTACTTACTTTTCCCAATTTTAGTAGACTTACATTTCATAAAAGGAAATTGCACAGGCACTCATCTTTATTCATAAATCTGAGGGCAGATAGTGTCCCAAACCCATTGGAAAAAAACTACACATGCAAAACTGTACTATGCATACATTATTTTCCAAGCCTGCGTGTATCCTGTGCTATGGGGAGTAACTGGAAGATGGGAAACAAAGAGAGGAATATGTCAGTTAACCCAGGCACTTAGTATCTGTAAAATCTACTGTCTACCACTGTGAATCAGTAAGTTTCTTTCTGCTTTCAACTGCCAGGTTTGAAATACAAAAATTAAAGCTTTTTGTCACTTAAAATAAAAAGAAAGCTCTAATTGAGCTGAACTAAATGATGGAATGTTTGTTCTCTGCCATAAATTAGTATTTACCATTGCCATCAGAAGCCATTTGAGTGTTTTTGGCAGGATGGAGGCATACATCAGTTTTAGGGGGAAGAGTTTTGTTTGGTTAAATCTGAAGTTCTATTGTTATTAACTTCTCTCTGCCACTGCCTACAAAGAGGGAGGGGGTAACCCTAGCCCTGGCCATTTCTGTGAAGTTTTCATGCAGATTGGCTTCTCTCATTAGTTAAATAGAAATACCTTCCCCAGCTGCAAGGGCAGAGCCTGCAGGCACACATGGTCACTGTGTGTCAGCTGGCATAAATATACATATTGCCATTTGACTGTGAGGGAGCATGAGACAGGTTTAAATACCAGTGTATTGTGCCAATCCAGAGATTATACTGTACCTTACTTACCTGAAGAAAGATATGTCTCTCCTGTAAATCCTGTGTCATGATATCTGGTCTGTTGATGCTTTGGACAGATGAAAATATTTGAGAAGGTATTAGACTTCTAGATTTATGCAATTTAATTGCTCTTTTATATTATTTTTATGCATATTTTTATTTTTGCATCAATTCCTTGCCTATAGTTGGAATAACACTTGTGCCTCAAGGACACAAAATACTGATATATCAAATTACTGAAACAAATGAATGTACCTTAGATCATGTCATATGGGGCTCTTAGAAAATCATCTCTGCACTTAGAAACAACACACTTTGAAGAAAGGAAAAAAAAAGCCTAATGTTAAAGCTTCAATAATTCATCAGAATTCAGTTTAAATAAATAATAAACCATATAACTAAACACCTAATCATCCGGCTCCTGATTCTTTTGACTCATTGTTTATTAGCTTCTCAATAAATTAATTTGCGTGACTTACCAAGCTAAATGTTTAAGAATAAAAAGGTTAATTGAAGGTTGGAGCAGGATACATTATTGAGCAGTTGACATATTGCCTTGATGTTATGAATAATCTGGAAGCAGTTCAATAGAGTTGCAGCCACTTCTCCCAAGTCTGAACTTGACCCGCAGTCTTTTTTGAGGAGGCATTGTCACTTCTTTTTGTCTAACAGGGCTGTGCATAATTTGGATTTTTACCTCCCTTCTCAAGAATATGAATTATTAATAACATGAGGAATACATTGAGAGACGAAAAAAAAAAACAACAGAGTATATATCATCTCTCCAAACCTATAAGTATTTGAAAAAAGGAAGAACAAAAAAAGTTAAACATCCATACCTGAGGTTGCTCGTTTGCATGCCAACAAAAGATAGTGAAGGAACTACAAAGATGCTTTGAAATAAGAGGATTATTAGAACAAGAAGAATTTTGAATTAATCAGGGCAAGCTTGTATAAGCAGATCCAAGATGCCAGAGGGTTTGGAAACTCTTTTTCTGAAAATCACTTCCTATCACAGATATTCTTTGAGAGAGGAAAATGGGGAGGTGATCATAAGGGGCAGATGGGGAGGAGGTGGCCCCATCTCTGACATGCTCTGAATTAATGCAGATATCAGGCAGCAACCAAGTGTGTGGAAATAGAACTCTGTATCAAAACAAAGGTTTTGCAGCTACTGTGCTGATGATGAAGGGCAGATCCACAACAGATTTTATTTTTCAGAGATCCAATAGAGGCAATGCAAATTACACTCAGTATCCATCCCTCCATTTTGTGCTATTTCTCCTCCTTTCCCAGCCTCATCTCCTTTCATTTTTATGATAAACAGGACTTGAACTCTGCTGAGCTCCACAATTTTGCATCTTGTTGATGACTCATTAAGATTTTATCATTCCAGTGACATGTTATTGAACCCAGTTCCCTTAGGGGGCTGGTCTGGTGGTTACAGGAGTAACCAGCGACTGCTTAATCACCCACTTCATTATATTCATATTAATAATAAATACCAGGAGGTAGACAGTTATAATTACATTGCTAGTTTAGGAAGACATAAGCCTATAAAAGTTGGCTACACTGAAATACAAATTTGGACATTTATATCATGTGAATAGATGTGACTTGGAAGGCGCAGAGAAAGGTAAGAACATAAACATGGTTATTTTAAAGACAGTTATTGTGGCAGCAATCATGATGTTTAATTAAGCAGAAAAAAAATACTTCCTTGAGCATGGGCAGCTTAGAAGAGATCAGGCAGGATGATATTCACATGTCTGGTTCAGCAGTATTTTCCATCAGGGAGAGAGACTCCAAAGAACTCTCTAGCAGCCTTGCTGTGATGTTCTTTGGAGTAAGAGGTTGCAAGTATCTATGTCCATAAAGTCCCTAAAGTACGTCACATATCTCCAGGGTTGAACTCTTCCACCTTTGAAGAGCAGATACTTTTAAGAGCAGGGATTTTTCAGCATTGTGTAAGTCTCACAGCACAGCAGTTCCCCAGACATGCCAGCGATGCCGAGCAGACAGCTCCTTCTAACTCTTATGAACTGTGGCAAACACACTGAAAGGTTTGACACAATATGATTCATCACAAAGTGGCAAAATGCTGAGCTGGATGCACCCTGCACTGAGGACCCAGCCAGACAGGAGGGAGGTGTTTTGTGGTTTACCATACATGCCTATTTAAAGATTAGATGAGCTGCAATCCAGAGGAGTTTACTTGCTACAGGAGCAAAGGGTGACTGTCCAAGTCTGGCACCTTAGTTAAAGAAGGTGTTGTGTGAGGGCAAGAGAGGGAACATACTGGCCCTAAAAGTCATGAACAGCAATAGTATGTCTCCCAAGGCAAGATAATGCTTTCATGGCTGAGAATTTCTGAAAACTACAGGTTTACAATAAAACCTGATTTTTCTGAAAATCCAGCGGGATATCTGTCTGCTCCCCATTATGTTTAAAAAGAGGTCTGGCTTTCTTATATTTTGAACATTTCAATTTTTTCCTTCAGCAGTTTGTTTTCTCATAACTAAAAATGTTTTCTGTATAGTGCAGCTAAAGTAGTTAACAACAGAAGAGAGGAGGCAGAGTTGCATCCTGAAGAAGACTAAAAAGTCTAGTCTAAGTTCAGAGAGTGGATCCTCAGGCAGCTCATGACAATTAATTTCCTAGTGTTTCACATATTTATGTAACCCTTTAAAAATCAGGAGCTCAAATGAGCAGAAGCTGGAAATGTTGGTTCAAGCTTCTTCAGATAAGGGATTTAGTGCTCCCAGCTGCTAGCTATTGTGTAAAACAGGAGGTTCAATATTGTGCCATCTCCTGTAGACAATTTCACATGGTTTGAGCAATATGTGAGTCTGCCCTGTAAGGAAAATAAACAGTGTATCCTAAAAAGGCTTAGACTGACAATCCCTGCCAATAACTCAGGGATTATTTACCTGAAAAGTCTCTGGGATTTAAACACTGAATGTTTAGGTGTAAAGATAATTTGATAGGCTTGAAGAAAGTGGCTGACTTTGCCACCAGTCCCAGAATACTTGGTCTCTTGAGTCAACTTAGTGTTTCAAATCTCCTTGCCAAGCTATGCCTCCATGTATGTGCATCCAGGAGAATCGTGATTGTGCAGAGCTTCTAGCTGGTATGATACCTCAGTTTATAGGGAATTCATCATTATTTGCCAGGGTCATATTTCTTCCAGGGAAGAAGCTTTTTGTGAAGCTATTAAGTTTCAGTAGTGGGGAGAGACTTGGGGGAGTGGATCCAGATGAAATAAAACAATAGCTAGGGAAAATAGAATCAATGATTTGTGGACAAAGGTCGTGTACATCTTGTACTCTTTGAAAGATGGTACATTAAAACTGAAAACCGCTGAAGGGCTGAAGAATCAAGACTGGGAAATAAAGGAATATTTCTGCACACATTCTTTAGACAGACAAAAGCACGTAGGGACAATTTTGAGCAACTTCATGCATTTGTGAACATGTCCACAAATGCGTACATGAAGAAAAGGACAGTCAACAGTCAACCCATTGTCTGCCAAAAAAAAAAAAAGTATAGAACAGTACGGGAAAACTAGGACACCAAGACTCATCTTTATTGAAATAGAACAGCTGAAGGTTCTGGCATCAGAATATGTATTAAGTAGATCAAGGAAAGAAAAACTACTGTAATTCAGCCCTTTAAAATTTACAATACTTTTATAAAAATAGATTCAAACTTGCTAATATGCATTTTGATTGACTATACATTTTCATCTCACTTCCACTGCTCCTTCAGGCTCCATATCCCTAGTTAGGCATATAGTTGGCTTTACCAGATGACACTAAATTGAATTCACCATCTGAGTTACAATTAGATGAAGCACTCAGTTTTGATCCTTTAGTATTCTGAGTTACTGGAAAGAAAAGATAAAACCCCTACAGTCTTGCCCTCTAAAGCTTCCTGCAGAAAAGCATATTGCCTGACCACAATGAAATATGCATAATTGGTTAGACTCATATCTAAAGATACAATTAGTAACTTGAGTTCTAAGCTCCTCTACTGAGAACAGAAATAGGTATTCCAAAATCATGCCTCACTGTTTCTCCCCCTAGTTTCAGCAGAGTTTTGGTTTGAACAGGAGTGTAAGAAATACCTGCTTATATAAGAGGGCAAAGCAGAAAAGTAAGCCTGGACAAGATGAAAGTGCCAGGAACTTTGAAGCACATAACTGAACTCTCTGCTGAAGAGGTGCTGGGGGAGTGATTTCCAAGAGGAGAGACAAGAAACAAAACATACTTCAGAAACCGGTATCTTGAAAAAGCAGAATAAAAATAATCCTAATCTCAACAAAGGTTAAATCTGACTCACACACCTGTTAGCCCTCTTTGTGATAACTTCTACCTTGAATTTGGGTGAACATCTATTCTGGCTTCTAGTTCAACTAAAGGCAGAAAGAGGCTTTTATTCTCTCTCTTTGCTACACCTGCCACTGAGAACCCAAAAATGGGCACAACGGTGAAATAGTTAAAAAATACCACTGAAGATCTCTGAACTAGTGTGATATTTACTGATAGTTTTTGCTCTGAGAAGATTAACCACAGAATGTAAGTACTCTGCTACAAAACTCAGCTCTTCAAGGGGATAATTTTATAGGATGCTATTTCTTATTAATGCTCCAAACAAGCAATTACAGGACAGTTCCAATCCAAACAGTACTGTGCCACTTGCCATAAAACTACGTGCTGTTCGTACATCTACCTGTATCTTATATGATTAAATGGTCTCTATAACCCCTAGAAAGTCCAGGTTGCTTGTCCATTAGCAGACTGGTCTTTGGGCACTGAGCTGCCAAAGCAGAACAGAGAAGTTTTTCAGTTCAGAGGGAGTCAATCACTCGGACAAAATTCAGCACACAGTTTTAGCAGACAGACCTCTTATCACCACAGGAATGATGAAGGGTAGAAATGTTGGACGACTTGGTGATCAAATTAATATTGTCATTATACAATAACTTCCTATCTCAGCTGTTCCCTCTTACTTGCAGAAGTTGTAATCATTGCCTTTCACAGAAGCAGAGGAGCTTAGCTAGTGAGGAGCAGTATCCAGAATGGACAGTGTTCTCCTGTTGTCAAATCCAAGCCTGCTCTTTCAGTGTCATGCATGCATTCATCCTTTTAAAACAGTTTTCTACACACCTCAATAAGAAGCCATTTTTTTCCTTGCAGTTTTGGCACTGTCAGAGAGAATTACAGTAACATCCACAAAAATCTTTTACATATTGTTGATCAGTCATTGGT
Source organism: Cinclus cinclus (assembly GCF_963662255.1). NCBI lineage: Eukaryota > Metazoa > Chordata > Aves > Passeriformes > Cinclidae > Cinclus > Cinclus cinclus. Next base: position 38,333,419 of record NC_085047.1, read on the forward strand.
ATAAAGAAATGTAGGTTCACAGAAATAAGGCAACATCAATATATACACTAATATACAACTGGGAATCTATCAATTTTCCAATGACTTCTTGAGACAATATATTTCTAGGTGCAGTACAATGATGAATTTCATGGGAGCTATACCAGAATAAATCTCTGATGTGAATCTGCAATGTCAAAACTTCCACAGAATTTGATTTATTCTACACTTCATATTTTTTCAAGTCTGGTTTTATTCAGGTCCAGTATATCTGCACTGGGGATTGGCTTTGGGCCAATACTAGGAAAAACAGTAAAATGCAGAACTGCCCCCCATAAAATTGATTCAATCAACTGTTAATGTTTTCACTTATTCTCTTTGAGTTATTAATCTCAGAAGGTTTTGCAGATATGAATTCCTTGTTCTTGATTCTGTAAATTTTGAAGGGCTCTCATGACCTTTAGTAAATGCTGAGTATAACATGATGCAGGGAATGGGGGTGGTGTGTGTTTGAAGTGTGTATTGCATGTTTAATTTCAAGAATTTCTTTGCCCCATAGTACATACTTCCACTAGGATTCTAGTAAAAATTGTGGGTGCTTGGTCATGTTCTGCATAGTGGTTTAATTAATTTGCTGTGATTAACTGATTCAGATTACACATTAAAGATTTGGAAAAGGGTCATTTACTTCATGCTTATGTCCTTGGTCTCCTCAACCTTCCCTTCATTTATGCTTTTAGCATTAACTTTTCAAAATCTGAAGCCATGACACCTTTAAAAGACAATCATGAACAAACCATGTAAAAGAACAAATCCCTGGGACTGTTTTTATCCTTATGTGTTTGTATAATATTGACCAAACAAGAGACTGTTTTGAACTCTAGCTTGGATCCACCCTCTAGTTCAGAGGGAATCAGTAGACTATAAAGTAGTGAGGAATAAGAATTTGTACACAAGAATTTGTGCACAAGAATTTGCAAATAACAATAGTTTCAGAGAGGGAAAAAAGAATGGACATAATAATGTTTCCACTGTACTCCTTTCTCAATCGTCTTGAATGTTTACTGAACTCTGAATATTTGAGACATGAGCTATAATTGTCAGGCTGCATGAGACTCCTTGAGGAGGAGCAGCAGATTTTGCAGTACCTTATGAACAGTGAATTTTCACTGAATTAAATCACTATAAAAAACACACCAGGACAACACAGTTGGAAATATGATTTGATATTTTAAGTAACTTTTTCATACATTAATAAAATTCTGTCTTGAAGAGCATGCAAGAATACTCATCTTAGAATCATTAAGATTGGACAAGACCTCCCAGATCATCAAATCCAATCTTTGACTGAATACCACCACACCCACTAAACCTTGTTGGGCAGTGTCACGCCCATACAGTTTGTGGAACACTTCCAGGGATGAAGACGGTTCCAGTGCTTTAACACTACTTTAACTTTCCTCTTTCAATGAGGAAATTTTCTGATATCCAACCTGAGCCTCCCCAGGCACAATCTGAGTCCATTTTTCCCCTTGTCCTGTCACAAGCTGCCTGGGAGAAGAAGCTGATCCCCACCTTGCTACAACCTCCTTTCACATAGTAGCAGAGGGAAATAAGGTCTCCCCTGAGCCTTCTTTTCTCCAGATTGAACAATCTGGTATCCTCAACCAATCCTTATAATTCTTAAGTCATGGTCAGCCAGCACTGCAGTCCTGTGATCTCAGTGGGGTAGGAATTCACCCACGGGTTTGAAATGAAAGGGGAGCTTCAGCATCCTGCCATCTCCATTCATCATTTGGCTCAGCTACATTCTCAAATCAGTGAGGGAGATGGGCATCTCCTGAGGATGATTTGTCTCATAACAGGAGTTTATGAAAGTGTGAATAAATCACCTTTTCAAAGAGCCTGTCTCTTTCCATTCACTCTGTGTAGACATTAGACATCTTCATATCCTGATCTGTAGAACTAGAAGTAGAATCCAGCCCAGCTTCCTCTGCTTCTTTCATTACCTCTTAGTTTATAGCACATGGTAGGAGTAATCGCTTGTTTCTGTATAAACAAAGGATTTTGAGACTAATTCAATATTTCATCTTTGTTTTGGTTATTAATCAATCTCTGCAACAGTTTATTGAACTTTACAGCACAATGCTAACAAAATTGATCATGTAATGATGGGATATATTATATACCATCAAAGACATAATAAAAAATTTTTATAATGATTTTTTAAAATATATATGATCATTATGTGGATCTCTAAATGACAGCAGACTTTTATTATTGCACAAATGGAAATTTCTATTTTGATTTTTCAGACTTTGTTGATTACTATTGAAAATTAACAAAGTGTTTGCTATATATGGGAAAAACAAGTCTGCCTGATTATATTTCTAAACTGTAAAATGCAGTGATTATCCTACAAATATGAGAATTTTGTTAGAAGTAACAATAGATTCAAAGCCTTTCTTACCTTTTACATTGTAACTTTTGGGGACCTTTATCTCGGAAAGGAAAGCAGGACACTATAACAGGTTTTTTTCAGACCACGTTTACAACATATCAGAAAAAGGTCTTGCTTATTCTCACAATATTTTCTAGCCAACCTTTTGCAGCCTCTGTATCATATCTTTAATGCACTGAAAATTTCACTCTGGGTATTTTACTATCCTGGTCTGGAACCACTCTCACAATTTTAATCTGAAATTTCCCATATGTACTCCAGATCTTTTGGCAGTTTTATTTTTTCAATTTCTCACAAATCTCACATATTGGGAAGCATCCTAACTCAAGGATCACTGTGCCAGCCCACAGAAGATGCCTGGCAGTGCTAAGGCACAGCTGATCATCATCATCATTTTTTTTTTTTTCCAGGTAATTGACAAAGAAAGTGAGAGGACAAGATAATGAAGATGGCAAGATGACTAATTGGTTGATTAAATTATGAAAGTTCAGAGATATTCTGCTTTATATAATTATAAGGAACATGCTTCAGCTTCATATGACAGTAGAGGAATGTCTGGGTAAGGCCACTGAGACCTGTCAAAAGAGCTTTAGAGTAGGAGTGAAATGACAAAATTGGGAGATGAGGTATTTCCACACTTGATCCTAGGGAAAATAGACAAGTGGAGCTGCTACTGTAATGGATAAAGAAGGACTATGAGCCTAGGTGCCTGAAACGATGCAAAAATTAATATAAGTCAAAACGAGACAGCCTCCTGGAGTAATTAGGAAAGAGGATGATTCACGTTTTCAACAGAAATTTTAAGTGATTAAGTGATTTTTCTACTGCTTCTGTGAAACAAAAGAACTTGAGCTCCTAGAGGCTTGGATTTGGACAAGGTCAGAGATCTCCTTCATATTATTTGGAAAGCAAACATTACATGAGAACATCATTAGGAAGCCTTTTTTTTTTTTTTTTCCTGCCAGGAGATCAGACATTATGGCAGTGACTAGGCTACTGTTTCCAGAGATGGCAGTCAACAGTATTTTCCAGGAAATCACAAGATTAATGCACAGAATACTATTGCTTTAGACAAGAGTTTTGGAAGGAAATAAGGATACTATAAAATTCTCTCTTTTAATTTTTGTTTTTTTTCTTTCCTAATCACGGTTGTTTTCAGTTACCTGTAGAAATGAACAAATAACAACTGCATTGGAAGACCCAGCTTTTGAAATTAGCTAAGAACTGAACAGAAAGAAGACTGGGTTTCTAAAAGGCAATGACTTCTGAATTTTTTTCATGGTCAAAGGACTGTATTGCCAAGAACATGTCCCTAAAAACGGGAAATCTTGTTGACTCCAAAATGTTATTCAATCAAAAAAGATGCTAGCAAGTAAGGAAGGTACATACACAAGATAGAAAATGAAAGAAGTCATCATAACAAAAGGTTATATCTTAGACATCAAGAAAAATAAAACAGAATTTTCCAAAAGTGGGATATGCTCACCTTTGCAAGGCATATTAAAAGAAACAACCAGGTACCACTCAACTAAATGGAAAGTTGTCTATTAATGAAATTTGCTCATGACTCAGTTTCATAGTGTATTACCAGTATATAGGGAGGTCAGAATGTCACATCAAAACATGCAGGGAAACTCCAAGATGAGAGAAAGTAGGAACACAAACAACAAAAGGAGGAAACTAGTGCAAATTACTAAAATAAATGGGGTGATTATCAGCTGGAAATAGCTGAGGAAGAGGAGAAGGTGGTTGTGTTTAATGATTGTAGGATGAGAATGAAACACCGAGGATTTTTTCATGTAGAGAAAAGTTTATTCTTAAAATATCTCAAGAAATGGAGACCTCTTCCAGTGCCATCCCACTCTCTAATGTTCAGATCATATAAATTCAAAGTGAAAAGAAGTAGAAGAGACCTTCTGAAATGTAAGAATGGAAGAATGAAAGAGTTTTGTTTGATCAAACCCATACAATAAAACCTCAAAAGATGATAAGATCTTTATCAGAAAATGTTTCTGCAGAATGAACAGCAGGAGGAAGAAGAGTTGCACAGTCTTCAGGAGAAAACCCCTGTGCAAATACATAGCAATGACACAGACAGCAGCAAATGTAGGCTGAAAATTGCAGAGGTTGTCCCAGAGTCTTAAACAGTTTAACTGTATCTTTCTGCACCTCGGGAAAACAGAAACACTGCTCACTTTAAAAAATGGATTTGCTAGCACCCTGGAAACTCTAGTATTTACTGTTACTTAGACATAAATTTGAATGCCAGAATCAAAATTTTCTTAACAAAAATGAAAATGAAATGTGGGATGAAAGTTTTAAATCAAACATCATCAGTCTTTTTGTTATCATCAGTCTTTTGTGAGGATAAGCACCTTTCAAAACCATAGCCAATAGCTTGAACACTACTGAGGGATATTTTTAAGTACAAGATAAAGAAAACTTTAGTAAAAATGATCTATCTAAATAATGAGATGTACCCAGTACTTTTTAAAATGACAACAAAAAAAATCACAAATTGATTTAACTTCTTAAAGCATTTATTTCACATTAGTAAAATCACCACCACTTAAGTTAATAGCGCTATATTTGGCTTCCAGGCTAATACAAAATGTAAGTAAATCTAACCCAAAGAGCTGCATTTTTGTAGCTGTTAGGAACTGCCATGCCAGCACAAATAATTTCAGACAGCTCCACTGTGTGATAACATACAAAGGCATTTTGAATATTTCACTAATTTAAATCAAATATCAAATTCCCAGCACTAAGAAACTGAGCAATTGTCTAGGCAGCTCTCTGGGTGTCTTGTCATTTTGTCTATATTGGGTCTTTGTCATTTTTCTATGCCAAATAAATTAATGCTGTCTTTTGATAATGAATTCATGAAAGCTTGGAAGAAACTTAATTATAATCTTTATTTAGGAGATTAGCGTGTTGCTTGTATGTCTGATTTAGTAGAATTACATACAATATTGATTCTGGAGAATTTCCATAGAGGAAGGTGCTACTATATTCAGTGACATAACTGCATTTCTGGTGTCCTTCAGTGATGTTTTTTAATTCAGGAAACCGATGGCCTGCCACAAAAACACACTGTACTACCTCCACTTTGCTTTCTTTTGCTACCTACCTTTTTTTTTAAATTTAATTTAATTTAATTTTATTTTATTTTATTTTATTTTATTTTATTCTCTGTCACATATAATCCACTTCTAAGTAATGGCAAAAGGTATGGCAAAACACTGCTATTCTCTTACTATTTAATAAAAGCATTTCTCTGGCACCAATAAGTGAGACTTGGGAGAGTGGTGCAGGTTGCTGAAGGCAGGAGGACTCTGCATTGTACACTGTGCTCATTATTTCTTTGCTCACTACAACCAGAAACGGCCATGGAAAACAAGGAGGTTCAGTGACGATCCTTTGCTTCAGAGGGTGTTTCTCAAGGACATGAAGAGCATGAAGGAGTGCTCAGGTGCTGGCAGTCACACAGTGTCTGTCCTGAGCAGCTGCCACCAACCACCACTAAGTCCCAAGCTAAGTGGCTGTGTGACCACTGTGCTCAGGAGGGGCCAAGGAGCACAAAGGAGAGGCCAGAGATCCCATCCCAGGGTAGGAGTGGGGCAAGTTCATGATTTCAGGCACCTGACTCTGTCTGCAGAACATGATTAACAGAAACAGCCTTGAGCTCTGAATCCTTTCCTTGTTTTTCAGGAAAGGTTGTAAGCTATTTTATAGAAACAGCACTAATTCCCTGCCTCACCACACCAGAGTTATTGAAGTATAGTGCTATTAAAAGAGATAAAATTACCTGAGGTTAAAATGGGTGTCATGCCCTGGAGAATCAGATCCACAGGAATTAAATGATTTTGTTGTGCAAGAGACATGCTTTGAGGCATAAAAGATTAGTAAATGCAATTGATGTACTTTCTTGTTGCATATTATAATAGCTTCTATTTATTTATGCTATTTTTAAATAACCACAGAATTAAACTTGCCATTTTTCTTCCCAATGAATTGAGAATTTCAGTGAACAAGACATATCATAAAACTCTAATCCTGAGAATTACAGACTGGAAATGCCAGACACCATGCAAAAATATAGCAACAACATGCTATGGGTGTTTGTCATTACTTTTTGTTTAATAAAGTTATCTATTGTCTGCTACAGATTTTCCTAAAAAATCTGGAGAACTTTACAGGCTGTTAAAATCATCTAGAATGAAAAACAAAATGCTTCTAAAGGTTTCCTTCTGCCCACCATATGTTGTTAGAAAATTGCTTACATACACAGGTAGCACGTATTAGAAATCTGCAAAACTGCCAAATACGCTCCAGGTAATCTTCTTGCACACACATAAAAAGTGCCAGATTTTGAAAGCTGGTAAATGCATCATACATTAATTTTTCATCTTGTAAGCCAAAGGGATTGAGTGAGTAGCCTCTAGCAAGTTTGTCCAATACAGAGAAGGAAAGCATGTGTTTTTTGCAGACTAAGGGTTATAAGAACAAATGAGGGAACCACAGGGCAGAAAATATGCTTTAATGCAATATGTATGAAATTTGGTAGGCCTTGGCCAAGCTTCTGGAAAACATATGTGCTATAGATTAGAATAACAACTATGTTCAAGTGACATCTTCAAAAGCACCAAAATATGATGCTTTATTAAAAGCTGATAAGTTTTATGGTCCTAGATTCTTGAGGAATGTGTGAGAATTAAACATTATGCTTGCTAGGACATCATCCTCCAAGCTCAGCAGGAAGATGAAAATTTTTAAAGAATATAAAATGTGACACATTGGTTGATCTAATTTGTCTTTTTCTCTATCCTTTTTGTCCCAGCATTGCAAATAAGGAGTATAATTCTCTCTTCCCAAAGATATCAACCGTTAATAATTCACTACGATGATTTTGGACATTTTGTATTTAAAGTCGGCATGCAATCTACTGATTAAATCATATTATGGATAGTTGGATGAATATCTTATTTTAAAAATTACTTTCTCCTGCCACCACAAATTGTACTTTTGCAGCAAATGACTGGACATTTTAATAAGAATGAATGCAATTATTTTTACAGTCTGTGCTTTTTCCAGGCTGGTGTACTTCATTTTCATGTAAGAACTCAGTGGGTATTATTGGAAAGGAGGAATTTTGCAGTTGCTATTTGTGTCTATAATTTAGAGAAAATTACCTTGCCTGGAAAAATAAATAGGATGGGGGGGGGGGGGCTTCAGTGAAATCACTGAACTCAAAAAGACATCTGTAACTGAGTATTATTTTTCTTTTCCATAACCCCCGTGGTGATATTTTAATTTGTTATTTTATCAATTAAACCACAAAAGAAAAAATAAGAAAGTTAGTATGTGCAAAGAAATCCTGGAGCAAAGTCAGCAGAGTGAACTTAATTCTTCGTCAGGATATGTGAAATCGGACTAGCAAATGAACACCTCCATTTTGCATGTTTTTGTCAGGTATACTCTCTCAGCTTATTTCATCTATCTTAACAGTACTGTGGTTCCAGTTGCTGTTAGTCCCAGAGGGGGCTGTCTGGATGCAGCCTCTTTCCACAGCAACTGCAAAGAGTGGGAATCAGCAGAAGTCCACTTCACCATGCGGCTGTTAGTGGTAATTACCAGAACTCAGATGAAACATTGCATCAGGGTAAAGGTAGATGACTCAGTGACACACAAGGATGTAAAACCCCAAAGAAAAGCAAGGGGATGTAGGTATCTGTCACTGAAGCCCTAAAAATCCCCTCTTTCAGGTACTGTGTGCTAAGACTTTTGTGAAAACAGAACTCAGATTACTAACTTCAGTATTTTTAAATTATCTCTGATCTGCTTTGAGCAGAGAACCAGGAAGATATAAAAACAATATTCACCGGCCTCTGTATGTGCAATACTAGTGACTTATAGAAAATCACTGAAAAAAAGAAACTGTACTTGACTTCTTAAAGTCATAGAAAGGCTTAGTCTACAGACCTCCAAGCCACAAGGAAGAGACCTGCTGCATGCCTGCAAACACAGAGTGCAAAAGCAAGGAAGGACAGAAATCATAGTGGCTCTTAGTTTCTACTTCATCATCATTAAACTTGATCCTGCTGTGTCCTAATTTAGTTCCTTAATCACTTAATCATGATATATATCCTCAGTCCCTTCTTTTTACCTGCTCCACAATGTACAATCAAATGAGTATTTCCTGAGACCAAGAACTAATGCCAGAACCTAATATTTAGATATAGATCCGACTTACCAAGGTACAAGGCTAGAATCTCCCTGAATGCCAACAGAGATAGGTTGTGGGTCACTTGTGTTTTGCATCACTATTTTAGAGATTTTAACAACAAAGTGGACAGATGGAAATGTGTAGCTTCAGGAATTCTGGTTTTGAGGGTGAAATCTACCATTCTAAAAGGATTTTAATGAGACAGAAAAATTCCCATGTTGTTAAGTACATACATCTGTGTACGCATACGTGTTGTGTATGTTTTTATATATACGTGTCTGTGTGTTTATATTGTACTATGATTCTGTTTTGCAGCAGAATTTCAATTTTCTTGAAGTGGAAGCAGGTGAAGATCATTAGATGAGCTTTGCCCATTATGATACTACTTCTGTTAACTAAAATAAAAAACCTTAAAAAAATAGCCCAGGAAAAATATCGGTGTCAGTAAAAGGTGGGTAGACAGGCTCCAGCCTGAAAGACAAAGATGTCTTGAAAACAGGAGCTTTACAAAAGCAGTCACACTCACTGTCTGTTCATTTCCAGCTCTTTTTTATCTTCCCTCCTTCTATATATGCTGCAGGTATTTCTTAGCTGAGTGTCCTAAAAACTGCAGGTGCATTTGATGTGACCTATTGACAATGCATTACTGATGTTTTAATTGGCTCAGATGAGCCCTGTGATTGCACTGATTCCATCAGCAGCAGCAAGCTATCATTTTGCACCTCAGTATTTTGAACATCGATAAAATTCTTGGTATTGGATTCTGAGGTAACCCTGTGTGCTCAAATGCCTGACTCTCCATCAACCCAATTTCACCCAACATTTCTCTGAAATTGTTCCTAGGTTATGACCTCATTGAGTAAGTTTCAATCAAGAGTGAATTTTCGCGACATTCTGTAAAGCTGTGTAAATGAGTATTTATAATAGGAAGCATGAAACATCTTTACCTATAACTACACTGCTGGAAGCTGAAATTGTAAAAGAGCTTACCCTGTTTCATTTCATATTGTGTAAGCTATTAGACTGAGGAGTTGGAAGTACAATTTAATTCCTCTCTCCAAGTACATTAAAGTTTTTTTGCTTTTTTTAGTTCCTTTTACTGATGCTGTTTTACATTTTTGCCCTTAGCATCCAATAAAAAGAAAATAAGAGAAAAAGACAGAAGAAATGAAACTGCTGTAGCAAATAACCTCAGAGTACAAGACAACTTCATTTACAATCGAATAAAATATTTTCCATGAGTGTGGAGGGGTAGAAAGCACTCTGTAATACTAAGTAACTCAAATCTGTTGGATTGTGAGGAAATGGAAAACCCAGATGTCATTGTGAGAGGGGCCGCACTTCATACAGCTGATATGCACCTAGTAACTACGAAAACAAATTAAGTGATAATTAGGAGATGAAGGCACAGTAGCCACTATGTTTGATCAATAACACTCTGCAAGAATCTTCTGTGTTGACATTTTATTAGTTTGTTTTTTGTTTTTTCCCAGTTTGGTGGTTTTTAGCTGACAACTTTCCTGTGAAGCAGTTCCTGCTCAGATCCAAGTCTGATGTCAGTCTGCCTAGCAGTGCTGATTCACCCAGACAATTTTAAAAGCCAAGAATTATTCTCCCTGCCCTGTAAAAATTCTTTCAATTTGTCTGCACTCTCAGGAAATGAATTCTGGTCAACTTAAAACTCATTTACTGCAGTTTCTTTTTTTTTTTTTTTTTTTTTTTTTTTTTTTTTTTTTTTTGGCAGTGTAATGGGTTCTAATCAAAAAGAAGCCTCTAAGAGATGGCAATAGAAACAGCAATTTCTGACATTAATCATTTATGTCACAGTTGAGATTTTGTGCAAATACAAAAAGACCTTCCAAAGTCAATTCAGCCACTGTGGAGGTACTGCTTAAAGCAAGTCACCAGTAGAATTAATCGACATGCAGATTGTGTCATTTGTAATTAAGATGGGGGTTATACATTTTAAATAATCTTCTCATCTGTAGAAAAGTTGGGGTATGCTTTTTATCCCTACCCTTCACTGCAGGTCTAGTTCTTTCTATAAATTACATCCAGAGGTGAAGGGAAACTGAGTGTTATTCTCCTTAGAGTGCAGTTTTTTCCTCAAAGAAAAAGTAAAAACTGCATTTGATTTCCTGTTGTATTCAGAACTATATACCTTTTTGTGTCAACTCCATTGTTAATCTCCTTCTATCCTTGTGAGAGTCTCAGTGGCAACATGCACACATACCAAAAGTATGGCAGTATTTATCCATTTTAATGGCTGGCTGGTTATTGTTGACTTGGTGGAACTAAAGTTCAGGGAATTACATTCTGATGCCGTGTTTAAGAAAGTCACTGCCACCTCTTTCTTACCACTTATTCTTGTTTCAAACAAGACAAGGTCCAAACAAAAGCTGACTACTGTATGAGGAAACTGAGCACGCTTCAGAGCTGCTGCTTTGCAGTTTGTTGCAGGTCATGTCTTTACAAGACAGCAATCTGGGCAATACGAAGGTTTGCAGCTGAGATCAAGCTGAGACCCACTGTTCACCAATAGTACACACTCAGCAGTGAGTACTGAGCACTTGTGCCTATCATTTACCTTTTTCTTGTTTCCATTCTGTGTCTTTTTTGCTAGCAACAGCAGTCAGATCACTCTCACCTCTCCAATGCTCTTGGCAAGTAGAGCAACAGGAACAAACGCATGCATGTGTGTCTTGCTCACATTTATCAGGAGACAAACCATGACTTCCTGCCAGTTGTGAGAGCCCTGGGGAAAAGGTTTCAGGCCACCCAGCTGAGCAGATGTGCAGCAGCAGCTGAGGAGCACTGTTCTCAGCAGCTCCTCCAGCTGCAATTGTTACCCATTAGTGAGCAGCAGTGTTGCTCCATTGCTGTGTCGGATCCAACCACAGGCCTTCTGCTCCTTTCCCAGAAAAGGTTCCTTATATCCTGCCAGTCAGCCTCAGACTTCTACTTTATTAATCACAGGCTCAGCTGTGAGTCCTTCCACATGCCCACTCTGGGAGTAATGGTCCGTGAGAAGCCTCATTAGTCTCCCGTGTGGACTGCCCTCCCTGCCAGATCCCTCAGAGCGAAGAGAGCAACTGTTAGCTAAAAGCTGCTTTCCTTCCTCACACAGGTGAGTCATGGCAGGACAAGTAAACATTCAGCAATGGGAAAAAGTGATGTCATCTCTTCCCAGAACAATCTTTGCAGACTTGAGGAGGCAATAAATGCTATCAGCATGATATTACCTTAATACCACTTCTGAGCACTGCTTCTGTGACATTCCCTGTCTATTTTCATCCTCAATATCCCTAGCAGCATCTAAAAACTCCATTCAACATTGTAGCTCTGTTATTCTGAGACTGGTATGAAGCTACACTAAGGCACAGTTCTCTGGTTCTGGCATTGAGAAGTTAATGAACAAACTCACTAATACTGAAAAGGTGTGGACGCTGTGTTGCTTTAAGCATGAGGTGAGTTCTGTGAATCTATTGGCAGTGTGTCTCTGCATAAAATAAGTTTAGAAACATAGACTCGCAATATTACTTATGTTGAAAAAGACCTTTAAAGTCATCAATCCCAACTCAAACCAGTACAGCCAGGTCCACCACTAAATCATGTCCCTAAGTGCCACATCTACATGTATTTTAAATCCCTCAAGAAATGGCTACTCTACTACTTCTCTGAGCAGCCTGTTCCAATTTTTGACAATGCTTTCCATGAGGAAATTATTTATGATATCAAATCTAAATCTACCCTGGCACAACTTGAAGCTGTTTTGTCTTATTCTGTCACTTGTTACTTGGGAAAGAAATCGACCCCCACCTTGATAAAACCTCTTCAGGTTGTTGTAGAAAGAGAGGTCCTCCCCGGAGTCTCCTTTTCTCCAGACTAAATACCCCCAGCTCCCTCAGCTCTTCCCCATCACCCTTGTGTTCCAGACCCTCCCCAGCTCTGTTACCCTTCTCTGGACATGCTCCAGCATCTCAGTGTCTTTCTGGTAGTGAGAGGCCCAAAACTGAATACAGGATTTGAGGTGCAGCCTCAGCAGTGCCCAGCACAGGGGAACAATCCCTGCCCTGCTCCTGCTGCCCACACCACTGCTGATCCAGGCCAGGGTGACATTGGCCTCCTTGGCCATCTGGGCACACCCTGGATCATGTTCAGCTGCTGTTGTCCAGCATCCATCCCCATGTCATTTTCTACCAGGCAGTATTCCAGCCGTTCTCCCCCAGCCTGTATTGCATCTTGGGGTTATTGTCACCTTAGGGCAGGACACAGCACTTGTCCTTGTTGAACCTCACGCAGCTGGCTTTGACCTACCAGTCCAGCCTGTCCAGATCTCTTTGCAGAGCCTTCCTGCCCTCCAGCAGAACAACACTACAGACCAACCTGATGTCATCAGCAAACTGACTGAGGGTGCACTTGATTCCTTCATCCAGATTGTTAATAAGGATTTGGTTCATAGTTTTCTCTGAGATAAGGGTCCACAAACTTGTTCACAGTGAAACATGGATCTGGGATGAATGGCAGGCTCAGTAACACTGCTAACAGAGTCAATTTTGTTATGTCCTGCAGATCTGCTATGAGAATTACACCTTTTCTGCCTGGATCAGAGGCCTTTCTAACATGGCTGTGAATACCTACAGACATGCACATATGCCAAATTACACAGGCAGGAAAATGAAGCAGAATAGAACCATATTAGAATGTGGGGAATGTGGATTTATTTTCTTATTCTTTTTTTCTTTTTCTATTTGTTTGGTTTTTTTCTATTTGTTTGGGGTTTTTCTCTGCCACATTTTGTATATCCACTCTGAAAGTTCTGAATTTTCATTTTAATTATTTTTATCTCTGCAGATATGCATTCACACATTGCGGGGCGGCATTATCCAAGACTGAAAATGACAGTGACAAGCTGTACAGTCCTGGGGGTGATGATTTGGAGTTATTTTCATAGCATTATGTGAAATCACTACAATAAAATAGTCCATACAATGCACTCTAATAGACTCTTTACCACACTATTAAATCCTATAACTGAAATTTCCTTGCATTTCTGCTGAGAACTAATGCAGCATGAAGATTGAATTATCTCATGTCCATTTAAAGATAACTCTTTAGGTCACTAAAAATGGGCTAAGCCACAATGAAATAGTTGCACCATAATTTAGCTTGGAAATGACAAACAGAATGTTTGTATTTTGAGTGTGTGTCTACAGCAAGAAGCCCATTTCTTCCTTCACCTTAAAGCAGATAGACCCAGAGGATGGCTGGTCGCAGGAACAGGCTCCCCAGAGAAGGGCTCACAATACAAAGCTGACAGAGTCCAAGAAGTGTTTGGATAATGCTTTCAGGATCATGGCGTGACTCTTGGGGAGGGTCAGGAGTTGAACTTTGCTGATGGTCTCTGTGGGACCTTTCCCTGCCAGGATATTCTATGATTCTGCTCACACAGAGGGACACATACATTGAGGTGCATGCCAGTGTGCACACACAGAGCCACAGCATGGCACAGAGCCACGAATGCATGGAGCTGTGAACTCAGTGGGTGCATGAATGCACGGATACCCCTGTGCACACACACTGAGCCATGCCACAGAGGTGTGTCCTGCACCCAGCCACGCACACACAGCAGACTGAGGCACAGCAAAGTACAAAATTTTAAAAAGGGTACCAGGCACTGCTAAATTTAAAATTCATTCCTTGCTCTTTTAAATCTAGTAGGAATTCAATTTATGTGTTGGACATAACTGTTCCTAATATATATATTTTTTTAAACTGAGGTCAAGCTAGATGGAGGGAAATTGCAAGTGTCCTAAGCTCACACTGAAGATATGGAGATGGATGAAATGATAAAATATTAAACTCATTAATTTCAGCAAGGATTTAATATGTGACATCATTAGGTTTAAAATTTCCCTATAGGAAATTATGCGGCTAGAACAGCTGAAGGCTGTGTCTTATGCCTACATATTCTCCATTCACCTCTTCCTATTTTGTTTCCTAAAAGAATAACCACACTGACACTGCCTCCACAACAGGAGCTAAGAGAAGAGAAAAGTACTAAAATACTCCTCCTGCTACACAGTGTTTCCCCACCAATCTTATTTCTGAATGTGGCAGCTTCCAGCCATTCTTTGTTTAATAGCTGGTGATTTGGAGTCAAATGGGAGTCTTTGAAATACTTTACAGTGAATCTTTCCACTGATGGACAGATCCTTCATGATAAATCTTTTTCATCATGTTGCCAAAGCTTATGTGGAATACATAATCATTAATGAGTAATTCCCGTATCTATCTACATGCAATGTAATTGGGTGAATAATTTATAGCAAGTAATTTAAAATTTGTGCCTACTTTCTACTCACACATTATCTGCAAATACATTTTAATTCTCTGAAATAAATTCCTCATTCAGTGTAACTTACTATAATTATAAAAACCTGATATAAAGTATATTAAATTAGTAGAAAGTATTTAGGTGAATTCTATGAACTCTAGATTAGACCTACAATTATTAGTCTGTAGATAAATCAGAAGTTCAGTAAAAGTACCTGCAGTCGTGATTTTCTAATTCTTTTGACTGTAAATCTTTCATTGCTTTGTTTGGATATGCACCTAGGGAAATGGATATGCACCTAGGGAAACAGATATACTGCAGACATCCAGCCTCACATTTAATTTTATACAACTCAAGTGCTTTTGAAGATGCCATCAGACCATTTTTTATCTATTTAGACATCTAAATATCTCTCTTACATAATTCTTCAAATAACTCTAAATCCTATCACAATATACATATTTCACTAGCTCTCAGCTTCTCATGCCTGAGCCACTAGAATAAGTTTTGTTCCCAAACTAAGGTATTAAAAGGCCTGGAATAAGAGACCAAGCAATTCAAGACAAGTTAAGGGAAATTCCTTATTAAAACTCTTATATGCTATGATTTTAGCTGATTCCCATTCAATCCAAAGGCAGTGCAAAAAGACTAATAGAACAGACAATTCATGACTGACAATCTATTCTACCCCCCATTGTGAAAGTCAAAGCTCTTATCTTGCCAATATAAATTGGGGTTTTTTTCCAAACCAGAAAATGCTAAGAAAAAGAAAAGGAAACAAAATTCAAAGCTGCTTCCCCCCCCCCCCCCCATATAGTACATTTCGTTTTTATTTCTTTGAATCAATAATTCTGCTTTCTCTTTTATTTTGCCTTAAGCAGTCATCTGGCTTCAAAGAACTGCTGTGTTTGCTTTAAATCTTCTGCAGTAGAAAATACCTTATTACTGTAATGAGCTAATGGTTTAAAACAGGGCACTTCTAAGCTTAATGGAAGCTCATTAGGTATTCATTCATTAGACAATGCTGTTTTTGATAAATACACCATTAAGTCTCCATAATGTACACTGTCAACTACCAGCATGAGCAGAAAGGCATGCGGGCCAGTAGCATCTGTATTTCACTGTCTTGAACTCTTCTACCTTAAAATACTCCTATCACACAATTTCCTGTATTGAAAGCAATGATTTGTAATCTCTGCAGGCTGGTGTTTGATTTCCAGCCCAGGTATTTGGCATGCATTGGGCTTCTGCAAAGAGGTTGTCCTAGTTATCCTGAGTGGGGGGTTTTGACACATTTCCTTACATAAAGCCAGATCCTCAAATGAGATGGGAACAGGTCTGCAGAAAGGGACATCAGAAATTGCACTCAAAGGAAAGAATGGGATCAGTGGAAACTGGAATGATTTGGGCTACCTCCTTTGTGTATTCCAGACTCTGGTTTTGGTAGTCTATATTAAGATGAAACCATGCGCAGTGTGTGTTCGTGTTGTCTCATCATGAACTATTGCAATTGCTGGTAACAAGTTACAGACTTTTTACTGAGTTTGACTCAATAGTGAGGCCTACCAGACTTCTCTGCCTGAACCTGGCCACCCCTCAACTCTATTAGTTTAGCTGCAACAGCAATTGGTTTAATTTAGGGATGTCTGTGGCTAATTTCTTTTGGTCTTGTTGTCTTTGTAAAGTATGACAATTGTTTTATACAGATAGCAGAAAGAAACAATTATCAATGATGTTGTTTAGAGAAATAAAGGCTTGCTGTGATAGAGGACATCTTTCATCTTTTAGAGAAAGAGATTAGGGATGGCACAGAGGGGTGCAGACACAGGATAATAAGAGATGAGGCACAGCCAGACACTGGCATTATAACCCCATATTTATAAAAAACACATAAAAGATCAGTTTTAAAAAAATGCAGTCCTGGGGTTGGTCAAAAAGAGGCTTTAGGGATAAAAAATAGAGGAATACTCTCTAGTGCATATAAAAGGCACCATCTATAGTAAATTCAGATGTGATGAGGAATTACAGAATGATGTAAAGAGAACCACGTATAAAAATATGTTAACAATTTTTTTTAAAATCTAAAATGGATTGTAGAGTGAAAAAGCACAAACATGAAATATTTCCCCCTGGTGAAAAAATACAGGTGCTGATAACTCCCTCACCCCACTCCCAAATGGAATCACTGAGTTTAGGGCTTGGAGGAACAACAGAAAGAACACCAGGAAAAAGGGTGTGCATAGCAATTAAAAATTACTGTATTTGTTTATTGTTATTATTATTATTGTTGTTGTTGTTTTTGCTGTTGTAGTAGCATTTTCTGTATTTCTTTCTGTATGTATAGTATTTACATCTGAACTAACACTGCTAAAATGTTAAGACTTCATACACTAGTAATAAATTCTTGTCTCTTAATCTGTTAACATGTATTTGAGCATGACCAGGGCATTGCCAGTAAGAATGTCAGTGCTTGAGTTGTCTTTTTCAACATCACATCTCCCAGTCTCTAAAATCCTGTTGGGAAATACTGATTCCATGTAAACAGTTATTAAAATTTTGCAGATTGGTGTTCTTTCAGCCAATGGTGAGTGTGGGATATTCTCTTCTACAGACAGGGTCTAAGTATTTCTTTATTGCCCAGTGTACCGGCAAGGTGTGCATTGCTCTTAAAAACCAAACAAATCTAGATGATGAAGACATGCATTATCAAAAGCAACCATATGACTGAGAAAAAGATTGACCTGTTCTTAGTATGAGTTATATAGAGTTTGTTCTGCACTGAGAAGGGTTTATTTCTTCTAAGAGCTGTAAAGTGTTTCTGATGTTGCATCAACTTAAAGCTGTATCTCATTCTTTATGACATCCCTGATCATCTACAATGCACTTGGGTCAGCTCATACACTGACAAGGCTTAAGCTTGGAGTTAGACAGTTGTCTCCCAAAAGAGTAGAGATATATCTGAACCCAGCACACTCCTGTCCTGTCAGTATGGATACAATTACCTGGAGTTGACTGAAAGGAAGAAGTGAATCCCGTGCTTGGACATGGCAGAGATGTAAGCTGGGTTCTTTTATATAGTTTAACAATAAATTCCCTTGACCTGCCTCACCTCTGCCCTGTTCTTATCCTCCAATGCACCTAGTCCATGCTTGCAGTTCATTTCCACCCCTCACACAGCTACCTGCCTGAATGTTAATGCAGGGCTGTGCCAGCTGCACAGCTTGAGCTCTCTATTAACAGGACCTTTGTAGCCAGGGCCACAGGGCTGGGATGCATTGCACATGCAGTTCTCTAGCTCAGGCAGAGGGGGGTAATGCTCCTGGGATCAAAGGGCTAGGAGTTTCATCCCTTCTGTCTCTGTGCAGCTCCTGATGGTTTAAACTGAATGTATGTGGCAATTCCAAAGGAATTACAGCATTTTAATTTGCATAACATCTATTTCTTTGGATCTGAAGCACAGATTTTCAAAGACATGTATGAAGGATGAAATTGCTGAGTAACAGGGATGAATTTGTTCTAATGCTGCTTGAAATTCTTTGAAGTTCAGGCAAGTAAAAGTCAGACAAGCAGAGCACGATGCTAAGGAATTAGTGAAAATAAACCTTGAATATTTTCTTCTAGTTGATTTCTTAGAACTTCTTTTTAACTTGTAGTGTTCTTGGGTTTTAGGTAAACGGCTGCTGTTAGGAAATACATGAGATACTTCCATGATGGCCTGAAATAATACCTCAATATTATTGTGGTAAGCAGATTTCACAGGCATATGGTTTTCTCCTTTTCTTCGCTCATCTTTTTAGCCCAGTGAAACATACAACAGGCTCTTGTGCTAACACAGAAAGGACAAAGGAATAGAGGCAGGTAATGACCTATTTTGTCTTTTCTGTGTGCTCTCTCACTGTAACCAAAAACATTTTCCCAGGGACAAGTAAATTATTACGTCAGACCTATTCTACTCCCCTCTTGGGTGTGTTCGAGACCATCTAACTGCATCTCCGTCTGTACCTGCCTCTTACCCATCAGCCTGATGTAAATGTAATTGATTGAAACTGCAGAAGTAAGTTAAATACATATTTTTGGTTGTCTTGCCCTAAAACACCCTGAGTAAAGTCCGATGCGCACACTTTATCCGAGGTTAGATCCTTCAGTGGTCTGATGTAACACTTCATACAAATTGAGGATCTCTATTAATGGCCATAGCAAAAAGCTCACCTCATGAGATTGAATTGCGTGACTGAAGCTCTTCCTCCCTCCCTGATTTCTCTTCTTCTTGTGTTCATTTTACTTACATTTCTCTTTTTCTTAGTGTTAAATTCACCCAACTTCTTGTAACTGATTGATTTTCCAAGTGTCTGTTTTATGGATTGGATATTGATATATTTTGGAAATCATTAAAAAGACAATTAAGCCAAAATTAATCACACACCTCAATCATGTAACTCTGCTGCTGCTGCATAATCTTTTCTTTCAACCTATATATTTCATGGGCATAAAGTCACAAACGAGGCTTCTCTATTTATTACTTTGCCTCCCATCTCAGTACATGGATTATAGCAGGCATGGATCCTTCTATTTATATGTAATTATATGATATATGGAGCTTTATGATAAAGGATTCAAGTGAAATAACTAAACCTATGTCAATTAAGACTAATGTAAAATCCAAACCAATATCTCAAAAGCAATGGCTTGCTAAAAGTTAAGAGAGAGAAACTGTTCTCTATGAAACAGTCTTCAGTAAAATCAAATCCAGTATAATCCTCTTACTAAGTAATATTTGACAGTTCAGTCATGTTTCTCCAGAAAGAACTTACTTATTTTAAGCTCCCTGAGAGACAATTTGCATAATGATGATTTTCTCATAGAACCAGATTGATTTACCCTTTTTAAACAAGTATTTCCATAAACAGTGTTTGAAACAGGTGTTTACATGCTTGTTTCCAGAGTCTATCTAGGCTTACAGCAGATTGAGCTCCTCCTCTGCATACATTTCTGCCCCAACTCAAATGCTCTCAGTCTCTAGACACAGCTGTTCTCTTTGATATGTTTTTGCCCAGTCATCAGTCCCACATAACCTACTGCTGCAGGCCTCTAGAAAGACAAGGCTTCAAGATTTTGACTACCCAGAAAGAAATTGTGTACTTTCCTTAGAAAAGAACCACAGGAGTCTTGCTCTGCTTCTGTAGAAATATTCATTAATTCAACCAATATAATGATGTCTATAGTCTTTAAATGTTACATAAATGGTTCTTCATCCATAAAGGAAATTAGATTAAAAAGAAGAGATGGTGGTAGGAAAATAAAGAGAGAAGATTAAAGCTTTGATGACACAGTCAATAGCAATTAGATATGGAAAGACCGATTATATCTAATTACACATCTTCTTTCTGTACTCACTGGTTATATGCCATAGTTCTCTACTCTGCCACTATGTTTACTGGTAAACTACTGTTAGTTTTACAGCCACTAACATGAAGCTTTCTCAGCAATGCTTCCCTGTCCCTGTAGCTACGTGCATTTGAGCACACTGGAGGTGATCTGTAGCCTTGCATAAAGGTGTCAACAAGAGATGGTAAAAGCTCTGTGGTTTCTACACCTCATGTCTTCAGGCACACACTAGTTTTGTATTCTCTATGCAGCGGCTCTCAAATCAGAAGATATTCCTTGTCAGATGGAAAAGCGAAGGAGGGAGAACAGAGCTGCTTAAAACCTTTTTCCTCAGGTATTACAGCATTTATAAAAATCAGACCATAGTCGTCTTACTTAGTCTAACTAGTATTATTTTTTAAAGCTACGACTAGCTTCAACTCATGTGAAGTCTTTCAACTTTCTGAAAAATTATATGACAGCCTTTAAAGTTGATGAAACCTAAGCAGCTCCCACTGGCTTTCCTTTCAGATCATGTATCAATGCCAAATGAATTCACTTGCAAGGGTGCTCAAATCTTCTATTTGTAGTTGCAAGGGTAGGCTCCATCTCCACCTAATAAAAGGATAGACTGAGCAGCTGTACATTTGTTCCCATGTCAGATACAGACTTATGTGGCTGTACCAGGCAATACCCACAGTAAATCTGTGTCTAGAATCAGGTGTCTTTGGCAAGACCTCTAGCTATAAGTCCCACTGAACAAGGTGGCTCTGTCACTTGTGCTAGAGACTTCATGTGCATCAACGACCATTTCTGGGATTTAGTGTTTGCTATCATGGGCACTTGGGACAGATAAACAATCAAAGCTGTTTTTATATTGCACCAGAGCATGAAGTAAAATTGGTAAAACTGTCAATGTGCATGATTCCAATTAGGTGCCTTGCTGAGGAATTACAGCAATTTTTGTTGGCTCTGAATTGAGACCATTCTTTGTTGACCTTCTTGTCTCTGTGCTACTTAACTATGCCATTTAGGGTGACTATTGCTCTTCACTGTTCTTCCCTACCCTCAACGGAGGTGCACCTTGGTGATTAAAAAAAAAAAAGGTGTTTCCAGCTGCTTCCATTTGTTAACATTTAGACACCATCATTTAGCAACAGTACATTTGAGTGTGCATGTGCATGTGCACACCTGTTTCAGCTGCCTGCATGGGCACAGTGCTTGGCACAAAAAGGCCTTTGCACTCCATGTTCTACAGTTGCTTTAGTGACACATACACACAAAGAAATAATTTTAGAAATTAAACTTTGGGAATGAAAAATATTTTGTCTGCGTAGAAAATTATACTTTCTTGCATAAACACAATTCAGTGTACTTAACATAAATGGCTGTGCTGGTTTTGGCTGAGGCAGAGTTAATTTTCTCCAGAGCAGCCACGATAGGACTGTGGTTTCGATTTGTGCTGAAAATGGTGCTCATAATACAGAGAAGGTTTTGTCATTGCTGAGTGGATTTTGCAGAGCATCAAGGCCCTCTCATGCTGCCACACTGATGAGGGGGCTGGGGGAACATAGGAAGGTGGGAGGAGACACAAGTGGGATAAATGACTCCAGCTGACCAAAGGGTATTGCATACCTTGGGATATCATGCACTGTCTTTATGTGAACTCATGAGTCTTCTCACTTTCTCACTCTCTCATATGGGGATGAGTTGGCATTAAACTCCATGCTTGCTGGGGAAGTATTAGGACTCTACAGAGACATATGTGGACAGTGGTATCCATATCACTGATGAGCTCCACTAAGAACTCTCAAACTGTCTAAGGGAATATCTTCTGTCAGGGTACTATCTTCCCTTGGCAGTTCAAAACCACTCCAAAGACAAGACTTTTATTTTTTTCAGGAAAAAAATTGATCGTTGTGAATAAGATTTACTCTAGTTATGTCGTACATTCTGTCAGCTTATATTTAACTGCATGACATCCACGTTAGCCACAAAGTGAGTCTGACAAAATTGTTCTACTTGATATGGAAAGAATGATCTGGTTCTGCACATAAAACTACCAGTCTGCTTTAGAATTGTTATTTGAAAAATAAATATTGCAAAGAAAATTGATTTCTTATTTCTTCTTCTACAAGAGTACAAGGACATAATCTCTATAGTACTTCATACACTTGATTTGATTTTTGAAAGCTCTCTCTAGGGTATTCCTCTTACCTATCAAAGGAGTTTAGCGCTTCTGATTGCAATATATTCTCTGCTTTAAAAAATCCAAAAAATAAAAAGAAATACCCAACGCATAACAGAAGATGAGAATATAATATTTTCTCATAAAAAAACCTGCATGAAAGTACACTAGCAATTTCTATCTGGGAAAAACTTTAAAAAATAGTCAGTAACTTAGCTTCTTTCTCTTAGACAAATTTATATAGGGATCTAAAAAAGACATAATTGTTTTAAAAGGTGACCTGCAGTGAGGAAAAACTAATAAGAGATGTTGAGTTATGAGATAATTTTCAGAGCAGAACTGTCATCAATACATGGTATTGGGGTAATATAATCCAATCAATGTTACTAAAAAGATTTTAAAGTTTTCACTTAGATTTTTTTATTGTCATGCATGAAGAGACTATTTAAAGACTTGCGTGTTTTGGAAAGCTTGTCTCTCTGTGTCCTATTCTAGACTTCCTACTCAAAGACTTCTAAAAGATGAGGGTTTTTTTCCTATCACACTGTCACTTTTATTCATTTCTGCTCTGCTCTCAATTAACTCCCTCTCTGGCTATTAATAGAAAGCATGATGGCCCTCCTCAAAAAGACTTTTTATGAGATTATTATTTCTATAATTAGCAATGAATCAGCACTAAAACAGAAAATTAAAAGCAGTTGACTTGTATATGCTGTTTATATGTCTTGTTAGAAATTGACCAGGCTTAGATTCATCACACAAATTTTAAATACCTAAGCAAGCCATAAGATTAAGATATCACAGGCACTAGTAACTGTTACAAATAACATAGAAGTTGTGGGCGTCACTATAGACAGTGACAAGACTCTGGCACCTTCAGAGGGTGGATCATTCCTCCTAAAACCTGAGATTTTTTTTCTGAGTGCACCTATGAAATTTGGTTTCTCTAATGGGCAAACATCTTGTTAAAATTGTTGTACAGTGGACACAGAACAACTGCTCTCACAGACTCATAATTTCTTTCCATCAGCCACATAAATGAAATGTGATAAATCCAGGTCTTGATGTTTTAGAAGACACATCTGTAAAGACTGCCTAGAGAGAGAGATGCTTAATGATAAACTCTAGAAATGGGCATGTGAAGGCATCTGAATATCCCTAACTTTCAAACCAGGGCTGAGAAATTCCCTATAAGACTCTATTGGAAAATCTGAGTAGCATTCCAGATCCAAGACAAGAAATCACGGACTTCTTCTGGGTGATAAAAAGATCATTTTCTGCTTTGTTCCTTAAGATGCTTCAGAATCCAAGTGATTGTTGAAACTAAAGAACTCAGAAAGTAGGCAGAAGACAGATATTTTTCTGTATTTTAACAGAGAAGCTGAGATGACATAGTATACATTATTTAACACACAACAGCTAAATGAAAATAATGCATACACTATGTTCCTTAGGTTCCTGAGTATCTTTCATTCTTGTTTATGAAAATTTTAATTTAAACTTTGAAAATTAAATTCCAGTCAAAGTCTTAAGGATGACAATGACTGAACTCACATATGAAAATAGATACAGATATGTTGCTAAATTGTAGAAGTCCTGTCAAAGCTAAGGTCAAGAAAACAATGTAGTTCTAGGTTTATATAAAGTGCAACTGCAGAAGAGATTATAAAGGAAATTTGCAGCAGCAAATTATACAGAAGAAAATGAAGACCTAAGAGTTGGCAGAACAAGAGACTGAGAGGCAGAGGAAGAAATTTGAGA
The DNA here is from genome assembly GCF_963662255.1 of Cinclus cinclus. Lineage (NCBI taxonomy): Eukaryota > Metazoa > Chordata > Aves > Passeriformes > Cinclidae > Cinclus > Cinclus cinclus. Next base: position 38,357,735 of record NC_085047.1, read on the forward strand.
AGCTGTTGGAACATTTAGAAGATGATATTAAGATAGTGGTCTAGACAGGTGTCTGGGAAACTACTTAGCAGAGCCAAAGATGAGATGTATGCTTATGGATCTTGCAAGGTGGTTAGGACAGAATGAGTGATATCATATGGAGAAACAGTTTTGGAATCTAGTGGGATGCTCAAAGAGAACAGGAGAGCTAAGATTTGACCAGTATGCAAGACAGGGCCGCCAAGATGCAAGCTTTATTAGAGGTGTTTCATGTCAGAGGAAGGCAAAATGATGACAGAGAAAACCTGAGCTATCACACAGTGGAGTTGTTTACATACAGCTTAATTAGCACAAGGACTTCAACAAGGCTGAAGGAAACACTTCACCTCTGGGCTTGTTCTCATACCAAAGTTATCACACTGTGATGTGCTACATAAAATTAGCTGTAAAGAGTAAGCTTGCCTCAGGTCCTATCCTGCTCCTTCCTGCAGAGTTTCTGTTACCCCTGTCACAAGCTGACTAAAGATTATCCTCCTTTCCCCAAGCTTTTCCTTACATTTTCTTATCCAGCCTTTCATAATCCCAGGGCTGTGCAGGTGCCATACATAATCTTCTGTGTTATCAGGAAATAGCACTGCAGGGTTCCATTTAAGCAGCACAAGCTGTCGTCTTCCATTGCTGCAGCTTTGTAACTATAAAAAGACAATTATAGATACTGTGAGACTGCTAATGACTGCACCTTGGAAGGTTGAAAAAATTAATAGTGACTTCAGTCATCTGAAGTTATAGTAGCTTAAAGGTGAAAGTTTGAAGATCAGTGCTTAAGATGTAGCCATGCTTCCCAAATTAATTATTATATATACATATATATAATCAAATTGTTGTTGTCTAAATATTATAGATGTCTGCCCTTGCTTTTGGGTGCAACTCAGATGGAAAACTACCATATCTCTTTTTGGTATTGTGGCTGACTGACCAGGCAGCTATAGCTAAGGACAAAACTGGAAATATATAACCATTAGTTGCATTAGCTGTCACAACCGTTGTTGCTATTTTTCTTGTAACTATAAACTATGCAGATAGAACATAATTATTCACATAAAATCACTGGTATAACCAGAAAATAGTGAATCTTCACAATATTGATAGATTTATTGTGTGCAGTCTTCAGATCAACTTCACACATATTGAATCATCACCTCAAGATTGTGGTCATAATGTGAAGTAGAAATTTCATATTAGCTTCACACTGCATCTTCATATATCTTTATATAATTATTAAGTTCAGTTCTCCAAAGAAATAGTGAGACCTCAGTTACCATTTTAATAATAGATCTTAGACATTACACGTTGTGCCATGTCTTCAAAAAGGAACTGAATCCAGATTAAATAAATAAATAAATAAATAAATAAATAAATAAATAGCATCAATCAATTTATCATGAAAGCCCCACTTCAGGTTAATGTGTGGTCAGAGAATTGAGTCCTTCTTTCTTCAAATGCAATTGGAATTTGCACATACTAATTATCAAAAAAGTGCCTCCCACAGTGGCAGTATAAAACACCTAGTTCTGTCTCTAGGCTGTGGTCCAGCATGAGCATACTGATGCTGATTTCAGAAAGCCTCTAAATATTGTTTTAGAATCCGCTTTAGGTTTTTGTGCTGCTGGAGACACTTAGGAGAGAAGGGTCACATACTGGACTTCAGGACAGTGTGAAGGAAATCAGCTTCCATCCCAAGAAGCTCAAACAAAAGGTGTGAATGAATTATCATTATAATTTGGATTTTTGACAGTGTAAGTGAAAATCCTAGTGAAAGATTTGTTCTTTATGCAAGGCAATCCTATATTCCCTTGGTACTCCCATACTCTAAAACTAAGGATTTTTATTTTCCTTTCATGATCTATAACAACCATCTATTTCCCTCAGGAAAGGACATGCAGGATGTTGAATAGGTACATGGGCACAGTTTTTTTCATCATCATTCCCTCCACTATAGATCATAATAAAATGGATGAAGGGAATCCTTATGTTAATATTTCCCTGTTTGATATGGGCAAGGTCAGAATTTGTATGGTTTATCTCTTGCATGAATGCTGTGCTTGTCAATTAAAACTGCCTGTAGGCAACTTTAGCCTGAGCACCTGACAGAGAAGCAGATTTGTTTGCATTGTAACCAGGAATTGATGCATTTTTCTTGACTGTTATTAACTATTTCCTCTTCTATTCATCTCTCAGGAGCTTACTAAGCAGAAGTTTCCTGCGTCTACTGCATCACAAAATTTAAAGAATATTTATTTCTGATGGATTATACATTGTAATCCTTTTTTATTTCCCAATCCTGAATTGCATGTTCAGATCAGCCTTTGAATGAATTGATTAAATTTTGGCCTTTTGGAATCTCAGTCCTGAGGCTGTGTTCATGTATATTCAAGCCTTTTCAATTTGGGGAAACAGTGGTTTTATACTGTCTGTAGATATACAATCATTATAGATGGAGGAAAAATTATCGACACATCATCTAAAATCAGCAAGGACCAGCAGATTTCTCTAGAATTCTGAGTACAAATTGATTTTGATTAATTTGCTAGAAGATCAGTGTCTCCCTGTTGGCTACAGAGGGATCATAGAAAGATCAGTTTTCTATTTTTGGCATCTAATTTATATACCTAAAATAAGGTGATGTGATTACCCTCTGAAACCTGAATTTTTCTACCATAAATTAGCCATCTGGGTGTTTTAAATTATTAAGAACCAATCCATGATTCACACTGCCTATTCTCAGCCCTCAGTCAACATCAGCATTTGCTATTCATCCAAGATTTAGGCAAGTGAAAGTTTGTATCATAGATGCTTAAGATGCCTATTTTGTTCATCTGCAGAACCGTTCCACCTCCACCCAAATGAGACACCCAGCCTTCATTCAAGTCCAGTTCTGATTACTTCTCTTAAGGGCAGCTGTCAGAATCTTAAAACTCTCTAAATGTGAGAAAGCTCTTAATCCTTGCTGAGCCTCAGACCTACATAAATACCCAGTAAGGGAGGGTCTCAGACAGAAACCCTCACCGTGTTGTACTCAACCCTGACCTCCTCCTACCATCTTGACCTTGGATTTAATAGGCCATGAAATCAGAGAGGCAGAAGAGGTAGTGAGACAATAGAGGGATTTTGTTTCTTCCCCTAGGACCTTTTAAACCTTCTCTGGCCAGCTGTCCATGTAGTAGACTGGATGATGTTTGTATTTTGATTAACTCCTTCCTTTTTTTAACATGATGAGACACTGGCATAAGCTGTCCAGAGAAGCTGTGGGTTGCCCACGGCAGAGGGATTGAAAATGCATGATCTTTAAGGTCCCTTCCAACCCCAAACCATTCTACAATTTCCTAATCCTTTTACAGGCCTGCAATTTAACATGAGTAATATCAAGTTTCAGTATTCATTTTAACTTTGGTACTATTCAGTCATTTAGTGATAAAGTATGGTGAGTAGTAAGTGACTTGCCTTTTTTAATGCCCAAAACAAGGAGGATGGGCCTTTGTCTGCAATAGCCTTTTCTAAAGGAAGAGAAGAACACTGGCATTCACAAAAAACTTTTTGCTGGACTCCAGCAAAAGTCTGCACAGGTCAGACAAAAAGCCAGATGCCTCATTTAGGATGAAAATCTTCTGATCCAAAGTACTGAAGAGGCTAAAGAGGTGAATTGGCTATTTGGCCTGGGGAAGTGGCAGCAAAACAAAACCCAGTCAGCTGCCCTTCCAGAGCTGATTTATTACTCTTTGGCCATCTGACCTAGGAGAAGTGAATCTAGCCCTCCAGTCATGTAAGTTTTCTCTGATTATTTCTGGACTGATCAAGTCCTATAAAATGTAATCTGACAAGTCTTAGGAATGCATGACTATTATGTCACAAAGTCTTGTAGCAGTATGCATGACATCAGTTGGAGGGATCCCATTAAATAATAAAATTCAGGTGCATGGTAAAGCAGAGCACACTCAATCACATTTCTGTGAAATTCATTGTTATGGAAATGTGAACAGAGACCATATCTCATCTAGAGAAAGAAAAAAGAAAAAAAAAGAACTTTAAAAGTGTGTCACAAATAAAGATCCTGGAAAGTAACTATGTTCTTGTGCCTTATCCTTAGAGCATATTTATAAGGGATTTCAGGTTGTGAGGTGAATGTGTTTTGAAGTTGCTACATTATGTTTACCACACAGACAGTAAGAGCATAACTCTGTTACAAGACAAAAAATACCCAGATGCACAGTTTAAACACAGTGTATATACATTTACTACTATTCCAACAGAAAAGACAGTTCCTGAAACTAAATAAAACTACTTTGATTTTGATATAAGGAACTATTTTTATTTCATGAAGAGATGTAATCTTATGGTATTCAGTCAGCAAAGTCTAGATGCAATGGGAGAGATGTGGAGAATGAGGGCATGATTATAACAGTGAAATCTTCATGCTGAAGTTTATAATGTAACCTGAATAAACTTTCAATTAAAAAAAATTGCCTGGTAACAAAACACTGCACAGATCTTTCAGAATCCTTTAGACCCTTTGTCTGGATATTGCCACTTTAAAAGATGGCAATATTTAGGAAAAATGCTATCTAAAACATTGTTTCCATTCCTATTCTCTTTCAAGGGCATCAGCTTGTTTACTGGATTTTTTTCCCCCATGAGATAAAAAGTACCACCCTTTTTGCATGGTAGGCACAGTCCTTGAGGGAATTACAGTAGCATCTTTCCTTCAGAACCATCAAGTTAAAGGTGCTCATTTATGCAATCTGAATTAGCATTACTTTCTTTTTCTATAAAAATATGATTTTTTAAATAAAATTGGGTTTTTTGCGCTCATCAGGTTTATCCTCTCTTCTGTGACCGGCCAGAAGTTATTCTTTCTAAACAACTTCTTTAAGAAACATGGTTCCCACTAGTTTAAATCTTATCCTAAGTAGAAGATCAGCAGATTGTTGTGCCTGATGTGATCACAATGAAAGAAAATGTGGGAAGTACTCCCTAGCTGCAAGGCATGCAACAATTTTTTTAACTTATTATCTGTTTAAGCTTTTTCATTAAGTGATTTGCAGTTGATGACCTTCACTTTTTATTTTAGAGTCAACGTTGTGAAAAAATGAAGTGTTTGAACTTTGAGGTATTGCATGTAAGACTACAAAGCTCTAAAAGAGTAGTTAATGATTTTTAAAAATATGTTTGTATATATAGAGAGATATGTAAAATAAAGATTCTTTGAATTCATGTTACTTATTATTTGAAGTTCATCAAATCATGAACCATGAAAACTTGAAGAAATGCCTTTTTCTGAGTACTGGACCTAAAACGGGGACAAAATAGGAAAGAAGTGCAAACAATACTGAGTGGTCTTGTGAGCACTAATGCTTCCATGACTCAAGAGAAATTTGTTTTATGGTGGGAACTAAAGGAATAATTTCCAGAGATAGTTAGACATTTATTGAGACTGAAGACTGTGCAATTCAGCCAAACTCAAATAGCTAGTGACAAAGGACTGAAGGGAAACTTCAGAGTTAAACTCCTTTATTTTGCTCTGGCTGCTAGGCAAATTCCTAGAGAATTATGATGGAAATTTGCAGCCCAGAATCCAGAGTGAAAGCACAGCCGATTAGATAAGCAATATAAAAATGTTGGTATGACTAAATTATGTCTTGATCATGCCATGAAACCAGGAACAGTATTAATTTCCATTTTAAATAACATACATAGGTCAGCTCTGTTTGTTTTGTTGGACAGCGAAACCCAGATTAAAAAAAAAAAAAAAACAGTAAAGAAGGGGAGCCTGTACTGTTGGCATGGCAAAGTACTTGGCTACAGTAAACCTCAAATTTAATCACAAACTTAGTGTCAACAAGTCATCCAGATGATTAGATCCTAACTTGTACAAGACTGTCTAATAAACAAAGTATTCTAAACACAATGCAACTTCTCAAAGTTACACAATGCAGGTTCTTAACTACATGGCAGCCTGTGTGAAAGGCTTTTCAGTGAGTCAGAAATCTGGCAAGTGGCTCTGATTCCATTAGATGAAAACCAGAGGAGACTTAGGAAACCTTGCAAAAAGCAAAGGAATGTATTTAAATATCATCTCAAAATAGAACGCACAAAGCCTCAAAAAGTTTATAAAAAATAAAATAGTCTCTGTCTACTCATGATTTTTGTAGATACACAAAAATATATTTTATTGTTGTTTGTTTCATTCCAACAGGTATCTAACAATCGAACTAAGGTTTAAGAGGTCAACATTTATATTTATCTCAAAGGGCTGTGAAACAATGGCTCTCTTTTACAGCTGCCAAGCTCTGGGAAGTTAGGTTCTGCAGGCCCATTAAGCATTGAAGTCTGTACCCAGTTCCTTCCAGTTTCTGCCAAAGATTAATCAGATATCCCAGGTGCCTATGGCACAGAAATGAAACCATGTGACAACCCAGAACAGATGAGCTCACCAGAGCAGTAGAGTAGGGAACAGGCACTATGTTTTCATTTGCTATGTCTGGATGGCCCAGGGGATTGCACCAAGCTGCAAAACTTTTTTTTATTTTTTTTTTTTTTGAGGCCATAGGCTCTGGTTGGTCCTGTCTGCATAGAAAAATTCTGAATTCTGCTGACTATTTGTCTTGGTTTAGTTTTTTGTTTTCCAGCCAATGCACCAAAAATGTTATAGTTTGAGTTTGCCAATTGTAATATATTTACCTTTTGTTGTGAAATAGAATTAGGAGTAAAAGTAAAGCAGGCCTAAAATTTAAAAGGGAATAAAGAAAAACTTTATTAACAACACAAAGAATTATAATAATAAATTCAGAACAGATCTTCAGACCAGTCCTTCTTTCCCCTTTGTTACAGCTTAACAACATACAGAGACACTTCAGTCAACTCCTTACTTAAATAATCTTTTTCAGTTCACTTTAGGGAGAGGAGTTTCTTCTTGCTCGGTTATAAGGATTCTTTTTTCAAGAGGGAAATAATCAGTTCTCTCCTGACTTCACTCTTTTCATGAATAGCAGCCGCCCAGAGATCTGCAATCATGAAACTCCTCCCACCTTCACAGCCTTCCCAGAGCTGTGCTTGTGGGCCATGTCAAAGTTATGGGGTATTACTTTAAAGAATGAGCTACTCAGAGGCAAAAATTCTCTTCAGCTTTCTTCTCTCTGTTCATCCTTTATTCCCAGCAACAGAGATCCCCCTTATTCCTCTCAGGGCAAAAGATCTTCCAAACACTTCACACCTTTCTCCACTCCTTGTCTTTTTCCATGGTTTAAAGCAGTTTTTTTAGTGTAGTACAGTCCACTCCTATAACTTACAAAAAAATATTTCAGCCAACCTTCATGGCATCTCCTCATTCTCCTTCCATCTAGAAACTTAGCTTTTGCTTCATTGACTTTGGTGTATCCTTTCTATTTTTCTACATCTCACCCAAGGAAGGACGGAAAGTCTGTAAGTCTTATCTGGGCATTGGTAAAAAAGTTAAAACCACTCACAGAAGTTTCAGGGGCTGTGCCAGGCCATGCCGGAGCTGTGTCAGGATCTCAGGGTGCCCGGGCCACGCTGGAGGGGCAGGACGAGAACTGCAAAGTGCACGCAGAGGAGAAATGGGTGCCAAGGCCGTGTGTCCGTGGCTTTCCCCCGGCGCTGCCCGCCCCCAGCTCCAGCCGCAGCCCGGGGGTTCTCCCTCTGCCCTGCCCAGCACACAAAGCCCTGGGGGCTCTCCCGAACCGGGCCCGGCTGCCTCCCCCCAGCCCGTGAGGGCGGCCGGGCGGGCTCGGCCACCCCAGGGCTGCTCCGAGCCGGGGCAGGGCAGGGCAGGGCCCCCCGAGCCACGGACACACCGGGAAAAGGGCCAGGATCCCAGCAATGGGCTCGGCTTCTTTTGGTTATCGGGGCTCCTGGTTGGAAACGGGGCCCGGCAGCTCCTGAGCCCAGCCCTGCCTGGCCCGGGCCAGGTCGGTGTTACCTTGTGAGGGGCTGGAAATGCAGGAGAGCTTTCCCGGGGTTTACTTGCTTCAAATTCATGGAGCGAACCGACTTTTCCAATTGGTTTCTCAGGCTGCCGACAACTAAACCAGCCTTCAATTGGTCCCATCAATTCACAGAAGAAGTTCCCATGGAGGAAAAATTTCCTAGTATCCCCTCCCCTCAGGTGCTTTCAAGGTAAAACCAGTGCACTAATTCATGCTGAATGTCGCTATGAATCCCCCGATCATCAGGCAGTAGGAATCAAGAAGGAACAGGTAGTACAATGCAACTCTTGTTTTATTTAGAACTATCAATTAATGTCACACCTACATACGGATATGGATAATTCTTCCAGCGTATTGTTTGCACACCCAAATAGGAAACATGTCTAACTGGAACAGGAGAAGATATGGTACTGTTAAGATCTGCTCAAGCTGAGCAGGGAGTCCTTTCTTTGTATGCTAGATTGCTCATACCAAGATTCAAGTATTAAAAGAGTGTGGAGAAAATTATGTTCCTTTTTCAAGTATTTAGTGCTCTGGAGCTAAGAGGAAGATTCTGTCTTCCAACATGATCGTCTGGCAGGTCTCACTGACACTTTATAAAGAATTAAGCTTGAAACAACTAAGTAATGTCTAGACATGAGATATTGTACATCAACATCTTTTAAAGTGTCCTGAGGGTATGGAACAAGAGTTAGGGGTTTTATGCCCCTTGATTTTTTTTTTTCCCCTTTATGGGGAAGTAAGATCACAGAGTTGAGAGATACAAAAAAAAAAAAAAATTCTCCTAACATATAAGTGGAAATTGAAAAAAAAAAAAAACAACTCCTCCAACAAATATTATCACCTTGCTTGAAATTCAAAGGTGTATTTCCTGATCTAAATTTAGCCAGATACATAAAAGCACATCTTTTTCCCAGTACAAAGGTCAGAATGCAGGCAGAATGCAGGCAGAAAATTTGCAACACAGGTGATTTCCACTGAAGCATTGTGAGGCAGACTTTCTTTGACATTCTCAAGGTATCGTGAATCAAAAATAAAAAATAATGTATTTTTAACAAAATACCTACCTTCTCCCCCCTTTTTTTTTTTTTGGCAGACAAGGCATTTAATACAGCAATCAGAAGTAGGTAAAGTCTTCTAATAACAACTGAAGCACACAGCTAACACTGCTAATTTAGCCAGAAGCATCATGGGCAGGCTCCTGTTGATACTGATTACATGTTGATTTTACATGTCAGGGCCATGTTGTTTACACTCTCCATTACTGATATAAGCAAAAAGAGTATTGGGGAAAAAATGGCATAACAGAAGACAGAAGGGCTCTGTGTTAATTAAAGTTCTGTGTAATTAGAGATCCATGAAGATGAGGCTACAGAGCTGACACTATTCTGTCCTTCCCTTCATTACCTGGTGGTGAACTCATCTGGAGTACCTCTAATCTGAAGACCAGCTGCATCTTTGCTGTTTTTCCATTTACAACTTTGTTTCCTCTGTCATTAAAACCTTTCAACCCAAGGAGAGCCTCACTTCAGAAAAGTATTTTGGTGTCAAAATTCAGCACAATTAACATGAAAATTTAATACCACACTAATTTTGACAGTAAACTTTACTAGTTAAATGGCCAGACTTCTCTCTCTCTTTCTTTTCTTTGTTTTTTCACCTGCTATTGTACTGAGAATACTTGGAGCACTAATATAAAGAGGTTTGAAACCCACTGAGCCAAAGATTTATTGCTGACACAGTCTGCAGGAGAACAAGGCTCTAAGCTAAGTCACTGGGCTCTTCAACTTTGAAGGATTCTGAGTGCACTCAGATCCTTCCTAGAAAGGTGTGTGAGCTGAAAATATGGCACACACACACACCCACACATACCCTCACCCTTTTAAAACAGGTACATGCAGCTGGTAATACAGTTGTGCTAAAGTGGGAAGGGAAAAGCTAGAGACAGACGGAGTACTGGGAGATGGAAAGCAGGGATATATCTGGCTACCCAGAGGAGCATGGGTCCAACCAGCTACCAGGGGTTTCAGCAGTAGGAATTTCTCTGCTGCAGAAACAGACTCTTTGGGGTACAAATTACACTGGAGAGTTTCGATAACTGTGTACTCTGTGCCCCAAATTCGCATAGATATCCCTGAGAGGGAAGCACACATGCTGTCATAGCACTGACACTCAAAATGCATGAGCAAAACAAAATCTGTAAAAAAGAAGCAAGACTTTTATAAGACCAACTAATACGATTGGAAAAACAATGAAATAGAAAGGCTTTGAGTCACATGGAGCCTTGAAGAAGAGTTTCTTGCCTAGAAGTTGTCTGCTTTTTCCCCAGTAATTTTTCAAATCAGCATCAACTGATTTAACATGAAGGATTACCTCCTAGCACAAAACAGTGATTCTCTTAGATTTGGCAGCAAAGAGTCTTTAATGGCTGGTAGACAGCTTAGAAGGGAAGCCTATCTAAAACACATTTTACATTTATGAGACATTTTCTGAGATCCAGAAATGAACTCATAATCACAGGACAGGACATACTTGTCAAATTTTATATTTCATTTGTTTTGTAGAAAAACATCCATAATTACAAGTCTTCTAGAACTGCATGATAATGTGAAATCTTATTATAACGAAAAACCCCAAAACAACTATTTTCATTCTGCATCTCAGACTAAAAAGGGAATAACTTTAAGGACAATTTGTTCCATCTATAATATGCTGTTTTTATCAATTTAGTTCAGACAACTTCCTGAAAATTAATGAAAGTCACTGAAATTATTTTCTTGCTGACTTGGTGTCTCAGGGATCACCAGCCTGACAGAAAGAGGAAAAATGTATATACACACACTTCTCGGTACAGAAATTATTTGCTTTTCATCATGTATAAACAAAAAACAGCAGTATTTTATGCTCCAGTAATTTATGAGCACAATAATTTTGCAGCTATACACACCAGGAATGATTGTATGATGGGATTTTTTTTTGAGACATATAAATTAGAATTTTGTCACAAATCCAGAATATTTAGCAAGGCTCTCTGTCTAGGGTTCATTTATATATATTAAAAGAAAACAAAACAAAACAAACAAAAAACCCAAAAAATAACATCAGGAACAAAATCAAGGGCTACATAGCAAAAAAAAAAAAAAAAAAAAAAAAAAAAAAAAAAAAAAAAATCCAAATATGGCCACCTGGCATTTCAATGTACCTAAATTAAAAATGAGTGATAGAAGAACAGTACTACCTCAAATTGTGTCATGCAAGCCTTCAAAGCAAAACTATGAGAAGGAAGAACACAGCATGCATTTGTGGGTTTACAGACTACATCAATACTGTATGAAGTGCTCACTGCAACATAAATTGCTGGATTTTGTACCCTTGGTTTGATCATATAAATCTTTACATATTTCTTTGTCCATATTTGTTGCAAAACAGAGCTCACAGACTGCAACCAAGAGATGGATACTGAGAAAATACAATGAGAAACATCTTGACCAAACCAGATTTCAGCTTAAATACACAAAACAAATGCTACAATTTTCCAACAACAAGATCTTGAGATGGAAATCATGTATTTTTGCCATACTGAGAGTGAAAAACCCTCCCAAAACATGCAGTCTTTTGTACAACAACCAAATTAACAAGATGTAGACAGATTAGTGGATACATTAGTTTCTCTGTGGGACATCACCAGCATCTTGAGGAGGTTTCTAGCCTTAGATTCATTCTGCCTAACTTCACACTGTAAATATCTACATCTGAATGTGTATTCTCAGCTGCCCATTTTGACAACCAGGAAAACTAAGGTTTTTTAGAGCATGATTCAACTTATCTGTTGTAGACATCTGCTGCAGGCTAGAATCAATTGCCCTGGCAATGACTCAGTCTCTCTGGAATTGCAAAGGGATTCTGGGAAGACACACTGAGGTGAAGGGATTTACAGAGGAGGCATGTAAATCTGAATGAAGGTATCTCCTTCCCTGTGTCAAAGGTGTGAAATGCCTCCCTAGGCCTCCCACTCCCTTGAAGCAAGAAGCAGAAACAAAAGTGGTAATTTGAAAGTGATAATTTGTTTCTACAGTTCCTCTTTGCACAAGTGTCAGTGAAAGGTTAAAAATGTAAAGCATAATTTAGAGCACAGGTTTGTCTGGTATGAACTTCCTCTCATTTCTTCTGCTTCAGTTCATAACAGCACAAAAATGAGCTTTGGGTGATGAAATAAAGGCAATATGCAGGCTGCCCTCTTACTTCTACTCTGCAAAGAAACCGACTTTGCTGTTTACAAAAGGGACTGGCACTAAATTCCATCCCCCGCCCCGCCACCTCCCCATAAATTTGAGGAAGATGATTGTTCTTAGAAGAGAGACAGATTTTTTTTTCTGTTCAGAGCAAATGATCAGTTAACTACTATAGATTATTAACTTGAGGCTAATTGTATAGGTTAGATGCTTAGTGGAGAAATCAGAAGAAGAAGTACCTTCTCAAAGGGAAAAATAATAGAAGCAGTGAAAACTGTGTACAAGACCACTGTTATTTTCCTGGTTCATCTGGAGAATAAGAGCGAGATTAAACAAATAAATGAAATAAGAGAGAATTTGAAAATTAGAGTGAAGTTGCAAAACTTGTAAAAGCCAATAATGCTATAATGGAAGACATTACAATTTGATGAAAATATTTCCAGTAAATTATACTTCTGTGCTAGTTGTCAGTGGGTGGTTCTTCAGTTATGTACTTGGATTAATCTTCTTATGATTCCTGTATGTTTCTTTTTTATTCTCTGAGACTATTTTTGGGTTCACCAAGTAAGTTTCTCTGATGAAAAATAAAAGTTAGAATATAGTTTACATTATAAGAGGCTTCACAAATCTTTTTAAGAGCACGGAAGGCTTGATAATGTCCAAAATACATCACCCTATGTTTTTCCATATGAAACATTTACTTATGACTGAAGACAGTCTTCTTAACTACACTGGAGGTTAATTTTACACAGAACTCAAATAATTTTCATATTTCTAGCTTCACCACTTTTGTAGTCATTGGCTATGCCTACCAAAACAGGAAGGAAGAAGTTGTAAGCCAGATACAAGATGGTGTGAATTTGAGGCTCTGTGCTTCCAGAGCTCCCACAGCGGCACATCACAACCCATTCTCTTCCTCCTGTGTTCATAGGGTAAAAATATTAATAGTAAAAAATGGAGAATGTTTTAAAAAGCAGATATGCAAGACCCAGTAGAAAACAAAACAAGTTTTAGTTGCAAATGTAACAAAACTAGTTAATCATGTTAATCAATAGGCATGCTAAGAAGTGATGAAGTACTGCACGCTGAAAATTGCAAGGAGTTGTGTAAAGCTACAGTTCTCTTTGTGAAGGAGAAAGTATTTGTATCCAACATACTCAAGTATGCAGGAAAGAAACTTGCTCATGATCTGCTGTGTCTAAGAAAGGATCTGTGAAAGAATCTCACAAAAAGATCTCCTAAGAGACAGAATAACTATCATCAAGCGCCCCAGGAGTCTCTTGAGAGTACAGTGCCACCACCTTTCCAGCTCTCCCCATTGAACAGAAACAAGTGGAGAAAATGTCATTGTCAGAAAGTCTACTTCAAGAAAGAGGGCGTGTGAGGAAGAAAAAACACCCCTCAAATATATGAGAGTTATGATTTTGATCACCATCCTTACCCATTTCAAAAACTGTAACTAATTTCTTACAGATAAGGAAAATGTAATGAAGACTCATAATTTCCTAAAATGTATCTTTAACATAGTAGCCATTTTACACTGAGGATATTTGATATATTTTTGTGTTTGTTTTTGTCATGTTGCTTGACATATTCCTAAAAAGCAGTTCACTGAGGACAAAATAGGAACATGAATGAGTAATACATGGATTACTTCTCCATCTCTGGAGACCCAGATTCAGACTCTAATGGGATTTCTACAAAATAATCAGGTACAATATTTGACTGTAATGTTATTTCAGGTCATGATTATTTACATCATTTAGGACCTATTCAATATGCTTTGTTGAATATTTTCATAATGCCCAAATCTTGCTATTAATGGATTTTATCAAACTAGTGCACTATACAGTATCAGACCCAAGTAAAGTACAACGTCTGTCAGATTTTCATCTCTAAAAGGGACACTCAAAACAGTCTTTTTCTTCCTTTCTCTTGTGAGATTTGGAATGACTGAAATCCAAGTCATTAGCATTCAGGTTGTTTATGGCAGTACAAAATATGAAAGTAGTTTGAAATGAATAGTATCTTAAAGTGTGAGACATTTTGTGAAATTATGCATCTGTTTCTTCTTTGGAAAATTTGTATGCTAGCCAAGGCATAGGAAGGCAGAGAGGCTGCAATTAAATCAGATAAAATTTTATTATGATGTCCAGTTCAGGGCCTCAGCAGTCCAGGTAAGGAAGTTTTAGCATTCTCAGTATGCATAAAACATACTTTGAAAATAAAAATAGAGTATAAAAAGTTTATGATAATATTCCCATGTTTTATTAAAATAACTTGAACTTGTAAATTGATAGAGATTTGAAGATATTTAGAAATGGCTCTAAATATCTAATCTTGTGATCATGTTATTAATCCAATTATCATAATACCCATAAGACAAATGTTTACCTGAGAGTCCTTAACAGCTTAATTAAACACAAAAAGGCTACCATGCAAAAGAGAAGAAATACCCTGTAAAAGATCCTGGACGCAATTTTATGAATTAAATATAGATGGCAGGTAAAGAGATAATAATTTTTGACCACTTGTAAAAAGCTCTAAATCCAAAGCCCGTAAAACAAAAACAAAACAAAACAAAACAAAACAACCCCCCCAAAAAAACCAAACAAACAAACAAAAAAAAACCCCAAAACAAACAAACAGAAAAAAAAAGCTTAATTGCCAGGCTGGGAGCAGTCATAGCAGCAGTTTGTCATCTTTTTGGGTCTTGGTTCAGAAATTAGTTCCCAGTGAAGGAAAATATGCACATACTTACATTTAATTTCAGGGGCATGTTTGCATATACCTAAAATTAAACATGTACTCAGCTAATGAGCTGAAATGCATTTTCAAGGGCTAGAGTCCAAAGTCCTGGTTTGCATATCATATTCAGAGCTGCCTAGACACATTGGTTTTAATAAATATTATCACTGGATTTTGTTCCTCTTGCTTTCATTGCTACATCCACTTTTTTTAACATGCATTTCAAGTAACTTGTTTTGGGTCAGATATGGATCATGAAAATGCTGGGTTTGCCTCTAATTTTGGTGTGATCTCTATAAGTTTTTAACTATCTGATTTTTGGAAAATACAATAATTGATACATCAAAATATTTCAAAATAGAAGCAGATTTGTATGCTAAGTTGAGCCATATAGTAAATTTTACAAAGTGTTAGTAAAGGTTTCTATTTTACTATCAAAGTCAAAAAAATATAATTTATTGCTAATAAAAAACATATATCTTGCAGCTGTTTTGAAAGGACTCTGGAAGGTTCATAGAGATTTAGAGACATTGATCAAGGAAAAATGAAAGATACTGCTGCATTTTATGTGTTCTTTGGCCAGAGGGAAATTAAAAGGCTGAATTCTGCCATGCTCCCTAAGGATAGGTGACAGCAAAAAATAAAATGACCCCCAAAACACATAATTCAGTAACATAAATGAAACAAAGATATTAATGATAAACTAGGCTCCTCATCCTCATAGCCTCACAGAATTTTTTTTAGAAGTGACCTTAAATATCATGCAGTTCCAATCTCACTATTATGAGTAGGGACACCTTCCACTAGACCAGATTGCTCAAAGCCCTGTCCAACCTGGCTTTTAAGGCCTTTAGGGTTAGATAAGTGCTACATGTGTGAGGCAGAGCCTACACATGGCATTTGATCTGATACTCAGCTTAGGAATGGCTCACAATATAAACATGCAACTCCAGCTCAATTTACTGAGTTATTTTGTAAGCATGGGGAGAGGAGGAAGATTTGCCTCCAAGGCTGGGTTTCACAAAAGTCATGGTGAGTGCTGGGACATAGAAAACAGCTGAGAGACAGCAGGTTGTGGCTGCAGAGGCATTCCCCTAGTTTCTCAGCCACCCATGGATTCTGCAAATCAAAGCCTTTTATTTTGTGACTTAGAGCACAAGCAGCACAATATCGGAGATGGGTAGAATTGAGGTGACCACCTCATTGGGCCATTGGCTGCTTGTGTAATTTCTAAGTTCTGGATGGTCTTTCTAAAAAAAATACACAAATAGAACAAATTTCTCCCCTCTGCATATCCAACCAGCAGTCTACATCTTCTTCCCATTCTGGCTATGCACTCATTCCAGTTGTGGAGGCAGTAAATTCTTTGTAGCCTCCTGTCCTGTATACTTAATGTGAGAAATCAGAGCTGTGGTCTCACCTCCTGTTAATCTGCAGTAGATGACTGGTCTAAGTACTGGAAGAAAAGATCTACAAACACAGTTTTTACTGTATGAATTATTGCTGAAGTAAGATCTAAGAATTTAAGTGGTATTTTACTGAAACTCAGGCCCATGGATAGCAGTTTTCATAGTTAGATTTAGGAACATATTTGTTGACTGATTTTTTTTCCCATATGGAATCAAAGCCAAATACCTTTCCCTATATCAGTCTCAGAGAAAAAGCATGTAAAGTACTTCATACTTCAGCTAAGCATAAGGCAATTCAGCCCCAAGGGAGACAGCAGCCCAAATACACCCAAAAGGGCTTTCACAGATGTTCTGAGAAAGTGGAAGACATTAGTTTTTTAACAGTATAGGTGGGTGGATGCTGTGCTTCAAGCTTTGGAAAGAGATTGGTTCTCTGGCCTTGATGGGCAACATTTATCTGCCTTGTGTTTTGATTTGTAAATGAAAGGTAAAGTAAGAAGTAGTCAATAGCAACAGTAGGGATCTCAATTCTGATGTTTCTGTGTCCATTTCATTAGAACCAGTCAAAAAATGAAGACAGAGTATCAGCATATACCAGCATCTCCTATTATATAATCATCCTGAAAAGATTAAATACAAGAAAAAAATAGAGGTCTGTATCTCTTTCTTTTTAGCAGAGTTAACACATTTGGATCTCAGGTATTACAGCATCCTCAAAAATATCAGAACAGTTTTGTAAAATTTGGAAGGAAGTTGCCTAGAATATTTTTTCCTATTTTCTTCTCTTATCCCTGACTGAAGAAATTATTCACAGCACACTACTTTCTGCATTTCTTACAACCCTCAGTACAAGACAGATCTATTTAAAAATGCATATTGGGTTAAGAATGCAAAAAATATAATAATGGATCTAATTTTTCCAATTTTGATGGTATTTATTAATTTTAATGGCTGGATGGTCCCATTAATAGCAACCAATCTGTAGGAAGGAGTGACACCAACAGCCTGGAGCAAAACAACCTACAGAAAATCTGAGACAGGAGAATAGGAGGGTTCTTTTTGCAATCTCAGGATTAACATCCCCTTTTTCCATAGTCATGAAAAGGATGGCAACAGGAAGGTTCACAAGAGAGGTGTGATATGAGTGGTAGAAATGGGAAGTGGTGCAAAAAGTTCTCACTGATTCCCATTACATCCTCAAAAGAATAATCTGTTCTCTCTTTGTAAACTTTCTACTTCCTGTTAAACATTACCAGCTCCTCTCTCCTCTCCTCTCCTCTCCTCTCCTCTCCTCTCCTCTCCTCTCCTCTCCTCTCCTCTCCTCTCCTCTCCTCTCCTCTCCTCTCCTCTCCTCTCCTCTCCTCTCCTCTCCTCTCCTCTCCTCTCCTCTCCTCTCCTCTCCTCTCCTCTCCTCTCCTCTCCTCTCCTCTCCTCTCCTCTCCTCTCCTCTCCTCTCCTCTCCTCTCCTCTCCTCTCCTCTCCTCTCCTCTCCTCTCCTCTCCTCTCCTCTCCTCTCCTCTCCTCTCCTCTCCTCTCCTCTCCTCTCCTCTCCTCTCCTTCTCACAAAAGGCAGTTCTGTAATTCCTAGGTTTTCTAAGTCATTCTATTTACATAGGAGCTACATGAACGTGTCTGACCCCATTTCAGTGTGGCACTGAATAGTATGGCATCAAGGTTAGAAGAAAAAAAAAATAGAAAGACAAAGATAAAAGACAAGCATTACACAGTAGAAACCTTAATAATGTAGTTACAAGTTTAAGAAATGTTTGAAAGTCTGTTGCTTTGTCTTTCCCATTTCACATGGTCCTGCTGCTAAAAAAATTTCCCTGAGGTTCCTACTGCATCTCTCCTATAAATGATTCTCTTTGATCAGAATCCAGTTCAAGCAGGGCTTTTTTTTCAGTCTTACAGAGGCAGTGATTCCATATCACAGCACTGAAACTCTTGACAGCTCAGTAGGGGTGAGAAGAGGCAGGATTACCTAAAAAAGAAAGAAAAAAGAGGAAGCAATTCAAAGTCAGTCCAAAGATGACAGGAGAATCTGTATAGCAGATGTACAAAATAGTACTTGATCTCTGCCAGAGATGTGTTATGTAGGGGTGAACGACAACTTCTAATTGAAGTTGTGACTGATTACCACATAAGAAGTGACACAATTTGTCGAAGACCTGGATCTGAAGATGAATCACTTTTATTTGTGGAAAATGTTAATTTAAAGTTATGAATTTTTAGAGGAATATCTGAGTTTCTTTTTCTTTCTTTTTCTTTTTCTTTTTCTTTTTATTTTTCTTTTTCTTTTTCTTTTTCTTTTTCTTTTGCTTTTTCTTTTTCTACCCCCTTTTTTAATAAATTTGCTCTGTAATTAAATCTTTTAGGGCTTTTTTATGGAAACTTCTGTCTTTTATCCAAGCATCAACTGTGACTTACAGTAAATAAAGAGGAAGAAATACTGAAAACAAAATTTGGAAGAGACCCTGACAGTAATTCAGCAGCCTTTATTTGAAATTCCAGGAATGATCCAGTTTTAACAGACACTATCTATTGTGTAATAGATTCACAGATCTCTAGCAAGAAACTCAAGTCATTATTTTTCAGAGATTTTGAGTTAACTTGTCACATATGCATGTGAACTGAATTCATGCCCCTTTTTCAAGAGACACATGAATATGAGCATTATTCAAACACATGTGCTGACTCATTTGAAAGCACATTTTGAAACTGGATTCACACTGAGATTAGCCAGCTTCTGTGCAGTTTTCTCTTGAGAGCTGTCTCAGTTGTTGTCCAAATCTATTTTTTTTCCACATGGAAGACTAAATTATTGTCACCTTCTACTGGTTGCTTCACATTTCTCAGGCAGGTCAAAGCTCCTGGGAGTCCACCTGGTGCAGTTTTCTTAGCATGAAATCTGCATGGCCAGATACTGCTTTGCCACCTGCTCTGATTTGATCTCACGTGGAATTTGTCTCCATGGTGTTTTTTTCTTTAAATAACTAAAACATAGAGTTGAACATTATTAATACGATCAGCATCTTAAAACACAGTCACAGAGATAAATATTTTCCAAACACCCTTCTTTACTGCCTTGCTCCAGAATTCAAATTGTGTTTTACACTTAAAGATAAATCTGAATTCTGAGGCATTAATTATCACATTTTCACACTATTCAAGGTTATTATATACCTTTAGGCTGTTGTCAGATGATCTTAGCTTTAAAAATGTGAGAATTAAGAGAAAAGATTTTGCGTATTTGCTCATGCCGTCGTTTATACATATAGTTAGCTTTACAAAGCTGGAAGTTAAACTGTGCATTTATTTTGCAATTCTTTATACTTTGTCTTTATGTAAATCACTTTTGGAGGACAGGCAATAAAATATGAAAGTCAAATTTTATGTCTTCCTTTTTTTCTGAAGTTGCATATTATTATGAGTTACCAATTAAGTTACATATGTAAACAACACCTTTCCCAGTGAGATTAAGGAAACAAGTAGTTGAGGTAATTAATTAATGGCAAAATTAACATGCAAATATGAATGTACTTCTGCCCGATTCTTTCCCTTCCATTTAGCATATGAGGCATGGTCTTGCAGTAGTTATGGATTTCTGTATCAGGTCATCTCAGAGCTATGGCAGTAAGTTGTCTTGAACACCATTATCTCTTCATCAAGGTGTGTATTGCACCTTATTATGATACTGAAGCAAATCAAAGAAAAAATGAGCCTATAAAACTTCCCTAAATAAAATAAATATCTGTTCAGAAAAGCAATGTACCTTTTTATATCATAGAATCACAGAATGGGTAGGGTTGGAAGGGACCACAGTGGGTTTACCTGGTCCCATATCCCTGCTTGAGTGAACTTGTTTTCACTCAAACATTAAAAAGCCCAAGTGTTGGTGAAAACTACTGAGGAGAGAGGGCAAGAAATACTTTGTATTCCTAACTGATAGCTCTGCTAATTCAACCTGAATCCCAACTGCTAACTTGAGTTATGCTCTTTCAAAATTCATCACTAATGTAGAAGCTTCTGTACGTGAGTTATCAACCCTGTCTCACACATTCCCCCCACTTTTCAGTAAGTTTTTACAGGTGTCATTGTTTTGTCCTGCATTTTAAATTTTCTCAAGCAGTTCTGGTATGGTGATGATTGTGCAAAACAACAAGCCAGCATTTTAATTAATGTATGGATTTTGTGCTCTCTGCACTAAAGGCATCATTTCCCAGTAGTCCCAGCAAAGAATATTCTGGAAGCACACAGGGAAAAGCTTTCCTCAGTATAGTGGTGAAAGTTTTAGAGATGGACAGCCCTTTAAAGAGGACATGTGTTTTTGCTTATTGTTTAGCATTAGACTTGTTCTAATACTTTAAATCTTCAATCAAAGATCAGAAGGCATCACCATGGGAAGAGACACTATTTAAAAAGTAGCGAATATATTTCTGGATAAATACTGAAAATACTATTTTTAAAAGGCTAGTATTCTCTAAAAGCTATAAACTATTCACTTTTCCAAGCATTAAATGCTTCTTTTAGGCTTTTCCTGTATCATAATCTAAATAAAATATGTAAAGCTGACATTTTGTGTCATCTCTCTATAAAATAAGGCAAGCTCATAAACCAGTCTGAATGCAGATGATAACAATATACAACTTTGGTTCAGAGAGCACATAGTCTTAAAACCAAAAGTGGCTTTTGAGGTTCAATCCCTTATACTTGTCACAGACTTTTTCTGCTCTCTCATGATAGAGGTCTCTGAGTTCTATAAAAACAAGATTTGGTGTGAAACAAAATTTTGACAGCTACCATTCTGGATTACATCACAAGGAGCTGGATGTTGTGCAAAGGTAAGATGAGGAGGACAAACTCCCTTTTGTAGCATTGTATCAGCCTGACTCCAGATCTGAGACAGGAAAGAAATCATCAACTTCACTTGCCAATGAGCAGTGACTTTGGTTTCATTATCCAGAGATATTTCAATTTCATTCAAGAGTGCTGGAGCACTTCAAATTTCTCAAACGTGCTCTTCTGACTGGTCTCACACTTTTTTGCTCTTTCATTTTTCACTGATGGAAGAGATTCCTGATGATAGGAAAGATACAGTGTACCCCACAGCAAAACTTAAACACCAGGAACATGAGATGGTGCAGGCTGATGGCACAGCTGCATAAACTACAAATATCCTGGGGAAAACCAAACGAGTCCATTCAACTGACAAGATTCTCACCCACACCCTCTGATCAGCAAGCTGGCTGACTCAAGTACTATTGCAGCAGAAAGAATAACCTCCAGAACAGGGTAGGAATGGTTGGCCATCTGTCACCCATAAGAAGTATCCACAGCTGCTGGGATTTATTTTGCTCATTAACATCTTGCAAGCAGGTTAGAGGTGAATGAGGAATAGTTTGATATCTTTCCTGGACCCAGATAATACTTTGCTGCTGAAACAGTCCTAAAGAGGCCCACCAAGAGATGAGGGTAAGTAGTAGGTTCATATCCTAGACTGTGATGGGAAAGATTGTAATGAAGAAATTTTATGGTTTTAAATTACTTTGAAAAACTGTTTTGTATCCCTTGATTCAGAGCTATTCTACAGTTTGTACCCTCTGTAATAGCAGAGGTAAGGGAGGATAATCTCCTTTAGTTCAAGAGCTCAGGACACTAGCGAAGAACTTCAGTTGTTGTAAACCAAAGTAACTGAAAAGTACAAGATTGCAGCATATTATCAGTATGTGCAAGACAAGAAGAAAGGTTTCAAGTGAGGCATCCAGCTGGCCTTTCGTGGCTGACATTTTCAGCTGGTCTTAAGCAAGCACTGATGTCAACAGAGGTGAATCACTTTCTGGTAGCTGAGTCTCATACAATAACTCCAGTAATGCAGTATTGATTTTCACCAGCTGATGACTTCAACTACAGATTTTTAGTTAATAAGAAGTTAACATATTTATTTATGGTTATGATTATGGTTATAGTTATGATTATGATTATTACTACCAGACTGAACATGAAAATGATAATCTAGGAACTTCACTACTTCACCACTCTTGTTCTTATTAGAAGTGACTTATAATTGTTTGTGAAGTTTTTTTCACACAGGCTGTCAGGTTTAAAAAGAGTGTCCTCTAAACATAAAACTAAGGTAATCATATTATTTTCATGAGATTGAGAAGTCAGGTTAATGAACAGTTAAAAAGAATATTGATATGTCTGGATAGAAGGCAGGTACAACCAGAATGCGCATTTATTTTCCCTAGCCTGGTCTAGCCCCACAGCTTGTAATTATTCCACCATGTAAACTATTAAAACCACATGTCTTGGTATTGTTCATTTTTATGTTTTAGGTTTAAGTTTTACAAATTTTATAGCAGGCAATTCTTATTTTAATGATCTAACAGGGGTGGTAAATGTTAAAATCCAATTGCCTGTATCAGGGAACTATAACCAGGTGAGAAAGTATCAGTTACAGCAAATATAAGACACAGATGTTTATAGAGAAAAAGGGGAAAGAGACAGATCTTTAAAGAGGGTTAAGTTCATACTATTTTTATTATTCTTTTGGAAAAGTTCAGAACACTTCAGGTAATGATTTACTCTGTAAGACACTTGATCTTAACAAAAACACTTAACAACCAAATGACAAGTAAACAGCTGTTCCAAATCCACTAATCATTATTCTCAGATTAACATTTTATTAATAACACTGGCTTAAGGAATAGGACAAGAAGAAAAAACATGAATGAATGCCTTAAGGGAATATGAGATTATATTAATTTTGGTAGAAGGCAAAACTAGAATTTGTTATAGCAATGAAAAAATCCATGGATTTGAAAATTGTCCATTCATTCTGGCATCATAAAAAATGGACTGTGATTATAACAATCTGAAGTGATTCATGGGAAAAAACTATGTATTTTCCCCTTTAACATTGTTGCCAAATACAAGAAAACTTACCCTGACCGAGCTGATTATAGCTGTTCTTTCATCCTTATCTGTAGTTACACTGCTGAGTAAAATAGTGTAGAGTTAGGCAAAGATCAGCTAGTAGTAAATACAAGCCAAATTAATGTCCTTGATACAACCAATAGTTTCAAAGAAATCCAGAAACTGCAGTGTCATGGGGGACTCATTTGTATATGAATAAAACAGGTTGCCCATAGAGGTGTGAGATGCTCTGTTCCTGGAATCATTCCAGTTCAGGTTGGATGGGGCTATGAGCAACCTGATCTAACTGAAGAAATACCTGGGGGGATTGGACTTGACAGGGTATGAAGGTCCCTTCCAACCCAAACTATTTTATGTCTTTCTCTGAAGGACAGACAGATGTTCTATTTTTTTTTCTGTATTTCTCTTTCATTTCAAGTCATAAGAGCCACAGCATACTACAGTCTCACCTATAAGTGGTGTTACAAAGTAATGTGTGTGTTCAAAAGGAATGTGGCAAAGTAGCCTTTTCTAAAATACACAAATTTAAAGAGCAAAAATAAGAAACCTCAATTTAATGACTGCCTGCCTGTAATCATGCAGCAACCTTCTATCTTTTCAACCTTAGTCAGAATCTATAAGGAGCTACAAGGGAATAAATCCAGAGATCGTGGATTTAAAGGTTAAGTATACATTGCTACTGTCCCTCACTATATCTGACCAAATCACCAACACCTCTGTAGCTCAAAGCTTGACCCTATTCAACTCATGAGAAGTGTCAAAGCAGATCCAGTGTAAAATATGATGTGCTCTCTGGCAAGAAAATACTGTGAAAAGATCTCAAGGTTGACTCACTGACTAGCATTTCATGAACACAGCTTTTTCCAATATCAGTTAGTTAGAAGAAATTGGTTTATCTTGACAAGCAACCCCTTAGTATGTCATACATTTATGCCATCTACTTTCGAATATGGAAATATAAGCAGGAAGGAAATATTCCAGACTCAGCAATTGCCATCTGGCCCAGAGCATTGAAGCATGACTCTGTGTTCTTGAAACAATATATTGCTTGCCTACAGCTATCAGTTTAAATTCATGGTCTCCATCCTTATCTTCAAAGCCCACAGTATCCCAGAAGTACCATTCGAACACCAGGTATTCGGTGTTCTTAACATAATACTGATATAAAACTCATGCATGCTTCTAAACAGGATTCAAAACAAACCTCTGTTCACAGTGTGATTAGGAGAGAAATGTGGTGAATTTAGACAATATATTTAATGCTGTCATTACAGGCAGCCAGGTAGTCTACTGAACACCATAAGAGCCATGTAAAACAATTGACACTATCAGACTGGCTTCACAAGCACTTCAAAATGATACAGTCCTTTAAGATTTCCATACAAACATAATAGCAGAGCATCTTGTCATATTCCTAAACTCTCTTGCAAACATTATTCTTCAATTCTTGAAAGAAATAGAGAAAATAAACCCAAGATGAGTATTTGACTACCGTTGATGATAGAATACATTTAGAAACATTAAAAAAAAAATCTGTAGTACAATAATTGCTATACCAACCATTAAAGGAAGTATGAAGTAATTAATGAGACAGCAAAGAATTTCCATTATGGAAAAAGACAATAATGACTACATATGTTCTACAGAAAGGATATTGTAAACTATGCCACTGAAGATTAAAATTCCTGAATTTGTTTTGTTTGTTTACTTGTTTTCACATGAAATGTCATTTATAGGAAGCCATACATTCTGTACTGCACCACAAAAATTTCCTGGAATGCAATACTTTCCTTTTCAAGCATGGCTTGCACTTGTGTAAACAGGGCACCAGTAAAGAAGATTTTACATTATTTCTTAATCAAAACCTCAATGGGTCTAATGCAGGTATATTTTCTTAGGAAAGGATTGTCTATAACTCAGCACCTAGGGTGATCTGTTGGAAAAAAGATTAGAAATAGAGGTACAAATCCATCTCTGAAAATTAAAGCATCCATGAATACCAATAATAAAAACTATATGACACATGGGTATCTAGAATCACCTCTCACAGGTGAAAGATCAACCTATAGGCTTGAACCATTCTACAGTTTCCAGAGGGAAGTACTGGTCTTGCAGATTAGGAAAATTAGTCATCTCTCTGGAGCTCATCGGAGGCATCTATTCCATAGGCCCATAAAACATAAATACCCAATGGGCAGCATCCTTATCTCCAAAGTTCAAGCACTTACCTCTCAGTGAGGTATAACAAAGTTAGGTAGGTGCTGTAGGATTAACTTGATTTTTCTGTCAGATGGTAGAGAAAGAGTAGTTTGCACTGACAGCAGCTCATTGACCACAAGGTTAGATGAACTGTATAAACCCTGCTGTAGTTTGCATAGGTCTTTATGCCTTAAGTGTATGCATGCCATTTTAAAAACCTGAACTAAAATCAAATTGAAATTATGGTTATGAAAATAACAGCAGCAGCTCAAATTTATTATGGTAGCATCATAATTCAGGGTATAGATCAAAATCCATCCTTCACTGATAGACTGTTTTCATCCTGTCACTGGTGCAGCAGTAGCTCGATACAGGGAAAACTCATGCCATTTATAGCACTATGCATTAGTATGAAAGATACACGAAAACATAGAGGAACAACAAGCCACGAGTTATGAGACTCTTTATATCAATGTTGGAATGAATTTTTTGCAGTTGGCTGTGCAACTTTATCATCAAACTTCTAATTGAAAACACTTTAAATGGCATGTATATTCATTTAACATGTTTAAAGTGATTTTTCACAAACTTCAACTGAAGAACTGTGTTCTAAGCTACTACACTCTCTCAAATGAGAAGCATGTGACAGCAAATTCATGCACACATCTTGATGATTATATATAAAACATGAATTAGTGCCATACTAATTGAAAACCTTCTCTAAAATTAAGTCAGCAACAGTTCTTCTCCAGATGTACTTCTTCTATCCTGAACAGATTTGTGTTTTGGAGATGGGCAGCTCTGCTGGCTCCAGGACCTGAATGTTGAACATCTCACTTCATCAAGTGTCACAAAGCCATAAATGCCACATAAACACAGAGGTGAAATATTGTGTGGTCTGGGAGTACTTCACAAACTGGAAATGACTGGCCATCTGCAGGGACCCTGGCACTCAAATTACAGGACAAGGACAGTGTAGGCAAGCCTGATGGAGCCAGCCAGCCATGCCAACCCAAACAACCTCTGCTTGCTCCCTTCTCACAGCCAGGCAGCCCCTGCACCTGCTGCCTTGCCAGCATGTGTTGCACAATGTAAGAGGCCTAATCATGGGTTTCTGTCTTGCTTAAAAGCCTCAACTGCATCACTGTTCTAATTTCTCCCCCCCCCCCCATTTCTTCCCTGTATGCTTAAAGATCAATAGAGTATTTAGACATACTGCCTTATATCTTGATAGTGATCCCCCCCAAGGTGTGATGGTTCAACCATTTTTTTAGTCTCAGGTTCTCTATTACCACCAAGATGTGACAATGATTAAAAGATCAAAGCCCAATGTGGTAGAAGAGAATATCTCATTTACTGTCAGAGGTAAAAAAGTATGGAATTATAACACTTACTTCTTGTCATCCTCATGCTTTCCCCCTGTAAATAATTATAGCTCCTGTTCACTTATTCATATATTTAAAATAATTCACTGGTTTATTTATTGTCTTTGAATTTATTTGCATGTACTGTACCCTCTCATCAACTCGAATGCTAATAGAGATTCTTTGCATCATTTGCAATAATAATCATATTTTCATCCTTTCATATTTATTGGCGAGCCTGCTTTGTCTACTAGATTATACATATAATTCTCCTCAAGATTCACTAGTAAGAAACTATGGTATGATGAAATTAATGTTTATGAAAATGTAATTTACACTCTTTGTGATAGGGAAAGTCAGTCATACTAAGTAATATGCATTTTAGGAAACTTATGAGGTACCAGGAATGTTATTCATGACTGAGAACTCCCAATTGATGTGAGTGAAAGGTTATTTTGTATCATTTGCAGAATGCTGATGCCCAGGACTGGGATGTCATTCCTGCTATATCTAACATCATTTAAATTATGTTGAAGGAAAAAAGGAAGTAATTGTTGGTGTGGAGTAATGGGACCAGGTGATGACTGATTTATTATGTCAGAGATGAAGCTTGACTCTGATATTTTAAAATAGCTTTTCCATGGAAAAATATCAGGCATTTAAGTTCTCTATGTTTCTGCTGGATACAATGAATTGATAGCACATTTCTAGTATTGAACAGCAATGCTCCCTTTAATCAAAGGAGTCTCCATCTCCAGTTCAGTTAGGTCTTCCAATGAATTCTTCCTGCTAACACTTGTGTGGTAAACTGGTTACCCAGGCATCAAAAACTATGAAATTGAGCTGAAAATTTTTCTTTTCATAACAACTGTATATTTCTCTAAAATAACAGAGGATTGGAAAGTGCTGCTGTGTTTGACCTTGAACTGTTAATAATAAGAGCTGTGAAGATTGTTACTGTGTTTCATCATTCTCTGGCCTGGGGAATTATACCTCCTTTACTATGCATCTTATAAAAAGCCTGGACAAGGGCCTGTGTATGGTGGGTGTGATGGTTGGAAATTTCAGTTGAAGCTAAAAATCAAAATTTCATCAGTTAATATTTTGCTAAAACTGCAGTTGTAAAAACAGTGCTCTCAAATAGGAAAGAAAGAATTATTCTCTGCCTAAATTATTTTCTAGGTAGGGAAAATCTTGAAGAGATTTTTTTTTTAAAGAAGTAGTCCTATTTCCAGAAGAATGGATGCATTTATTTTCTCCAAAATGCACAAAGGAAAATAAAGAATGAAAAAAACAGATCACTGACAGAGTCAGAGGACTAACTACAGTGGGGCATGAAGAAATCTAAATGGAGGATCCATGTGTAATTTTGAAGCTTATAAAGTATCTGCATCAACTGGCATGCATGGGGATATGCAATACCTGAATGCTTGTTCTCACAATCACCACTCTTTAAAATTTCTAGGCTTGCTTTGAGAAGTTCAACCACTAACACTCTTCAGGGAAGATGTGCCCATTGGTCTTGATGGAAATAGCAGCATCTCTCACCTCTGTGACAGGCTTCACGTACACTTAGGGAGTCACTATTTCTCCCCTCTCCTACCCAAACCTGCACCCTTCACATCTCTTACCACATAGGATCCCAGTTCCATCTCCACACTTATTTTCACGCTCTCAGTTACCTGGTTTATTGGGTTTGCATGGCCAGGTGTTGTTAGCAAAGGGCTAATAAAACCTTGCCATACACGGACACTCTCACAGTATCTTCTGTGAGAAGCCGCTGGAAGTTTCCCCCATGTCCAACAGAACCAAGGCCAGCTGGGTCCATGATGGACACACTGTTAAATCTGAATGGAAGTGTTTTAAGGTGTGGATTTTATTTTCTCATTATCCTACTCTAAATCTGATTCATGATAAACTAATTTCCCCATGTCAAATCTGTTTTCCCCATGGCAGGAACTGATGAGTGACCTCTTCCTGTCCTTATCTCAACTCATGAACTTTTCATTGCATTTTCTGTCCCCTCACCAGCTGAGGGGAGTTGGTGGACACATAATCTCCAGTCAGGGTCAACCCACCACACCTCCTCATATTCCAGCACTGTCTTGCTGTGTATCATTCCAATGGTATGTCAACACAATTCCCTCAATCGTAACATTGGACAAAGTACAGGTAGCAAGAAAAGGGAGCTAACAGGAAGGTATGGGATGATACACAGCAAAGCACAGATAACTTCTGAGTACTCAAGCAACACCACCTGTGAGTCCCTTCCACCCACTTCTCAGCAGGAAAAGGTTAGTCAGTCTGCCAGAGCCTGTGTTAATGATTCCTAATTCCTACTCCCTGCAGCTCATTCAGGAATTCACACAGCTGGCAGGATATGAAGAATCATATGCCTTGTGTAGAGGATGAGGATACTTAATTTCATAAATCAGAGGGAAGTTTTGAAACTTGAAATTTCTACTATTCCTGAAATAAAAGTATTTTGAAAACCTAATGGATAACTTAAAGAAAACAACAACAAAAAAAAAAAAAAAAAAAAAAAGCAACAACAACAAAAAAACCAACCACGAAACATTCAAAACAGAGACATTTGTTTTGTAAGGGACAGCAGTGAAGAACACTAAAAGCCTTGATTCTCAGAAGGAATATAACAATCTTGAGATGTTACCTTTTAAATTTACAGAAAGCAAGTGAAGTTTGTTTTCATTCTAATTTATGACCAGCACCTAGCCCTGGAGGCTTTCCTTCAGCCTAAATTCCACATAAGCCTTGGTACATCTTTGTTGGCTCTGGGCTTTCAGAGGCAGGCAGCCAACGGGAAATACCAAGCTCAGAGATTTAAGTGGAATTCAGGCTGGGGGAAAGTTGGCTGAAGTATGATTTTCATAGATTTGTTTTTCCTTGATATTAAGATAACTTTAAAAATATATCTGATTGGACAGTAACGTAGTTTTTCTCAAGTTTTCTCTGTGGGAAACCCAAAACTATTTTCATTCCTTTGAATTTATTAAAAATTCAGGCAACACCAGTTATAATAATGACAAAGCTATATATATTTGATATATTTGAGTGTGTTTTGAAAAGATCCCTTCAAATAACAGGAAAGAAGGACTAATATTTTTTTATATATTGTTTCTAATAACATTTCAGGGTGTAATAGAAGCTGCAAGGGGATTTTTATGAATTTACAACCAGGCTGCTGATGAACCCTGGTCTACAACAAATAATTAATAACCATTTGAAATGTACACAACAAGAAGATGCTTTGTCTCTGGGAGTCTACTGAATGCTCAGTTTCAGCTTGTCCAGTGTATTGCAATTGTGAACACTGAAAAAAATTTCTCTCTCCAGTACCACCATAATTCCACTACCACTGCAATTTAATGGCAAGTACAACTGTGAATATGCAGATGACATCTCAACTGAAAATTTAGTGAAGTCAAAAACCAAAAAATGAGAATGCTTTCTGCAGTCACTAAATTGTTCAGAACATGGGCAAAAACTAAGAAAACAAATTTGTTTCTGTAAAGTGATTTTTCTTTAAGAGAGTCCATATAAGGTAACAACTAGAAATATCTCAAATTGTTCAGAGTCCCAATAATCTTTAGGCTTTTTTTTTAGATAATTGAAAATTTTGGGATTGATCCAAAATGACTTTTTATTTTTGGTCAGGGATCAGCAACAAAAAAAAAATCATTACTTTTTCTATGTATCACCCTGCTGTGTTCTCAGGATGATGGGATAGCAGGGCCAGTTCAACAAAAATTCTAATGAGTACAAAAGATACTGCTTAAAAATGGTAAAATATTCTAGCAATAATCTAGCAATACAGCTAAAATGTAAGGATCCAGATGAAATTAGCACTTGGTCTTGGAGCAGTCTGGGAACACTTAACAATGCCTGAGAACTGAAATTCCTAAAATCATTTTTAAAGCTTTCAGACTGTTGTCTCAATTAGAAAAGCTTGTTGGAGAAGAGATTGATGTAGAGAGAAAAACAATAAAGGTCACCTTTCTCTGAAGCTTTACACAGTGTGTTTAACAATAGTTTGTCCTCCAAGGATGTCAATCTTTCATTTCAAGATATCAAATCAGTACAGCAAAAGTGAAAATGTAGGAAATGGTTTACCCAGAACTGGAATTATTTCAGAAGCCAAAAAGGATAATTTCACATTAGTAATTTTCTGTCTGCTGTAATTACCCATATTTAAACAGTAGGTAAAGTATTTATAAACAGTGATGTGATACTCCGAGTAACATTCTTTTCCAAGGAATCTGTAGAAAGGTGGATGTCCACATTAAATCCGGGGAAAGCTTGCTTGGCTGATGTGTTGCCACAAGCCTCTAAGATAAAAAACAAATGCTGAAGCCCCAGAATGAACTAGTGACTCTCCTAGGAGAGATTTGATCATGCTTTGGTAGGAACATACTCTCATTCTAATTGAACAACATATAAACTTTTTTAATTTTTCTTTTTTTCACAAAAATTATAACCCTAAATACTGATGAATGAAGCACATAAGGGAGATCACCTGAGCAACTGGAGGAGTTCAGCATTGTGAGAAAACTGAAAATCTCTGTGTCACTGCTGTGTGAATCTTAGTATGGATGACGGATGACTCTGGACTTTACACCAAACTATTTTTAATTCATGATATGGCCATCCTCCTGCATTTTGCTTGATTTAGAAAAACCTTTTTGGTAATCCACTTTTCCACAGTGGATATCACAATCTGTATAGTGTACAATACAATAAGAAGGAGATGAACAGGAAAGTGGGGAGCAAAACTGTGCTAGTGCAACACATTTTTGGACAGCACTTACTGTCCATGAAGGAATATTTTCTTCTCAGCAGTTATTTCTATCAGTATTTTTTTAAAAATGGCTCACAATCAATCTCTAATGGATGTTTGAAATACTACTACATTGTGGATTGAAGGATCATACCTCCAACAGGAATCAAGAGAATTTCTTATCTAATGCATTCTATCATTAAGGAGGATGATAGAGAGGGAAGGTTAATAAAAGGGGATGTTTGGACACCAGTGAGCCACTCAGAGCACTTCAAAAAAGAAGCGCAAAGCTGTAAGAGAAGTGTTAGTCAACTGTTCTGTAGCAGCAAATCAGTTTTAATGTTTGGTGTAACAAAAAGAGGTGAATAATCCCTGAGAGTAAAAAGGAAAAAAAAAGAATTTCCTATGTTTCTTTTAGGTATGAGAAAATTTTGTAGCTACAGAGGCCAGTCTTCCTGGGCTATGAGGCAGCATCACATACATCTCAGCCTATCCATATTCAGAATTTCTCAAGTATTTGCATTATTTCCTTCAATTTGCCATTGAGGACTATGAAATGCTCCCTGTTTTCTGGAGAGTTTTTCAGTAAGATCAATTACTGGAATACAGTAACATGTCAGTGAGACTTCAAACACTAATTTTTAATGTGAAATAGCAAACTTGCTGATGAATAATTTTTCCTTCCAAAGAGGCCTAATTATTTAGCCTCCCCATTCTCTTTGATGGATGAATATTCCTTTTATTGGCTGCTGTGACAATGAAGAAATTCATGATGGGATGTAAGGAAAACTTTCTGTTCCCTCAGGTATACAACTTTTCTCTAAGTTTTCCCTGAAGCAGCTGAAGCAGCAGCAGAAGCCTGCTGAACTATTTAAGTCAATTGTAGAAGTACTGTATTGATAAGTACAATTTCACTGAATTCTGGGGAATGTCTGCTAAATTGATTTGGAATTCTCTGTCCTTCTCTTAGAACACTTTTCAACTACCTGTGCTGACCACATCAACACAGATTCAAAAAGGTTTGAAAAGGTTCAAAGGTTCAAAAAAGTTCAAAAGTTCAAAGAGGTTCCACATCAACACAGATTCAGAAAGGCCAAGTGCCAGGTCCTGGACGTGGGTCACAATAATTCCAGGCAGTTTTGCAAGCTAGGTTAATAATGGCTGGAAAACTGTGGTGGAAAAGGCCCTGGGAGTTCTAGTCAAGAGCAGATGAGCATGAGCCAGCGTGTGCCCAGGTGGCCAAGAAGGCCAGTGGCATCCTGGCCTGGACCAGTCATTGTGTGGCCAGCAGGACACCAGGACAAGCTGTTGCTCTTGTGTGCCTTGAGGAAAAACAGCTGAGCAAGGCTGAGATGATTCTTCCCATTCAGGATAACCTCCATTTTCAGAGGCTGATCTCCCCAGCTCCAGATTCAGCTTTTCTTTGAGCAAAACATTTTGGTGTGTGTGATGCACTATAAGCCTTATAGAAATGAGACTATCTATTGTATTATAATGCAGTACACAGAGTTTACTTTATCCCACAATATACAGAATACCAAGATATCTTTAATGATAAAATACATACATCAATGTCTTTCTTTGGCCAAGTCGGTGGAAAATGAGAAAATGAGTAAAAAATTAACAGCTTGTTAAAGAAAAGTAACAACTTTCAGTTTTTGTAGTTCTGGTACTTCATATCAGGTCATTTAAGGTTTTTTTCCCTCCAGGACTTTATCCCCAGGTACTCTACTAATCAAATCCTTGAGGAGTCCAAAGTGTGGTCTCCTGAAGTCCAGGGATGTCAGCTTGCTGCATGCTCTCCTCACTGCCGTAAGGATCTTCTGGATTTCATAGTCTCTGTAGCCCAGACTGCCCTTTAGCTTCACATTCCCCACCCTTGTTGGTGAGAATGAGGTCCAGTGTAGCATGAGGGAGTAAGGTCTATCACAGCACCTCTACTTGTTGGGTCCACTTGGAGGAGCAAGTTATCATGAATACATTCCAGGAGCCTCGTGGATTGCCTGTGCCTTGCTGTGCTGTCCCTCCAGCAGATACTGAATTGATGGAAGTCCCCCATGAAGAAGCAAGGTATGTGAATATGAGGCTGCTCCTATCTGTCCAAAGAGGGCCTCATCCTCTCAGTCTTCCTGGCTGGGTGGTTTCTAGCAGGCCCCCACTATAATGTCACCTGTCCCTGCCCTCCTTTTAAACCTGACCCATAAGCTTTTGGTTGATCTGACCTGGAAGATCCAGGCGAGCATGATGTTTGAACCATTTAAAATTATTGGCATCACAGATTTAAGCCCTTCCAGCTTTATTACTGTCCTTTCTATTTCTGAGGAGGACATGTCATGTTTCATGACTGGGAAATGTTCTGCTGAGATTTTAAACCCTAATCCAACCATCTCAGCACGTTAGGATGAGGCAACAACTTTCTTAGCTTTAGTTTTCATGGTTCAAGCAGGCTAATAGATGAGGCTTTGTGGTCCAATACAGCTGCAAGAAATAGAGTTTCTTATCACATAATACTTCTTGTTGTCAGTATAACTCAAAGCACTTAGCAGAGTATCCCACTTTTGTGCAGTGCAATGCGGTGTGAATGTGGATATGGCAGCCCAGTAAAAGCTGAAAATTAGGGTTAGTTTAGCCTCATAAACGTTTGGGGAAAACTCAGTCCTGAATGCACTAAATTCTAAAGCACATTCAGAACTCTAAAGCAGCTGAATCTCCCAGTTTGCAAGTAGTCCTTTTGCCTGTTTGAATTCTGGAGCCACAAATTTTGCTTACCCAGGGTGGTATAGGGTGGAATAATAGATGTTGGCTCATACCTAAAGAATCCTCCAAACAGAGGAATCCATAGAAAAATTAATCTGCTTCACCCTGTCACTTTACGTGCCAAGAGCCTGTTGCCAGCCTAGAAATTAAAATTATACTTAAACGATCAGTTTTCTCTGCTTAACCCTTCATACACGTGTTTTAAATGATGCACCACTACACAGCAAGTTGCAAAGGGAATTTTCCTGAAGGGCTGTATCTGTAAGAGGAATTTAAATAAATTAATGGTATTGCATATTTCAACTACCTTTTGACTCAGAACTTGACATTCATAGAAGTGGTTCCTATTATTTCACTAAGAAATCTTGTTAGTCAAATGGAAAAATTTCAATTGAGATGTTGTGTTTTGAATATCTTCTTCTGAGAAAAATCTGGTTTGTTCCAAACTTCTTTTAATTCAACATTTTATTTTCTCTTTCAAATTACTTTTTCTCTCAAATGTGTGATTTGCTATGTAATAATAGAAATAAAATTTCAAAAGAGGAGGTAAAATTAATATTTTGGGAATTATAAAAATGCAGGGTGGAGGCAGAGCTTAATCTGCTAGGATTACACTCTTTTCATAAATTTTGCTTTCTTTCTGTGTGCTGAAAAAAATCTCTCTTCCCACCTCTGCTTACTTGGGGGAGAACTCATATGAACAAACACACAGAAAACATCTCAATAACTGGAATTTTCAAGCAGTTTGTACTGCAAGTAATGCTATACTTGATGCACTAAACATGCCAAATGCTTCCTACTGTGCTGCTTTAGTTTTTCAATGTTAGATAACTCAGTCACTTTCTAATATGCTGACAGTTTACCAGGTAAGGCCAATGCATAATGATTTTTTACTGAAAGAGTGTCTTTGCCATCAGATCAAATTCTAATGCTGTGCTTAAGGCAGCATGTCTTTATAGCATGCAATGAGATATACATTTTTCTACAGTGTCCACTGGATTCTTATAACAAAGGCTCTTGAACTGTCCTCTGGATCTACAGAAGCCTGGTTTTCCCTCCAAGATAAAAGATGTCCACAGTGTGCTTGAAGTATTCTGCACCTAGACCACGACACAATACCAGGTTTTTTTGCCTTTCACTCCCCTTTTAGGAGCTGGCTGTAAAACTGGATTCCCCATGGAGATGAAAGCTGTCACATGCTCCTGTGTGGACAGCTCTGCCCTCAACAATACACCTTCCAGGAGGAAGAAAAAGTCTAAGTGGCATTCTTTATTTTCTTTAGATGTCACATAAGAGGGAAGTTTTATAAAGAACTGTAAAGAAAAAATTTTGGGCTTAGATGAAATTTCTTCAACTGAGGCAGCATTCAGGAATCAGTTCCCTAAAACCAGAAGGAATGGGTAGTATTCCCCAATTTTAGTTTCTCCAGCAATTTGTTTAATATTTTTAAGATGCATGTTCTAATATATTGTAGCAACATTAGATTAATTAAAATTGTTTTGTATTCTAGCTAAATAAACAGAAAAAATCTAACCATAAATTCTTCAACACAACCTCTGAAAGCAGCAAATATCATCTGATCATTTTGGGCTAACAAGACCACTAGATAGCTAAGCCCTTTCCTGTTCCCAAATTTCAGTAGCTCTTGCTTCTTTCTAAAGTGTGTAATGGCAGAGAGAGAGTTTGATAGAAAAGTGTCAGATCTCCCTTGGATTCCCTGGAGGGACAGGTGCCTGCAGTAGGCACTCTGAAAACAGCTCAGTTCTCCTTTCTTCTACTTCTCTCATGCTACATCTGTGAGACTGACACACCAGGTCCTGAGGACTGTGGTGGGACAGCTGAAAAACATCGCCCTGGGCTGCTAATCACAACTCCTCAGGCAAAGATGGTTTACTGACCTAGTTAATGTTTGTACTGAAATAGACCAAACATGTTCCTACAAACATCTGTCACATCTCAGCTCTTGGGGCTGGCACCTCCACCTGCAGGATAAGGAGGAATGACTGAGGGTTCTCTGGGGTTGACACGGAATTGAGGTAAAAGCACCTTTATGGTGCCTGGAGGAACATCTGGCTGACTATTTGAATTACACAAAGTGGTGAAAAAATAGTTTTCTTGGGTGAGCAGTGAAGCCCAGTGGCAGAGACACCTTTGTTCCTTAACATCAGCGGTGCTCAGGGCTGGTATCTGCAGTTTGTACCCTTGCACCTAAGGTGTCGTAACTGGTTTTCCAGAGTCCCTGTGGCATTTTCCCCTTGTTTCTCCCTTGCTTAAGTTCAGGTGCTGTTACCCTCACAACCTTGTGCGTGCCAAGCACTGAACTTGCTGTTCTCATGGGCTCTCATGGGAAGTGACTGCTGCTAGCATAAGAAACACCTGGCTTCACTTCTTGCTTTGCAGATTTCAGTTTACACAAAAGATAAACAAGGAAAGGAGCACAGTGGGTAATAGCCAGTTATATATTTGATAAGTACTATCCAGAGCTACATGTGCAGAGTCTCAGCAGCCAATGGATCTGGAACATCCGTGCCCAATTAGAATGCTCCAGCCAGGGCTAATAGTTTCACAGGCATAAAAAGGGAATAGGAAGCTAGAGCCATCCCTGATGAAAAGTATTATGATGCTGGAGTAGAAGCATCATGAAAGTGTCATCATTCTTTTCCTCATTAGTCACCTTCTCTGTTGCTTCATGCTGCACTGAAGAGAGTCCCCATTCAAGGACACTCATTCAGGGTATCCATCACTGGATGGACAGAAGGAAGGAAGGAAGGAAGGAAGGAAGGAAGGAAGGAAGGAAGGATGGATCATTCCTTCTCCCTGGCCACTGGAGAGTTTCCCCTGTCCTGTTTCCTTTCCTCTTCCTTTTCTCATGGCCTTTCATGTTCCCTTCTATCCTCTTTCTCCTTTCCCCCATATGTAATTTCCAACATTGGAGTTGAGGTGTGGCATGTCCCCAGCACCCTGCTCACACATCTTCATGCATGTGGACCTGTCTCACCTTCCAGTGTGCAACAAACATCCATGCTATTAATTATGGGCATTTGAACATGATACCAGTGTGGATCAGCTGAGAGTCTTCAAGTTACAGGACACCATGACCTAGAAGTGTTAGAACGAGAATATGGAAGATTTTGCTGTCACACCCCATGCTGATTTCCAGTCTGTAAATCGAAGCCATCCTGTGAGCACCAAATTCACTTAATGTATTAAGATATACTGGCACACTGCAGTACTGGAACATTTATAAACTGCATTTTAATAGGCTTTGATTAAAATACCTCTGTTATGTCATATTTTTACCACACTTTCAGTTGTATCTCTTTTGTTAATTTTAAATATTCCCTAGATGCTTTTAAAAATAACTGAAATTATTAGCCTCTAACATTTCGAGGGTACAAAATATTTTATTATGAAACCCTTTGCACTTGGCATTTGATGTGAACCCTGATCAAAACCAATTGTTTAAAAATGTATTTTAAAGTTTCTGTAACTCAAGTTTCATTGAGCTCAGAAAACTTGCAACTATTTTAAGATAGGAAATATGGGAAGCAGCATCAAGTAATGATGCTTTCAACACAAATATTTTTCTGAACTTCGTGCAGTTTTGGCTACATTTCACTCCTTAATGAAGTATCTGTACAATCCTGTTCCTGCTGTAGTGTGCATTGCAATTGTAGATTGCTACTTAGGTCTTTACTTCAGATGTTTTACCAGATAGTCATTATGCCAGGACATAGCATGACCAAATTTCTAAACACAGATCCTTTAGATTCTCTCACATTTTTATTGTAACTTCCTTTCCCTCACCAGTCTTTACCATTTTTTATTTGTGATATCCATGAAGCTAGACTTCATCATACTTTTTCTTTTCTTTTCTTTTCTTTTCTTTTCTTTTCTTTTCTTTTCTTTTCTTTTCTTTTCTTTTCTTTTCTTTTCTTTTCTTTTCTTTTCTTTTCTTTTCTTTTCTTTTCTTTTCTTTTTTCTTTTCTCTTTTTTTTCTTTTTTTTTTCTTTTCTTTCTTCTTTTTTTTTTCTCCAGATGATAAATGAAAAGGTTAGAAATGGGGATAGGCAGATTCTGAACCTGGTACTTGAAAATTTTATTATTATTTGCATTGAGCTAAAAATCTTTTAGAAATATAAGTGTCAATGAACTGAAAGTACATCTTAAATTTGAAAATTAAAATTTTTAATGATTCTTTACCATCTTTATCTGTGTATTTTCACTAATTATTTCCACCTCTGACTTGCAGAATCCTAGTGCAGAAAAATAATTTGTATTTGAAGATTCACAAGCATTTCATATACTAACAATTATAAAATGATTTCTACCTCCATTTTCTGTTGCTAGTTTGATGCTGAAAAAGTGGGAGACACTTTGGTGAAGCTCTAGAAAAATATCTTTGATTCTTTTTCTGGGATCTTCTTCAATAGTAGGCTCTTTCTGGTTCTTTGAAACATATGACCTAAAAGCATGTAAAATGGTTGGCAGAAAGAAGGCCCTTATTTGATCTTTTCATTTTGTGACTCTTTTGTTTTTTTGTGTTTTTTCTATTTTTTTCCCTAGGAAAACTTTGCAGCATTTAACAGGCCCATTACTTTACAACAGTAGACAGCATGACATATTTCCTTTATCTTAACAAATCCAGAAGTATAGCTGTTTCTGCCCCTGGCAGCAAATTGTCTGAGGTAATTGTTGCTTTGCAGAAAGTCTGGAAGAAATCTTCTTTGGCAGTTCCAAAGTGAGCCATGTATTTTGTGCAAGATACCATTTCTCCACTTGCTTCATCTTTTACATTCTAAAAGAGTATTTCTGAGTGGTCATAAATGTATTGTGAATTAGTAAAGGTGCCATTTACAACAATACATCATAAATCTGCACTGAATCTTTCAGATTTGACTTTTGTTTCTTCATTATCTGTTTCACACTGATGTGTTTCTTCCAACCTCAGCAAGCTGCATTGCCAGGGAAAAGTGAACTGTGTCCCATGTCTGTACCTATGCCAAGGGCCATCTTCATCCACTAAGGCAGCTGGAGGCCTTTTTGAGACATGCTCCATATGTCTAGCTATGAAGAGATCATGAACCCCCAGTACACTGGTCACGCCTTCATGCAGATGCCCAAATTTAGCTACCTCAAACTTATATTGCTTTCACCAATTATTTCTTATGGCACTATGGGACATCAAGCGCCTGACAAGAGTGGGGAAAAAAATCAATTAAATTGTTTTATGGTTTCATCAGGCTTCTTTCTTGCTCATGTCCTGTTTTATATAGAGATTTTAACTTCTGTCAACTAGGAACCACTTTATTTTGTAAATGAACAGTGCTGGCACCAAGTCCTTGGCTAGAGTTCCTAAGTGTGATAATAATGTAATTATACTCTCTACTTTCCTAGGCTGTTGCAAAGTGCAACCAAGTAGTGCCCTTCAGCCAACTGAAAATAATCACTAGGACAGAGGCTTTGGTGCATGGATGAATCCAAATCTTGTTCTCATGCTTTTTATGCACTATCATGACTTTTTCAGCAAATTATACAGTAAGTAGAAATTATATCACACACTGCTAACTGTA
Source organism: Cinclus cinclus (assembly GCF_963662255.1). NCBI lineage: Eukaryota > Metazoa > Chordata > Aves > Passeriformes > Cinclidae > Cinclus > Cinclus cinclus. The sequence goes on from NC_085047.1 coordinate 38,397,727, forward strand.
AGTGAATAATGGAAAATATTTTCAGAAAATATTTCTAATCCCATTATATGGAGGAGTAGAGTGAAGCAAATATTTAAGGTTTGTTTCCCCATTTATGCTCAGTATTTGTCAATCTACTGATGAACACTTAATTGACAAAAGTCATATTGAGTGCAGAGCCTCAAATAGCCAGGAAAGCAAAACAGCATGAAGTACTTTTTTTTCCAAAAATGGAAGAAATTATTGCCTTCATGTGTCCCCTTTAAATCCCTCTGTTCTCAAGTGTTCACAAGTGCAGGTACATCTCCTTGTAAAAACTTGAGCAACAGCCCAGAAAATTGATTTGTTTGCACCACAAATCTTTCAGATGGAAGAAAGGGATGGAAATTGCTGAAACAAAGCAAGAAGACTGATTCAGAAAATATGGTAATAGAGTTAATAAAATTCAAAGTCACAGTGCAATTCTTTAAACGTCAGGTAAAAGAGAGTATTAAATGCAGCATGCAAATGAAAAGTCTTTTGGATTCCTATGATCCATCCCACTGGCACAATACAATAGTGATTTCTTAGGCTGCATTCTAATTGTGATATTTATAACCAGAAAATGCAGTTCTGAACTAAGAATTAAGACTTGCTGATTCTAAAATCTGCAAGAATCTCCAAAAAAAAGATGATTTTAGGTTGATGGTTGGTTAGCAGAACTCAGACATGGCTCAACCAAGGCCCTGTGGTCAGAGGAGAAGTGCTGAGAGGCATGTAGACACAGCAAGTCAGCATGTCCTTGAGGCAGGAGTTATACAATAATAAGGTAGAAGTCTAGGGAGTAGCAGATAGAAGTCTGTGAACAAAGACACTGTTACAAAAGCAGAGGGCATAACTATCTCACGCTTGCTGAAGCTAATCATGTAAGTGAAACACACAAGAAGAGCCAATAAGCATATGTCAAGTGTAATTAAGCAAGTATGCAAAAGGCATAAGTGTTAATGCTAGCTTTAATAAAGTGAACAATGCTCTACCAATCATATTGATTGATTGATTGCATTCTTCCCTCGCTGAACTCCTCCGCAAAGTGTCTCCCGAACAGGGACCTTCAATTCGACCCACTGTGGGAGGTAAGAGAGTGGGCAAACACCGAGAAGCAGCACTCGGAGGGCTGAAGACCACTGTATGTGGGCATACACAGTGGGTCCGTGCCTGGGCTGACCCTGTAGAGGAGAGCTCGCCGTCCCGATTAAGCCGTCTACACAAGGCTACATGCACGCACACTAAGCTGGGCTATAAGGGACTGCCCTTTCTTGATATAGTATATGGTGGGCTAATATGGATAGGCAGGCAGCTTATGATTTAAGTGCTTTCTTGAAAAGCGAAAATTGCTAGATATTGACTTAAAAAAGGAATTAACACCACTGTTAGACTATGCAATAGAGAAAAGGTTTTTTAAGGACCCCGAGGAGGTGTTTAAGTTTGAGGCTTGGAGGGAGTTAGGAGATTTCCTGTATCGGGCAGGTATTGATGAGGATAAGTTAGCAAAAAAGCTTTCTCGTCAGTGGCGGGCCATAATTAATTGCTTGGAAGCATATAAAGCAGAAAAAAGGATTGCAGCTGTTGCTTCGGCACATTTAGAAGGGTGAAGCCTACCTGCTGATGCAGGGAAATTTTGCCATAGGAAAGGAGACTTTTCCTCTGGCGTCCGCTACGCATATGATAACAATACCACCAAAATCAGAGACCAGAGCTTCTCCCCTGACCCAACATAGCCATCTCCAGGGGAAGAATTCCCCCCGGAGGATGAATCCACCTTGGAGGAGGAGGCTGCGCGGTATCACTCGGATGATAATAATAATAACTTGGGTGCTTGCAACAAGATCGGGGCAGAGTGGACTGGCAAAGATTATGGGGGAGGCCCTGGCAGCAGGAGAATGGGATTTATTCTCTACGTGGCAGGAATCCAAGGCTGGAGTACAAGCATTCCTGGTCATTTATACGTCTCTTGCAGGTGGTGTGTTACAGATAGCACCATTAGATTGGAAATTGCTTATGCAATTGTGAAATACTGCAAATGAATCGGGAATGCATGGGGAGCCAACTAAACAAGTGCTTATCTATATCTGGGGATCGTGATTGTTACTCCAAGAAGATATAAAAAAACATTTTAAAAATGATTATGTCACAGTCGCATATCATGCTGTGGCAGGCTCACTGGCAAGCTCTTTGCCAAGAATCAGCTAGCGTGCAGAGAGGAAAAGGAGATCCACTCCTAGGGGGTCACAATGGAACAACTGCTGGGAATTGGTCAATTTGCCACACCCAAAATGCAAGCGCAGCTGGGGCCTGACAAACTAAAGGAGGCATTGTGGTTGGCTAGAATTGTGTTTGAGAGAGTGAGACCAGAACGAGGGGCTTTGCCATCATACATGAGTTTAAAACAAGGAATGCAGGAATCGCTTGCTACCTTTATTGATAAGGTCACGGCCACAATTGAAAGAGCAGGGAGTCCCCTTTATATGCAGGGAGCATTGCTGAAAGAGTGTGTAACGCAGAACAGCAATTCAAAAGTGAAGTCAGTTATAGCTACCCTCATGGTAATTGGGAGGTAGTAGAATTGTTAGAGTGAATGAGTAATATCCCGCAGGGCACACAAGCTATGTTGGTAGAAGCAGTTAATAACCTCACAGTGACACTGAAAGAAGGGCAGTTCCAAAACCAAGCCTTTGCTGCTGCCGTGCTAGCGCCACTAAGGGCGACCAACAATCGTGGAGCCAAGCCCCAGTCCTCTGTAAAATGCTTTCGGTATGGACAGCATGAACACATTTGAAAGGACTTCTGGGCGGGTCAAGTGTGGTGCCGGAATTGCCAGCTCGACAATCACTCGATGCCTGTAGACGCAGGTCAGGAAATGGGGCCAAGAATGCGAGGGGACGCGGCGCAAAGACACCAACGGCAGCCCAGACCTCCCGGGTACCACAAGCCAGTGCACCCTCTTTCCAGCCAGCAGCCTATGCCCAGCAACAAGAGGCAGCCTTGGCTTGGACTTGGCAGCTGCAATACACATTATACTAAAGGACAGTAAGCCAGTTAAGATCCCCACCGGAGTTCGGGGACCCCTGGTCATTAATGGACAGGCTTATGGAGCCCTCTTATTGGGATGATCCTCTGCAACCTTGAAGGGACTTTCTGTTGAACTGGGGGCTATAGATGCGGACTATATGGGCGAAATAATGGTTAAGGCTTATACACAGTTTCCACCCATGAGTATTCCTGCAGGAAGCCGCATTGCCCAGCTGGTCCCGCAACAACAACTTGTGCAGGAAGCCATCGGTCCTTTATGAGGAACTGGTGGGTTCAGGTCAACGGGAGGACTGGCATTACTTACTCTTACAATGGACCAATGCCCATTTGTTGAGGCTATCCTCCAGCAAGGGCCTGATAGGAGGCACCTCAGAGTGCTGTTGGATACGGACACGGATATTACAATTATATCCCGACACCACTGGCCACCCAATTGGCCTCTGCAAAATTGGGCAGACATAGAGCTTTTGCTATTGGCTCAGGGACATGGTTGTGGAGAATTTGAGGGCATGTGTTGTATGAATTTGTCTGATCATTCTGTTTCTATACATGCACAATTGTCAAAACTGCAGCAACTTACTAACCACTTGCAACAAAATTCAGGGTTGGGATTAACTGATTGGTTGAAATCATTGTATTTAGAGCCATGGTTAACCTCCTTGATACAACACCTTATTTTCATAGTTATAGTTGTAGTAGGATGCCTTATGTTTATTCCATGCATTTTGCAATGTGTACAACACAGTATGTACAAGATAGTGAAATCAGTTACAAATCGCACTTTTATTGTACAAAACAAAAAAGGGGGAATTTTTGATGGTTGGTTAGCAGAACTCAGACATGGCTCAACCAAGGCCCTGTGGTCAGAGGAGAAGTGCTGAGAGGCATGTAGACACAGCAAGTTAGCACGTCCTTGAGGCAGGAGTTATACAATAATAAGGTAGAAGTCTAGGGAGTAGCAGACAGAAGTCTGTGAACAAAGACACTGTTACAAAAGCAGAGGGCATAACTATCTCACGCTTGCTGAAGCCAATCATGTAAGTGAAACACACAAGAAGAGCCAATAAGCATATGTCAAGTGTAATTAAGCAAGTATGCAAAAGGCATAAGTGTTAATGCTAGCTTTAATGAAGTGAACAGTGTTCTACCAATCATATTGATTGATTGCATTCTTCTCTCGCCGAACTCCTCCGCAATTTTACTCATCTCAAGATGTAGAGTTTTGTTCTGAAATTACTATACACAGCCTATACCGTGTTTTCAAATTTCAGTGAATTTTAAGTAAAGCACACAAATCATTGTTAAAGAATTGAAATTCTGCAAAATTGAACATATTGATATTTATTCTCATCTTGTAATTCCTAGTGATAAAAATTTCTTGGAATTTTTAGTGTGAATTTCTCTTCACTTTCTGTTGTTACAATTTTATATTATCTTCTCATTCTGTTGATGTAAGAATCTTCAGTCTTGGAAATTTAATATAGGCAGCTATGGAATTTAAATTAAAAAAAAATTACTTCCTCACAGGTAAGAAACATTTCAAACATGTTAGAAGTCAGTTTCCTAAATATCAAATGATTCTTACTGCTCTGAGTGATTTCCAAATTTCTTCTCATAATGTCCATGAAATTTGAGAATTAAATCCACGTATTACTTTCCAGGAATGATTTACATCACTTTATCTATCCACGGCAGAGATAAGAAGATAGAGAAGTTAAGAAAAGCTAATTTTTTCATTTTTACAAATAGTGTGACTACCACTATCTAGAAAGATGCATTAATGCCTCCTAACCACAACTGACAATCACTACTTATTCAAATCATTTAGCTTGTGGGACACAAGACCCAACCCAGTTCTAACTAAGTTCATGAATAAAAAAACCCTACATATAACTTCCAAATATATACTTCTGCATGTAATTATTATAATTTGGGGCTTTGGTCACCACTCTAACCTTGTATCCTTTTCCCTTTTTTTTTTTATGAATTGTGCATCAAAAAGAGAGTCCCAAAATTCTTCATCTCTAACAATTTTTCAAATGTTAGGTTCCCCCTCTTGTAACTCCTCAGGAAAACAAGAAAAAATCCTATAAAACCAAATTACTCTCACATTTCATTATGACCAGTTTAGTTTTCTTATTTTATTTTAAAGTTTGTTATAGAAGAAACAAAGAGATTATTGTCTAAAACTAGCTACCTGCTGATCCAATTTTTTGTGCCCCAAAATAATGGCTGAGATTAGATTTTTCAATTTCAATTATAAACTATCTAAAACATTAAACTTTAGAGATTTCATGTTCTGGTGTAGTCTTGTCTCTAGGAAGAATGGAATTTTTGGACATTGGTTCAAGGTGGACTTTACTCCAGTGTTTAATCCTTTGTAGATGCCATGTTTTGTGTCATACACGCCACTGCTTTATTGGCCTTTAGATGCAACAAGAGGATTTAATTTCCCTCAGATGATTCACAGTGAAAACAGAGTCAGCTTTTTAAGATAGGAATTAGGGAAGAATGATGCCAAGACTAAAACAAGATTTGGGATTATTAATCAGTGCCTTTTATAGCCCTGCTTCATGATGCTTTCAAGAACCTATGGGAAGTGATCCCCAGGTGTCAGAATTAACAGCAGTAATGTTCTCTGATAGTAAGAAAATAATTAAAAGTCACTTGGGGCACTGCAATGCCATACAGGGCAGAAATGTTTGAACTGGGTAATCTTGCATTAGTGTGAGCAGCAAACATGCAGAAAGACGAGTGATGCTAAGGAAGTGTAATTGTAGGCTGGTGAACTTGGTCTCAAAATCTACTTCCAAGTGTGGTTATGTTCAACTTGAATATTTTAAAACACACAGACACAGCCTGACTGCCTCAGAGCATTTCTCCCAGAAATGAGAATGAGTTGTTTCATCCTTTTTTATTATTTGTTTATTAGTGAATATGATACTGTCCTTACTGAAATCTGAATATTTTAATCACTAGAACTCACATATAGCTATGAAGAGAAACTCAGATGATCTGCAAGTAGAATGTATCTTTAATCCACTGAACTATCTGTAATAAAAAATTTGCCCCAAACCTTCCATTTTGTTTCATCTTTATATAGCTTGGCAGGACATCTCCCTGGACAAGTGTCCTCTCCAGACATCTATCAAGGTCTTTTCTGGGGTCTGCAAAACACAAAAATATTAATCTGACAATTTTTTAAATTCAAAGGTGCTTATAAGAAAAACTGTTAAGTGAAATAGGGTTTGCCTTTCTGTCCTTTATTTTTATGTTGTACCTTTCTGAACATGCTGCACCCACTGAGCCAAGTGAATCATATAATTACGATTAGTGCTCCCAAAAGCCCTGTCAGAAATGAAGGTTTATGTAGACAGTCTGTGATAACCATTTATTATTTTTCTCTAGCTCACTTAGCTGCAAATTTTTTGTAGGAAGTATTTAAATAAGTGTTCCACTTGGCAGAACTGACTGTCTGAAAAAAAAACCCAAAACACAGAGGAAGCTCAGAGGGATTTATTACAACAAAAATTTTAACCATTGTACTACAAACACATCAGTTTTTATATTCTTGTACAGCATTTTGTCTTTAATCAAGATCAGGTGGTACAAACTGTAACATAGACAGGACTGGATAGGTAATCTGAGGCAATTATACAATAATACATACCCACTAACCATAGTAATAAAATAAAAAATTAGCAATCAATGTTTCCCTCCTTCTGTGGTGTTGGGTTTCATATCTTCTTCTTTTCCTGTTTCCTTTATGTTTAAAGGCCTCCAAAGGAGAGATTTTTTTCCCGTTCATATATAAAACAATAGCACAGTCAAGCACAGTTTCAGTTCCCTTTTGGGTTGTTTCTGTGTTGGTTAGAAATATTTGTATTGATTTTTTTTTTGCCATTACATTCTTTTTATAAAGTTAAGATTTTTAAGCAGTCTTCTTTTAGTAGTCTGTAAATGTTACAGCTACAGTTTTAACAATTTTTTTTTACATTTTATTTGTATTAAAGAAAAATATTTTGTAATATTTTGTTTCCATCATGACTTTTAAGGGCAGAAAAGAGATATTTATTTCATTTAACCAAATAAATTTAATTTTAAATTAGGATATTGGAATTCCTCTCATACAACATTTAAAAAATAGTAATTGGAAAAAATATATTCTCATCATTATCAGCTTTCTATAAGAAAACCATCTTTTTATTAAAATGCATGCTTAGCCATCTTTAACAGACAGATCAGGGAATTTGCTTTTTCTTTATTTTGAAAAATTCTGATTCTTTTTTCTCTTTATTAGAAGCAGATTTTAAGAAACCTAATTTTATGTGACAAAATATTTCAGAAAGTCTCTAGGTGCTAATCAAAACATTCCTGTTTTGATTTTGTTCTCCTAAGACGTTTTGAAGCGAAAAATCAAAACATTTATTTAAAAACAACAAAATGGGATTTTTCAGCACTTCAGAAGTCTGTCATTGCTGGTTGTGATTCTCAAAACAGTTTCCCCAGTGCACAGACACAAGCCCTGATGAATTGGTGCACAGTGGTGCCCACAGGAGGGAGCAGCATGTGCGACAATGGTTTTCATCATATTTCACCTACACTTTCTTTCACATCCAGCAGGATATTTTCTAAGAACAGATTTAACTTTAAAATCATGTGCAATTTGCTATGAGGCAAATATTTAAGCATGTGCTTACCCCGCTCTGACCTCAGGAATGCATGAATAGGGGCTTCAGCGCTTTGCTGAGTAGGGATGCACTTTAATTCCTCACTAACATGTTGCAGGGCTGAGGCCTCAAGCTTTTAATAAGGGATGAACAGCTATGAAATAAAAGAGCATCAGCCATCATCAAAGGCTTGGGTTTTCCATTTCACTGCTAAGACATGAAAAAAACATGCATTAAGAAGATCTGTATCAGGTTAACTACTTCAATGGTGCGATGATACCGATGTAGCGCTATCTATCTTCATCAGTTACAGAAGGCCTGAATGGATTCATAATACACTGCATAGATCCTTTTACAAACCATCAGATCTCTGACAGGGATTTAGAAACTGGGTCAGTACCAAAAGAGAAAAGAGAAAAGAAAAAAGGAAAAAGAAAAAAGAAAAAAGAAAAAAGAAAAAAGAAAAAAGAAAAAAGAAAAAAGAAAAAAGAAAAAAGAAAAAAAGAGAAAAAGACAGAAAAAGAGAAAAATAGAAAAAGAGAAAAAGAGAAAAAGAAAGAGAAAGGGAAGGTGTGGGAAGGTGTGGGAAGAGGAGGAGAGGGGAGGGGAGGGGAGGGGAGGGGAGGGGAGGGGAGGGGAGGGGAGGGGAGGAGAGGAGAGGAGAGGAGAGGAGAGGAGAGGAGAGGAGAGGAGAGGAGAGGAGAGGAGAGGAGAGGAGAGGAGAGGAGAGGAGAGGAGAGGAGAGGAGAGGAGAGGAGAGGAGAGGAGAGGAGAGGAGAGGAGAGGAGAGGAGAGGAGAGGAGAGGAGAGGAGAGGAGAGGAGAGGAGAGGAGAGGAGAGGAGAGGAGAGGAGAAAAGAAAAAGAAAAGAAAAAGCAAAAAGGAAAAGGAAAAAGGAAAAGGAAAAGGAAAAGGAAAAGGAAAAGGAAAAGGAAAAGGAAAAGGAAAAGGAAAAGGAAAAGGAAAAAGGAAAAGCAAAAAGGAAAAGGAGAGCAAAAAGAAAGTATTTAAAAGAAAAAAAAATAATGTTTAACAAATGTTGTATGTTTAACAACCGGTGTTTTTCCAGGCAAATTCATTATTATGGTCAGCATAGCCATAGGGGTATTTTTAGGGGTTTTAAAAGAACATTATTCTGTCAAATAAGACATTTTGACAGTGTTATTTCTTGCTGGCCATATTACAAAGCCCTTCATTACAAAGCCCTTCTCTAAAAATCCAATCCTGGTCTCTTAAACTGGTAGCATAGTGGGTTAGATGGACCTTTATGGCCACTTTCATATCTTTTTAATAAATAAGAGAGGAGAGATCTGACATGTTTCATTAACAAGCCTGCTCCTTAACCATTTTTCCTTTCTAAGCCCTTTTTTTTTTTAATGAAAACCTGTATTTTCTTAGTGTACATTTAAAAAGAGGCTGCAACTGTTTGGTGAAGACTCTCCCAAGGTGTTCTTGCACCTCATCCTGAACCACCAATGAGCCCCACACAGCTGGTTGGTTTAACCCACCCGGAAAGTCAATACTGAAGGGCTTCTCTACAGACTGGTGCTCATGTAACCACCAATGTAAGTCTACATAGACCAGAGAGAGACTACAGAGATAAATGGAAACTCCACCAGATACTACAGGGGAGGAGGGGGTTCTCATCTTTATGCATTGTTTAGAGCTCAGTTCACTCTGCTCCTAATTTAAATTCCTTCTCATTCAATCTTTTCAGGTGCACACTTTGTCACAAAAATACCCACAGGAAGAAAGAACTCACTATACTGAACCCACCAATTCCATTTCCAGCTTCTAACCAGAGCTGGCCAGAACCAGAAGATTCAGAGAAGGCTTTAAACAATTTACATTTTACAAAATGGGATAAAGCTTACGCTTATATCACACTCTAATAATACTTGATTGTTTTAATTCTGACTAACAAAATTTAGCATAATTTTTTATTCTGGTTATTCTTGCCCTCTGATTATATCTCCAAACTATTTTTGAAACTTGTGAAATTCTGTGTCAATAGCTTACTTTCACATAGACTGCATAGAGAAAAAGATATTAATTTTGAATTTGCCTTGGATAGTATTTATTTCATTATTATGTCTCCATTCTTAGAAACTTCTGTTTTCAGTGTCTGATTCTTTCCATCAGCAAAGACCTTGAAGCCATAAGAACATCTGTAAACCAAGACACAGTGGATTAGGCCAGTAGCTGTCTCTAGTAATGGACAGCACAGAATGATATGAGAGATTTCTTCAGCAGTTACAAGCCTGTAGAAATCTTCTCATGGCAGCCTCTTTTCTGTTTTGTGTTGGGTTTTGGTTTGGTGTGTTTGCTTATTTTCTTTTTCTTTTTCCCTGACGATTTTCTTCCATGTATTTGACCCTTTCATTTTTAGCTCATACATATTTTATCACGTAGAATATTCTGAGTTTCACGAGTTATGTGAAGTACCACTTTGTTTTGACTTTCCAGACATGCCACCATGCTAGTAACATTTAAAATCTTCTTAGTTCTTGTATTGGAAAAGACAGTAAATAACAATTCCCTTTTGGCCTGTTCCTTGACTCTCATCATTTTATAGACTTCTGGTGTGTCTCCCTTGGTGCCAATGTAAGGCTTGTGCTGACCTGTAAGGAAGAAGTCATCATGCCCAGCCAGCTAAACTCAACCTCTGGACCATTCAAGCTCCCACCCAGGATGGCACAGGGCCACATGAAAATCAGGAGAAAAACAGATATATTAATATGTGCCTTCTTTGTGCCAGCTGACTGTGCCAAGGCTCAGGATATATTTACTTCTCCAGAGCACTGTGCCCTGCATTCAAAGCTAAATGAAGTATCTTCCACTGGAGGCATAACCCGAAAGCAATTTCTCTGAGAAAAGGACAAGCCCTAAAATCAACATCCGTGTCATTATTTCTGATGATTTTTTTTTTTTTTCCTAGAGAAAGAGAAAAAAAATCTATTTCTCTGGGCACTTTTAAACCCCAAAACCCCTCGATTAAATGGAGATGCTTAGGGAAGCTCAACAAATGTCATTGTCATTCTGTAAATATGCAGAGAACCTCAGAGCCAACAGGAGAAAGAAAAAAATAAGGTTTGTGTTTTCATTCCTGGACAATATAATACAATATAATACAAGAAACAACTCTGCTGGACAAGAAATAAATGGTTCTCCTGACTGACAGACTAGTCAGCTTTGGGCTGCCCCATGTCTCCTTTTCCTCTCTGTAGTATGGCATGCCCTCTTCAAAAGACAGTCCTTTTCTTCACACATTTCTCATACTTGAGTAATTTTTAAAGTTTACAGATGTGATGGGTCCTTACAAGCAGATTGGCAAACCTGACAATCTGACTGACATTTAATTCCAATATTTCACCTTTTTCCTCTTCTACTTCATAGCAAAATTTGGATACTGAGGCCAGTGTAACCACAGGAAAGAAAATGCAAAGAGAATAAAAAATCCATAATTTGGTAGGGCTGAGAAAATGTTCCCTTTTTTTCAATTAAAAGAGAACTTCAATGTAAATTTTATTTTGTTAAAAAGAAAATTAGATGTATGATTTAATGTCAATAATTTTATTTTTTTCTTGATTTTTAGAAAGACATTTCCATCTTTTTAAGCCAAAAATATTGGTTTGATACCAAAGAATTGGCAGATTTTCTCAAAAGTGTGTTGAAAATAGCATTCTCATGCTCCCATGACAAAATATATCACTTAATATTAGATACTTAAAAATGTCAAAATGAAATGATTCAGCATTTTCATTCCTTTCTCCCTTCTTTTCTAAGTTGGAATTATTATGATTACATTAATTTCCACCTACTCTTACTCCGAAGCCTTCTTACTGTTAAATTTTCTGTTCCCCAAATCCTTCCTGATTTCACTGAGTAGAATGGGTTGTTCCAGCCTAGCCATCAGTCTCTGCATTGCACTTGGAAATACTGGAAATACTCCAACTGCAAATCCATCACACCAGCAAGGCAGTTTTAATGCCCTACTGCATGGGACATCAAAACATCAGAAAACCCAAGGAACTCTTTGAGCTCAGTAATTTTTCTCAGCTTCAGTTCCCACTGACACCAAAAATCTTCAGTTCTATCACTGTTTTAGTGAATGAGCACTTTGTTTCTTCAGCTGAGAAAGCCAATTTAAAACTCATCAGGGAAAACTGTTATCCTGTAAACCACATACAAGGGAGAAAGCAAGCATGAAAAAAACTGCTCTACCAGGGACTAAAGTGGGTTATTCTGCAAGTAATCCATTCACTGATCAATCTTAGTGGGAGCTGTGGCTAAATAAGGACAGAAGTGCACAATGGGTCTAACCCACCACCATCTGCATAGCAATGTTTCTGAAACAACTACTTTGTAAGCCTTTTCCAGCAGCTGGACAAAACCAATACAAGTAATTTCTCAAGATATTTGTTCCAGAAATACTGCTTTTAATAGGTACCATTCGAGTTACTGCTTTCTGACCTTGTGTATTTTGGGATCTCTGGCATATCTTATAACATAAAATAAATATTTTCCCCTCTAAAGTTGCTGTCTGTTTCAGATGTGTGTTTTATTTGAAAAACTGTACAGTAAGTGATTTTTCTGGCCTATTTTAACTTAACAACCTCTGGTTTCTTGGTGTATATCTTGTAATACAACTGCATCCACTTTCTGTGTGTTCAGGTAAATTCCTATTTTTGTCTATGTTTAATAAGGTCATTCAGATATTTTGCATTCCATAGAGGCCTTATGCCATTCATTTAAAGGGTTATTAAATCTTATGATTTCTCCTTTTCTTTTTCCTTAATGACTTTTAAAATTATTGCTGTTTCAAGTTCCTTTATTTGTTGCAACAACTTTATCAGAACTTACTATTTTTTCCAGTAGCTAAGTGTTTACTTTCTGTTTAACTCTTCCCCTGACTCTTGATGCCAGAATCAAAATTCTCAAAGGAAATCTCCTTCAGTTTTCCTTATGAAGGGTTAAGCACTTTTTCTCTTTCCTTCTTTTTTTTTTTTGATACAAAGACATGGTACACCTCTGTTCTAGCTCTTGTTTCTTACAGAAAATGATCAGCTTAAATAGCCTTTTTCTTTTTTTAATATTCTCAGTATTTTATGCTGTCATCTTGAAACACCTCATGGGTTTGCTTTTCCTCCTCATAGCAATATTTATAGCAATATTTCTCAGTGGAGTACTGTCCAGAGTAACCTCCCCTGCTCTTGAGTGAACTGGTGAATCCAAGCTTTTATCCATCAGCTTTTGTTATAAACTTTCATCCAACCATATTACCTTGCCTTGATCTTTCCATCTTGGACTTGTCACCAAAGAAATTTCTCCTTTGGCCATGGATACACTTCTTACTGAAATCTTTTCACACCTGCCTCTTCTCTGCCACATCAAACCAAAATTGCTTTGACAAAGCCATCACAACACACCATTCCTTGTTTCATATTTAAACTCTGCCTCTATTTTGCTAAATTTCTGTGTCTCCAAGTGAGAAATTTTTGCTTTTTTCATTCTGTTCCTCAAGTGTTATCATACTTGGAAACAGTTATCGTATGTCTTCTTTGTCTTCCCATACTCCTTAAGAGTTGCTTACAATACTTGACAGAGAACACGGATGCCAGACTTCTACACGTCCCACAATACTTTATTCCCTTTCACTCTTCATGCAGTGTACTACAGCTAGATGGCATCTCTTACAGTGTTGTTATGTCCAAAAAAACCCTTTAGGGGTAAGGTAAAATAGGAAAAATATTATCTCAGTGCTGTTTATCTTTCCTCATGTTGAATTTCCTTTCCAAGAGTAATTAATTACTAAAAAAAATACAGTTATTTTATTTGCTTATGTGTTTATGTAAATTGTATTTTATTAAAAAATATGCATATAAACTCATATATACTCAGAAATTGTGTAAAATATTATGTGGGTTGGTCTGCGAAGAAGAGGAAAACTCATGAACTTGCATGTAGCATGTGTTAGTTCATAACCTGCAGAACATTAGGATAAGCAGATGTAATTCAACTGGATATGATATTATTTTTATGAAAGCTGTGTCAAAAAATTACTGGTTTGGATGACATGAATTAAGAGGTGATGCACTTTCCTAATTAAATCAGTAATCAGAAATGTGAGGTTGAAGAATTTACACTGAACTGAAATGTGATTGGAGAAGTTAGCATTGTGCACTTACAGCCAACAAACCAAACAGCACCATGGGCTACATTACCACAGAATTTTAGAATAGTTTGAGTTGGAGAGAACCTTAAAGATCATCAATTTCAAATCCCCTTTGCTGTGGGAAGAGATGTCACCCAGTAGACCCAGTTGTATGGTACCCCATCCAACCTGTCCCTGAACACTTCCAGGGATGGATCATCCACAACTTCTCTAAGCAACCTGTTCCACTGACTCCTTACTTAGGTTTTTGGGTAAATAATTATTTTAATACCATCTACTCTAAATGTCTCCTCTTTCAGTTTAAAATCATTCTACCTTCTCCTATCATTATCTCTCTGTATAAAAGGTCACTCTCATTCTTTTACAAAATCACCCTTTAAGTACTGAAAGGCTTCAATGAGGTGTCCCTGGAGTCTTTTCTCCATGCTCAACAGTCACAACTCTCTCAGCCTCTCTACACAGAAAGTTTTCCAGCTCTCTTATCATCTTTTTGACCTTGTTCAAACAGGTCCATGTTATTCTTATGTTGGGGAGCCCAGTTTTGAATGTGACACTCTGGGGGGTGGAGGGGGGGGGTGTTTGTCTTGTGAGGGTAGAGTAGACAGAGTAGAACCATCTCCCTCAACCTCCTGGCTGTTAACATTGTCATAGCCAACAGGTCTAGGGGACTGATTATTCTCATCTCCTTAGCATTTCTGAATTGATGTTTGGAGTTCTGTGACCAATTTTTAATTCCCTGATATTCCAGAAAAGAAAAAAGAATAAATTAAAAATTATAAATTTGCCCAGTGGAGTATAAATGCCATGAGTAGAGCATGAGACACTCAAGGAGAGGCTCAGGGATCTGGTCTTTTTCAGCCTGAAGAGGAGAAGGTTGGGTGGATACCTAACTGCTGTCTTCAACTACCTCATGGAGGAGTTATAAGATAGCTGGACTCTTTCAAGGCATGGCCAGAAAAAAAAAGGAAGAGGCAGGAATACAAAGCTGCAGCAAGGGAAATATCAGCTAGGAATAAAGATAATACAACTCACAATGAAATTTGTCAAGCATTGGAACAGGTTGTCCAGAGAGGCTGTGGGATCTCCATTTGGGGATTTCCAGAGCTCAGCTGGGGAAGTTGGAAAGCATTCAGATAGAAAATCAAAACCAAAGCTAATTATAGCTTTGTATTGTTTGATTGATCAAATACAATAACTAGTTACTTACACCTAGTAGTTTAGCATTAAAAAAATTAATTTGCATTTACCTTCTCTCTCCCTATCTCATAATAAGGGAGTGAATTCATGTTGATCATACCTCGATACTCCAGGACTGGTGAGATTAAACACACCTACTGTTCCCACACTGTGATCAGGAGGCCCAAGGAGTAGTAGGGGGTAAAATTGTGGGGGGAAGGAACTTTTCAGACATGGTGATGGTGAGTCATCCCTCAAGGCTGCTCTGGCAGTTCCCTATTTTTGCCCCACAGCAGCATGATGGGGAAAATACCTGCATCACAAGGGACTTCTCAGAAAATAACAATCGTGTTTTATTATTCACTGTATAAGGAACTTGTGAATCTTGGCCCATAAAGGGGCCTCTTTTGTGCTACAGCAGTAAAAATGACAATAAAAAGGAGATTGCTCCACATCAAAAAGAAAAGAACGTTTGTTGAATAAGCTGCTATACCAAAATAAATAATGGTGTCATGGTCTAGCTCTTTGTCTCTCTTTCTTTTTGTGTGTGTGTTTTTTGTTTTTTTTTAATTACCTTTGTCTAGTTTCCTTCTTAGGTATAGAAAAAGGGTTTGTTTGTTTTTTCCTCTCTCTCTGTATCTCTTTTACCTGTTTTCATTTTTTTTAATGTTACATTGATTTATTTTATAATTTCAGATGTCACTAAACTCCAGTGTAAAGTCTATGTGTTTGATGGAAAGAGAAGGCAGGATTCTGCGCTCTGTGGGGAAGCAACCCTCGAGACAGCTATGCCCTCTTTCCTTTTCCACTGTATTTAGTAGCTTTCCCAGATTAAAAGTGATGAAACAGGAAAGATCTCAGTTGCTATCAGCTCATCAAAAAGATGCCAATGTTGGAAACATAAGACAGTTCCAACTTTTGGGATTCTGTGTAAAGCCGCACATATGCATGTGCGAGCACAGGCTCAGATACTTTCAGTCAAAGGAAGAAGCTTTGAAAACTGAGAATGCATTAAATCTAAAGCACTCCTTTTGCTTCTCAAAACAGAAAGAGAAATGCAAGGGGCAATCTCCCTGCCCTTGCCATGAGAGCGCCATGTCCTTCCCTTTCCTGAGTGTATTTTGCAGTCGCATTCTTGAAAGTGGGCTAAACTTTTCTGAAAACACCTTTCTGATACTGTGACAAAATTCTGTCCCTGAGCTGATCTGAGTAGCTGTCACATGTGCCAAACAACATACACTCACTATAAGAGACTTTTCTTTCTGTGAACCAAAGATAAATGATCCTTACATCCGCTAACCTAGAAATAAAGGACCCTAGCCCTTTGCTTCATAGTACCAGAATAATAATCACCTGACACCACATAGAGAACAAAACCTACAAAATGTCTCATTGCAGACAGTCACAGAACTCAGAAAAATATTCCTTCTAGCTAAAAAGCTAGTAATCCCCATCTGTTTTTTCCATTAAGTATTAGCAAAGAAATATGAGAGTCCCATACATTTTCTTCTCTCATTTCCACACTTAGACCCCATGAATAATTGGACAATGTCTGCAGCAAACACCCAGCGCCCTCTCCCCCCTCTCAGTTTTGTATGATTTCTTGATCTATGGAAATTAATTGCAAAATGTCTTGACTTCTTCCTGCAAGGAAGCACAAATCTTCCTTCACAAAAGCACAAAACTTCCTTCACATCAGAAAAAAATATAATGCTTTGAAACAAATGAGAAGGTTTGAACAGTATGACTTTGACTGATTATTTAGACTGATTCTTTCCTCAGCAATGCTTGTATAAAGTTATAATAAATTCTTTGGCTTCCTTGTTTTTGCTTGAGTTTTATTCTGACTTGAAGAAGAGCAGAATCTCAGTGAGAAGCTGATATCATTTTGGCATGACACCAGGTAACTCAAGTGATTGTAGGAGGGCAACATCTGGTAAATATGGGCTTGACAACAGACTCAAGTCCAAACTGTAGATTATAGTATGAAAACTAAAAAAGGAGACTTTTACTCTGCTAGGCTATTATGCACCCTTCTTTTGGACTTGAATCTCAGAAATATTAAATGCTTTAGAAAATTTGAATACAATTTCAATACATTTACCCTATCATTATAAGTATTTCATCTGTATTACTAATTGGAAAAAAATGGTTTTGTTTTATTTTTTTTAATTTCAGATAAATATGGTTTCAAATCCTCACATAGAAAAAGAAAGGATTCTATTAAGACCCCAGATCTTTCAAGTGATGAGTATAGTACTTTATATTACAATATTGTGTTCAGCCATGCCACAGATGGAACTAATTTGAAGTTTTAAAAGGTACATGATCCTGGCTGTCTTTGTGTTTTATGTTCTTTTTTGAGTATTTTTGGGGAAAAGGTAGACTACAGGATTAACTTTCTGACTGAGGATTAGATACCTCTGTGAGAATAAATCTGTGATTTGCAGGCAAGACAAGATGTAATATTTTGTAAATGAAAAACATCTAGGTAGAGAATTATATTCGTAGAGGGTGCTGACTTGTTGAGAGCTGGGAGAGCCAAACTGCTATCTTGGAGAGCCAATTTACTGTAGTGCTATACAATATTTACTAGCTTGGGGCAATAAGTTTCTTCCAGTTGTGGAAGAGCTTTACAGCAAGTAAGTGTCTTTGTCTGGGCAGGGTGGAGCACTGGCGGGGAGCTGGCACTGGAACAAGCAGGGCAGCCAAGTGCTTTAGCTTCCCAGAAACTAGGGATACAAAGGACTTTACTCATTTGGGGCAGGGTGGTAAGAGAGGCTGATAAATAGCCTGCAGTAAAGCAAGAGAAGGTGCAGACAACCTTTTGCCCAGAGGTGAAGTCAAGACAGTTTGTCCAGCCAGGAAAGCTCCCATGCTGCCTTTTTTGACCAGGATTATAAAGTTACCAGGTAGTTTGCATGACTGTTCCCTCATGAATGCTCTTAATCTGCAATTAATGCCAGGTGATCTAATTCAGCTTCAGATCAAAATCTGCACCTATATTCCCTGTCCAGAAAAACTCTGAATAACCAGCTTTCCTCTAGCAATGTAATTAACAATCTCTTCACTCCTGAGACACCTACATGGGGGAACTGATGCCCACTATTCACTGGCTCAACTATGTTGCCCCATGACCACAAGGCTCAATCTATTTTTATGCTCCTCTCTAATGCAGAGGCACTGAAGTAGAACATGCTGGCATCCATCCTGGCACAGCTGTTTATCACCTAAACTATATCCTGTAAGCATGTCTTTCAGAAACAGCCCAAAGGAAACCTGCCAACATTTCTGAAGAAGGAATATACCCAACCAGATATATTTTTAAGATTGGTGCGGTGTGGGTGCAGAGAGCTGTGAGGAACCTACCAGAGAATTTTTGCTCTAGCACTCTGTTTTTAATTTGTCAAAAATATCTCCAGGTGGCCAACCTCAAATTCAGGAATGCAACACACAAGCCCATTTTAAATTGCCTATGGATACACCAGCCAGAAAACAAGCCTTAACGGCAGCCATGCACCAGAGGTCACCTAGATTCACTGTGAGGAGTGGGATGGAGAGGGGCATGCAGAAGCGAACCAGGGTTCTCCTGAGCAGACAAAAAATTTTTTGTGCTTCTTGTGACCCCAACAATTTTACTGCAAGCAACAGGGCACAGGCTTACAACCTTTGGTTCTCAGTGTTAGCAGCAATCTAAGGAACACAGGGGAAAAGGCATACGAGTTCAAATACAAGTTATATTGAAGTTAGTGGCAAAACTCTCAAAGAGAGAAACTGAGTGGAAATGGACAATGGACAAAAGGCACATGGAGAGAGCAGACAAAGCGAGGGAAAAATATGTGTTGTTAAGAAAAGAGAAAGACTCTTGAGAGAACGAAAAGCAAAAATGTAAGGTGGGTTTTATATATATATAATGTAGAAGAATAGAGGCAAAAAAATAAACTTTCATTAATGTCCTTTTGGTTAGTTGGTCCAGACAGCACACAAAGACATGAAGTGGGGCAAATAGAGGAATAATATAGTTACACTTCTACCAAGGGAATAAACAAGGGAGTATTCTTCTATAGAGAAGAAAAAGTACGGGTGTTCAATTTCAGTGAAGCAAGCTTTGTTAGGACTGACACTGTTAGGTAAAAGTGAAAGAGGATTGTGAAAGGAAGGGGGCAAGTGAACAAAACTGGAAGGAATTCAAAGTAAAATTCATGTTTGCCTCAGGGAATGTTGTGTATGTGCATGCTACCTACCCAGTAAATATATTGTAAAGGAAAAGGTGGACCAATGTGAATGAAAAATGCTCTGTACGAAGTAATCAAGGTTACAGAGGGACCAAATCTCTCACCAAAAGTGAGAAATAAAATGGGGATTATGGAAGGGAGAGATGAGAAAGTGTAGAGAAAAGAGTAACACGTGAGGAGACAATAAAAGAGATAGAAATGTGGTAGGGCAGGAAGGTCATCCAAGGAGATTATAGAGGAGGATATTGTAAATGTAAGATATTATTAGCTAAAAAATAGATATGCCCATGACACGAAGTTAATTCCCTGCCTCAGTTTTCACAAAGTAAAAATAAAGGACAAATGTTAAAATCAGATATGAGATTTCCCCAGGGAGGAAAAAGAAGTATTAGAAATAATACAGGAAATCTCATTCATGCCAGAACAGGTAATCAAAAATAATGGTCAAAACCATATACACCAAGAATATATATAGAAAAACAATCCCCCTCAAACTACCTCTACTCAAGCATACTTTACAGCTTTCTTTATAAGGAAAAAAAAAAAAAAAAAGGAAAAAGAGGTTAGAGGAGTGAAGAATAAAAATTTCAACTCACAGCTCTCTTTTAAAACATATTGATGACAAGCTAAAATCTGTATTTAAAATACCCAGCCCACCAATTCTTCCCTTTTCTGATAAAATAAATGTCTTTGGAAAAGAACCGAATAAAACCATCCATCAAAGCCTGTACATTTCACTCCTTTATAATCCCTATACCCATTAAGGACATAATCTGCTACCAATGAAGCCAATGGAATGATTTCACTTGGCATTGAGTCATGCCCCAGCTAACAGAACAATTTGCATGCCCATACTGGAGAAATGTTATGGCCTTCACAGCCTTGTATGCTGCCAGTGTCCCTACCACCAGTTCATGCATGCTATCACTTCATGTATCAGACTTTCCAAGTGGAAAATGGGATGCGCAATTGGTGCTGAAGAGTTTGAGATCAACAGGTGACAACTTCTGGATTTTAGGCATTTGAAGACTGCCCAAAAAGCTTCTTCTTGGGACATACAGAAGAAGAAATTGCTGCTATGTATTTCTGTATTTCTCTACTTTGGCTGCCTGCCCTGTATAAAAGTACAAGGCAGAAGACTGGTTGCCTCCAGGCTCTTGCACTTTTCCAGTTACTCACGTTGACTTGTGTGCAGCAAAGTGAAGGTCAACAGGAGAGGAAAGTGCTACTTCTGTCCCCAAGCTGCTCCCTTAATTCCTGCTTTGCTGCTAAACAAGTGCAATGACATGCTGCCAGTTCCTCAGGGAAGATTGCAACCACTCTGTTTTCAAGCAGTGAAGATATCTAAGACTTATCAATACAGCAGTCTTAGAATAATCAGTCTTCAGGAGTTACCTATTTGACACTTCAACTGAGGTCCCTTGTTCTAATGCTACAAGACATTATTTTCCCCTTTTGAAAATGTTCACCAGCAGTAGGGCCTCTTCTAACAAATCTACAGCTGGCTCTTGCTCTGAGCTGTTCTGGAATTAATTCAGACATTTTCTTGACTTCTACATGCATGTAGAGTTGCTCAAAACCTCACTCAGTCTGGCCTTGAACACCTCCAGGGATGGGGCCGCCACAGCTTCTCTGGGCAACCTGCTCCAGTGCCTCACCAGCTTCACAATGAATAATTATTTCCTGCTGTCTGATTGAAACCAGCCCTCTTTCAGTTTAAAGGCATTCCCCCTTGTCCTTTTACATGTTCCTTTTCACATGCCCATGTGAAAATTCCCTATCCAGCTCTCTTGTAGCCCCCTTTAGGTACTGGAAGGCTGCTATAGCTGTCTCCAGAGCCTTCTCTCCTACAAGCTGTACAACCCCAGCTCTCTCAGACTGTCTTTGTAGGCAAGGTGCTTCAGAGTTCTGATCATCTCAGTGACCATCCTCTGGAATCACTCCAACAGATCCATGTTTTCCTTGTTAGGGGCCCCAGACATGGACTCTTTTGAGAGTATGTTTAAATGATAGTAACTTAGTCACACAATACTCTTCTCTTTCTCAGCTCCCTGGATAAGATGCCAGGCATAATATGGCAGAAACACAGGATACAGTTTTTTTCGGTTTTATCTTAAGTATGAATGGTGTCTCATATCTTGCCAGAAAGGAGAACATATATGTGGAAATAAAAATATACATGGAAACAAGACAAGGAAAGCAGCAGGAATAACACTTCCTTGAGTATACTAGCTTCAAATTTTTACTGAATCCAGAGGAATAGTTGTCTTCTGTCTTATGAGTATTAACAACTGTGCTCTGATCCACCTAAGAATTTAACCATTGTGATTTCTGTGGATATTGTCAGAGGTGTGAATCCCAGACAGTGAATTCACATTGGCTGTACTGAAATTAGACTGATTTACACCAGATGAGAAAGATTAGGTGGAAAAGCAGGAAACAAGAAGCAGAATCCATACTGTCTTGAATCACATTCCCACACGTATCTTGAAGGTCCTTAATCTTCCCAAGTGGTCAGTTACATTGATTAGACTGTCTAGTGTATTTATTTAATTAAGTATGCTACATTTGAGACTATATTTAAGGCAGTCAGAAGAGAAATTCCAACTTCAGAATAAGAAGGAGCTGTACAAATAAACCAGGCTTCAGTTGAAAAAGAGAAGTCAGAAGAAAGTGTTTTTCCATAAATAAGTGATCTTTTCAGCTAAGTTTACAAACAAACATCCAAGCTTTTGCAGCAGAGGCTTCCCAGCAAGAACCTTTTGAAACAAACTGAAGATACACCTACAAGTGCTCAATATATTAAAACACTAGAAGGCAGAAAAAGAGTATTTGAGCTGCATAGAACAAAGGGTCACAGGATAGGAACACATTATTGAACATGCTATCCTGCTTGGGAGGAATCCAGATCAACACCTGAGCATCTGCATATTCTGGACAATCTGTCAATGATTAATGGAAGGAAGAGGGGAGGCCAGTTACCTTCATTTCTGCCCAGTGCTATGAATGCAAAGCATAAATCAGGTTTTCATCATCTTTTTTGGAGAGCCTCTGTGCAAAACACAGAGTAACTCTCAGGTGGCAGACAACAAGGGCACTGTGGAAACACCATCAGTGAGCAGGCACATTGTTCTACTGGGTCTTCATGAAGAATTAATTATAAACAAAAAGATATATTCATCTGGCAGTGAACAAGAAGCTGAGGAATATTTTGTAAAATATTGCTGAAATATTGGAGGAAGTGAGTGAGGCCATTCATCAGCTCAGGAAGCCAGCATTTACACAGGCATAAGACAAGCTATTTTGGAATTTTCAGTGTAAGGGTCCATTCCTGACATTCAGGGTTTCTCTTGTTTTTACAGAGGAAGACATTTCTAGGATGTGCTTCTCTGACCTCTTTTAGTTGTCTACACCAGGATGAGTTTAATTGTGCCTACAAATGCCCATTTCTCCCCTTTGACCATGAAGTGGATTAGCAGTAAAACAATCTGAGCTAGAGATGACTGTGCAAATGTCTCAGTTTGTCTGATATCACACTCACCGCAACCGTCAGTAGGAAACACTTACATTGGGCGTTACATTTTTGATATTAAGGTTTGGAATTGAAGTCAAAGACATTTGGGATGGAAGATGCTTGCTGAGTTTCTTTGCTTCTCGTGAAGGCTCTGTGGTTCCCTTTACATAGAACCATGGAGTGTGATCTAGAGATCCTCAACCTGTCAGCAGCAGCCCATGTGTGTCAATGTGTCCCGATGGTAAACCCTCTTGCTTGACACCTCCTCTTCAGAAGTGGTATAATCATGCTGCCAGAGCCAAGGAACAGTAAGGGCAGGAAAACACTGTTCTAATAGCTCAGCATCATGATTTCTAGATTGCTGGATTCCAGGACAGGAAGAACTAGTCTGACTTTGCCTGTACACAGGATGCAAAATACAATCTCATCTTTCATCTCTTATTGCAATGACATGGATATGATCTCCAGCCCCTTGTTTTCTTCACTAGACTCTTGGTCAATGAGGACTTTGGGAAAAGCATGGATGATATAGTATATTCTATATTGTATTAGGGGCTGAATTTAGAATATATTTAAGGTCCCTTTCAACCCAAACTTTTCTACAATTCTAAGGGTTTTTTCTACAATAAAATGAGATATTTTGGCTGTAGGTTTTAGTGACTGAAAACTGGAACACAAAAAAAAGGAAATATGTAAATATCAAGTTTATCAAGCAAATCAGCTAAATTGAATGAAACAAAATACAAATTCTTAAACAAAAAAGAAAACCTGCTTTAATTTAAGATATTAGAGAAGTTTTCCCAAATTTGCATTGCATTTTTTGATATATTAAAAAAAGAAACCCAAACAAACAAGCTAAATATTTTAAAAAGTAAATATTTATTCTGAAGTAATTTTTATATTTTAGTATTTTTATATTTAGTATATTTTTTAATTTTTAAAATTTAATTTTAACACAATTATGCTTTTAATACTACTAATCCTAGTAAAAAAATATTAAAATTAAGGTGAATACCTTCATTTATTGAAGTTTCAAATAAGGGGCATCATAATGCAATTCTTTCTGCAGCTTAGACTAACAAAAATTCTTAAACAAAATTTTCACATGGTAATGTTCTGATCCAATATTCCATCTGGAGAGGTTCATCACCTGATTGGCTGGTGCTTTATGCAACATTACAGCAACCCTCATGTGGTCTTCATGTATATATTTTTAAATATGTGCAATATATTTTAATATATACTATATTTCAAGATGCTTGAGAAGCCAAAAATGGTCCTAATGGAACTAGGCTACTAAAAACAGAACACAATGCTTTGTGTTTAGAAGCTGCTTAAACTAACAACAACAAAGAAGTTCCAGCATCTCATCTCATATATTCTGGTTTTCTGATGATAAAGGTGAACCATTGTATATATCTCAAAATCTGCTTGGTTAGGCCATACAAATATGACAGGCAAGAATATGTCTGAGAACCACTTATGACTTCAGATTTTAGTGACTGATCTTCTCGGATGTTGTATAACTGTACATTCTATCAGCGTCAGAAACTTTTGTCCTGATGGGATCTGGAGGCTGCAAGTAGAAGGTGGACAGAAGAAAGGATCTGTGTGTACTAACAGATGTCAGCTGTGGTCATGAGTCTCCTTCAGGTACAATTAACCCCTAAGAGGTGAAAAAAGAACATCTTTCTCATGCAAAATTTTTTTAGGAGAACAGAGCAGAATAATTGGAAGGCAGACTGAGCAAAGCTATGCAGCTGGCTATACAGCCAAAAGATTAAGTTTAAATGAGAAAAGGGGCACAATTTGTCTTCTGATTTCCAAGCTTGTAAAGTTTGCTTGGTTCACATTGTCAGGCTTTCCTGTACACCTGTGACCAAGGAAATTTAATTTTCTTAAATAAAAAAGAAAACTGAGAATCATTTTTAACCACATCATTTTGCAAGCTAGATATGGAACACATAATCCTTTCCTTCTAAGTATTTTCATAGGCTTTCAGGGAATGGTCCTGATTCTTAATGCAATCTCCTGTAGTTTTTGACTCTAGTATTGACTGCAGTTGAGTGAGATCACCTTATATTGATCCCAAATCTCACCTTCAAAGCAAATTTTTTGTTTAATTTGCCTCACCAATTTTCTGACTGACCATTTCTGTTTGATGTCATATTCCTTAAATGTTCACATTCTTTCTCTTCAGGATGAATTATTCATCATTCAGACACACTCCAAAATGCATAGATGCTTTTAAAAGACTGGAGATAGTTCATGCCATTGAAAGTAACCATCTCTGGGAAACACTTTCCTTTCCTGACCCTGCCTCCTGCTCTCCTGCAGAAAATGCTTTCAGCTTTCAGAGACTTTTTCCTGAATATGGTCTTCATTCTTCATCAAATTACCCATTCATTGCTCCCCACAAGCATGTGGTCCCACGTTGGTCTGGAACACATAGAGGGTTATTGAATTACATGGTTATTTGTGACCTGTAAAATTGATACCAAGTTTATTATAGTGCAGCTGACTTGGTTTCAGATTTCAGACATTATTAATCATAAAAGAAAAGAGTGTAACAGCAGGAGCAGGTCTGGTGGAGGAGACATCAGACTGAGATTTGTCCTATATGTAGGTTGAAAACCAGTTAAGACTATACATATTTTAAGCAGAAATTCTAATTTGTGAGATGTCTAGTTCATTACATTTGCTTTTCAGACATCTAAGCACATAAGGTGACTTATGCCCTCAGAAGTTTACCACTGCTTTTATCTGGGAAAAAAATTAAAATAAATAAAAAACACAGTTCAAGATAGAAAGATAAGCAGAAATTCTGGACTTCTTCATTTGCACTAATTGTTGAAATAATTTCGCAAGATGAAAATTTATTAAACACTGAAGGATAGATTCTGATTACAGTTACCATGGGGTAAACTGGAATTGTGTCTATGATGAGACTAAACCTACGTAAATGAAAACAAAATCAACATTTTGTGGTATCAATTACCTAGAGATGGTTTTTATCCATCCCATTGGAAGTCATAAGTAAAAATCTAACACTTGAGCAGGAAAAAGCCCAGACACACATAGAGTGGGAGGCATGGTTACTTTGTCTTCTAATACATTTACAGAAGTTGTTAGAAAAAAACTGCCCAAAATGAAACATTTTAGTTTGAGTGGGAGGGTTGGTTAACATGACTTCTAGAGATCTTTGGTGCTGAGGTGCATCAGTAAAACTCCTTGTTGCATAATGACATTGAGGCCAGAAGTCAGGGAAAGACTCACAAAAACTTACTGGGTAACCCCAGATACCAGTTATTACAATATTGAAGATTAGGATTTTGAAGAGAGAAAGCATGCTATGCTTCAAAGGCCCAGGCTAGCAGAAAGCAAGAAAAACTTTCCCAGTTGGCAGATACCTTTAAAGCTGTATTCTTGACCATGTTATTCCAGGCTCTTTGCACAGAAAAAAGTCAGGATGCTCATTACCATGCTGCTATGCCTTCATTTAGTCAGAGTTACCATAAGGGACTTCTGCATATTCTGGATGGGGGCTAGTGACCTACCAAAAATTAGTGTGGTGCATTAAATTCATGCTTAATTTAAAATTTGGGATTAGTTCTATCAAAGGCAGAAGGCAGGGTTTTACAGAGCATGTGAAGACTTTATTGAAGAGACTTGAGCTCTGCAGCCTACCTAGAGAAAAAAAACATTAAGCAAAATTTATGGAGTGAATCACCAAAAATTATTTGCCCAAGTCTCTTCAAGAGCTCAAAGACAATGTGTTGACACTACAAACACAGGCGTGAAGGAGAGCATAACACAACCATTTATACTGTGTTTCTTTACTCTGTCAGATCCTCCAGTCTGCAGGAGCTTTTAGAAACTGTCAGTTTATTTTAGGGATATGTTGGGATATTCAGCCTTGATGGCAAATAATTTTGCATAAACCTTAAAATTCTAGTACATACAGTAAGGTTAATCCCCAGAGTACCTCTCAGCTTCAAACAGCACTGCTTAGGAAGAGAAGTGATTGCACATGCAAAAGAAAATCAGAAATAAAACCCATCTATGCTGAAAAATGGAATACCAAATGGGGAGATAAATAACATGCAGCTTCAAAGTAAGTCTTGCAACACAAATCCTATAATCACTGTGAGAAAAAGGGATTATGTAAATATATTTGGTGATTGGAAAAATTACATATTCAAAATTATTTAATTTCATTATCCACTGAAAGTTAAGCAAATAAATACCTAATGTACCTGCATTTTTCCAATCTGCCTTTTTGTAATTTTTGACAATTATCCACAAACCAGACAATATATGACCCATTTGACAAGCTAGATGTTGTTTAACAAATGTTTATCATGTATGTGCCATGAATTATTTTAGAGCAGAAAAGACTGACTGTATGAATGACAATCAAGAAATCTCTTCACCCTCTTGCTCGCAGAAAGACCGTAATTTTTATGTCTCATCTTTGAGGTGTGAAAGATGTGCTGAGTGCCCAGCCACAGGTCCCCTTGGTCAAAATGTCTGCATTAGATGTGGAAGTAGGGTACCAGGAAGGGTTAGGCACAGAAAGAGAAGATAATGAAAACTGTGAGGTACAGTAATAAGGATGTTTGACGCATGCATAGCCAGATAGCCAAGGCCAGAAGGTAAAAGGGACACCATTGGAACAGCCCTTTTTCCCAAGAAAAGGAAGGGCAAGTCTAAATATTGAAAGACACTCAATCAGCCTCTAGTGAAGCTACAGGGAGAGAAATAAAAAAAGGCCTTAATACCTAGTGGGTCAGTGTAGGTAAGGTGCTTTTCTATTAAGCACAGATTTAAAAACTGGAGAAGATAGGATAGCAGTAACAGTCTGGGTCAGATAACTCTGCCCGGATGTGCATGGGTTGAGTGGTGACCCAGGGATGAGAATAACAACCTCCAGTACTTGCATGAAAAAATATGGGATCCTAAGATGAAGAAGAGACCTCGCTGAGAAGACAAAGAAAAACCCCACTTAGAATCTGTGCTGTGAGAGACTGTCTTAATTCACAATTTCTTTTTTAAGACGCAAAATCACTATTTTAAGGTCTGCTAGAGTGAGGCACAGTAACTGCAAAAGAAAGGCAAGGAATGGTGCACGACAGAGCTTGCAACAAAGAGGGCAGCCTAAACCAGCAAAGAACTCTATGAGGCCAAGGGAGAGGAGGCTGCTGGGTCCTGACCAAATGAGTTGTGGTCTTGCTCCCTGGAAAGGCTTAACAACCTCTAAGTGCAGCAGAAAAGTATGTGGGAAAGAAATTATCAGGCTGAGATTATGTAACTTCTTGGGCTAGGAATTTTCGAGTGATGCCCTAAAATTTGAATCTGATCTCTGATGCTGCCAAATAAGTTACAACAAAAGTTAAATGTGGGTGTCTGACCCACACACCCATGTCCAACAGTGTCAGAGCACCAGTCTCTACTGCAAATGTCTTTACAACTGCTCCACAAGGCAGGAAAACATCATCTTGTAGCAGCAGGGGCACAGAGAGACAGGCAGACTCAAGGAGCAGTCATTGTAGTGATGCCTTAAGTTTTAGCTTTCATATTTTCCAGATTCTGTACTGCCTTAGTATGTAATTCTGAACTTCATATAAAGTGTTAGTAAGTTGTCCTCACAAGTTAGACAAAACAATCCTTTTCCAACCTGAGAACCAAGGACACCATTGCAGCTTTGGGCCAAAAGGTGTAAACAACAGTAATTGAGGAGAGCAGTCAGGGAGGATGGGACTTCATAACCTGAAGCTGTGATTGGGCAATTAACCCCAGTATGTAAATGGACCAAAACTTATAAAAGCATGAGACTCATGACCAGGAGTCCATCTTGAGTTCATATTAGGTAGAGCCATGACTGGGCTCTTATACTGCCCAAGGTGCATCCTTTGAAGGCCTTTTAATAAATCCCTACTTTATTCCTTTAACACTGTTTAGTCTCTGTCCCAGGTAGCCTCTTCAGGCATCAGTAGCACAGGGAAATCAAACAATACTGCCTTGTCTTCAGAAAACACTTTGTTCACTGAAAGACCCTTCAACTCCAGCCAAAAGACTCCAGTCACGTAGACAGTGTGGATATAGAATTTGTAGGAAGTGTGACTGAGTTTTGATTCAGCCAGCTATCTGTTGTATTTTACACTGCACCTAATCCAATGTCTCTTCAGATCATTGCCAAAGAGACAGTCACCCTCTCCTCTCCTTTCTCCTCACTCCACCCCATCAACTGGGCACTGTCTCCTTTAATATGTGAGATCAAATAATCTCCTTCAGGATTTCAATAAACAAGGAGATTTCATGTAAATCTTTCTAGTTCATTTGTGTGTTAGTAGGTTAGTTTTCCACAGATCCCCTGGACCAACTTTAGTTGCAGCTCTAATGGGAAAAGTTAGAGGTGAACAGCTGTGGACCAAAAGCGGAAGAAAAAAGCACTTTGGAGTGTACTCCAAAATCATGTCAGTTTGAAACATTCATCAGATTACAGACCAGGTCTCCCTAGTTACAATTTCTTCTCAGTAGGACAGAATTAGTATTCCTTTTTTCTTCTATGTAAGAAGATAGGACAAACACAACTCAGTAGCAATTGTGGACCATGAAGAAGTGAGGACAAAAGAAGGTAGAAATAGTCCCCTTCCTGAAGGTCTTTCAGTTTAGCAGAGCTCTTGTTTGATTTTTTGATGAGTTGTCAGCAGAACTTTCTTTTTATTTTCCCAGAAAGAAGTCCAGAAAATAGGATTGTTTTTCATTTGTGAGAATTTGTTTTTAGGGGAAGCTAAAAAAAAAAAAAAAGATGAAAATTCCAACACAGCAGCACATGAGGTAAGAGGTCTATAAGAAACAAATTAAGAAAACTACAAATTATTGCATCTCACATGAGTCTGGCATTGACAAATGGAATGTCTATCAGCCAGGCATTCTGAACCCTTCTTCATCACCTGAGAGAAAGGAAAGGCTCTGTCAAGGTCATAGACTTGTCTTGAGAGGAAAATCTCCCTCTTCATTGCATTGACTGCCTCAAGTTTAGAAGTCTAAGTATCCAAGTCCAGATATTATAGTTCAAGCACTCATTTTTGTAATCAGTCACTAAATACTTGCCCCACATATCCTCAAATATAAAAAACCCCAACCTAGTACAAAAGTAATATTGATGACTATGTAAAAGTTAGAACAAAATTAATCAAGCGAAAAGAAATCAAGTTTCCTCCATCTCCAGTGCCATCAGGGGTTAACACTGGAGTCAATGTAATCTGATCCTCTGACTCTTGTAAGAGTTTGTCTTTCTCATCAGACCTAACACAGCAGTAGTTCTCACAGGGTTCAGGTCACTCTGTCTACTAGTATCCATCCAAATTATTCCATAATTTATTGTTCTCCCAGAGTACCAGTACATTAATCCTTTAGCTCAGGCATCATGCTGTCATTCATCCATCTTTACTCCCAGTGCCCCAAATAGTCTTCATCACTCTCCTGATTTTTAGCACTCATTCAGAATTGAAAGTTAGGGAGAGAACTATAGCATCAGACTTCAAAGGAACCAGTGTCCTTTGTCCTTTGAAACTCCTGTTGCTTAGGAGAAGCTCACCCTAAACGCCTAAAAACCCATTTTCTTTTTCTTCTAAAAATCTCTGTAATACCTTACTTTGCTGTGGTGTCCATAAAATGTTAGTGGTATGCCACAGTATTTTTTTCCTGAATAATTTACCATGTCCTGATCATGATAGTAAGTATCATATCTGTACTTGGTGTTGTTTGCCATTTATGGGCACCTTCTCTTGTCCCATCCATAGGCTTTAAGATCTGAGGATAAGGCCTGTAATTCCTTGTCCTCAGCTGCGATTTACCCTGGCCAATGGAGTGGAAACACATAATAAACACAAAATCTGAATCCCATTTCCTTCAAATAAAAATTTATAGGTCCTGATTCATCAGTCATCTGTCTTATACTAATAAAATATTGCACCATTATGTTGTGTGGAAAATTGGCATTTTGAATGGACCTCCATCTGGAATTTCATTTTTATATATGGTCTATACTGATGCCTGAAGTTAATATTGTGCCTACATTTCCATTCCTAAAGCACATTAACACAAGCTTATAAATTTAACCTTTTAAAATAAAATAATATGTTCTCAGACTGCTGTCAAATGGTTTCAAAACCGTAATGTAAACAGTTGTTACATTTGAGGGTGAAAAATCTGTGTCTTATTGTTACAGGTTTTTTTTGTAAATTTGACAAAATATTTCTGATGGCTTGGGATGAGAAGACAGACTTGAAAATTGGACAGTGAAGCATAACTTCCTGCCAGGGCTTCATGTAGTCCTAAGTAAACCTCTTTTAATTTCGCTGTTTTCTAGAGTTTTATGCAATGCTCTTCATATTTAACCTGTGAAGGACCTGCCAAAACTTCACTGCTATAGAACATGTACAGAAAGTGATTAAAAGTTTCCAGTAAATTGTTAATGCTTTTGCATTAACATTGACTGGTATTTTTGAACAGAACAAGAAATTAAAAGGAAGACCTTCTGAAGATATCTACTTGTGTGGAAAATGAGTCTGAAATACCTACCTACATTATATGTGCTTAAACAGCTATTTATATACAAACCCACAAAACTTTAAGAGCATGCATGTAAAATGAACAGATGTTATTTATAAAGCTGCCAAAATATGTATTGATGCAATTGGAATTCATTGAAGTGGAAGAGAATATTTGTCTCAAAGAATAAAAGTTTCTCCTTCAAATTTCTTCATTCTCTTAGAGACTCATACTTAATTTATCATTAAATAACTTGTAAAGCTTTTTAAACAACTTTGCATCATAACATTTCATAGTTTTTAATTCTTGCAGTATTTAATAATGTAATTTATACACTTCATAGTTTGTAACATTTTAATGTCAGGAAGAATCAATAGCGTGACTTAATCTGAACACCAAATAATCCTGGATATGAAATTTCATCCAGTTGTTTCACACAGAGCGCTACATTTACACAGGTGCTTGTTATGGCACAAGAAAGTTTTAAAATTGCATCAAGTACCATCACCCAAAAGTAAATTTTTAACACTTGAAATGTCTAACATAGTGACAGCTAACTCAAAGGAGTGGAAAACCACAAAGTAACAGAAGCCAAGCAATATGCTTCAGTTGGCAAGAACAAAAAAATTGAAAATACTGAAAGGGTTGATTGAGAGGGAGAGGGGACTATCAGTTCTATAGTCTAGATTCACACTGAAATTTAAAGGCAATTCATGGAATCAAGACAAGTAAGGGGTCACGGGCATGGCAGGTACTTAAGGTAAAGTCCTCTCTTTGTACAAGGAATATAAATTGGTATAAGTCCTTCATTTCAATATAGCCTCCTAATTGTAATTGTACACCTCTAACCAACAAGTCATGAAACTATTCCCAGTCATTCACTTTAGCCCACAAGCAAATGTCTATCCTGCACAATGATGTTGTACAACACACAGACAAACAACACATGCACGCTTGAAAGAACACCCCTGCACATACACCTGAAACAAAGGCATTGCCAGCAAATTCAGTAAATCAAAGTAGCCCTAGTGCACATTAGTTTAGCTGTATTTTGACTAGGCCATGAGGGCAAACACTTTTCTTCTAAGAATGACCTTTAATACTCAGAAGAGGTGCAGCTTCATTTATATATTTTAAGTATTGCATTACATGGGCTTGCCCTCTCTATATTAACAGCCAGAAGTACTAAGACCTGCTAGAGTTTTAAGGCATGTTATCATAATAGAAGATATCTACCCTGAGATTTAATAACTCTCAGTCTAGATGTCAGATGGAAAACAGTAACTCCTTGCTGTAGGCAGTTTTCCTACTCTTTATCCTTTAAAAAGCCCTGGGTTTATTTGATGGCTAACATAACAATCATTGTTTGATTGTTCTGCAAGAAAAGTACCATGAATAAAGTTTTACATTCAGCAAAATATAAGAATCACCTTATAAACATCATTTGAATCCTAAGGAAGTTTCCTGTTTCTTGCCATTACAGACAAAAAAAAAATACTGCATTGGGAATACCCTTGAGAACATATAAAAAACTGACAACTTCTGAAATGAAGTGCGAAATATTTTAAGAAAACAGATGTGTCTTTTTCTGATTCACTGAATGATACTGGAATATCATCAAGCTGTAGGCTGATAATTATCTTAGCATAGAATTATAATATTTTAATAGATACATAAACAGGTGAGTTGAAGAGCAAAACACACATGCTGAGCAACAATCTGCCTCCACTCTGCTGATTCATCTTCACTTCTGAAAAAAAAAACAAATCAACATACATATGGTCTCTTTGATTCAGTGATTTCCAAACCATGTCTCTTCCATGTGCCCATTTCATCCTCCTGCATGTTCACTTTGAAGCAGCTGTGCATGGAATGACTCATGCATTAAGAACCCCAGCTTCCACATCATCCCTCTTCAAATAATGACTTTGGTCTTACAGTTTTCTCACCTCCTCAGATTTCCATTCATACTTCACAAACTACTCTTCGTTCTACTTCCTCATATAAATCAGATATTCTCCAGTATATTTTCCAGTATACACAGTTCCACAGAAAGACAATCCAGTGGAAAGTGCTCTGCCCTACTCACAGGAGCAGTTTTTCACTCTGTCTTCCCATCTGATTCATGTTGTAGTAACTGCAGAATTTGCAGCCACCCAGAAATTGTGTTCAGTGAGCCTTCAATGCATTTTTTATTTGTCTAGATTTGATTTAAAGACTGCAAACAGAAAAAAAAACATTAGATTATGACCAGTTGCAAGAGACTGAGTTAATGCTATCTTAGTAAATTAATACCTCTTAAACTAAGGTGGTGTCATTGAGTGTTCTCTAAATACTTGGCTTCATATAAAACACTTTAGTGTTTCTCTGGGTCTATATGAGTAGTGATTCAGATTAAACTCTTCAACTTTGTATTGCATAGAACTAGGAGGGCAAGTATTGATAAATATTAGTGTCAATTTTCATATTTTCCATCTAAAATCATGCCCACACCTAACCTCTGCTAATCCACACTTTTTTTAACATCCCAAAAGATATCACATGAGATCAGATGTGATATCGTATCATATGTGATACCATATCACATCAGATCTGGTCTGTTTACTTTACAATTTGAACAGCAAAAATATTTTTGTGCATAAGGACCAAAGCAATATTAAAAAAAATCCAGCCCCTCAATAACAATATGTTCTAGGGATAGCCTGAAGAAAAATATTGTTTTTTTTCCCCTTGGACTCTATTGAGTTTGGAATCTCTCCCCCAGGCCCTAAACAAGCCTGTCTTCTTTGAAAACCCTACAACCAGAGTCAACTTCCAAGTCAGCAGTTATTTTAATTATATTCAAGTGTAGAACTGAATTAAAGCAACTGCTGTGCTGGGAGTCCCTGATGTGTGCTTCATCTGATTTTGAAGTGTTTGGCATCTCTAGACAACTTAAGGAGACTAAAATCTTTGCAAAATACATAAATAAATAGATAAATAGAGAAAATGGTCTAAAAATAAAGATATTTAAGAATGAAATTAGACCCTGTTACAGCTCTCAAGAATAAAAATGCATCCATGGGACCAAATACCTTACATAAGAGATGATGTACAGCCTGTTGTGCTCTACAGCCATTTTTGCCATGGACAGGGTACTTTCCAGAATTCAGGTTGCTCAAAGCCCTGATCAAATTGGCCTTGAAAATTTCCAGGAATAGGGCATCTGTGAGTTCTCTGGGCAACCTGTTCCTCACAGTGAAGAATTTCTTGCTAATACCAGTCTGAGTCTACGCTGTCTCAGTTTGCAGCCAGGCTGTTTGAAGCCTGGATCCATGTCTGAACCCAGCATTGCAGAGTTGCAGACAAGCTGTGTGCACAAGACGTTCAGTGTAGAACACCAGGATCGTGGACATCTTTCTCTGTAAGGTGGGCATTTAAGCATTTTCTTTCTAAAAATCTCAGTAGGAGAAGGCTCTCCAAAATCCCTGAGCTCATGTTTCTTGCTGACACCAGCTTATTTGGTAACACTCGTTGACTTGTCCATTACACAGGTGAGAAAGAAAGGGCAGCATTTTTCTGCAGATTAGAACTAAATGATTCTAACTGGTTAGAACTAACACACAGCATAACCACAGGTTTTTCCTCCATCCCTCTTTCCTCTGACATAATTTCTCCCATGGCCTCTTGCACAGTGGGCCTCAGCCTGAGTGGGTTAACCAAAGTTTATTGAAAGTGTCTAAAATTTAAGAGACTCCTGAAATTTCAATCAATATTTATTCAGAAATTTTTCAAATGTGAATCACTTATGTAAAGCCCTGCAGCCCAGAGACTCAATGCAGATTACTTACAACTACCTGAAAGCATTTGAGCAGAGTAAATCTTCCTCTTTTCAAGCTCTTTAAGATCAAAGAGTCAGCCTTCACCCTTTATGGCTCATCACTTTAAAACCCTGAAGTTATAATCAGAGGGTACCTTTTCTCAAGAGCTTCTATTATATCGCGACTACATAACTGTGTCACAAAAAGAAATAAGAGTGGAAAGATATTTGCCTATTTTTAAAATATTTCATCAGGTGCCTTTAGCTTCTTTCTAAGTCAAGTTTCCCAAAAATTATCTCTCCTCTTCTCTCCACAGTTTCATTTTCACAAGTTCAAATGGATATTTACTCTAAAGCTGTAAAACCAGCCTTAAAAACTCCATATCCCTTGGGTCATCTGACTTGCAGAAATTAAAAATGGGGGCTATCCAAAATTAAAAGTCTGTTTAATAGGTGTTTATATTTTATCAAGACCCTAAAAAGCAGAGACCTTTCTTGTGCCTTTAGTGTAATACACCAATCTGTGCCCTAAAGGGCAGTAATCCTTTGTAATCTTGATCCTCAGGACACATTCTCTCCTCCTTCTTCCTCCTCCTCTTCATAAACATTTGAATGCAGTTCTGGTTTTCCTCCTGCAAAAGAATTCTTAGCTGAAAACAACTTGCTTTGTGCAGCACATAGAGCTGGCAGCACCTACTGCTAGGTTTGCTCTCTTTTAGAGAAAAATGCCTATTGTTGCTCTAACAAGCTGGGGACAGTAAGACAGCATGAGCCCCCATGTCAAACTTCATACAATCCATTCAAAATCGAGCCTGGATTTTGGCAGTAGCTGATGTGTCCACTAAAATTCCGTTTATGCAGTCAGATTTGATACAACAGAAAGGGTCAGATGACACTGGTCACCGAGAGAGTGAAGCAGGAGATGGAAGTTCCAGCCAGAGGCCACACTTCTAGTGCAAGAATCATAGCAATAAACAAACAAAAAAAAAAAGTTTCATATTTTGGCATTGTCATTCTCTCTACAGGGTAAAATTTTACCTTTGAACTGGACAACTTATAAGGACAAAATTAATTGCAATGATATTCACTGAGGGCTCAGTGGCTAGCTGGTTAGATCAGAAGAAAGGCAAAGCAATCAACATCCTATTAGCTTCTGTTTTTTAAAAAGCTAAGGATTGCAATTCATGTGTCAGAGAGTGAAAATGTTGGTCTAAAATTAATCAACTCCCCCAGGTTGTGAACACAGTAAAACAACTAAAATGCAGATTGTCTTATTACACTGCTCATGTTTATACCATTTTAGACTCATTAGATAGATTCTGTCTCCAGGAGGAGAAATATACTCTGTTAGATAATGGTAATAACCTTTGTGTTTGCCAGCACTCCTGTACGGCTGCATATGCAAGCACCTAGCATTTAAGGAGCACTAATTAAGGCCAAATATTCTATATTATTTTATTTTCCCCACTTGCATATGAGCATTACAACTCAACCACTAATTGTGTGACATACAGTATATTAACTTCAAAATAAAATCAATGCCGACTGTATTTCCTCACATTTAACTATGTGGGGCAATAATGTAAGACTCTTTTAACCAAATCTCAGAGCATTTCTGGAATTTAATCACCTGAAACCCAGCAGAAAAGCTACTAATGGAGAGCCCCGGGTACTTTTCACTGATGGCCCTGAGGGCTTCATTCTCCACCTGTTCTGCAAATTTCTGTGTCCTCCTCCCCTCCTATTGCCAGGAACTCCTTCTGCCATAGGCCAGTCACAGGATTATGAGTGTCAACTTCTCTTCTGCTTATACTGCTAGGTAAAAACCTGTTACCTTGAGAAACTTCCCTGCTGGGTAAAGCTGCTCATCAGTCAGAGCTAGGACAGCAGCGGTCCTAAACCAACACACAAAGGGAAAGCTGCTACCTGGGAGCTCCAGAGCCAGAAATGAACCAAGAGAGGTGTTTGTGCTGAGTATGTCATTCCAGGTTTAGTGGCAGACGCCTGGTCTTTGATGGCATGCAGGTTTCCATGCTGTCGCTGCTCATCCTAAATAGTTTACAGGTGGATGTGATCAGTGGTAAAGAAACAATTGTGATGTTTCTAAGCAGCAGTATTTTGCTAAAGGACTGTTACCCTTTTTATGTGTATGCCGGAACTGAGACTCATAACAGCTAGGAAACCAAATCTTTATTTAGGCAACCCAAGCAGTGGCCTGATTTTCTGCAGTTTCTACTCCCCTGGAGGGAACAAGAGCTTTGGGCACTCAGTAGGATTGAAAAACTACCCATTAACTTCTAAATCTACAGCCATTTCACAGCTGTATCTCTGTTTCACACCACGCTGCTCAGTTTTCGTCTGCAGCAGAGAAGAGCCTCTCACACATCAAAAAAGGCAGATGGCTGCTCAGTGCACTGATCTCTGGTGTCCTGCTTTGGAAAATGCAACCCATATGGCTTGGTCAAAGCTGCTCATAGATTGCCTGCTGCATCTCCTCCAACTCTGGACCTTGCCCTCCCAGCAGCTTGCCCTTCTCTAATACCATTGTTGCATGTAAGACAAAAAAAAACCCAAAAAACCCAAAGTGACTATTTTCTTCATTTAGATAGAGTATAGAGTAAGACATAATTAAATCACATACTACAGATGCACTATAATAAAAAAGAGAAATAGTAAAAGCAATTATAGGTTGGCATACTTACTGCTTCACATTTAAATAATAATGTGAACTATTAAGTAAACTAGGACATAATCAGCTGAGGTTCATTAACTTATCTCACTGTAGAAATAGTACTACAATTCAATACAATTAGGTACATGCTAGCAGGAAACAGTGCTTTTTGTGCACCCCACTGGGTCCAGTCTTAGAGATGCTGAGGTATTTCACTTCCTGCTGACAGCTCAGAGCATGCCTGCTCCCCATCAGGAGGCACCCAGCATCCCTCTAGATCCATGCCCCTGAAAAGAAATGGGTGCTGTGTATGTCACTTCACTCCAGTGATGTTGATAGTCATGGAATCCTAAAAACAACTTCTCAGAATAGGCTAAGAGTAAGCCACATTCATGTGATGCCTTTTTCAGGCTCACTTAAAAAAAGGGGTCAGACAAAGTTAAAAGAATAAAAGAGGGTATATTTAATGAAGGGCCTTCAGGTACTTCAAAGGCAGATGAAACCCCCAAGAGGGGCTACACTCAAGATGGATGATGGCCACGAGTTTTTCAGGCAGATAAAAGTTTGATCTATTTGCATATTAGGGGTTAATCCTCCAGTTACAGCTTCAGGTAATGAAGTCATGTACCTCCAGTTTTCTCCCCCCAATTCACTTTTGTTTATGCTTTTTGGGGCCTGAGGCAGTAGAACATCCTTGAATTTCTGGCTTAGAGAGATTATTTTGTCTGACCCAAAGGTGGAGCGAGTTAACTAATACTCTATGTGGAGTTAAGAGTTATACACTAATGCAGTACAGGATTTATAAAATGCAAAATTAAAATCCTAAAGCATCACATGGGCTATATTCATCTGGGCTAGCATTACCTCTCCACCCTCAAGGAGAGCAGCAATGAAGGCGTGTACAAGGAGATACATATGACATTAGCTGGCATACAGCAGGGGGACTGGCCTGAGCAGACCTAAAATTACTTCAGGTAGAAAATCTCCAGACACTCCTGGCTTCCAAAAGCCCTGGGAGACACTGATTCTGGATAGTTTAAAGTCATGCAGGAGAAATAAGAATAAGTCAAACAATCTACATGTGACTATGGCACTTTTTGCATGGTATAACTCACAGTGTATTCTGTCCCACCTCCAAATGACCTTTTGAATCCCTGCAGAATAGGCAGTTAAGGCACAGAGCCTTTGAAAAGATGTCCAGAAAATCTCATTGCGTTGTAAATTAGCCTCTTCACCCAGAGGCCATGTCGTCTCCTTGGCTGTG
Source organism: Cinclus cinclus (assembly GCF_963662255.1). NCBI lineage: Eukaryota > Metazoa > Chordata > Aves > Passeriformes > Cinclidae > Cinclus > Cinclus cinclus. The sequence goes on from NC_085047.1 coordinate 38,436,837, forward strand.
TCTACAGTAGGGAAGCAGACTAGAGTTTGACCCTGGAGCAAGCAGCATGAGCAGATGATGTTCACATAGGTTGAGGACTTTTTGGTTGAAAAAAGACAGGTTTGGATAAACTGTCTGGATGGTAAAGTTCCTGCCTGTGCAAACATGATCTGATACACTGGTAGTGGGCACAGGCAAAAAATGCACTACAAGCACTCAAACATTTAAATAAAATGGAAAATCACACCTCACTGTTTGACTCAAAGATTTCACCCATTTATTTTTCTTTGGCCTCCTAAGAGTTAGCCAAGGCAGAATTTTGATGAAAGGGATTTGGCATGAGTTAACAGAGGATGCTGATAGATTGTAGTGAGCATCTGGAAGATTGTTTGTGATAAATGTCTGAAGAATTTCCCTAATCTTTCTTGAAGTGCTCCTTACTATTGAAACACCTTTGAATCTCTCGTTTGCTCAGCCTGTAAATAAGTTTGTTCAGTAGAAACTATTTTTCTTCTTCCATCTGTGTTTATCAAGGAGATACAACATTGGAGCAGATGGAGATGCTGAAGGTCTTCCTGAGACCAGCAGATGGAGAGTGGTCAAAAACCTATGCAGAAGGAGATTATTCTTTTTGGACAACATTTTTAATCATAATTTCTATATAACAGCATATGTCACAAGAGAGTAAAATATACAGCTGCTGAGGGAAAAAATACTCTGTCATTACAAGCTAGGTTCCATAAATATTACCTATTAAATGAATTTATAATATACTCTTTGGGTCACATCCCTTGTGCATCCTTAAAATGCATTCAGTTATATATTTCTCCAAGTTATATGAAGAGACTGTGAGTTACAGCTGCCAACATCTTTAAGTAAAGGGATTTGGAAAGAGATGCTCCACAACATCTTTACAGCAGTGTCATGCAGGAAACTCAGATTAGGAAGGGGCTGGTTTCAAATCTGGTTCCTGTGAACACAGTCAGGCAGAAAGTATGTTGCAAAAAGCTCAGATGAACAATTCACCAAAAAGTCCTAAGCAAGGATCTGTTCAATAAATACATGGGTCAGACAACAGGTCAAACAATTGCTTGCACCAAAGGAACTCATGTTTAAATTAAATCCCTCTCTGTGTGTGACACTAGGGATCAGCAAATGAAGCTTAATTGTCTGAATACATTTACTCCAATTTTCTCACTCAGATGCCTATAGCAGGGAGCTAATAAGCTGGAACTTGAACTTCATGGAAAATTCCACAGATCTCCTATGCAATTTTCTTCCAAACTGGGGAAACAAACAATCAAAGGAAATGAAAAAATCCAAATTATAAATATATAATACTCTGCAAAAGGTGATTTGAAAATACAAGATGTAATTCTTGACTTACTGGGATATATAGTTGCAACAAAATAATTTTTTTAGTTGTTTTTTATTCAACTATATGAGTTTCCCAATTAAATTAACCATAATAAAATCAAATTAAAATAAAGATAAAAAACCCCAACTTTCTAAACTGAAATGCTCTTGAAAAACAATAGCAATTAAACTCTATCTACAAATGCAAAGTTGTCCTCATATTCTTAAGGTGACATAGCATTTCCCAGCAGAAAAATGTTCCTTTGGAAAGCACGTGACCAGAATACAAGGCAGCTCTCTACAGAATGTCTGTGACAGAGTTTGCTTCTATGATTATAGTGTTTCAGAGGAACTTCCTGCAGTATATGCTTTCTAGACATACACCATAGCTCTGTGGGTAAACAAAGGAAATCTTAGGTCAAACTGAAAAAAATCTAAGTTGATTTCAGGAAACAGAAAATAAGCAATCCCTCTGGATTGCCATTCCCAAGGTTTTCCTCCAATGTTGCTTCTGTGATGTCTTGCAAATGGATTTTCCAGGACTCTGTAGGCCCCAGGTGATTAAACTACTGAAAGCAAGGAGGAATATTCCATTGCACATGTGGGAAGTTCATTCTTTAATCATACAAAAACCCATAGCTTCAGAAATATGTTATAGGCAATTTCAAACAGCAAAGGCCAACTGATCTTTTTTTTTTTTCTGCAGTTTACTATATCTAGATCAAATCAGAGCCTTTTTTTTCCTACTTATTTTCCTTTCTTTGTTAGGCTAGCAAAACATTTCAGCTCCCATTAATCACTTTCTACACCTCAACAAATAATCTAAATTACTAACTTACCTGCACGCACAGCTATCTGCCTACTTTTCTACCCTGATGATATAGCTCTGCATATAATGCAAATTAGCAAAACTAATTTGGTATTCATTATGCTGTTAATGAATACTTCTTTTATAAAGTGCTTTGAGATCTAATGACACAAGGCACTGTATCAGAGTTGGCACTAACATTTACTATGTATTTATGATTATTATACCTCTTCTAAATATAATTGATTTTCCATGTTATTAAAATTCTCTGTACACTTGTAAAAATTCCCACTCAAGCATCTCCAAATCAGATGCATTGTTTCTGTTTTTTGGACATCCTAATTAATCTGTTACATTGTTGTGATTAAAGCTTTTCAGAGTTCTGCTTCTTGTGATATAATCACCATCATTTTTATTCATTAGTAGTTGATGGCAGTGACCACAAAGTACTCAGCAATTTCCAGACATTCAGAAGGGAGAATAACTGCCCTAAGTAGCTGAGAGTCCAAAAAAGAGCTCATTAAAACAGTATTTAATTTTTTGGACTCACTGAAAATCTGTATTAGACTCATTCATCTTTTGATTTGAAGGTTTTGCTCTGCATAAGATGCAATATGGGGCTTAGTTAAGAAGTGAGCCTGTAAAGGAAGAGTGAGTGTATGCACACGTGCTGAGGAATGCACTGCAGCATCTCATATCTAAAGTCCCAGTTTTCTGGCTAGCTAAGGTGGAGTGCACAAAGTCACAGGAAGAAGGTGCTGTTCTTGTGTCACAGGAAGCATTTGCCTGCTGCTGATCCCCAAGGGCTCTTTCTAAAGCTACGGGTGCTTAAGCTTTGGCTTTATTTGAAAGAGCACAAAAAATAATCACATCCTGTAACTCTGGGTCAGATGCCTGACCTACAAAAGCATATTTTCTGGGTTTATGTGGGTATAATGATATCCCTGCATAAAACACTTCTTAAATATCAGCTGCCCAAACCTGACCTTCTGTCTCCAGAGACTGTCTAGAGACTGTATCCCCTCAACTGCAAACTTCCAAGATCATCAAGAGCTGGAAAGGTGTGTGAGCATGTGTGGGTGGGATTTTATGATACTGAAATAGCTGAAGAGATTTTCCTCTAGCTTTACAAATCTAACAATTTAATACTCCTACAAAAGATCTTAACCAGCATTTTCTTCAATGAAGTGGTAACTAAACTTTCATTAGAAGTGGAAATTGTACCTGGCAAGCAGTTTATAGCAGAAATTCAAACCAAGGGACAAAGCACATTTTTGAGGGTTTCATTTAACATTTTCTGTTATTTGATTAACATAGTTTCTATTAGCCTAGCAGCTGCTGGGATTTGATTCTGTTTATGCAGCAGCTCAGAAAACAAATGGTAGTTTTGAGCAAGCTCATGTCCCCCAAAGCAGTTTTGTGATGTAATAATAGCAATGTGTCAAGTCCTTCCCTTCCCTTCCCTTCCCTTCCCTTCCCTTCCCTTCCCTTCCCTTCCCTTCCCTTCCCTTCCCTTCCCTTCCCTTCCCTTCCCTTCCCTTCCCTTCCCTTCCCTTCCCTTCCCTTCCCTTCCCTTCCCTTCCCTTCCCTTCCCTTCCCTTCCCTTCCCTTCCCTTCCCTTCCCTTCCCTTCCTTCTTCTGTGTCTTTGCTGTTCTTAAAATAAATTTGGCCTCTTCTTCTTTAGCACTGATTTTAATGCACCTCTTTTGAACAACATTATTTAATTTCCTAAAACTATATGCAATACCAATCTACAGTAAGTCAAAAAGAGACTTTGGTAACCGTTACTTATTTAAGACTGGAACTCCAAAGCATGTATATTCCCATATATTCTATGTCCACACAATTTGATGTATTTAATTTACCAGTAAAATTATTTTTTAGATAACTGGGATAATACTTCTAGAAGTGTTTTAATCAGGTGCTGAAGCTAGTCTGTTCTCATCTTAATGGGACTTGGAGTGCAGGGCTATCAGTAAACAAAGAAACAAATGAAATAAATCCCATTAATTAGGGTGAAACAGTAACAGAGCAGTTCTGGTTTTACAGATGGGCAAGATGTCTGATTGAATTTCCCAGGCTATGCAGATTGGCTGCAGATGGTGTGGAAAGTGGTCCAGAACTTAGAATTCATATAATCAAAAACATGCTTAGATCCAAACAAGAATGTTTTCCCATGTGATGCTGTATAGCTTGCAACCTTATCACAAGCATTTGGTAACTTTTCAAATCAAATCATAACATAAACCTCACACAACACAGCACTCAACGAGGGCTCTCATTAATGATGCCGTTATATCTAATAATTCAATAACAGCAGAGCTCCTGGAGGCAAGTTAATTTGGCCCCAAGTTATAATTTCTTATTGAAAATGCTGACTGATAAGTGCATGGGCCAACTGGAGACCCGAAGGGAAGAGCATTCACTGAGTAGGTAGTATATGAGCAGCACCTGTTACCATTAAGAAAATAACACTGGAAGAATTTCCTGCCAGTGAAAATGTCCTGAAAAAATCAGCAAGGTATTATTCCATTGTAATACATAATGGTCTCAAGGTCTGAATCTGAAATTTTGGGCACTTCTCTTATATAGACATTAATCATTAATATGATTTTTCTTTTAATAATGACATCTTAGAGAACAATAATCTTTTTGCAAAGGGCACTGTGTAAATATGGTGACATCTTACCCCTTGGAAGGACACTGAGACTCTTCTGCTGACTTCAGAAACCAGCAAATGACTTCCCCCTTCAACCCTCTTCAGCTTGCAAGCTCATACCCCTTTTTATAAGGATGCTGCTTTGATTTTAATTTAAACATAATAAACCCTGTTTGAACAGATATAACAGGCCCCCTGATGCTATTCTGATGTTGTAAAAAGCCAAAAATATATGCAACCACTACCTATGTCTTGTCTGACATAAAAGCTCCTTGCTTCACTATCCTCCTCAGGAAGAATGAGTAAGTCTGCTGAATGCCTGGAGGCAAGTACTGCATGGGAAATAATCCTTTTGTGCTTTTCCTAACACTTGCACCTAGAACTGACCTCAGTTTAACTCACACTGAGACAGGAGATACAACATTTTTCTATGAATTTAACTCAGTGCAGCCTTCACCTCTGCACCAAATCACCTTAATTTAATAGAAGAAATATTAGGATTGACTGAGAACCAGATTCAGTGGCTTTGCAGAGGTGTCCTTAATATGTCAGCCATGCATTTGGGTCTTTTTTCATGATCTCTCCTTTTCCTTTTAGCAATCAGAGATTCAGTCTTCAAATTCTATAATCTTTGAGATAAATATCAATCAGAAAAATTAGCACACTTAGTTATGAAAGACATTAGATCGCATGAAAATACAAAGCAAGACTTGGTAATTAACTGGTATAATGACAGTTGTTAATTTTTGCAGGAACAATTTAGAAAGTTACCCAAGTTCAAGGATTTTTCATTGAGTGTCTTGTAATAGACTGGTGCTGTTTGAAGGTAGCAAAACATCCAGAAGTAGAGCAAGAAGGGATGTAAAAATGAATCTCATATATTAATTTGTACACTCAGCTTCAGAGAGGAATCACATTTTATGTAAAGGCAGTGAGGCTTGTCAGAGAGTTTCACAAAGAATGAGATATCAGTGAAAGTTTAATTTTTATACTCCTCTGTAAAGGTCTTAATTAGCAGGGGATGGTGAAAGTGAACTTGGAGAAAAAAAAAAACACCAGAGACCTTCTGTAAAGAGAAATGCCATTAAATAAACCCCCATCACTTGCCACTTTAAAATTGAACTTGACAAATGATGGGCTAAAGTATAACTGACAGAAATTCTACACTAAGGCACCTCCAGAGCTTATGGGACTCACCAGATCTTGCAGCTGGGAGAAAAAAATATAGAAAGCCATGAAGGAGAAAAAGGGAAAGAGAGAGGGAAAAGGAAAAGGAAAAGGAAAAGGAAAAGGAAAAGGAAAAGGAAAAGGAAAAGGAAAAGGAAAAGGAAAAGGAAAAGGAAAAGGAAAAGCTCATAATTGTATGGAAAATTCACAAGTGAGGCATACCTTGTGAAGGTTTGTCAAGGGGAGTGGGAAAAACCTGTTTGAGATGTAGCTGTCAGCTGCCAGCCACAAGCAGAATAGCTCTGTCAAATTCCATATCCAACAGAAACTGAGTTTCTGGCAGAAATGGAATTTGACAATTTTCCTTACAGCTGGGCTTCAGGGCTAGGGCACTTAGGGAGTAATGCTGTCTATGCAGCAGCTCTGCTTTACTTTCTCTCCTTTTTTTGGCAGATTCAGATAAATTTTGCTTTCTTCCTAGAAGCAGAAGTGAATATGACAAGACTCCTTCCAGTTAAAACTAGAGACACATAATTTTGCATTTTTTTAAATCACAACTAACATTTCCAGCAGAATTGCAATTTAAATTTTGAACAGCTCCAGGTTTTTATGGTGTTGTTGAATTAGAGGAGTCTGGAAATTATAAACTATGTATAAATCTCTGGACAAGAGGCAACATCTGTGGCATGAAATAGTGCTCAAAAGTAATGAAGGATAAATAAACAGCTGTCACTGCATCAGATGATCAGGAAGAAGGTTAAAAGAGGGGAGAAAATGGAAACATATTTTTTGAGCTAGAAGAATTAAACTGTGAAACTTATTAACACAAGTCAGAAAAGCCAATGGATTCAAGACCTGATTCCTCATAGTGATGAAGAAGAGTTCCCATTTAAGACAATGGACCACATGAAAACTCTTGGTTCAGGAAGTCCTTAAACAACAAAAGACAGAATCCAGGAAAAGTTATGGAACATCTATACATCTATCTTGTTTCTTATTCTGTGTCTTTAAGCATTTGAGAACCAGCTACAATCAGACAGAAGGCAAGTGGGGAAATGGACTCTAGGTCCAAACTGCTGCGGCAGCTCAGAGGCACCGACCATTGAAAGCTGCCTTATGTAACTGTGGAAAGAGGTGCAAAGCCCAAAGCCTTAACTGATGTTTATCTGAGCCTTATCTTCAGCTTGTTCAGGAGAGGTTACATATATGAATCATCACATAGGAAGAAACCAAACATTGCCAGACAACAAGCCTACCTGCTAGGTTAGGTCTACCAACATCCCTGCTGAAATATCGCTGATTTTCACACTTCTAATTAAAACTTACAAAGAGTCAGAAGTTTTATTAATGAAAAAAGTCTTGCTTACCACACACTCTTTCCTCTTTTGACTTTATTGTCGTTTCTTCTAAGATGAAACATCTTCAAATATATAACATAAATTACTTTTGAAAGTACTTGATTTGAAGCTGGTTAGGATCAGGTGTTTTCAGTTGACTCTCTCTCTCTTCTTAAGATCAAAAAAAGAGAAAAAGAAATATTCAATAAATCCATTTCCTTAGAAAAGAAATTTCAAACTAAAGAATAGTAGACTGAACAGTACCCCAGAATAATGAAAATTGGTTTCCTATTTTTACCTCAGTTACAAAACATTTTTTTAGCTTTGGCTCACTTGATTCCCCTCTTTTTCTTTTCTCCATTTATAAAATGGCACAACAGTTTCCTGAAATACCATAAAATTCAAAGTTTGAAGCCATCCGAAGACCAAACATGAGCAGTGTAAAAAGAAATAAAACCCCATCAAATGCTTCTATTCCCAAGGACAGTGAGATAATTATTAAAAAGTCTGAATGGGAATACTTAGCTTGAATTAATTTCATGAAAAATTGTAAAAATATCTGGATGGGGCTGCTTACCTTGAATTTACTTTATAATTAATGCTTGCAATTTTTTGTGTCACTGGAACCAGTTTTTTTAATAAAACAGTGGTTTTCTGCACAGTGAACTTTTTCAAACTCTTTGTCATTGCAGAATAGCATTTCATGAGGGTGATCTATGCTTTAGTTGTCTTTAAAATTGAGATTTTGGGTAAAGATATGTGCATAAGAACAAGCAGACTTTTGAAGGCTATGACACGTTTCAGTTTTATTGCATGTTTTAAGAAAGAAGACCCTGGAGATGAATGCCAACTGGGTGGTCAAACTTATATTTGAAAGTGTGCTATATTCAAAGTAGCTGATAATAAATGCTAAGATGGTCACTGCTTGGATGCACTTCCTAGCAAAAATCTGTGTGCTCACACAGGAGAAGGAATGTTTATATTGAGTTGAACAATAACCACATGCAAAGTCCTCAGCATCCTTTTAGACCTGTAATCCTTAATAAGGATTTGGTTCTTAATAAGGCTCTGGTTCTTAATAGCATCATGCTATAGATGATCTCATAAACTACAGACACATCTCATGGCTTCTGCACCCAGAAGATCACAACCTTCAAGTAGCTTGACAATGTCATTGCCGGAGTTCAAATTATAAAATCAGTAAAACGAGATGGGAAACCTAGCATTGTATGTGCTGCTAGAAGATCATGTATAGGTTGACATAAATGTTAAGCCTCCATATAAAATGATAACATTTCAGCACATAGGGGTTAAATTAAAAAAAATAAAAAATAGAAATTTAAAAAATAAAATCTACAGATCTGGGAGTTACCCTTGAAATCTACCAAGTTCAAAGGTAGACTTTGACTTAGTTCTTCCATCCCTAGGAAGAACTAAAAAAAAAAATAAAAATACTTCTGTCCAAGGTATGCTCATGTCCCAGTAACTATCATGTTTTACATGCCTGAAGTTCATGCTCCTTCAAGTATTGGACTGTGTTAAACTTTTGCTAGCACCTTTCCCTGGCATCTGCACAAAAGAGCAGACTCACTTAACCTAGCTGAGCACATCCAAGTGAGATGTATAAATTAGCAGTATAGTAATTTTAAGGAGAAGCTCACTTCACCCGCCACTTAATCATGATCTCCATAATTGGTGGAGGTACATACCTCTAGGAGACTCATCCCATTCTAGACCAACATCTAAAACAGATAAACTGAGTCACCTCTGCTCACATCTTCTGAACACATAAGGAATTTATTATTATCATCAAGACATAGATAAATTAGATAGCCATTATGAATGAGATGGGAAAACCTCTATAATCATTTGTAGTTAAGGAACAAAGGCAGGACCCATGGATGAAACAGTCACTTACCCACTGAATCACCCTCTGGGACACAATGTTCTCTATTCAGTGACATTTAGAATAGATTAACTTCTGTTGTGAAGCTGCCCTTTGCCTTTTTTTTCCCCCCTTCAATGAAAAATGTAGCTTGAAAAGATTTTTGTTTCAAGATTAAAAAAATCTCAGATAAAACCTCATTTCCCCCCCATTTTTTATGATTGTTCATTAAAAAAAAAAAAACAAAAACAAAAAAGCAAACCAAATCATGGCTTCTAATCAGAATATTTTGGGGTTTCTTTGAGACTGATTTGTGAAAATCTGAAAAATATTTTTTTAGTAATTTCTATTTCAATCATCTGTGATTTAAAAATCTATCTGAAATATGATATATACTATTCTAGTAGTTTAAAAACTGCAGCTGCCTTTATAGGAACATAGTTAGTACTCTGTCTATGGTGCTTTGGCCAAATTCCAACACAAGTAATTACATTTACATACCTAAATTCACCGTGGTTATTTCATCTGGATACTGCAATATTAGGTAAGCTGGTTTAGCTAATTTAGCACCCACATGAACAGCATAGGTTCAAAAGTTCAACCGAAACTTTATTAGGTTTGCAGTCTGCTTAATAATACTTAGCACTTAATTAATCTGCACAACACCCTTGTGAGCTACTTAAGTTAGTATTACCAGGAGAGTCTGTGAAAAGGGAACAAAAAGACAGGAAGAAAAATGTCCATCCTATAATGCCATCTCTCAAATACGTGTTCAGGTGCCTATAGTACTTATTTTTAGTTCAATGTTATTTAGTCTTGAAAAGACATTAAATCAAAGAATAGCAGACAGAAGGCAATGTGACAGTCTACCCCATTTTTGGTGTGCCTCTGCACATGTCCAAAAAATCTGAAAAAAAGAACACATTCTCATTTTCTTTTACATGTACGGAAACACTGGATACATCTGTTGAGCAGGGAAATCTGTGATGGGGGAAAAGAAGCCAACAATAACAATAAGGTAATATTGGAATAACATGAGTACCTGATTGATTTACTTATACCACTGATGCATGTTATCACAAAGGGCAACCTGCAGAGCAAACAAAGACCAAATAATAAAGAATTTATAATTTTTAATAAAAATCACTGAGTCCCATCCTCTGATAGATGAGAAATCTTCTGTGCAACAATTCCTATGTCAGCACCAGGTCAGTAAACAGGCTGGTGTAATAGTAGGTATATCCAAATGCAAAAGGGGTAGTGAAACTGCAGGTTATCTGAGAAGCTGCCATGTGAGAATGAAGCAGGTGGAGGAGGTCTCATAGGCACTTCTAAGTTTGCTCTATACTTCTGCCTAAACCCTTCATTGCCTAGAGAAGTATTCAAAATGCCTAGAAATTGTTACTCTCTTTTTGTGCCTCCTGTCTTGTGGGAATTATTTTCTGAGTTGTTTCTTGAAATCCTACTGATTGATTCAGTTCCACCCATCAAGACAGACTTCAAGTCCTTAAGTCCTGTTTTCCATCTAACTGTACCATCATTTTTGTGCCACTGGTAGGGACACAGCTTTTCTATGCTGCAGGGAACTCTGTAAGAGAACACCATGGAAGTCTAAATCTAGGCTGTAAAGGGACTTGTGGAACTGTGGATATGCATAATATATAAACAAGGTTGAAACAGCAGAAGAAACAGAGATTTCTTTTTCTTTTGAAGATTATGACTGCAATTAAACTCAAAGGTAGTCACAGACCACCGTCTGTATGGACTTAAAATTAGGTTTAGATATGGTCCCTTTCACAGTAGGAACCTCTAACACTTTCAATAATTTTATGTTCACAGAATGCTTAATGTAAGAAATTAATGTGTTTTCATATATGGTGGAATGGTGCACACACACAAAAAATAAAATTATTTGCTAAAGAAAACACTTAGAATAAATGTAAGTTGTATGTAAGTAAATGTCTAGTCCCTAGGGGAACCTCTAGTTACTGCAAATCTTTCTGCCCCACTTGACTCTTGATTTTCAATAAGTCTTACAGGCAAGACTGTTGCAACATCATTGCATCACTCATGCCACAAGGTGAGAAATCCAGGACACGATCCTTCTAGAAGATCCATGAAGATAAAACTACAGGCTTGAGGTACTCTCTGACTTCAGGTTGGTCTTCACAGAGATGAGGGATAATCCTTTGTCGAAGATGAGCAGCAGACATAAATATCTGCATGACAAAGGAATTATGAAGTGTCTGGTATGTATCAAATAGGATAACTGCAAAACTGACATGGTTTTGTGATTTCATCTTGGTTTTACTCATCCACTTTGTCTGCCCCATTACTCTTGCTCTTCTTCACTGCTCTAGGGAAATTAATTTCTTCCTCTCCTAAATTATTTGATATGGGAGAATCATGTCAAGAATATATATATTCTATATATAATATATATAGAATATATAGAATATATAAGAATATATAATATATATATATGATATATATACATATATCATAAGGATGTCTGAAGGAAACTCTTGTGATCCTTGGCTTTCTTGAGACCAGAGAGTATTTATATATATAAAATAACATCTTCAAAGTATTATGTTGACTTAGAGAATAAATATCAAGGATAAACAGAATAGTCAAGCCTTTTCCTACCTGAAACTGCACATTGTTGTCATAATAAATTGCTTCAATCTTTCTTTCATGCATTTAGTGAATTTTGTAAATCTGTCTTGACTTAACACTAATTTCTTCACTGAAGCTTTAAAGAAAGGGAGGGTTACACCTTTTGATCCCCAAGACATTCAGCACATCAGCAAGCTTTCCTGGAAGAAGTGAACAGTTCTTATATTTTAGTGCTTCAACAACATGCTAGAAATGAAGGGTTTTTTCATGCCATTGGCACTTGAAACTGAAATTAATTTCAAAACACTGTAATTAAACTACTAGGAAAAGTGTATTGAAAGAGATTTTGTAGCCATTCAGTATACCTGAAGGCATGATAAATCTTCCATCCCTGTATAAAAAATGCATCTTATTATTCACCCAAATCCACAGCAACAAGATGTACAACTAGAGATGTAGTGCAGTTTAGGGAAAGTCCAAAGGAAAAAGTTTCCTGCATTTTGAGAAAAGTATCACTGAGACCATTGAGGGTCAGAAGAACTTAAGTCTTTTCACACAGTGCTTCTGAAAAGCCCTCATTTTTCTGGGTGTAATCAAGTTTTTCCAGCCAGGCTGATTACTTCAGACTCCCTGCAAATTCTGCTAGAGGAGAAAGAAGAGGAAAAAAAAAAACAAACATATTTTCAATTCGAGGACTAGGATTTAATTTTCCATCTTAAAAGTCCGTCTTCTCTACCCTCCAAACCTGGTTGAAGGCCACACCTCTCTGTCAGTAGCAGTTAAAGTTGAGACAAAATTCCTCCATGGGAAACATTAATGCAATCAAATAGCACTCTACAGAGGGACTTAAAAGTAACAGGGATAAAAGACACAAATAGAGATGAGGCCTGAGAAGAGGGAATCAGAATGACGATAGTTTTTTAAAGAGGAAACGGAGGGTGGGAATTCATCAAACTAGGTCCACAGGTAGAGTCAGAACAATTAATGTGCACCATGGATGCACGCCGCTCTCTCTCTTTCCTCCCATCAAAGGGCTCCCTGTGCCTCACCACTTTTTGTGCTGCTGATTCAGGACACCGGCTCTACAACTGGGTCAACTACCCAGCCAACTCTTTTTGACTTTGCCTTGTAATTATCTCTATTCTCCCTTCTCTTTTGGAGCTGTGTCCTGGTACTCTATACTTGGTCCTCCCTAAAAAGAGCAGGGTGTATTTGTTTGGTTTTTCTAGGTTGCCCTTGCTGCACTATTTCTGTACCGCTGTAGAGAGAATTGTGTTCCATTGGTTGCTTCTGTTTCATTACCTAAAAATACCTACTCTGTGGTCTACCAGTGATGCATTGCACAGTGAGCAAATGGATAAACTTCTTCTGAGAAGACTATAATGGAGAAAAAAAAATAATTTATTTTGTTAGACATGGCAAGTTACTGCCAAAAATAATGTTACATTTCCTCTCATAACTACTGCTGGCCCACGAATAACAACATTTATCCAAAGCTTTAATATTTGATATAATTAACTGGACAGACAAAAGTTGTCAGAATTGTCATAGGAGCACAATCCAGAAATTTACCATATACCACAAAACATGAACACCTTTGTGGTTTTGTTGGGAAATTTGCACTTTGTACATTGCATTCCACCCGTGGGCCCTTCTGTCAGGCTTCACCTCATACTTTGTTGCTTTTTGTTTTTTTTTTAAATTTATTCCAAATGGTTTTGCCTTTTCTCTGGATGTCGGGGTTTATTTGTCCTACTTCCAAGCAGACAATAGGGATCTCCAGCAGATCAAACAGACCTCACCATCCAGCAGGTCTGAACAGCGGAGTCAGGCAGCGACTCCACCTTTGTTCTGTCACCTAGCATGTCCTTATGACCATTCCTGATCCTCTAGATAAAGCTCTTTCTGAAGTTTCCTCTCCCCCCTCATGTCTTTTTTTCTGAGGGAACCAGAACTCAGGGGAAGGAATGACAAGCAATTCCCACCTTCACATGCAGCTAGGACATCACCAACCCACACACACAAGAGCAAGACTGCAGAGTTATCTCTGGTAATAAATGGGCAGTTTCATTACCATTCCCAGCTCAGAAAAACCTGCACTCTTCCACCATTGTTCCCTCTCTAAGCACACACACACGCTGTCTCATTGACCTTTCTGACATTTTTAGGCTGCAAATTCTCTCATTATTACCTATTTAGTTTTCTCAGACTGCTGCTCACAACCTGATCTCTGCTCTCAGGTGAATGTCCAGCTGGAAAAAATAAGCTTCCTCTTCAGTTCCATCCTGGTTTTAATCTGTTGCTGTCGCAATAAATCCCCTGTGGAGGTTTTCTTACTTCCTATTGTTTTCCCTCATCTGCAATAAACCTCACAAATATTAATCTCTTTTGGTCCTGATTTTCCCTTGCCTCCCATCTTTTATTTGTCTAAAATGCCTGCCAGGACTTTTCACACTTCATCATGTCTCCAGCAATACCGGCTCTGGGCCAATGCCAGAGACTGCAACTTGACAAAATATGTTGCAAGGTGGCTTTTCTTCCACACCGTCTGCAGCTGTCATCTTCTCTCAGGGCCTGATACTACAAATTAGGCAGAGCTGGCAGGAGACCATAAGTTTTTTACCTTCCAAAAGTTAGATTGGGAACAGAATTGCCAGGGAATTTTCCTTTTAGCTCCTTGCATGTGGGATAAGCATCCTGGGAATCGAGGTACTGCTTTATGCTGACATTTTCCTCTCCTTTTGTTTATTGTGCTGTGCCAACATGTACAGATACCATTATATGCAATGGCTAGTCAATTTGCAGGCATCACTTCATGCCATGCTGGCCTGGACTGTGAAATTTCTTCAAGAGTGGATAAAACTCAGAGGGAATATATTAGAAGACCATCAGCTTCATGCTGCAGTAGGTGCAAGAGTAAATAATTTGGGACCCAAGGAGGTTTTGGTTCATTGACCAGTTCACTGTGAGCAGGCAGATAGAATAGATGTTTGTATATCCTAGCAATTTCTCTGTCAAACACATGCTATAGGCTCTAGGTTTTGTAGATCTACATTTTTTTAGACCAAAAGCTAGAAGTGATGTGCTATGTATAGCTTGAGTTGGGAAGCATCACAGCTACTTCATGACCTTACTTAGTCTGCAAGTATGTAGGTGCATTTTGTCTAGCTGGATTAGTAAGAATGAAAAAAAAATCTTTTTCTGTTATTGGGGTTTTTTACGAGTTTGGGGGGCAGATTGATTGATTGATTGGTTGGTTGGTTGGTTGGGTTTTGGGGGTTTGTTTTGGTTTCTTTTGGTTTTTTTTTTTAATTTTTATTAAGGTTACAAATCAGGATATATGTAAGAAAAGACAAAACACCACTCAACTAAATCCAGTTATCTTTTAGAGCTCTGTCTGGTCCAAACCTGAGCAGGAAAGACCTTCCTACATAAAAAGCTGTCTCAGGACTCCCCACCAACATGAAGAAGGTGAGCTGCACTGCCTGCTAAAGACTTGCCAACTGGAGGCTCTCACGTTGTTGGCTTACAGCCCTATAGCTTGTGCTTCGATCCTTAGAAAAACACAGAGAATAGTGATAGCAAAGCAATGTGCAAAATTTAACCTGGTAATATAGTGGAGAGCTGGTAGCTTAGTGCAAAGAGATACTGGAAAAATTGAAAAAAAAAAAAAGATACTCATTCTGTGATGGTATCAAACATCTTCTAAAGCAAAAGTAATAACTTTTCAATGTCTGAGGTTCCCATGGGATGAGTGGTGTCTGGCAATGTTGATTTAATAGCATTTGAAAAAGGGATGAGCAGTGACTGAGAGAAGACTTAAGTGGCTACTAAATGTAAAAGGAAGGCTTCTGGAGGCTCTGGAGATCCCCTTTGAGCTCATTCCTTCAGTCACATCTTATCTTAAAGCAGATCTCCCATTTGACCCATGCTTTCTCAGAATTTTTTTTTTTGTTCTTATTTTCCTGGTATTGCATTATGATTTTGCTGTTTTTTAAAAAAATCTAGTTTCCTTAAGTTAATTTATAAATTCTGATTAAAAACCCTATAGCAAATTATAAGCAGTGTAAATAAATTAATCTCTCTTGACTTCAGTAGGGTTTGGTTGATTTCTGGACAGATTATCTATATTTATAGATATATCCAGTGGGGATATAAAGTAATCTTTCCTTGGACTGGTTCAGCAGCCTGATACAAAGAGAATCAGCAATCTTGGACATCCTCCATAGCTCTGATTCTGATCTGTTTTGTGACCTTCTGCAAGTTACTTCATTTCCCTCAACTGTTAATTCCTTTCCTTTACTTAAAAGTTTTATGAAAGACTTCCTGTCGGAGAGTCTGTATTTTGATGCATAATCTTCAACTTCCTACAATAATCACAGCCTCAGTCTCACCACACATTACTGTAAAACAAATAAGCAATAATAATGACTGGTTCATGCGATGGTGACAAACTGAGAAGAAAATTTTTCCCAGGATGCTTCTTCAGCTAATGTATGCCTATATTTATTTGAAGAAAGCAAAGCATATCCTTGTGGGACCATTACCCACGTACAGCCAGAAGACATACCAGTCCCAGTGGAATGCCAGTTATGAAAACTACAAAAATAATCCAACAGGAGAACACATTTAAGTTTCTAGTTTGAAAGATTGAAACATTTTTGCCGGCATGAAAATCTCTTTTTAAAGCATACTCATGTTATTTGATAGTTTGAAAGAGAAAAAAAACTAAGATGAAAACATAAATATTTGAAAATCTGCTACTGTTCTCTGCGTGTTCATTAACACTCCTCATCCCAAAGTTTATTGGTTACATGGTTAGATCAAACAGTTCACAGAAACTGAAGTGAATACATCAGTGTGAAATGGACTATTTGCTTTTTTCCGCTTGGATACCTTTGTTTCAATTTTTATTATATACAAAGATTAACCCTCAATAATACCTATTATTTCCAAACTGGCAGCATGTTGCTCTTTTTTTCCCAGAGCCTCCCACCAATACATAAGACATGCAAAATACCACTTTGCTCAAGATCAATATAATCATACATTTTTCATCCTATTTAGTACATTATGGCATTTCTACACTGGCAGGGCTGCACTGTATTCAGCAGAGATAAAGAATCAATGAAAATATTGCATCACGTGGTCCTTTCAATGTATGGTATCTCCATCCCAGAAACATGCTTCACGTTTTTACTGATTTTCAGCTGTCTTTTTACTAAGTTAAATTGATCTCTGTGTCTTTTACTAGAAGATGTTTCCTCTAGTCTTTGGCTCAGAACATTGCTACTCTGTATCACATCTTATTTTTCAACTTTCATCTGAAAATGGTAAAAATTAGATCTATTGCTTCCACCAGTGATTTATACAAGAGCAAAGAGATCCTTCCATAGATCATCCTATTCATTGGCTTTTGGCTTAGAAACTATGAATCACTCTGTCTTTTTTGCCCTAGTTTCACACAATAATCTGTATTTTGTTGTTAGCTCACTGTGATACTCCAAGCTCTTCAGGATCTGTTTTCGCAAGAATGTGAAAAGAAGAACTTAAAGTCCAGAAAATGTTAAAAATGGAGAGAACTGGAAGGACACAGACGCGGCAGTGGAAGTCAGGTCCTTCTTGTGGGTCTGAACCCACACTGTATGCTTGCCCCAGCAAAAATAGATATTTTAAAAAGTTTACATTCCTTTCTGTGGGGAAGAGTGTAAAACAGATGTTTTCAAAAGTTGATAAATTCTGTTATGGGACAGGTTTGTAAAAGACATAAGTGAACTTGCACCTGAAGATAAATCTCTTTCCCTTGTTTTGATGAAAGCTACTATGTTTTCTGACAGTTACATTTTGATGATATTATTCTGTGTCAGCCTTGTGCCTTCACCTGCCTCTTCTATGAAAATTCTTTAGACATCTTTTATTTTTTTGGCCCTGAATATGCATTTTGTACTTGGATGCATTAAAGAACAATTTAGTTTAACAATCTCAGTTTACAAAGTGTATGTCTGTAGGGCTATCTTGTTAAATGCAAAAATTTTTCTATATTTTTTGCAACTTGCCAAAGTTAGAAGTACTGATATCATATTTATTCTTAGCCCATGGAATCCTAGAATCGTGGAAAGCCTTGGCTTGGAAGAAGCCTTAAAGATCATCCAGTTCCAATCCCTCTGCCATGAGCAAGGACACCTTCCATCTTCCACATGACTCCATCCAACTTGGCCTTGAACACTTCCAGGAATGGGGCACCCACTTCTCTGGGCTACCAGTGCCAGTGCCTCACCACTCTCAAAGCAAAGAATTTTTCCTAATATCTAGTCAAAACTTACTCTTTTTTAAGTTAGAAGCCATTCCCCCTTGTTGTTTTCCTACATGAACTTGTAAAGAGTGTCTCTTATCAGAGATCAAAATATTTTAAAAAAATAGTTGAACCTAATCCATAGAACTGGAGGACAAAATGAGAAATATTTCCACTTGATTAATTATTGAGATCAAAATTTGGACTACAGTAGTCACCCAATTCATGTTTTGGGTTTTTTTTCCTACAGTATTATAATCTTACTCTTCATTGAAACCAGGGTTAAGACTGGACAGATCATTCTTACAATAAGTCATGGAATTTTGTGCAATTATAGGCAATGATGATTCAGCTTTTCAAGGGCCCTGTTAGGGATTTACTACTGAATTTTCTTAATGCCTTGTGAAAATGCTGGACCCTACTAAATTAGCATTTTAATCCGAGTCTCCTAGAAATTTATTTACAAGTCACACGTGAGGGCAAGACATATTTCTACACATAACATTTCCTCCTCCTCACACATACCATGTGACTATGTGTCAAAAAACTTGCAATTTGTCTGTGCAGAACCTTTCACTCAGAGTTTAGGATATTTGCTAGAAATGTAGCATGCATTTGTCTCCACCAACGTAATGGAAATGGAGCAAGAGTCAGCTGAAGCTATCATTCCTTCACTCTGCTTTTCACCAAATACTAAACCAAGGGTAAACTCTTGTACCAGATGTTCATATCATGGTATTAGGAGGCCAGAGAATACAGGAAAAGTTTCTCACCATCTTATTATTATTAATGCTAACTTCTCTGCAATAATAGTACTCATACATTAATGTTTTGCACTGATTAAAATCTGTCTGGAATATTTCAGAAGGGTGAGGTTTTTTCCAACTGACTGGGGGGTTTCATTCCTTTCTCTTTTTCTTTAAATAATCAGGGAAAAAAAAGCAACCTTATTTTGATTAATTGAATAGTTTCCATAGCAGCTGTGAGCCAGGTGGCTGGAACCAGTTACTTAGAATGCTAACGTAAGAGTAATTAGTTTATTTTTAATCTTTCAATTCTATGGGAGTGGAGTTTAATGTGTTAATGGGAGAGGTTTTGTCAAGAAGTGTCTTGACTAATCTGTTATTACCATTTAGTTTTATTGATGAAGCTCAGTCTTTATATGAAAAGAAAATGAGTGGAAAATTCTGAGGCAGGGCAAGCTACAATTTTCATTCTGGCTTAAAAGACCCTAAAGGGCTTTTTTACTATTTTTTATCAAGATTTTTTATATAACTGAAAACCTGAGGGATTTGGTTCAAAGAACGACTTGTGTTCATGCAGAAGGACCTGCTCAAACACAGCAAAAAAAAGGCATTAATTGCAGAATGTGAAGAGCTGGAAAACATATTAACTGTTTCATTCTTCTACCACCTCTTATTGTTGAGGGAAGGCTGATTTTGATTATTTTACAATGTGTACATTTGCTGAGCAAAAAAAATTTTATTACTTAATAGTGTGTTTCTTGACTCCCCAACCCCCCATTTTGTCTCTAAATTTGACGAACTTCTGGTTTTAGTTTTAAAGCTACTTGTTAAGTTACCTAGTTTTCCAGATTAAATAAATACAATTTTTTGCTTAAAACATGAAAATGGATCGATGCATCATTTCAGCATTTTCCATGTTCTGTGAAAGGTTTCTTTTCTGTGGATTAAGGCCAATTAGCAGATGGAGATTTGTGAGCTGGAGAAAGTCCAAGGGGGAGGAGGTGTTTTCTTTCAACTAGAGGCTCACTGACTTTACATCTACTATCAGCTAAATATTTTATTAGAAGAAAAATCCCTTCTCGGGGATACTCTTACTACTGTTTCCCCCCAGCATGTTCTAAAGCTACCTGAACAACTGAAGAATGAGTTTTCCAGAGCTGTGCTCTGCTAGACAAGGATAAGCCCAAATTCAGGCTGCTTACCCTATTTCCTGACTTGGGCATAGTTGTTTCTTCCCTGTAACAGAGGAGCTGTAGGTTTGCAGCTAACTTTAGGAAAGGCTTAGAACTGCTCCTGATCGTCTTGACTTTATCTGAATTAGAAAGATGAGTCAGGTAACCAGGACAAGTTCAGACTGTGCTTGTGATCTGCTGCCCTTGTACATCAGTTGTGCAGGCTGTGGCTGCATTTGCTTCAGCTTTCTGATTCTAATTGGACACATAATTCTGGATTGAATCTCTTATTTGCCATAATTTATTGAGCTTTGCTTCACGGCACAGAGCACAGTCCCAAGGCACCTTTTGGGTCAGAGTTAACAACATATGCTCCAGAAGCACACCTATTGAATTCTCATCTTCAGAAGGTGGTCAGTTCAAGGGAAAAGGAACAACCCAAACGAGCACAGTGTTTATACCCCGTCCTCAGCACCAACAGTTTCACTCTACAGATCTCTTTGTTGGGTCTCACCACCCACTGCTGAAGTCAGAGGCTAACAGAGAAAGAAAAATAAACCATACAAACAAAATGTTTCTATACAGTTAAAAAAACCCCAAAAGGTTTATTTCATCTTCACTTTTGATCCTCTTCATTAACTACTGTGAAAAGTCCCTAGCCCATGGCAGGACTCTTGCCCTCAGCTATGTAAAGATTTTTTTTTTTCTGGGAAATTGCTTGTTCTTATACACCTAAGAGGTACCACAGAGTATGGCAAGAATTACAGGATATGGGTGACTCTGTGTCTTCACTATGATGCCAGAGGTGACAAAGCATTGCCTTAGCAGGGCAGAAAATGATTCTTTGCCTGTTTCCAACACTGTTGAAAGAGGAAATGCACCTTCACCCAACTGAGTGCTTTAAAGAATTGTCTGCCATCAACTGGATTCTGCCAAAGGGGTTAGAAAACAACAAAGCAATAAAGAGGATTCTGATTCTGGCCCAATCAAGATCTAGAAACACAATATCTAGGTTGGGTATAAATAAAATGCCTAAATAACTTTCATTAAACTCTTTTAAATTTACTATTTCAAAAAGAGCTTTTGATTAAACCTAAGTTGTAGAGGTCATCTAATGTTAGACAAGTATTATATACCACTACATGACTCTGCATCCACTATCACTACATTGTTAAATGGTAGGATTTTTGTAACCAGGTATTTAATGCTAAAATAATTATGTAGATATGGCCAGCATTTTCAAATGCATAATAAATAAATGTTCAACAAAGTTTTCATTGCACTTGTTATCACTTATTTTGAATCTTCTCAATGCATATAGACACTTCTGCATTTATTTAAAAAGGTATGAAGGAGCAATAAACTGGGTCATCTCAGTCTGAGCTCCTAGACTACCTCCTTCCTCCTTTGTTGTTCTCTCTCTGGACCCTCTTCCCACACCCACCATCTCCCATTTTCTTGCATGTGCTGCTCAGTGAACATCATTTGAAGAGCAGTTAATTGTAACCCACATCCTTCCCTAACTGAGCAGGTGTGGTCCAGTCACTGTAGTAAGCAGGCTGATAGCCTTCTCTTAAAAAAAAAATAAAGAAAACAATGCCAAAGCCTTCAACAAAGAGCAACACTAATGAAAGTTCAAATGTTTTCTTTCTTTTTTCTTTAGTGGATGTAAAAAGGCTCTTGTCTTCTTACATAATATAAATAGCTTGGTTTTGTCTTGCTGTATTATAGTGACAAAACTTTCATTTTATTCAAATAATGATCTGAAAATAGCAAATACTATAGATTCCAGGGTGAGGGAGTGGTCAATATGGGCGAGGTTCATTTGGTGAAAGAAAAGGATAATATTAAACAAAAGGAAGAGGGAGCATCAGTGGCTACTAGGATATCAAGGATATTTTTTGACCTTGAAGAACCCATCTGTGCTTCCAAACATAAATATGTGAAGGTGAGAGGTCTCCTGTTATACAGGTAGGACAAACAAGGCTGATTCTTATCCAGCTGAGCTGGTTCTGTTGCTTTGAACTCACTGGAAATATAAAGCATTCCATTCCAAAACTGCTGCATTTCTTGGTTTGATCAGTCAGTTGGTTTTCTCTTCCCTTGAAGTATTTTTGGACTGCACCTTCAGAGAATATTTAACTCTTCTTCATCCACACTGTAAAGTGTGAAGGGTGTTAACAGAATGATTTTTCTTAACCGTAGTAAAATCTACAAAAACTAATGTAAGCATTTGTTGAAACATTCATTGAACCTGATAATTATTTACAAAATATTCCATGTAGTGGAAGGGTGAAATTCTTCAAATAATTCTATTTTCAAAGAGTAAAATGTCAAGATTTTACATCAGATTTTAAACCTACAGATTTAGGTTTGGGCTGGAGAGGTGTCAAATTCTGTGATTCTCAAAGAAGACAATACTGCTGAACACGACCCATTAAAAAAACCTATTTCTACTAGTGTCTGAATTTATATTAAAAATAAAAATTAAATGTGACATCTCCACCCTGTCATGAAGCTGTCTTAGTCCTCACTATAGTCCTGAATCTGGGGATGAGGGTTATGGAATTCTTTTCGTGCCTTCTCAGACTCCATTCTCAGGGGGTTGTATTCCTGTCGTGCCTTGCTTGATTATTGAGATAAAAGATATTGCTGTAGAAAGGCTGGAGGGTTGCAGAAATCAACGAAGCCACATTAATTTGCCACAGCTGAGTCTCTGACTCTTGACTTACCCTTTTATCTATCTTGTGATGTATGGCTCTCCTTCTCCATTCCTGAAATCTGCAGCCTTTTCCAAGGTAATTCTAGGAATCCTTCTAAGGAATTATATTCTACCATAATTGCAATTTATTATATCAATTTCTATGTTTTTATTAAGAAATAAATGAATAAATATATGCATGTACAAGTCTATATACCTAACAGAAGATGCACCAGAACAGCTGTTGGCACTGACAAATGATTGTATTTGCCAGTGGAGCTATATCTACTTAAAAAGACTTAGAAAAAAGGCCAGTTTTATTAAAAAAAATGTGTGGATGGATAGAGGTGTAGGTGTATGTGTCAGTGGAAGTTTATTTTCTCACTGATCGGCCAGCGGCTTTTTTCTAAATATTTTCTTTTTCTCCTTTGAGAAAAGCAATTCAATACAAAGCTACTGTATCTTGAGATTGAAAATGAACATGTATTACTTTAAATTTTCATTATGTGCTATGTTTTGTGGTTTACTGTTGCACCTTTGGAAACACAATCAAAATGAATTCTAGAAAACGCAATGGTAAAAATAAGAAAAATCATATCAAGAAAATGCTGTAGGTTTAATGTCATTATTATTTAAACAGCAGCTTCCTGTCCTAATAATATAAAGTGAACAGTGACAGCTGCTCGTTGATTGAAGATATCAATAGACACTGTCATTTACTTTGAATTGGATTCAGAGCACATGTGAACAAAACTATGCTCCTCCTATAACATGATGACAGTAATAGTATGTCTGAAGATTCTGTTTCCTAGATTTAAATTAGTAATTCTCCTGAGAGAAGATATATTAATGAAGCAGCAATTCTTGAACAGTAGGTATCACTTTTTTTTTTTTTAACATCTCATTTCTTGTAGATACTGACAGTTTTCAAGCTGAGGTATATATTTCAGAGAGCAAGGTCTTGATGATATGAGCATATTGTACTATATAAATAATAGCTTCTGTGAGTGGGTCTTGGCACATTCTTTCCAGTGCCAGATTCTTTCACTCAAAGTGTTCATGTGGTGAGGGAAAAAAGGACTTGCATTTTTCAAACAGGCTTTGTTCTTGTCAGACTGACAACATTTAAACAAACATAATCATCTGTTTTGTCATCATTCTTGAGTGCAAATAACTTTTGAGAAAAGGTTTGCCTCATTTTAAAAAAGAAGAAATGAAAGATATATGGGCCTGAAACCCCAGGGCCCTGCTTAGATGTCCTTACAACTTGCAAAAACACATTTTATTAAAGACAAGGAATTGGCTTCATGGTACCATTCTTCATTTATTGATGCCCTCATTACTGTGGGATAATGCATCATTAAGGCACAAAACCAGGATCTTTTTCCCTGCCCATCTGTGGTGGTAAATTCAAATTCCTCTGTTAACCTATACGTTTCCCCTATATGTTTTCAAAAGTCTTTTCCCCCTCTTTGCATAGCTTTATCTTTTTTCTATATTTACAATCAGGAAAAGAACTTACTAAATGTGCTGTGAACTATTACTGGGGAAAAACATTACATGAATGACTACTTTCAGAATTCGGAATACGTGTTTTGAAGCATTTTATAAAATCTTATTTTCATCCTGAAACAATGACATTTCAGCTTCAATTTTTGAAGAAATTATCATGCTCTACTTGGCCCTTGGCAGGCCACACCTGAAATACTGTGTTCAGTTTTGGTCCCTGATATACAAGAGAGATGTAGCAGGCTGGAGAAGGTCCAGAGAAGGGCCATGAAGGCCCTGATTTTCTGGGTATTAATAGAGCTTAAAAGGTTTGACTCTATCCTTGAAATTGTTCTTGCCAAACTGAGAAAACACTTATCTCTGCATGCACTGAAGAAGAACATTTCTGAAACTATCAAAAACTTAATTGTCTGTAGGGCTGAGACTGGAAATAGAGACTGGGAAACCTGCTGCACAAGAAAAATCTGAGAGAACAGGATGTGATCCCTCTTGAGAAAAGAAGGCTTAAGGAAGGCCTTGACATCATGTTCCAGTATTTAAAAGGTGGCTACAAAGAAGATGAAGACTCCTTTTCTGCAAGGAGTCACATGGGAAAGACATGGGTAATGTGTACAAGTTACTCCTGGGGAGTTACTTCTGTCTTCTCAGAAGGCCACTCCTGAGAACTAGCACAGAATATCTGTGAACTTTTCCGATTTGTTTCAGATATGGATAAAATGTGATTTTCATAATGACTAAATAAGTCAATCTCTGTATGCAAACCTTTCTATAACATTCACAGAAGGAAGACCTGGTGATTGTTATAAGAGAAGCTTTGCACACACATGTACAGTAACGAAGGCAAGCAGATTGAAAAAGCAGAAGTATGTGGTATAAAGCCAAAGCTTTTATGACCAACTGTAAAGAAGTGGTGAAATGCATTCCATCTGGAAAGGATTATGACCCAGAAACTACTAAAAGTTGGACAGCCATGAGGACCTGACCATGTCTGACCTCTAAGTTTTTTGCAGAAATATTCAACCGACCCACAGTAAGAAAAAAAGTTGAATATTTGAACTAAAGACTTATTTTGAGTCTTTATATCTCTACAGAAGTTTGGCAGGGGATCAACTGAAGGATTGTGAAGTAAAGAAAAATTTCACTGCAACAGTGGTTAGTCTCAGAATCTAAAATATATATTTTGAATAGTTGGTTTTATTTCCCTCATTAACATTATTATTAATCAGGGCACTGGGAGCTTTGTTAGATGAAAGCTTTTGTCCTGAAATAACTGGATGGAATAAAAAATATGTCTCTTACAGTACCACTTCTTAACAGTATATCACTGAGATATTTATAGCTGCTTGCTTCACAGGCATCACAGAGAAGACCTTTGTAATGATTTTCTTTAGAAGATGTTTTACAACTATAGGCATCTTGGGTAGAGCAACTGACTTCTTGCCTAGCATAAGAGCTCCTCCTGATATGTCTAATGGGTTTGTTGTCCTCAAGGCTGGTCAAAATTCTTTTCAGAGAAATGTATCTATGGTTGGGTATAATAAAAAATTCCAACACTAAATCCCAAGAACAGAACCAAGACATAATATCTTGGATGTTGTGTGTAGTATGTCCATTCAATTTCCTGAAGGTTTTCAGTTTCAGGGCAATTTCCTTATAGCTTTAGCACTTTCAGGTATGGTTTTTCTTACCCCCCAAAAAAAAAAAAAAAAAAAAAAAAGAAAGAAAAAAAAAGGATGGAAGAAATTAAAAGCCTAGAAAGCAAAGAAAAATGGTACTTTTTTCATGAGGGAATGCTAGGTTTTAACCCAACAGTCTATCATGAAACAATACTGTTTGATTGCATCACAATGTGTTTCAGTATGATTTATGTGCTCCCAAACTACTCCATACCATGCTGTAGGAAATATAATATAATAATTCCGGAAATAAAACACCTTATCAACCTTCAAGGTAAGGTAAGGTAAAAAAAACAATTAGTTTATATTTGATCAAGGATCTCTTTTTAAAACACTGAAATACATCCTGGCATTTAAAATTTAGGTTCCATTTCTTAGAAAAAAAATACTAAATTACTCAAAGTACTAGTACACAACAGCTCAGCCTTTACAGTTTATTTATTATGGTCTTGATCCTGTTCTTCAAACAAATGGAAAAGATCGGAAAAGATAATTTATTTGGTGGAACAAATTCTTTGAAACAGGCAGAAATCGTACAGTGTCACTTACCTCCCTGATTCATCTCACATCTGAATTTCAAGTGTAGACTATTTTGTTATTACAAAGCTTGATTGTTCTACAACCTCCATAGTCTCCTGTAGTCTTTTCTCATACCTAGAAATGGTTCCTAAACCCCATAGAATGCTCTATCTTGCACATGGGATGTTGCATATGAACAGGTCTTGGCAGTGTTGTCAGGAATTTGTAAGTCAAGTCTAATGGTGGGCTCCATTTTAGTGGGCTGTGTATACAAGATGAGCAGATTACAAATTGCTATTGATTAACACAATAAATTATGAATGTACAGTTCCCAAATAATTTTGCAGTAGATACCTACCCTCCTCCTAGCCCTCCACTCCCAAATATGTTTAGATTTGAAACCCTTTTTGTTCTAAATACTTGTCCAATTATCCCTAAAAATAAAAGAACTCATTTGGTCTATGAAATGTTGGGTATTTTACTTCAGTTTTGATCATTTTATTGGGTACTGAGGGGAAAAAAAGGTCATAATGCAAAAGAATCTGTCTTCATCCAAAATCTAAATCAAAGCTGGAGTCTTCCCACAATGTAATATTTCACTGTCCTAGGTACCACACTTTCTGGTACATGGGATTTTGCAGCCAAATAAGGTAGTTCAATTACTTTAGAGAGAATGCATTATTTATTGACTAAAAGGTCAAAGGGGACCATGTGGTGCAGGGAATTTTCAGGAGGAATGGTGATCATTTGTCAAGAGAGAAGAAATGCACATTGATATGTGAAGTTATTATCTTTCTCCTGATCACAATTTGACCTTTGTATTGCTAGAACTGTAGATCACCCTAAGGGAGAGGAAAGCACGGCACAATCCACAAACAGGCAGGAGACTTAAGGGATGATTAGAAGAGCTAAAATGAATGGATAAGCAAGAAAAATGGATCATTTGTACACACAAATATTATATGTGTTTTAAAGGATACAAGACAGTTTTATCACAGAGGATGGGTGATATGTAGTCCTTTAAAAACTGAAGGCTTATACTAAAAGAACAATTTTTCTTTTCTGTTTTTTTTTTTTTAATTTTAAGCCAAGGCTTTTAAAATATTGCAATTCATAAATATCTTCATAAAATTAACTTTTCTACTAAACCCAGTTTATTCTGTCCTTAATTTTTTTTTCCTTTCTACCTCTTTCAGGATGTGCTACTCATAGGTGTGTAAGAATAGAGGAGGGAAAAAGACAAGAAATGGCAGGTGTGTGGAAGGTTGAATAATCCACAGATGGAAAAAAAGCAATTTTGTTTTGTGACCTATTGGATACAGCGATTGTACATGTGGCAAGGTTAAGAACAAAATACATCTTCTGGTATGATTAAACTCACAGCACACTATTCAAATGACAGGTTGTGTGGCACACAAAAACACAGGACCGCTGTGCAGAAAGGCGGGTAGATTTTGTCACTTTGGAACTTGCATTTCTTTCTGTTTCCTATAATTTTCAAAACACTTAGGATCTGCCCAAAGCATTAATTGTTGAGAAAAAAATATTTAAGGGTAATTTCCAAATCCTCTCTTTAGGTTATGCAATTTTGTAGCAATAGGAGTCATGGGAGGCAGACACCAAAGATGCATCCACCAGTGTGTGCATAGATAGTTATTTCATAAAAGTTTTACCTTCTTTCGGTGGCTCCAGCTAAGCCTCACAGTTTCTCACTTGTCTCCACCCCTCATGTATTTACAGGTATATGCTATTCAGCAGCATAGATGGAGTTTATCCAACTCTATGTCTAATTTTGCAGTTCTTTGTCTCCTGCTCAGGTGCTTTAGCAAAGTGCAGGAAAATAGATACTTGTAAAATACAACATTGTGGAATATTCAATTACATCATTAAAGTATAATTGAGTACAACATTGAGTTGTTTTCCCTATTAGTTGGCTCTATTTCCAGTGTCAAAAGTCCTTAGAAAAACAGTCTTTTTTACCAAGCATCTTATTTGTAATCCTAAAATCCCAATCTAGCCAAGTCAGTGGACAGTGCATTTTTTTCTAATGTATTCAAATTACAATTTACAATTTTGAACCTTATTGAACAAACGGTTATCTATGTTAAAAGAATTGTCTTCACACTCAGTCTCAAGAACAGTTTTTCTGTTTAATATATTTCAAGCATATTGGTGGTCAAATGCTGAAAAATATACAGAATCCTTTATTTCACTGGAGTTACTGATGATCAAGCTTCTTTCTGGCAAACTGTAGTAATAACCATTTTCAAGATTGACTTAAATTTCATTACAAAGCCCTATGAGGGAAGAAAGAGAGAAATTCCTTAAGCATTTTATAGTGAAAGGAATGCATTAAATTTAGTGTACAGAACCTCCTAGCACCAGCCATTGCTGAGGATGCCGTTCTAAGATAACCTGTGTAGTGATCCACTACTTAGTGAAACCTGTGGATGGAAATATTCCACAATGTGTGCCTGAGAGAATCTAAACTTTTCTAAAAGAGGTAAGTCAAAATAAATATTCAACCTCACATTTGTAATAATTTTGCCAATGCTGAGTCAAATGAGTTTAACTTTCTCTTTGCAAAATTATAGTTCACAGAACCTTGAGACTGGCAGTCTGTAGAGCAGAAGCATCTTTTCTATAAAAAATAGGATTTTCACTTATGATAACTGAAGTTTCAGTTCATATTTTATTATTAAAGCCTTAGGCCCAAGTAAACTTAAAAAGTCTGCAGTGCTGAGTCTCACTGTATAAGAATTTTTTTTTTCATTCTTCCAGCATTTGCTCTTCAGAGCTCAATAAAATTTTGGCAACAGAGACAAAATTTTACTGGTTGGATCAGGATACACAAAATTCAGAAAAGGCTGTGAATGAAGAGATTGAAATTAAGTGGAGGCTGGTCAAGGGTCATACCTGGCATCCACCCGAAGTTAAACCAGATGAGTAACTGGCAGAAGGATTACTAGTCCTGGGAGTTGTTTGTGAGTGAAATGAGAAGTCTGAACAATCCTATTGGAAAGTATAATTCAAGCCAATTCACTGAATAATTCCCAAGTAAACAGATCTTTTCCTAAGGTTGAGAAGTAATCTTAAAGTCTCATAATTTTTATGCAATATGAGTTGTGAATTTTTTTGTTTTTTGGATATTCTCTTACAAAAAGTCTCATCCATTAGCCCTTGAAAATGTCCAAAAGCTGCAGGAGAAAGGATTTTGTCAGGTAGATTCCCTCATTTTGCCATAATCCCCTAGGAAGATGCAATATTTCAATTAAAGAACAGCAATTCATCTAAGAAGACACTTTAAATTTGAGTTCGTGTAAAACATTTAAGACCAGAAATTGTAAAAAAAATGTTCCTGATATCACAAAAAAAGAGAGAAGCTGTATAATAGGTATCATAAAACTCTGAAAAGTGTCATATGGCATCTGTATTATGATGCACGGATACCTCCTCCATCACTGCTTTGCAGTCATTCTGCAATTTCAGAGTTGTTTCATGTCCCTACCAAACACTTCTAAGGTTTGCCAGTATTCAGGAAAGACTAGAAGAACTTGGCAACAACTCTGGACTCAAGAGGTAACTTCAACAAAGTTATTATCAGTACACCCTATTTCAAATTTCATGGTGAATGAGGTAGAGAGAATAGAACTCAGCTGAAGTATCTCTCTATTATTTCTTAGTACAAAAGTCAGAATTACCTGAATTAAGATGAATTCCAAAGCTACCATTTTCCCCATTCTCAAATGATTGAACTGTCAGTCAGAGGACTCCTCCCTCAATCAGTGTAAGAACTGATACACTGTTGATGGTATCTTTATACTGAGAGATTTACAAAGGAAATATCCGTAGGTTTTAATATGAAATCTTAGAAGAGATTCAGGCATCGAAGTGGTAGAAAGGAAAAAAATTTCATTCTGAACAATTTATTAACAATTCAAGATTTTTAATGAAATTATATGCATTGACTTTTTTTTTCCTTTAATGAATTTCTTTTAAAAAATCTAGAGTAATTGATCCAGAATGGATGGAAGTTTAGAAAAGTTGAAATTAAATGTTTGGCATTTCTAAATAGAAAATTAAGAAAAATTCAGTTGTTTTAATTAGCTGACTTCACATGGTTTCTTTTTCTGTTAAATTTAGTGAAAAAATTATGTTTTTATAATACTGTTCTAAACCATTAGAGTTTTATGGCTGCCAGACTACAAATATCCTAGAAACCATCTTGAACAGTTGTATTCCCCTCACCCTTCTCTGAAAGAATAGTTATCCAAATATAATATGTTAAAAAGGCAATAGGTTGATGGAAAATTCAGTTTAATTTTCCTTTTGAATGCAATTAACATAAAATGTGTCAAAATATTCCAAATTGACAAGCTGATATAAAGTAATTTAAAGGTTGTGTTTTGTTTTTTTTTCCATAAGCTATTTCTGTCATAAATTATAATAATGAAAAATTTCCAACCAGCATATGTGTTCTAAGTAACATAGTAAATGTAGCCTACATTGGTTGACTGCATTCCAGTGTGAGGATTTAAAACTAGTTGAGCCAAGAAAGAAAGGGGATGGCACAGATTCTCCAAAGAGAAATATCCACCAAAGAGAAATATATTAATGTGGGAGGACTGAACACAAGGTTCTAATGTTTTGGTGGAAATTTGTGCCTTTTCCCCATGGGGGTATTATATAGTTAATGGAACCATAGGTCTTTAGCAGGTTGTAGAACTAATGTACACAGTTTTTATCAATGAATAAAAAAGTGGCAAATAAGTAAGAGAAAATAAACAAGGAGTAATTGTAAGGAGGAATGCAACAATAGTTTTAAACCCAGACTATGAGGAATTCAAATTCCAGTTTGAAGAATTTTTGGCCATTTCTTCCTAGTCCTACTTACATGTCTTAGTTATGTCTATGCCATTTGGGAGGCTGTGCCATGCATTAGATAAGTGTAATGAATCATATCTAGTTGTAAAGAGGCAGATTCAATGCTGTTGTGCTAGGGCTATATAAAAATGGTACCACCTCTGATTTTCTTTCAGCCATAGAAGTGCAGGTTCTGTAATTCAAATAAGTAGAAGTGGAATTTATGCAGATTTTTTAAGAATCCACAAATGCAATGGGTAGAAAATAAAATGCAGAACTGATGAATGCCACATAAGACAAAACACAGTATTAAAAGTCCTTCTGTTCCCCCTGTTGGTGAAGAATTACTCTATGAGAAAAGATAAAGGGTGCCTGGCAAAAATAATTAACCATATGTTCCTGCAGCCCTCCTACATCACTTGCAATTTGTATAAAATATGAGTCAGGTCAGATGCAGCAAATGGATAAGGTGACTGCAGCCGGCTGCTCCCACCCAAGGGTGGGTACCATTAAAAACCTGAACTCTCAGAATCACAGGTGTGGCTTTACAGCCATTTACACATTTGTGTAAATTGTGTGATAGACAACCGTGCATAAGAGCCTGCCTGGAAAAAGAAGTAAGAGAAGATTTTTACAAAGGAGCAAGACAGGGGAAACATTCTAGGTTTGGTTCATCTGTGGTGTCCTATGTTACCGTGTAATGCCTCTTAATGTACTTATTCTCTACTGATTTCTATATAAAATGGGATAGTATTTCCTAGCTTTATGGAAGTTGTGTTTAAAAAAAACAAAGAATTTGGTCTTGTCCACTCTTATAGACACAAGTCATAAAACTGGACAAAATGAGTCTCTCTAAATGGACAGATACAATTCATATAGAATATTATTTCTAATTTCATCAATTGCTTTGACTTTATTCACTTTCACTTATATGTTTTTCTTTATTCAGAATGTGGAAAAATCAAGGTCATGGAGCTGTTTCTGTTAAGCTTTTCTTTCCCAGTGGACACTGACTCTTAGAATGGTATTGCAGTGTCCAAATAATCTGAAAATTGCAAAAAATTCTAAAATATGTATCTATATGTGGGGGATTTCCATGAGATTCACAATTCGAAGAAACTTTCTTCTCTTTAGAATCAGCAGGAAAATCACATCGTATGACTCATAAAAACAGCAGCACATAATCAAAGCTTTCTGTAGAAAAAGATGTGCTATAGATTTGGAAATTTCAACAAATGGTAATGTATTACAAGGTTTTAAGATGTTATATGTGATTATGTAAAATTATCATTCTTTTTGAGAGACTCAAAAACCATTACTTCAGATAGTATGTTAAAAAAGTAATATCTAACAAAAAAAATGAAAAGGCAGATATATTACTAAGGTAACATAATAAAGTAGTACAACTTATTCTACAGTTGTACATTAGAATGTACAGCTTTCTCATCAGTTATACTTTGGCCTTAGTTCTAACAAACAGCTCAAGAGAGCTGTGACATGTAGAAGAAATAACCCCACTTGCAGAGACTAAGGTAAACAAAAATCCTTCTGTTTGCAGCAGCTCACATCACAAAGAGCTCAAGTTGCTAAGGAAAATAACAAATTAAATTAATGGCATCAACTAGTGGTTAATATCAAGTAACACATATTGAGATATGTTAATTAATTTTCCTTCACTGTCTTCTTTAATTTTGGCACTTATCTATATCTTCATATGAATTTACCTTTCTGGAAAAGTAAAGCTGGATAGATCCATAGAATATATCTACAACTCCAATGAATTCATAATGCGCAGAGTGAAGTGTAACATTCAGGAAAGTAAAAGGATGCAAGCAGA
The DNA here is from genome assembly GCF_963662255.1 of Cinclus cinclus. Lineage (NCBI taxonomy): Eukaryota > Metazoa > Chordata > Aves > Passeriformes > Cinclidae > Cinclus > Cinclus cinclus. The sequence goes on from NC_085047.1 coordinate 38,469,963, forward strand.
GCATTCCTGACATAAGAAAAACTAAAATGCTAACCATGCTACAGAAAATTGTGGAATTTAATCCACTTAGGCTTGCTTAAAGCTCCTGAATCACTTAGTTTCATAATGCTCACAAAGTTTAGAGTACTGGACTGTGCATTTGGGTGTGAGGGTATAATTACATTGACCTAGTAATTGCAACAAAACATGGGAGCAGGGCTTTTTCTGATATTTGTATGTTTTCATATGTTCACAAAATGACAGTCCTCCAAGGAACGCTGAGGAAAGAATGATGCATTGAGTGCTTTATGACCACCTGATGTATCTGTAAGACCTAATGATGTACTCATCCTGCTATGAGAGCCCTACTAATACCAGCTTTCAGAGGGCAAGATGCACCTGAGGAACTCATCTAGCCATTTTGAACTTTGGGCATTCAGATATCAAAATGATTTAATGGATTTAAATACTAAGCCCACATAACTTCAATAACATGTCACGGGTTCATAGTCTGGGGACTGTGACCTTTGCCTAACTCCAGGAAGTTTGGCTGGACAGGAAAAAAAAAGCACTAAAGATGTTGATACAAAGAAGGTCTAAAAGGATGAGTAAGATGGGAAGCATACATGATATAAGCTTTTCCTGAGAAGCAAATTTCTGTGCTCTTAAATTCTCTTGCATTTGTGTTTCCTCCATTTATTATTATCATACAGAGAAAACAACACATGAAAACCTTGAGTTATGTGTTATGCAATTCATCCTTTCTTCTTAGTAACTATACACTCATTACATGAATTTCTTTTTTCTTTCTCTGTTTTTTTGTGTCTTATTATGCCAGTATTCAAATGTGGATTTTGAAAACAACTTTATTTTCAAACATGTATATGTGGATAAATATATGTTCAAATAATTAGCCCATCAATTTGTAAAGATAACAAATCAAACCGAGAGCAATGAGCAGTTTCTATTTTTGACCATTTGCATGCTTTTTATCTCTTTTTGCTGGACTGTTTAAAGACAGGCAGATTAATGTTCTGCATATTTGCATTTAGGGTTTAGTTTGGGTTCAAAAAGATGTGTAAAGTTCATCTAGTCCAACATCCCACATTTTCGGCTAGATTGGGTTGGTCAGAACTCAATCCAACCTGAGCCTGAGTGTTTCTAGGGATGGGGCATCTACCACCTCTCTAGGCAAGCTCTGCTAGTGTTTGACCGCCATTATCATAAAAATCTTCTTCCTTATTTCTAAACTCAATGGACCCTCTAATAGTTTCAAACCCCTACTCCTAGTCCTATCACAACAGGCCCAGCACAAGAAAGACATGGACCTGTTGGAATGAGTCCAGATGAGGGTCATTAAGTTGTTCACAGGTCTGGAGCCCCTATGTCATGAAGACAGGCTGACAGAGCTGCAGCGATTTAGCCTGGAAAAGATAAGGTTCTGGGGGCACCTTCCAGAGCCTTCCAGCACATGAAGAGAGCTTACAAGAGAGCCTGAGAATTTTCACAAGGGTATGTAGGGACAGGACAAAGGAGAATGGCCGTAAGCTGAATGAGAGTAGATTTCAATTAGATCCTAGGAATAAATTGTTTACTGTGTGGGTGGTGAGTCACTGGAACAGAATGCCCAGAGAAGCTGTGGACTCCCCATCCCTGGAAGTGCTCAAGCCCAAGGTGAATGGGACTCTGGGTGACCTGGTCTAGTGGAAGGTGGCCCTGTCTGTAGAAGGTGTATGGGAATTTGATGATGTTTAAGATCTCTTCCAGCATTAACCATTTTATGGTTCTGTGATCTTTCTTATAGCCAGCCCTCTTTAAATACTGAAAAGCCACCTAATAATTCCCCAGAGCTTTCTGTTCTCCAGGAAGAATAACTCATGCCACACTTGAGTATATTTAGCTGGGCTTCTTTGCAGAAATCTCTCTTCTGGGACAAATGCCTGCATTATTTTCAAAAAGCACGATAAGGAATTTTTTGTGTTATATGTTTATATTACAGAAGTTAAAGTAACACTGCTATTAAGATTTGAGAACTACATCTGAGGCTGGTGCAGAAGCAAAGAAATCATCTGGCAAAACTATTTTAAGCAAGGAAAATGTGAGTATAAATATGTCATATGTATTATATTATAATTCAGTTGCCTGTGTCTCACACTGCACAAGAAAGAATACTAATGAATATGGGCATAAATAATCAGTGCACTCATCAAGCTATAGTTCAGTAAAAAACAGAATTAATGAATTAATGCAAACCTAAAATCACGACTTTTGATTTAGCTGTTATCCCATGCAGATTAATAGATCTTTGATACATGACTAGCAAGTATTCATGAACATCAGTTTTTTTTTTCGACTCCCAAGGAACAACTCTGTAGGTGAGATGCTTTTCTACGGTCTAGGATTGCTAGAAAAGGGACAGATGAAATGCTAGATGTTACCAGAAATAGAAGTGTTCTTTCTATCTGTACTATTTGCATTGGTAATATTGAAAGATTGTGATGTAGTCTCGAGATATAAAATGGTGTCATTGGGTAAAGGCTGGAATTCTTTGTATCAGTGTTCAGTAATGACAGCTTCAGTAATGACGAATGAGCACAACAAGTTTTATTTCTGTCTGCCGTCCAGATGAAAGTAACAGGAGAAGTTCAGTGTGTGAATATCGTTTTCCTAAATGATGGAAAAATTGCAGTCACTCATTTGTCTGAATTTCAGATTCAGTATGGAATAATAGCAGAGACTATCTGGAGTCTAAAAAGCAACATAATAATGCAAGAGGGTGTCCATCAGTTTTAGTTAAATTGATTAAACTGATTCTCAGATAGATATTTTGGTCTGTAGCAGAGTAATTGAAGTAAAGGGTCTATTCCAAAGAGACCAAAGCACTTACTAAAAGACAAGACATAAATAAATCATAATTTATTATGCTTAATTAAATAAAATGCAATGGGGTGTCATGCGTTATACATAAGAAGCCATGACAGATGGCCTACTGATGCCATCTTAATTTAAACTTCATTGACAGTCGAGAAAGTGAAAATCTGAAGTGTTCTATACCTCTTCTCTATTTCAAATACAATGAGGGAAACACAGTGCAGATGCAAACTCTTAATTTAAATAATTTCAGAAATATTTATATTTTTTTTCCAAATTAAAATACTGGTTACATTGTAACTAAATCAAAACCATTTAATTCTCCTATAAATAATGCTAGTAAAAACTGAGATATAATAATGCCTTCAGTAGAATAATAGAATAAGCTGAGTTGGAACGGACTTATTAGGATCATCACGTCCAACTCTTATCCCTGCACAGCACCAACCCCCAACACTCACAACACAAGTTCGAGAGTGCTGCTCCGATGTTTCTTGAACTCTGTCAGGTTTGGAGCTGTGCCCATTTTCCCTGGGGAGCCAGTTCCAGTGCCCAGACACCCTCTTTTTTCCAGCTTCTCCTTCCCTGGTCTAAACACATCCAGGGTTGTCCCATCCCAGGTGGAGATTCTGGCACATCCCCTGGTTAAACGTCGTAAGGTTGGTAATTGTCAATCCCTAATTTGTTGAGGTCTTTTTGCAGTAGTTGTATTAAGGATGGGCAAATATTTTTGCCAGCAGTTAACACCCCACTAAAGGTAACAGAAAACCTTGGAGTCTTCCAAAATTTACCTAGAACAGTAATGCATTCTGTTTGCTGTGTAAGGAGTTTAAAGTTGCATTGAAATTGTGGGACTGAGAACATATCTTAGAAGCCAGTGCACACTGCTGGTGTTGCATTTTCATGAGTGAGATGAGTCTCAGTGATATAGAACTTCATTTCCCTTTCCCTAATACAAATAATGCAGCTGAAATCAGGTTACAGGCAGATAGTTATAGTATGAGCCAGCAGATCTGTAAAAGCAAAGAGTCATGGAGCCAGGACTAGCGATTGTAATGAGTTGCATTGGTCACGATTCCTCAGTCTTAAATATCTGTAACAAAACACAGTGAATGGTAGTTGTGAACTTGCATAATTAATCTTTATTTCTAGAACAGATTAAAAAAGTACGTGTATTGCACCACTCACAGAGATTTTTATAACGTTGTAGGATAAGAGTATAAATTTTCATGAAAAGTTTAATAAGAATATTAGAATGTTTTGGAATGCTTTTTCATCCAAGAATTCCAAGCTTAAGTCACATTAATAAAAACAACAAATAATTAGGAAAGTTTGAATGCATTCTGCTTGCAGATTCCTATTTGAAATGGACTACCATGTGAATTTCACATGGTTGCAATTGGGATTTTCTTAATTTCTCATTTAGAAATATTGGACTGCTTTTTAAATGTATAGTTAATCCTCAGCAAAAGCCTAGAAACAATTTTTCCAGCATAACTGTACGTTGATTAATATTCTGAGAGTGTGTTCATGTATCCTTTTACAAACTACACAAGAGGGTATTAGAGAATATCAGGATCACAGGATACTGGGATTCCAGACAGCCAGAGAGGCACTGGGTCAGGATGTCAAACACTTGAACAGCTCCCTAGTGTTTAGACACCACATTTATTTGTCTGCACCCTCCTGCTGGGCTCCAACTCCCCCTGCCCCAGCCCGGTCAGCGAGGCCCAGGGGAGGTGGGGTGGGCTGGGGGTGATGTGGGTCTGAGACGTGGCCACAGCCCCGGGTGTCAAACTGTCCCCACAGAGACAGGAGTGACAGCAGGCTGTCCATGTTGGTCACTGTCCTCATATGCCTGAGTTATCATTTGCTCCTCTGCATTCAAGCAACTCTGAAGAACACCAGAACCTTTTATTGGGAAGCCAAGGGCTGGGCTGGCACCACTCTCACCCTGTTATGATGGCAGCTCTGCCACAGCAAGCAGAGCATGGGTAGGGGCTGTGTCACCAGGGGTTGGTGACAGGGCCAGCGCAGTGAGGGTGTAAAAAGGGCTGCACTGTTTAAGATTTGTTTTACTATTGCAAGGACCACAGCCTGGCCACAGTAATCATGAGCAAGGTTTAGAAGCAAGGAGCTACATTCATGGTTGTGGTGGTTAGCTTTGGCTAGGGGCCACAGTCTCACCCCAGTGTTCACACTCTCTGCTTCTCCTCAATGGGACAGTGGGCACAGTGGATGAAAAATGGTTGTTGCTTGAGATAAAACCAGGGTCAATTAAATTGACAATTAAAATACAATTTGGTAGTAAGAAACTGAGGAAAAAAAATTAAACTACATCTTCCCCTTTCCCAGCTTCAACTCCACTCCTGACTCCCCTAACATTCCCAACCCCACATGGTGTATGGAGGTGAGGAATGGGAGTTATGGTCACTAAGTAACCACGACTCTGCTGGTCCTTCCTGTGCTCCTGTAGTTCACCAGGAACTGCTCCAGCATGTGTCCTTAGCAATGGCTGCAGTGTGACTTTTTGCTTCACTGTGGCGTCTCTGTGGGCTGGCAGGCAGCACCTGTTCCAACAGCTGGAACACCTCCTCCCCATTGTCCTGCTCTCTCCTTGGTGCTCACACTGCCCATACTCACTCCCCCACCCTCACTCCTGTGCTCTTCCACCTTTTATCCCTTTCTTAAATATGTTTTCACAGGGGCACCTCCCCACTTGGCTCCATTATCTCCTGAGATGGGTCTGCTGGAGGCAGCTGGAAGCAGCCTGCCTCTCCTCACAGAGCCCGTGCAGTTCCCTTGCCAGCTGCATCTCTCCAGGGACAGCAGGCACACACATCATGTATGTCCACAGCTCCCTGCTCCACAAACAGCTCTGGGCTCTGCGTGACTGCACTGGAGAGGTTGAACTGCTCACCTCCTAGCATGAGCAAGAGCACAAAAAGAAATTATTTATGGAGTCAGAAAGGATCACGACAAGAATGATGATGCAGAGTATTCCAAAACTTCTGTTTAACCAAGAAGCATCTACTCAGAAAAGGAAATAGCATATCTATTAACTTGCTATTTTAATACCTCAGTGACAATGTTTCTACACCTCACAGAGGTTTATATTAAAACACTGCCCATTTTTTTGCATCTTAAACTGAAGTGCAGTGAGATTGGTGATGTAATATAGAGTAGCAGGCATAACCACGGGGTTAACAGATATGCATAGCAACTGAGCAAAGCAAGAGCTAGTTGATGCAATTTTAAATTACTCTTTTCAATCCAAAAATCACTCTTACTGAGATTTACTGTGTTAGTTGGTGTTTCCCGGGAGCTTAGGACATGAAAAACATTCCAAATATTGGAAAAGTAACTTTCTACACCACAATAATAATAATAAAAAAAGACATTAAACTACTAAAATGTTATCCTAAGGAGGGCCAAGAGGATGGATTGAGGTCTGGAGGGGAAGCTTTATGAGGACCCCTAATGTCATTTTTTTTAGAGGAGAGGAGAGGAGAGGAGAGGAGAGGAGAGGAGAGGAGAGGAGAGGAGAGGAGAGGAGAGGAGAGGAGAGGAGAGGAGAGGAGAGGAGAGGAGAGGAGAGGAGAGGAGAGGAGAGGAGAGGAGAGGAGAGGAGAGGAGAGGAGAGGAGAGGAGAGGAGAGGAGAGGAGAGGAGATACTCTAAAATTATAGAACTTCCAGAGCAGCCTGAAAAGAGAAGTCCCTAACAAATCTTACATCCTAAAATATTCATTTCACTCTGTACAACCCTTACCCAGAAAAGTACATACTTGATGTATCATGGACCAAAAGAGATGCCCAATTATATAGAATTCCTCAGGATTCATATGTTAATAATATATCAAGAAAGTTGATGCAGTTGTAGATGAGAACTATGTATGTTCCTAAAACATGTGTATCTCCAGGGTTTATTAAAATTTAAATAAAGACAAGGGAATTTAATTTTAAATTGGTTCCACAAGATGATAGTTTTTGGTAAAGGTAGATCAACTTTTAATGTCGCTCAGTTCAAACTTACTTTTGAATAATTTTTCACTCCCGGGTTTTTTTTTTTTCAGTTTTGCCTTTTATATGCACTTAATGTGATGGCTTTAAAAGATCTTCTAATTAACCTTTGTTACCATGGAAACAAACAGTTTAACCTGTTCAGTATGTTCAGAAAAAAAATTATTCGGTCAGCTTCAAAAAAGAAACTATTGCTTTGTTCATCTAAAAGCTAGAGACATTCCTTGTCAGCTTAAGAACTGAAAAACTAATTAACTTCAATGTTAGTATTTAATTTACAAGTAGGTTCTATAATAGAACTGTTCATTGAACACATAAGAAAGATCTGTCTTAATCATAGAATCATTTAGGTTGGAACAGTTCATCCAGTCCAACCATTAACCCAGCACTGACAAGTCCACCACTAAACCCTTTCCCTTAGTGGCACATCTACACAGGTTTTAAATACCTCTAGGGACACCAATTCAGCTACTTCCCTGGGCAGCCTTTTCCAATGTTTGCAACCCTTCTCTGAAGATTTTTTCCTAATATCTCATCCAAACCTCCCCTGGGACAAATTTGTAGACGTTTTCTCTTGTCATACCACTGGTTACTTGGAAGAAGAGACTGACACTTACCTATAACCTGTTAAAAATAGTCTTCTTTAAAATAATAAAAAAATTTAAAAACACTAATTAATCAGGGGAAAAATAAAGGTGTTTCAATGACTAAATCTGTGTATAACAAATTTTAACATTAACAAAAGTGTCTGTAATTTAAAATATTTATTTTGGACATTTAGAAGCAGGCATACATATATAGAAATATACATATTTTTCATCTGCAACCTGGGGCATAACATTATATCTAAAAGACATGTTTCAATTAACTAATTAATTTGATTAATTAGTTAATGAATTAATTCATTAATAAAGCCAAAAGACACTGAGGAAACTTCCCTTTTGCCAGGTAAATTCAATCAGATACATGCACATTGAATCTAGCTTGCTGTCTGCCAGACCAGCATGTGGTACACTTATGAATGAATATACTCTGGAAAGGAGATCAAATTCTGGTCTCAAATTTTGTATATTTATACATTCAAAGTAAATTTATTTTTAACTATCAGGGAAGAGAGAATAAGTTTCTTCTCTTATTAGAGAATGTTCTCTGTTCTATGACCTGAAACAAACACATGCCTTCTAAGAGGTCTCAATTATCCAAATCACATGCCATATTGATCAATATTTTAATAGAAATTTTTAGTCATGTGTTTCTTTAATTAGGACTGGTAAATGTTGAACCTAATAGATGGATGCTACGGAACTAGGAACTGTGAATCAAGAAAAGTTAGATTGAGACCTTGTGTATCTTCTGCTTCAGTGATTTAAACACTTTCAATTGTGAATTTGAATTGTTCATCCTGCTCCTTCTTTTCTCTGGAAGGTATAAAACCGAATGTGTAAGGATAAAACTAGTTCAATTATCTTTACTTCAACACATCTAAAAGTTTTGGGAGCAACAACTAAGTATGAGAGCCTTGATTAAGGTCCCAGTCACTGCAGAGTAGACAATTTCACATGGCCTACAGATCATTTGCGGTGTACTCAGCTATCTGTGGCATTATTATGACAATATGGTGGTCAAAACTAATAAAACCCCTATGGATCTCAATAAACTTATGAGTAATTGATGCTACCTGAAGCAAGTCATATTACTTTATCCCAGTCTGAAGGAGTAGCTCAGAAAATGTGACTTACATAGGAATTCAGCCAAAGAACAAAATATCTTTGACAGAATATTTTCTTCTGGTGAAGGATATCCTGTATAAAATGGAACTGTGTGGGTTGTGCAGAAGATCTGGGTCCTGATGACTATAGTAATGCTGTGAGGCCTTGAAATAAGTACATTGATAAAAAACAGGAGAAAATTATAGACCTCAGATTTAGACTGTTAATATTTTTATATTCTGTGGTCATATTCAAAAAGTCCAGTTTCTTTATATTTGATTTCTTTGTTTAGAATTGCTGAGTCTGAGAAGATAGAAACAGAAAATAAAAGTAAAAAAAATATATTTTTTTTCTATAGTTCTTGGATGCTGCTTTAGAATTGAAGGGAAAATGTGTGTCTTTACAGTTCAATTTATAGACTAAAATAAAACCTTTATAGCAGGGAAATAGTCTCCTCTGCCTTCTACAAGATGAAATCCTGGCTCCACTATGTCACAGAGGAATTGTTCTAAATACCTTCACTTAGATCCAGATTTCCCCACAGATTTTCAAAGTAGTTTTGATATTCAGTAGATCACTATGCCATTCCTACTCAACACTGTTTTATCTCCATGCACTTCTATGAAGACACTCAGCAGAAAAGGACACGCACTCATATTTTGCTGGCCACAGTTACCATGGAGCTGTCAGTCACAAAAACGGAGCCATCACAGGTCAGGACCTTAAAATATTTATCCTCAGCCAGCTGTGATTCAGTGAGTTTATTACTCCAGCTCTTGCACATGGAAAAACTTACATGGCTACATGGAGGCAAGAAACAGTTAATAACCTTCCTGTTCCTGAAAATAAGAAAGGTTTTATGCCAAGTCCCTAAGGAAGTATATTCCTTACTAAAGAATTTGAAAACTTCGCTGTTTCTATTATGCTATTTTTGCTTCATCTGCCTAATTGATAGGTTCATTAAAAAGGAAAATAAAAGATGCAGGAGTATGCAGGAAAAAAAAAATTACATGCAAAAGCAAACACAGTGTATAATGCTCTTGGAAGGTCCCAGTCTCTAAATCCTGGCTCCCCTCTGCCTTCAAGACATGACTGCAGAATAAGCACTTTCAACAAAGCTGTTCAGCCAAAGATGGAAGGAATAATTCAGGACTGCATTCCCTGCCACTGAGGCTGTTGATGACAGTTCCCATGAAGTGGAAAGGCTCAGATAAGGACTGTTGTGACTTAGGTATTTCTTAATTCAGCTGAGTGTTTTAATTACTAATTTCCTAATAGTTGGTGATTAATCCTCCCTTGGATATTTAAGGTAGAAATGGTAATATTTCAGTGACAAATAGGAAAACTCTCAAGGTTATAGTACTGGAACAGAAAATGGACTGATTTCAGTAGATAACCAAGGATGATTACAGGTTTCCAGTATTAAGTTTCATATCTTCTGGAGTGAAACTTTTTCCTCTTTTTACTTCAAAATAGGAGCTTACAAAATATTCTAACTTTTAAAAATTCAGCTAAAATTCTTACATCAGTTCAAAAGTAAATAAAAAGGATTTGGGATCCCACTGAGAAATCAGTGGGATTATCTTTCTGAAAAAAAAAGGAAAAATTGCATTTTGGCTCAAGACAAATTACTATCCCCTGAAAACTTTTCTGTTAACCCATCAAGTCCTGTGACAAAACCGCAGGACAGTGAATTGGAGAACATTTTTTTCTGTTTACTACTGTTCCAAAATACTGTTTGGTGTCAGTGAAATCATATTCTAGACTGCTATTCCAATTTTGGTGGACACTATGTTTATTTAAGGCTGTGAGAAAAAAAAAAATTAAAGAGGTTTTTCAGCATAAAAGTAGGAGTAGGCAAAAATTTTCTAAATACCCAGGACTTTTCTAAGACAACTGAGAAGTTTTCCATGTTTCAGTAAACAACAGACAAAACTATACAATACAATTATTTAATGAAAGAAAAATCAGGAGATCTTACCCCTTGCTCTTTTACTTTTTTCTTTTGTACTCATACTGAATGAAAACAACCCCAAAACCAACAAACAGAGCTTAATTTTATTGCTTCAGTTACTGCATGAATAGTGCTCATTCCATGTAGTTTCTTATGTACATGATACAGAGACTGCCATATTGATCAAAAAGCACATTGAAGGAATGACTGGAAAATTGACTCCTTAAGCTACAATCAATGTGACATCTCTTCAATATCACCAATGTTCCTATATTCCCAGTATTATGCCTAACCTGCAAAGCTCTTTTTCCCTATTGTCCACCTCAGGTCCCATCTTGTAACCCTGTAAAGGTGTTAAATTTTTCTGTTATCTTCTCATAATTCTAATCTGTGATGCTTTTGCAAGTACAGAATATTATAGCTGAATTGTAGCCACATTAACCAAGCAATTGTAAACCACTTAGACAGACACCATTTAAAAAAAAATTGTTGTTAAATAGGATGCAGCAGAGGAGGGCAAATTTCTCTCGTTCAGTGTGATGGCTGAAAGATATGATGAAAACTGTAATTTTGCTACAAAAACATTCCTGAAAAGTTTGACTATCCATTAAAAGAATATTCCCTAGGTTCCAGCTCATATTTTCCTTACCCATACTTGGGGATTCAGGTGGAGAATATAAGAGAGAGCAAAAAGGAAGGGTGGGGATGTGAAGGGTGTATAATCTATGAGGGGTGTGGAATGATGTTTTATTGCAAACTTAGAAGAACAGAAGGCTTGTAAGGAGGAGGGTGGAGTGAGGTAATATGCTGAGTTACACAAGGAAAACAGAAAATATTGGGTATTATTATTATTATTGTTATTATTATTAAAAGCACAGGTTTGATTATTATTAAGAATTTATTTTTATATACCACAGGTTCTGGTTGACTGTGAGAAAAAGAAAGTGACTGAAAGTAAACTGCACAGGTGAAAACATCTGGGAAGGGCAGGCCCAAAAGGAATCTTAGCTACCATTTCACTACTTGTACTTTCACTAACCTGAGGGCTCTTCTTATATCAACTCCAAGGCTGATAATGATACTCTGTGCCTGGAGTAATAAAGAAGAGAGGCAAGGGAGCCACTTTTTCATTCTTTTCATTCTCCAGGGTAATCACAGATACAGTACAACAAAGAAGAGTGGATTGGAAAGCCATCCATCTCTGGGACTCAAATTAATGGCCTTACACATATAGCACAAAGGCTGTGTTCTTCTGTTAGCCACCTACCTGTTACATTTTGAAAGAGAAAAGGAAGCTGAAAAAAGGCAAGAGAAACACCAGGACAGCTTCTGAGCTGACTCTCTCTGAGAAATTTCATTTAATTCTAATTGTTAACGAGAGGGGCAATAACAAACAGTTGCTCCAACAACAGGCCATTCACTTCTGCAGCCTTTAAAAGACCAGACACTATTTTTCTTGGAGAAGAAAGGTTTCAGCTTTCACAATGCACAGGAAATTCAGAAAATGTCAGATAACAAATAGTGGGAAAATTAGAGTGATTTTCAGTTTTGCTGATGTTATAACTAAGACTCCTCTTTAAGTGAGGAGCTGTCTTACAGTAGGTTAACTTTTGTTTTAAATTTCTGTACTGTAGTTATAGTATCATTAACTACTGGATTAATTCCTATTACTTTAAAAATATAATGCTTGGAAGGAGATTAAAACTAAAGACATGAAGGGTATTTATGATGTCAAAAAGTCTCTAAGGACCAGGCCAGAGCTCAGCCCAGAACTCCTCATTCTTTTGCTAAGTGACTCCATGAAAAAATTTCAGAGTACAGTAACTATGCAATAAAGTCTTATGGCAATCCCCCAGTGCAGTAGGAAAATGTAGGGAGAGGATGGCCTGATATAATTAGGCAAGCTGTAAAGTAAGACAAGGTCTGATAATTTCATATATTTGTTCTTTAATAAGAATTGAAGAAACAGACTATTGCACTGAAAATCAGAGCTTTGCCTCCACATAGATAAATCTGACACATTCTTTGCAGAAACACATCAGTACTGTTGCCCAGGGGAGCCATCACAGAAGTACAAAACTGGAACTGTCTGTGATGTCAAGAAATGCACAGAAAAAAAAAAATTAGGATTGGCTCAGATGTTACCAGATTTCTTTAAAAACAGGAAATAAAAAGTTATCTCCATTTGTCTTCCTCTTTCTTAACCTTGATTCTAGTTTTATACATTTTTTTGCAAGTTATATTCTAAAAGGAAGCTGAAAATGTAATCACATTTCCCAGACACTGGGCTTTAAGAAAACATAGAGAGTATTATCATTCACATTTATAAGGTGAGGAAGTACTACTGTGACAAGGTAGTCTGACCTCTTACATAGCATAGACCCCAAGGAATTCTTGGACTAAATTCAGCTTTTAAATTACAAGCAGTCTTAATTTCAACTTTACAGAGAACTCATCACAACACTGAAGTGTTATTGCAAGTATTAGTCACACTTTGGTTTAAAAATGAGTGGCTAATTCCTATTTTCTGTACTTTAGATAATATTTTCATCCACAGGACCATGTTATAGCCATACCTGCTGCACTAAGGCCATTTAGCCTCTGGGAAGAGGGAACTACCAGAAATCCTCTATGAGAGGAGCTGGAGGGAATGGCTGGCATAAAGATGGGGGAAATATGCCTCCATGAGCCTCTCAAAGTCACTATTTTGAAGGTACAGTCCCTTTGGAGAAGTGCAGCTTTCACTCTCTCTTCTTGCATTCAGAACTTTCCATCTCCATGTAAAAAGCCTTTACTTATGACCTACTTACTAAAAGAACCACATAACTCTTCATCTCATTCATTATTTATAATTTTATCAATCTTTCAGTTTCCCCCATATGGACTGGAAATAATTTTATGGGGTTGTTTTGCTTTGTTTTGCTCACTCAGGAGATGACAAAAAGCACTGGGCTGTGAAAGGGACAAGAACCAAGACCTCTGGACTAATACATGGCACCAACAGTAACATAGCCCATCTATTTTCTGTGAGCTATTTATGGCACTTAAATAAGTGTCTCTGTTGCATAAAGTAGAATTCAAAGGAAAATTTGGGTACATTTATGCAACCAAAGTTTATTACATTACAGTACATTATTTTATGTATCCATCTGAATGCTATTTTAATCTAAACAAGTTAGCACAAGTCTGTTTTCCATAATTCTGTATTGCTTGCCATTACTTATAATGCCTTTCTTTACTTTCTTATTAGTCAAGCCTCATACCAGCTGTTTCATTGTTTTGCTTAGGCTAAATTTGAGACTGATGAGCCTGTAATTCTTTGTGTCTTTCCCCTTCCTATCTTTTTAAATTTGACACAGCTTTAGCTTTCTGCCACTTGGCTTCCCCACAGCTACTAGGTTTAATGAAAAATAGCTTAATTTAAAAAGAAAGGTTCTTAGGAGCAAAATTAGAATGTATGCAATTGTTACTTAATTCTTGGAACTGTACTTAATTCCTTCAGATTTAGGATTGAATTACATATAATTTCCTCTGTACACAGAAATTACCTCAATATATTATAAAAGGAGTTAGCATACTTTTAAAATTTCACTAATAAAATATATGCATTGATAAATATTCCTACAAGTAACTTGATCGTGTGAACTTGCATGTATTTTGTCTGCTACAGTATTTCTGAAACAGATGAACTAATTAAAAAACTACCCTGTCTTCATGTTGTTTTATAAAGGAAAAAAGAAATCTAATTTTGTAAGAAATAGAAACATTTTCCAAATCTTATAAATGTAAAGCATGGACACGTAAATAGAGATTAATATGACACAATCAACATACTGAGATTTTTGTTTTTCAAATGTTTCTCGAAGTTTTAAATTTTTCTCACCAGGCCCCAGAAGGACAATAAAGGAGTCAGCTGCCAAAGGCTAATATTTTAGTCCACTTTCCTAATTTTTTTTTTCCCATTTTCAAGAATGAGTGAGAATAACACCATCCTCAAAAGTGTTGTGGTAAATTATCATACTTGGTGTTGGACATGACTCTTCTCATGCACTGCTGCTTCCATTAAAGATATAATCACCCTAAATTTCCATGTATATTTGCTTCTAAATATTGCCCACATGGCTGTTTTTTTTATAGTATTAATTTGAACCTCCCATCTTTGCAATAGGTCGAATTACCTAGAGCAAGATAGATTACTGGGTGCATTTTTAGGTGCATGCATGAAAATATTGTATATGTATTCAAATATATGGAGATTAAGGGAAATACACATCATGTTATTTGTGCATCCCTTAAGTAGCAACATTAATAACAAGTAAAAATTCCTTGTCAGCTCGGCCCTGCAATATGAGGCATCAGGAGCACCCAATCACATACAAAATTCTGGAAAACAAACGAAGTTCTGCTAAAGCAATGGAGAGGCACAGCTGGGAGAACACCAAGGGGGAGAATCACCGAGCAGCAGCTGCAGTTGAAGAATCAGGCTTTGACAGGCAGGTATGGGAGAGGATGAACAATTTAGATCTGATTCATTCAAGGGTGAAGGAGGGATGAGTTACCTGCAGAGTACTCAGAATTACTAAAATCAGGATTTGTCCTTGGTTGACCCAAACTTGTTTCTGTCTCCTTCTTAGTAACTATGTTTTCTCATTATTGGCACCCTTGTACTCCATTCTTCTCTTTCTAGACATTTGAAAGTGGGGTTTTTTGAACTTGGATAGATTTTATGTTGTATGATACAATGTTGTCAATTTTTGCTATTTCATTTTAAGTTTTGTGATTTTGGGATTATTTTTTTTTTAACTTCAGGTCCTCAAAAGTGGCTATAGATTTTTGGTTGAGAAAAAATAAAAGGCCCTACAAAGTATCCAACCCTGTTTCAAGTCCAGCTGGGAGAGATGATAAAAATGTGGTCTGAATGTGCAAAAACTGCAAGGCAATAATGAACAGCGTGGACATTTTCTCATTATTTCTAGTCCAAGCTTTTCAGTTTTATCTGTAGTCAAATTCATGACATTTGAACTTCTAGAGTTGAAACACTGGCATTTTTCTGTGCAAGGGCCTGCACTTTTCAAAAGTGTCTGAACAGCTGAAAACATGGACTAGTGCAGCTGTGCATGGTTGGGATCAAGCAAGAAGTAAAAAGAGTTTTAAATTACTTTTAAATTACTTTTAAATTACTCAACTCCTGCCTTCATGTTGTGGTAAATTCCTCTTGCCCATGGCAGGAGACTTGCTTTCCCATGAGGTGAGCTTATGAGACAGATGTCAACATCTCTATCAGGGAAAAGCTGTAATTTTCAACCTCATACAAAAAGTGAGCCCCTCTCCCAGTCTGAAATCCTGTGGTTCATGATCTGTCTTACATAATTACATCTCATATGAGATGTCTTTACACTTGATGTAATACAAGAAAAAGGACAAGAATAAAGTGGACAAACATTTGTTATTTGACCTAAACAAATAAACAAAACAGACAAACAAACAAACAAACAAAAAGCATTGAACCATCCCCCCCTTTTTAAAACATGAGCCTGTCTCTCTTATTTGGGTAACAATAAAACTGCAAAGACCAAGCTTTATTCACATTAATCTTCACCTGCTATTTATATGTATGTAGGGTTTACCTTTCTTGCGTACAACATGCACTCTGTCTTCCTTATATGCATTGCCATCTCGTATTCCTTCATAAATACACATACATATTTTTATGTTTTCCATCCTTCCAGGTACACACACAGATGGAGGCAGAAGGGCTGGTTCTCTGAATAATCGCTACAAAGAATGTCAGCTGCTAGTTTATCCAGCTTCTGAGCTGGCTGAATGGAAATAGTAGGATGGATCCTCTATCCATCCATCTCAGGTGAAAAGCTAAAACATTGGAGAATTTTTATAATCCCATCAGAATAAATTGACAACTTGTTGCAGGCTTTGTCTGCAGTAGATGTCAGCTGTGTATCAGGAAAATAATTGTCTTTTCACCCTATAACTAGAGGAGGCAGTGACAGCAATGATGTAGAGCACAGGTTTGGATTAGGCTTTATAAACCTAGAAGGACTGATGCACACAGTTCTAGGAGGCTGAAGAGAGTGCAAGAATCATAAAATAGTTTGTCTTATAAAGAACAAAAAGTCCTCTAGTCCAACCCGCATTCAATGACCAGGGACATCTTCAATTAGATCAGGGTTCTCAGACTCCCATCTTCACTGACTTTGCATATTTGCAGGGATTGGGCATCATATTCCATGGTTTCACCACCCTTATCATAAAAAGTTGCATCCTTATATCTAGTCAAAACCAAACTCTCTTAGTTTAAAGCCATTGCCCCTTGTCCTATTGTTAGAGGCCCTGCAGAAATAATCTGACCCCATCCTTCCTGTAAATTCTCTCTAGGTACTGAAAGGCCTCAGTTAGATCTGCATGGAGCCTCCTCCAGGCTGAACAACTATCTCAGCTGGCTTCTTAACAGGAGAGAAGATCCAGCCCTCTGACCATTTTTGTGGCTCTCCTCCAGACCCACTCCAATAGGTCCATGTCTCTCCTGTGCTAAGAATGCCACAGTTGGGCACAGCACTGCAGGAGGAGCCTCACCAGAGAGGAATAGAAAGAATAGAGGAATCAAAAGCATTGTGACTTCCCTAGTCCTGCTGGCCACACTGCTTTCGATTCAGCCCAGGATAAAACATACTTTTTGGGCTGCAAGGGCACATGGCTGGCTTATGTTGTGCTTATGTTGTCAGCCAGCTCCCCTAAGTCTTTTGCCTCAGGGCTGTTCTCAATCCCTTCATCCCCGGCTTGTAAATGAGGCAAAAGACACACCCAGACTCCTCTATCCATAAACTCACTGTTACCCATGCACGGTACAATGCAGCTGGCAGTTCTGTTCATGTAGCAATCTAACATCCATTTTGAAGAAAAGGCAAATCCTTGGTTCCTGGGGTTATTCCACTTATTAGATCATGGAGAGACTCTCATCAGGCTTATTAATCACTTCAGCTGCTGTAGTACTTTGGGTTCTGCAGAAATGAGAGATAACAGAGCACAAGACTCTCAAGCTTATTTCACAGACCTGCCAAATCACAGTCCTTAAAATGGAGAAATTTAGAAAATAAGATGGAAGCAATTATTGACAGATGCCAATAGTGTTGAAGCGTGACATGAATGAGTCTATGCATGTGTGACTTCCAGCATTGCACATCTATGAAAGAAATAAATTAACTGGTGGGGTAAATCCCAAATACAAGATAACAGATCATTTCCAACTATCAATTTGCATTTTCCCTCACTTTTTCTGCTGACAACAAAACATGTTTTAATTATGTAATATGAGCTATGAGCTATGGATAAATTATGCCAAAATCAGTATTTGACAGAATGTATTTGGGACACTAAACATTGAATTTTACTGTAGCTAAAAGGACAGAACATGTTTGTTTTTTTTTTTCTCTTAATAATTTGTATGTGCACACAAGTATGAGAAATGGGTTCTGCCATCCAACTGGGAAACTATAAATTCATCCTTTTAATCCTCCCAGCAAGAGCATGTGTGGGTCTCCAAATATAGCTTGTTACGATCAGCGGATTGGCACATCACTGCAAGGAAAAAAAAGAAGTCACTGAAGTAAAGCCACATGAGGAATATGGGTGAGGACTATCAGGCCAGTTGAATTCCAATTTGTTAAACATGCACTACTGAATAGGTTTAGGGACCTTCAAAATGTGAAAAATTGTAACAGAAGTGAAGTAATACCTCTTATTTCGATGATTTATAATTACTTGAAAAGCCTGAGGGAGCTGGAGAACTGCCATAGCAAATGGAAATTGTCTTTGCTAATATAAATTAATTATGATTCTAAGGAGGCACTAATGGGAACAAGCAGAAATATCTAACATCACTCTCTAAGACAACAGAAGAATGACATCCTAAGATCCAGCTTCACTTCAAGTGGCAACATGGACTAATCAGACTGGAGAGGCCAACAGAGCTCAATTTGTCTCAGCTTTCCTTTTCTCTTAGATCTTGCAGACGGCCGATTTCACACATCAGATACTTGCCAATTGTGCATGGTAGCTGTGGTCTAATTTAAGATAAAAACTCTTAAAAGATCTTTCAAACTTTAGTGCACATGCAGTGTGCATGTATAGTGTCCTGTGTGTGAATATGATATAATTCCCAGGCCAGGCCACTTGGGTGCCTTCTATTAACTCTTCCTTAGAAGAATATTTTGTAACATGCACACACAGAGTTGTGCTGTGCATGTTTCTCTTCATCCTTTCATGAGCGATGTAATGCCTTAATCCTCCTACCCATTCCGTTTTAGAATACTGCATTTGATTCAGTCCAAGCCACAGTTTGAGAGCAATACAGCAGACTAAAAAAAAAACTTGTGAAGCTTATAGAGCTTTGAATTTTTTGTATCCTGGGGTAATTATTTCAAACTTACTTGTAAGACAAACCTCTCCGTGTTCCTGCATATGTTCTAGCAGTTCCAGGCTAACTAAGGAGATATTTGCAACATTTGGTGGACCGCAGTTCCAAGAGCCCTGATCTTGTAAGGCAGAGCAGAAATGCGAAGAACCCTGAACCAGGTTTTGAAGGCAATATGCCCACACTAGCTCAGCTCTTCAGCAAAGATAGTCATGTTGGCAACCATGTCAGCATCACTGGTCCTGCTGACCACCTGGGACAGGTTTGCTCTGTTCCTATTCTCAGAGCATAAATATTCTCTTTAACTCCTCCATACATATTTCTACTGAAAACTTGAATTATTATAGAAATGTAAAACTGTACTTCACCTCCTTTTCAGATATAAGGCATGAATAACAATTTGCGAAATGCTACGTTACATGTATTCTGAACTATTTTGGGTGATGGAGAGGATAAAGTCTTTTTCGAACAACTCCGGAAGGTGGTTAGGCTTTTGAATGACTTTCTAGATATGCTGTACCTCCCTACACAGCTCTGATTTATAGCTACCAGGAATTGTTGTGGCCAAGAATGCAGGTTATTTTCCTGGTGTTGTGCTGAAGAACTTTGTATTTCCATATTCTTACTTCTATGTTCTACTTTTAAAAGCAGAGCAAAGGAACAAAGATTTGTCAACTGTTCCTCCATCTCTCCAAGATAGTGAATTTGGGTTGGTTTAATCCCCTGCAGGCTCTGAGCTCTGCTTGTTGCCATCATGTGTCTAGAGGACAACAAGGAGCTGCGTGGTTGTAGTGGGTTAACCTCAGCAAGCAGGTAATCCCCTACCCAGTCACTGTGTCACCCTCCCTAGTGGGACGGGAGAGAATCAGAAAGACAGAAGCAAGGAAAAAAATGATGGTTTGAGATTGAGACAGGTCAACAAGTGAAGGTAACAAAAAAAGGGAAAAACACCTTCCAATAATAATAAAAAAAAAGAAAAAAAAAAAAGAAAAAAGAGAAAAAAGAAGAAACTAAAATAAAGAAAAAAAAAAAAATAAAACAAGGGAAAAAGCCCAAAGCAATGCAAAGACAATCATGCAACACCTTCCACTAGCAGACTGATGCCCTGCCAGTTTCTGAGAAATGGCTACTTTGGAAAAATTTGGTCTTCACTCCCCCTGAGGTTTAATGCTGAACATATGTTTGACTGCATGGAAAACTTTTTCGGTCAGTATGAGTCAGTTGTCCCAAATGTGTATCCTCCCAGTCTCTTGCCCAGACCCAACCAACTCACTGAGGGGTCAGAATGGGATAGAGAAAAGGCATCAACATTTATCAAATAATCATCAGCAAATGGAACACCGGTGTGTTATCAACACTGCTATGGCATCAGTGGAAAGCACAGCAGTATATGATTTGCAATGAGGAAAGCTACATCCTTAGCAGACCCAGTGCAGTGGTTCACCACATACGGTGGAGCTGTGAAAAACAAATATAAAACCATTTGGAGTAATCAGAGGAGCAGCTGAGGACAATAGTCCTTCACAAGGTAATGCACCCTGATGCATCTCCCAGTGGGACCAACTCTACGAGTGCCATTTTTCTGGGCTATCCCTGTGACATGCAATAAGTTAAGAAAATAAGTATTTCCAAACATATATGAATATGAAACTGAGTATCCTGCCAAACTTTCATACAGTGCAAGAGATAGCATCCCATTTTTCTATCAGTATTAGGGAGCTTATTTCCTGAGCCTGTGGTTTCAATGACTGGTAATCTTTACTGAAATAGCTGGATGAAGACTGGTTTTGCCTAGAAATTGATAGTTTCTTGGCAATTTCCTTTACCTCACAGTCAAGCAGCAACACATACAAAACTAGTGAGAATATAATTTCCTTTTATTAATGCTTTATTAGGTCTCAGCACATCAGGAGACAATTCAAAGACACAAGAGTAAAAAGTACATAAACATGGCACTTCTTTGCAACCCACAGCATAGAAGGTACTAGACTTCTGGCAGTATTTCTAAATATTTCAGAGGTAAATCCGTGAAAGAAGAATCATAGGACCGTGGAATGATGTGGAATGGAAGGGAATTTAAATATCATAATTTTCCTGTCATGGTTTTCCTTTCCAAAACTCCTGTCATGAGCAGGAACACCTTCCCCTAGAACAGGTTTCTCAAAGCTCCATCCAACCTGGACTTAAACAGCTCTTGACAGAACTTAGGCATATAGTGTCCTTCAGAATCTCAAAAGTTTTAAGACCTTTACTAAGGAGTAAAGGATACAAAGCAAGGTTTAAGGGAGATGCATGCCCTTCAGAAATAGATGGGACACCCTGCAACATCCTGGATAATTCAGCTAAAATGAGGCAAGTGCTCCAACAGTTTTTGTAATCCAGGCACATATGCAGTATGAGAGCATTAAGAACTTTTATTATAGAACAACTCCAGATAAAAGGAATTTGATTTGCAAGAGGGTAAAACAATTTTAAGAGAAGCCAGAGGGTTTTCAAATACAATTGTGTAGTTATTAGTCCTAAATACTGTAAAAGGACAGTAAAGCATTTCCGAGTCTTTCTAAGCCATCTAGTTTGCTTCTTCCTCAGTAAGACAATGTACAATGGCTCGTTATCAATGATTACATAACCTGGCCAAAGGTACAGCACAAAAATCAAAATAAAAACACGTCAAAACAAAATTGCGGCTTCCTTCAAATAGCAAAAGTAAATAGTAGTTTTATATTTAGGTCGTTTGTAAAATTTTAACACCTTCATGGAAAACATTGTGCACAAGGGAGAAAAATAAAAAGGTGAATGAAAAATATAAGAGATTATTTGCTGTGTTTCATCCAAAGAAGTTCCTTTAAGCAAGCTACAATGCATGTTTTTTTATCAGTGTGATTTCTGTTCTATTTCACTAAATTAAATGAGCTCAGGCAGAACTACATACTTCCATATTCTCAAAAAAAAAAAAAAAAAAAAGAAGAGGCAAAAGAGGAGAAAGAAATGTTTATTCAACACTATTTAGTGGGTAAAGTAAATTCCACCCTGGCCTGAGATGGGCATTTATCAACACTAAACAGAGCCAGCTGTATGTCTAACAAAGTCAGAGTTGTTTTTGTATTCAAAATTACTTCAAAGGAGATATGATGGCTATGCAAATCTTCATACAAATTTGCTCTTGAACAGAATCTTATTACAAAGACTAGAGAGAAGGGGAAAGTGTGGTCACCTCTAGGCAACCCTGAAGAGTTAGTGAAAGAGGTAGACTACAGAAAATAACCAAATGGAAGAGTGCCTGTTTAGGATGTTTATGAACTGATCACTCTTAGCTGTCTCTAAAGTATTAAAAAAGAGAGTGAACTGCCAAGGTGAAGTATCATTCCATTGAAGGGAAGTAATTTATCATTGTATTTAAGAACTTGTGCTGTCAGCCTTGATAAATGAAATGGTCCATTGATATAACTCGAATCACTGATGTGTGGCTCCAATATATAATGCTTAATTAGGTGTACTAGATTAACTTATTTCTCTGTAAAGTGTTTGTGTTTTATGGAATGAGCCATTTAATTAAAAAGGATAGAACATAAGTTTTTGTCATAGCCAGGCCCTTTGATTACCACTAAAATTCTCAAACTAAAAAATCAAGTCAAGAAAACTTCAGCTAAGTTAACGGTTGAGGAGACTTGTC
Source organism: Cinclus cinclus (assembly GCF_963662255.1). Classification (NCBI taxonomy): domain Eukaryota; kingdom Metazoa; phylum Chordata; class Aves; order Passeriformes; family Cinclidae; genus Cinclus; species Cinclus cinclus. The sequence goes on from NC_085047.1 coordinate 38,492,598, forward strand.
TCCCTGACATATATGAAGTTCTTTAATTATTTTATATGAGATGTTTTGAAACTACTCTTTGAAAAGTGACTTCTTTCTTTGGTCAGTTCAGTTCTGGAATTTAGTGTATGTAAATGGATAGAAACTCCTATTGCTTACCTCAGATAGTACTGGCTGTAGTGAGCTGAGAAACAAACTTCTCTAGTGCCCATCCCATTCTAGAATATGTATCTAAGATAAATGTGAATAGTTGCCCTTTTGGGATGCCTTCTCTTTTCATTTACTGTAGACAAATTAGAGACAACAGATAACTACTAGCTCAGACAAGATATCTCATGTACTGATAAAAAAGTAAGGTAAACACTAATGATACAAAACAGTGAAAAAAAATCCAAATAAGTTATAGGAAATTTCAAACTTAAAGCAAATAATTACAGGTTTTTGGTTTTTGTTTTTCTTTTTTTTTGTCAAAAGGCTTGAGCATAATAGCAATATTCAACATAGGACACATAAATATGGCCACACACACTCATCAGGCTGATGATAAGAAGGAATTTGGAAACAAGTTTGAAAGGGTAAGCTACTTGATATGCCTTTTCTGATAAGAGTGTAGAAACATTCCATAAGTATTTATATCTCTCCCCCTGACTGTTTCCTTACAAATGCCATTGTGTAAAAATATAATGTCATCATAATTTTCCTGCTGCATCATCATTGTGGTTCATCAGTGTAAATTTAAATTAGCAATCATTAGAAGTTACCGTTGAAGTCAGAGTCCCTAATGGCTTTTTTTCAATTAGTGACCCTTTATACCTCTTTGTAGTAATTGTGACAAAGTCTTGTGATAAACAGAAGGAACTGGGATATAGAGACTATGATATTACACCAGGTAATTTGCCTTTTCAGTATTTTGTCTATCTTCAGATTTAGAGACCCTCAGGAAGGTACTTGTATCCACTAGCACCAGTGACAAAACTTCTGGTGATTTTACTGGCTAAGGATATAACTCCAAGAAAGTAATAACATGTATCTCTAGGCAACAGAAAAAAGCATCTCAAGTCTCTTCTAGTGAAGCTTTTTGTCCTTTCGAAACCTTCAAAACTGGTAACTAGGAGGCAAAAAAATATAACTAAACCCAGTGAAAATCAGATGTAATAGCAATATTTTTTTATTAAAGGCAATTTGCATGGATTAAAGCATTTATTTTCTGAAGATGTGTTTTATTGAAGTTAGATATAAATTCAAAACCATTGATTTTCTAAGGGATATAAAAAGGTATATCTTCTTACCCAGATGTTTCTATCCCGGTATATATTTATTTTACTTATCAGCTTCACTAGAAATCTTTAAATTCACAAGTACTCTCTGTTGCTATTACATTTTACCTGATAGCCTCCTTGGAATCATATCATATAATTCAGCCCATGTGAGTGGAACCTATACCACAGACCGAAAATTCATCCACATGGAGCAAGTCAGAGGAAGAGGTGGAGGCTGTGTTTATACGTATATAATTAAGATGTGTTTATACGTATATAATTAAATTAAGTCCTACGTAACATGGTTTTTCAGTGTTTTGTTTTGGTTTAGGTTTATTTTTTTTTAATTTTAAATTAGAAATTGCCAGTCAAAATGACTGAATGACAGAGAAGCTGCTTGGAGGTAATGTTTCATCAACTCACAATTAATTATCTTTTTCTTTTTTTTTTTTTATTTTTCTAATAATTTTATAATGGTTCTGTGTAATTTTTTTCTTACTGCTGTCCTTGAAGTATAACTTCCACAGAGGAAATTTTGTAGCCAGATCTCCTCCAGCTATTTTCCATCCAGCATCACAATGTTTTGTATCTATAAAGCTGTGAGAACACATCTATGGTAACTGTGTAATTTAAAATTATTTAGCTTTATCGTGAGTATTTTGCAACTGAATATAGGTTAAATATTAAGCAGTCATCTGTTCTTCAAAGAGGGAAGGAAGAGTGAACCATTGGTGTATGAAATGAGAACCAGTGTCAATGAAAAGTGTTTGACAAAAGAAAGCCTAAAACATAACACTGCAGTCATCATGTGTTAAAAATGTGTATCTCAAAAACTTGGTTAAAGCTTCCTTCTTATGATTTAGAATGAACAGATGTACTTTTAAGCTTCTCTGGAACATAGATCATAAACTGATAAAAAAATCAAAACTTTCTGTGCTTACTGAAGTCTCCCTCTTTAAAAAAAGTGATTATCAATAAGAAAGCAGTGTTCGTCTTAAGGCTTTTCTTTCAGACTTGTTTTGTTTTCTTGTTTTTTTTTTTTCTTAGAGAAGTATTTTACTCCCATCTTCAGGAGAGCTGTGTTCACTTTGCTTACTCAGGTGAGGAAGATAATGCCTCAATCATTACTCCTCAAACTCTTGAATTTACTTCAACATTTTTTGCAAGACAGAATTGTGTTATCCCTATTTTACATGTGAAAAACTGAGGCATTGAAAGTCTAAGGGAGAGATCAAAGCACCTCATTAAGTACTTCTTATTTAAGCATTTCAGTATCTCAGGACTGGGATTCAGATTCATCTTAATTTTAGCAAGCAAGATGAAGCTCCTAATTTAGAAACCTATTTATCTTCACTGGTTTTTGTTGTCAGCCAACCGAGATAGGTTACATCTGACTGAACATTTGAATGACCCCCAGAGGACAGTTAAGCTCCTATATGTGATTTCCTCACTACAGTGCCCAGTGTGCAGAGGGGTGAATCTGTGCTTTGATGTCTGGATCCAGGGAACTCAGAATGTCTGTGTAGGTGTCATATGCTTCCTCTCACAAGGAGTATCAGGAAAGCCCCTCTGCTGGGTGCCAGGCACTCTCGAGTTCAAGCGCTCTGGTCACTGCCAGTGGATGTGAAACACTCAAATGCCATCTGAATGCCAAATCCCTCGACTACCTGAGAAACGGGAATCAGAGCACAAGCTCTCCAATGCTTATTAAGTAGTCTGACAACTGAGCTTCTGAATTTTGTTCTTTTTGCTCATCCTTCTTGCCTCAGGGTTGTAGTACTTTGCCACTGCTTCCAAAGAAGCTACCAGTGTCCCTATGCAACCTGCTCTGCAGCCTACTGTTTTGAGCACTGTGAAGGGGCATGAGACCAAGGGGGATTGAGAACCAACTGATGTCTCCTGCTCTGTGAGTGCTCTAAGTGGCTGCCTCTTTTGCCACAGAGGATTTCTTTCTCAGTAGCAAAACAAAACAAAAAAAAACTAAAAGAAAAAAAACCCAAAAACCCCCAAAAAATCCAAACACACACACACACAAAAAAACAAAAACAAAACAACCAAAAAAAAAAAACCCAAAACCAAGCAGAATTTAAAAAAAAGGACACAAAAGAGTTCCTGAAATGAAAACAATTGCTTGCCACCAATCAACAGATGCCTAGCCAGTGCTAGAGGAACAATCCCCATAGGATTGATTCCCACCCACCCCTCCCAAGTCCTTGTTTATTGCCAAACATGAATCCATACAGTATGGAATATCCCTCGAGTCAATTGGGGTCAGCTGTCCTGCCTTTGCCCCCTCCCAAGTCCTTGTGCATCCCCAGCCTCCTCACTGATGGGCCAGGATGGGGTGGGAAGCAGAAAAGGCCTTGACACTGAGTAAGTGCTGCTCAGCAATAAGCGAAACATCCTGAATCATCAGAAGTGTTTCCAACACAATTCCAAATCACAGCCCCACACTTGCTACTGTGAAGAAATTCACTGCACTCTGGCCAAAACCAGCACATTTTTATTCTAAGTGGATTTTTATGAATGAATGTTTTACACTCCGTAACATTTCAAATTGTTTTAGTAGAATTCTTTTACATGCATGCAAATTGCATTTATTCAAACAAAATAGGTTTGCTTCATGTGAAGCTTTATTTTACCAAATGTGACATACCCCCAAAATTTGTGGTAGTGTTACTGTTATATATTAAACAAGTATCAGTTTAATAAGGCAGTGAGATAAATTTTCACTGTATTTTTAATGTTAGAACTATTCTGCTAGTTTCCCATGCATCACACTGAGTTGAGTATTTAATTGGCTCTAACATGTTAATCAGAAATGCAAGAAACAAGTTTATGAATAGAAGATTGTTCTGGAGGTTGTAATTCCTGTTTCCTATCAATCATAACAACAAGTGGGAATATTATAAAATAATTAAAATTCTCACTTCTCACATGTTAAATTTTCACAGGCAACTGCAGGTGATCTATTGTTGAAATATAATCCATTGGAGTCTATCAAACAAAAAAACGTGTCTAATTGTCAGATAATCTTTGTCAGAAGTTAGATTTTTTTCAGAGTGGTAATTGGGAGGCTAGGACAGGACTCGGAAAAAAGAGAAGATTCATTCCATTGTCTTCCTAGAGGGGAGAAAAACAGTAATCTTCCATATCCCCTGCTCTATGTAGATAATTAATCTGCAATGTTCTTTGATGATCTTCAAAATGCTAAGAAAAAAAAATCTATACAGTCACTCAAAATCACTACAAAGAGAGATAAAACTCTTGCAGAAGCCATTTCACACCATGGGCACAGGCACAGAGCAGTGTCCCTGCTAAAGGTTAGTTCACTTCCGAGGGTTCTGCTGCAGTGGGTCTGAGAGGTCAGTTCCAGCTCGTAGCTGAGTAGCCAGCTAGCTGCATCTCTACAGAGTGAGGCTACAGGATGGGTTTAGACTCAAACATAGCCTCAAGCTGGTGCATTAAATCTATGTCCTCATGTAATTTGATATTAATTACACTTATCACTCCTGGAATGGGAATTATTATTGTTGTGTGGGGTAAGTGGCCAATAGTCTTACTCATTCAATATGTGTTTTGGTGTTAAAAAAAATTGTCCTTGGACACTGTGGAATTCATCCTCAAATAGAGACCATCTCAGCTCTGTTCTATGAATCAGTCGTGAGTGCATCCAACAGAGATATGAGAGAAGTAGAAGTAATCTTTGCTCCCTCTGATATGCTATTCCCCATTTCTATTTCAGCCTCATGTACAGCCATGTGCAAGACATTTACTTTTCAAACTTGTTTTTAAATTCTGGAAGGGTTTATATTTTGACCAGAACCCATATCCATTTTTCACACTGATATTTTTATTCTCAAGGGAGATACCTAGTTTCAGCTAGTCAAAATTTTCTGATTATGGAATATATCTGGGAATTTCAAGGCAGTTCTGCTCACAGTATCAGTTTACAGAAGAATTATTAGACAAGTCAGCAGTCATCTTACTTGTAGTCAAGGAGCAGCAGACTCTTAAGGCAAGATTACACTCTAGCTGCTTGCTGCTGACACACCATCTTAATTAATACTCTTTAGTTCATCTTATTTGCTTCTGTGTGCCCAATTGTTGATTCTTCCAGCAGATAGCATTCATGAGATGGGGCAGGTGAGGGAAGGGTGGGTGGACATGGAAGGAACATCAGGGTGTGACCTTCTTTTTCTTCTCAAACATGTGATGTGGTCTGCTACCAGTTGCTTTAGGTCTCCTCTGAAAATCCCTGACATCACCTGCTGACAACCAGCGATGCACAGAAGTTACCTGGGTCTGGTTACATCGTCCCTGGGACAGTAGCTGTGAGTACCAAAGGGAGTCATTCATATCACAGAGACTTCATCAAAAAGCATCAATGTCAACAGTGCTGTCAGCACCTTTCTGATGGTGTCCTGCTCAGCTGGGCTTTAAACAGTTGCCACAACTGTTTCTCTATTGCATTGTATTTACTGTAATTCAGCAATAAACTGAAGTCCATTATTATTTTTCATGGACAGCCTAAGCTGTAAACGACTTTGCAAGGCAATGGGGAAACAGACCTCCTCTGGAAGAGTGAAAGGCTTCAAACTTAATACTCAGTTTTCAACAGAGGCTGTCAGAAAATTTTCCAGCATTTTTTTTGTGGAAAAAAATAATGACTCTTCCTCAGAGAGCAAATACCCATAGCTTCTTACTCTGGAATTCTTGTCAGACATCTCCTTCATCACCTGCACCTTTAACAGGACAGCCTTTGGGCCAAATTCTACCCTGGTTTACCAGCAAAACTGATGTACAACTCCACGAAATGCACAGGAACTCTGCAGATTTCCTAATGAAGAGTGGAATCTCACACTTCAGGTCTATCGAGCCTTCTGGAATTTTACCAGTTGTGTTTCTGAAATTGTATTTGGTACAATTATTCTCATGTGTGTTCTCATCATTACCTGCCTTTTTCAGCCTGGTGGGAAGCAGTGTCATGCAGATGTTCCTACTGTCTCCCTGTGGAGCTACAAAGAACAATGGTCTACTTGCCATCCAGAATTTTTATAAACTTTGTGACTAGCTTCTCTAAATTAAGTAATTAAACAGAGAAAAATACTGACTTTTTATGAGGACAAGTTTGCATGTTTCTTCCTGAAATAGTCTGTGACTCTTATGGCCTCTCAATTGTTCACTCAAGGTTACTCCAAGGCTCAATCATAAATATCACTGCTGAAATATAAAGTATTTCAAGATTTGCCAGCATGTAACTTTCCTAAAGTGTGTTTACAGATTATAGGAAAACAATAATCCTTGAAAGCATGAAGTAAAAAAAGATTATTTTTGTTCTGCCATCTTTTCTGCACCTGCTTAACTTTTAACAACTGAGTGAATCTAGGGATTTAATTCAAGTCTTTAAAATAGTATTACCATATAAAGCATTCAGTAGCAGAATGAGATGCCTAGACTAAAATATTCAGAAGAAAAAAGCAGACAGCTGGGAAGGGCAACTCAGAACATGCACGTTAAACTTTAGTTACAACTCTGCTTTTACTTATCATTTTAAAGTGAGCACCTAAGCTAGCTGCTTGAAACAGGTCCATTCTACTTACATTTGAGAATTTAGAGGAGTTATGTTACAAGACTTTATGTCCTTTTTGTCTGTGCAATGGATTCTTGGTACTAAAATGAGGTAGTCCAAGTCTTCTCCAGTTCCTGCCTCCAAACCCTGTCCTTGAAATTACCACCACAAATTCAGGTAAGTATCAGAACCTCTACTCTAGAAAACCAGAGAAAGGAAGTGATTGATCTTTTTCAACTTTACTGTGTTGATTAAATGTTGTTCCTTACTACCTGGAAACATTTCTAAATTGAAAATAAAGCATCACATTTAATAGGAGATGGAAGTAGCACAGAGGGACCACAACTCAGTGAGGTTTTATATCTGCTGCTGGAAAATAACAACAGTCTTCTCTTATCCATTTTGGGTTTTACTACTCACATCAGTTCATTCCTCCTTCTCATGCTAGACTATTTTTCATGTTTAGAAAATTTCTGTATGAAAGGCAACAAATGCCTCTCAGTGGGAATGCCCACACATGGAAAGTTGCTGATGAAACAACATCTTACAAGCAAAGATTGTTTCTGTGTCATTCTAAATGGATTTCAAGCCAGTATGCCCTGAAATAGGCCTACACTAGATGTTGTTTCACTTCTTGTCTAATTGTCCTCTTTTTATTATCACCCAAGCTCTCAGGGCTTGGAATCAGTCTTCACTGAGTACTTCAAAATTTATAGTTTGATGAGGCTCTGGGCCATATTCTGATCAGGAGTCCTTGCAGACTGGGATCACCAAAGTTATTTAATCTCCTTGGTTCCACCTAAGTGCCTTCCTTGAGTGGGAATCTATGTCTATAGACATAGTCTATATGTTCAAACACAAAGACTCTGTGGTTTTCTGGGCTGTGGGTCTCCAAACAAATTTTACATTCATTACTTTTTTCTTATATATAATGTATTGTCACATTAAGGTTTTCAAAGACATTTACAAGCTAATTGAAATGAAGACATAATTCCAGGAATTATTATATTCTATTTGGTGGGTTATGATATTGAATAAAATGTGTCACATATTCTGCAGGCAGATATGAGTAAGAACACTGCCTGGGAGATACTACAATCAACAAAATTCAAGACTGCCAAAGTGGTAAGAGCAGAAAACAGGAGAGAAATAATAGATATATCCTGCTAAAAGCTGGTCTAATGAAATTAGGCCAATTTTAAAGCCATTTTATATAGCATCTTAAAGTTGCATCCAGTCTCTACTATAAAGCTACAGGTTAGATTCACTCTTCATTACAGTGAATAGCAAAATTCCAATTAATTTTACATCTCCATTAGGTTATTAGGGCAAAAGTTGATTCATGGATGAGTCTTTTTCCTTTTTTTCCCTTTTTTCTTTTTCTTTTATTTCTTTTACTTTTTTTTTTTTTCAGAACAGCAGACAGTCTGATAGTCCAGTCATCTTCACCCTGCTCTAAAGCTCTGAAGAGTTTCAAAATATTAACTGGGCACTTAGATGCTCATATAGTAGTCACCCATGTATAGGTTTTTTTCTTTTTTAAATCTAAATATTGGCTCAGGTTTGAGTATTTGCAATTTCAAATTTCAAGAAACTCAATGAATATTTTCTATAAAGAGATTTTCCTTTTTTAAGTACGACTAAGACTTGTAAGATTTTTTTTTTCTTAAGATAAAAAAGGTGCTATTTGAGATGGCATCATGAAGGAAGTGAATCAGATTCCAAGGCCACCGAATTTTGTATGCCCTAGCTTACATCCCTTTCTTTCTCATGGGCATGCCTGAACCCAGAGCAGTCTCTTCCAGAGTCAACAGCTGCAGCCATTGCTTCTTTACTGACTTCCAGAGTACTGAGACCATCAATTTGTCATCCACAAAGCTATCCAACAGATCCACAGAGAGAGATTAAGAAGTACCTAAATGGAGATAAAACCCATCTTGCTACTTGTGCTTCTCAAGATGGAAGGTGAGAAGGTCTGTGGTGTCAAAAATCAAGACAGAGGGAGGAGATGGGATTACTGACAGGTGCATCTTAAGAGAAATGTCCTTGTCACAAATCTCCCATCTCCATATAATGTTTTGCCTACTGCTTTGGAGATTTTCTTTCTCCTTCAGAACAAGAATGGACTTTCAAGACAGTTTATCTGTCTTCACTTGTTTTAATGAGTGCTCCCTACCATTTAGCATTAGTGATCTTAGCACCTGAATTCCCAAAGCAACCTTCCATTGCCTTCTTTCTCCTCTTGAATCTTCAGTTTAATACTGTACTTATTTCATCAGCCTCTTGCCTTATGCCAGCAGTAAGTTTTAATATTTTCCATGAAATTGCACATTATGCAAGTCTGGATTAAAAGATGGTTTTTCGGTTTACCACAGGGAAGATGTTGTTGAAATATTGGTGTTCATCCCTGCATGTCAGTATTCCATGTATATATTCCAAAAGCATTACCTTCCCTGTTCCATTTTTTTCTTACGTAGCAGTCAAAATGTTTGCTCCCACAGATTGTTCCCAACCCACTCAACATCACCTCTGTAATATGGGGACAAAGAGCATTACTGTCTTCCTAAGGTGAGGAAAGTGTTTAAGTAGTGCAGGAATAGACAGAGCTGAGTTTGTGCAAAGGATTTCAGATTTTTCAAGCTGGGCTCAGAAACAGTGTTAATGAATATTGCTGTCAATGTAATTCATGGGCTCAGTTTCTGTATGACCAAAAGAACTAGAAAGGTTGGAGTAATGTTTTGAATTCCAATGTCAATTGTCATTTATCTTATTTAAAACAGGAAAACCTCCTTCCTGGGTGATCTGAAGAAAATTCTTCACTGGAAATCAGACATGATAATAAATCACTTCTTGGTTTTCTCACATGAATAATTTGTGTCTTGTTATGCAAAGCCTGGAAGCTAATTTAAAGTTTGAGAGCAGAAATGCACTAATAATGAATGTCTCTCATTTCCAGATTTGCTTTTCAGAGAGGCAAAAAGACTGTGTAAGAAATCCAATAGAATACTGGAAGGTGAAGGAACAGATATCTCACATATTAAAGCTTATCAATTGTAATGCTGCAATACAACAAGCAATGTAGCAAATAATGTGATTGGTGCAATGTCACCTTGAGCTTCAGTCCCTCCCTCTGAATTTATACGTATCTTAAGGAAAAAAGGAATCATAGTATATCTTACCTTTATACTGGAAAAGGAACTGACTGCATAACAGACAAGGTCAGGGCACTTTAAACACTGAGTTATGGAAGGGAGAAAATTAACTTTTTTTTTTTTTGTGGACAGGTAGTTTTTCAGTCTGATCAGTTCACTGGTCATTTCCATAGCACAATAGTCAAATACATGTACCAACACAAGATCAGGAGTGGAAGGGGGCCACAAATAAGCAGATGGAGTGAGAGCAGCTCAAGACTGCTTCCGATGGCTGCTCTGGCTCCTGTCAGCTGGGAACATACATCAAACTGCATATGAACTGTTGCCTGCTCTCACTTTGGACAAACTGTGAGAAAGAGTACGACCTTTAGTTGTAAACACAGAAATCTGCCAAGTGATTGTTGCTCCTGGAATATCACATTGTATGGACCAGATTCAGGTGGCCTACTCCACCGAAATCTTTCCACCAGATGTTTCCCATCGGTTGTTGTGAATGCTTCCACTCAGCACCTTGCTTAGCCCATCTGAAGGGCTGAAGTGTAGAGTGTCAAAGGTATTACACTCCATTTTCTGACAGGCTCAGGAATACCAGTGAAATAAGCATTGCCTGGGTATGTCTCTATTTCTACTGTCAGCCATGCAGCCCACTAAGTTTTCAATGACAGCTTCAGAGACTCTTCTTTATTGCTTGCAGAGAGAAAAGTGTATTTTCTGGTTGGCAAATAAAGTCTTCAGTGCATAATTAAGAATTTTTAACTCTATTTAATATCCAGCAGATAATCAGGATGCCATATTTAATATCCAGCAGATAATCAGGATGGCACATGGGGGAGAGTGGTGATGTATTGAATGTAGTTAGTATTCCAGTACCTCTGTTTCATACAGTGTGGAACCTTTGTGGATTATATTACTTCATGCTTAAAATTAAATTTGAGGAGATGGTACACAATTTATTAACTACATGCAGGAGGAAATAGTTTGTGGGGTTTGTTTTGCGGTTCACTTGTGGTAGGTTTGTTTTATTGTTTTCTTTTACCACTGAATAATTAAGAGTTTAAAAATACCCTGACTCTGAAAAGTATTTGGCAAAAATACTATTAATAATGTAGAAAGAAAAAAAGTCCTCCTTATCTTTCTGAATCATTAGAAACCTGGGGTCTGATTCACTCATTTTGCTTTCACAGAGTTTCTGAATTCAGCTCACTATGAAAAAAATATATACCTTGATAATACTGAATAATCTAATTCTGTTCATACAAATCTGAGCTCAGTCCATCAACAGATTCTATCTAACATATTTCATTACACATGTACAAGGCTTGTTTAATTTTGGTAATAAAATTAATTATGAGTGATAACATTGAAAGACTTGTAATAGAAAGGTAGATAGCCTTGCAGTCCAAACACACCAGTTCTGTCTAGGCAATCTTGGTTCTAATTTAGATTATGTAACAATTTTATTATTTGTGATTTAGCAAATCCCGTACTCTTGTTAGTTCACATTTATCTTGCTTGAGTTATTTAGATACTAAAGTAAGATGTTATGAAAATTTGCAAGTGACCCTTGTTGACAGAGGAGAGAGACTAGGCTTCAAAGTACAGATGTACATAGGCACATATTTGTTCACGTGTATCAGGTGTCCCAGACAAATTTAAGCACCCTGCTTGCGGTTTTATGTAGGGTTCTTTTACACTTCAAATGTTTGGGTAAACATGATCTGACTGATCACTCACACCCATACTACTGGTTACTAATATTGGTAAAACTTTGCAAAGCAGCCATATTTCTGCAGCACTCTTGCTGCTTGTCTGTAGATCCACACATCCCTGGAGTCATTCTCTACATATTTACTTCTCTACAATGCCAGATGATGCTGGGAGGGTTTCAAAGACTTGTTAGAGAAACAGCAATGGTGTGGCCAGCAGGACCAGGGCAGTGAGCACTCCCCTGTATTTGGTATTCATAAGGCCACACCTCGAATCCTGAATTCAGTTTTGGACCCCTCACTGCGAGAAAGACATTGAGAGGCTGGAGCGTGTCCAGAGAAGGGCAACGGAGCTGGGGAAGGGTCTGGAGCACAGAACTGATGGGGAACAGCTGAGGGAGCTGGGGGTGTTCAGCCTGGAGAAAAGGAGGCTGGGGTGGGGGGGAGGGGGGGGAAGAGGGTGCTTATTGATCTCTACAATTCTCTGAAAGCAGGGGGTAGCCAGGGGGGGTTCAGTCTCTTCTCCCAAGTTACAAGCAATTGGACACTAAGAAAACACTTCAGGTTGTGTCAGGGGATGTTTAGATTGGATATTAGAAAAAATGTTTTCATGAAAAATTTTCTCAAGGCTTGGAGCAGGCTGCCCAGGGTAGTGGTTGATTCACCATCCCTGAAGCTATTTCTAAGATGTGGCACTTGGACATATGGATCAGTAGTGAAACTTGGAAGTGCTGGGTTAGTGATAAACTCAAGGGTTTAGAGGTGTTTTCCAGCCTAAATGATTCTATTACTCCAGAGGGACTATGGTGCTGGTGTTATCTTGCTTCCAAAAAATAATATCTTTATTTACAGAATTGGTCTGTCCTTTAGATTTTTTTTTACTAAAGAATGAACCATACCAAATTTCACTACTTCCTTACAGCACATTGGATAATGTGGCCTAACTTATATCAACAAAGTTAATACACTGTCATCCTACAAAGACTGATTGATACAACAGAGATTTTTCAGACCAAAGGCTGGTACAGATTGCAAAGTCAGTGGAGGAGACACACTTTCAATGGGTGCTCACACCTCAGATCTTTGAAGTGACCTACAAAGGTGCCATTTCCTTTCTGTTGACAGCAGAGGGTGAATGTGAGTGTGTACAGCACCTTAAAAGTGACTATATACCCTTGAATAGTTCCTATTGCAGAGAACCTGATCTGGTTCTTAATGAGAAGAGGTGGCTTTGCATGGGCAGCTGTTGTGAATCTCCATCCAGTGAACTCCTTCTCTAGCCACCTTTGTGTGTTTTAGGATGTATTACGTGCTCTGCTCTGTACATACAGTACGTGTATCTATTTCCATACACCGTTATAGCCACACACATTTTTTTCTCTCAGGGAGAAAAAATAAGGTGTGGCTAAGAGTATTTATTGTCATCTAATAAGGCACACAACTTACTCTTCATTCATATTTATCACTACTATTTTTCAGTAATGCAGGTTGTTATGCAATTCTATTCGTGAATATCAGATGAGAATAAATCAGACTGTGGGATTTATCTGATATAATATTAAACATCTGTAATGTTAGCAGACATGGTGATGTAAATTAATAATTCTCAGCCACTTCTTCTAATACAAGGCAAATTAAAATGCCTCTGCCTGTAATGAACCACATGAACTGGTTTAGATGGTTTATTTTGCACTATCTGTATTCTACTCATAAAATTCATCTTTACTGAATTGGGAGTGACTCACTTAGATGTAGATATTTCCAGTATGGATGTCTACATTTAGTGAGACTCCCGCCTTCCAAAATGAGTGAAATGCTGAGATCTGCGGTTCTTTCTTACTCCAATTTTGACAGGTCAACTCCAATACACATATGCCACGCAATATTCCATACTCCATACAGTGTGCTTGTCAGGTCTCATATATCAACCTCACAGTCTTCTATATCACTATCCTTGCTCAACACCGTCTGTCTGCTGGTAGGAAAAGGTGATCATGTCTTTTCTGCCTGATTTCTCTCATGTGATTATCTGTCAAAAAGCAGTTATGCCTGAAAGCTGAGCAGTTTGGAGCATTTCTACCTCCTGAATCATTACCTAAATGTTTTTGAAACAAGAACAACTTCACTGTCTCTCACCTGTTATTAAGCTTTTGGCACTTTCTCATGCCTGGTGCTTCAAATGAAGTTTGGAAAGCCTTGTAATGTATTTAAACATCAGGATAATGTAGCAGTTGGTGAACACTTTCCTACCTGGACTACACAGATAAATGGCTTGTGATTCCAAGATGAGATTGATTAGTCTTCGCAGCTTGATTTTGGATGAATCTCTGTTGTGCATCATGCTGGACTAGCTGGAACATTTACATAATATTACCCAGTGTTTGGCAGAGATATCCAATTGAACGCTGCATGCAGGACAGCATTAATTCATCACAGCACATAAGTTAATTACCCTGGTCTGCTAGCAATGCTAATTAACCGGGGCACAGAGTTGCACTTACTTGGTTATTTTTCTTCTGTTTCCAGAACTAGCTTGCCTGGCATAGCTCATAATTCTATACACCTTTATCCTTAACCTAAAGAAGATGTGCCCTGGAATGTCCTGGATCATAATCAGCATCATTTCCTAGGTAGCCTCTTAATTTTAATGTTTTATAAATCCATTAAAACTACCCAAATACACTTGTGCCTGCTCATAACAGAAAAATATTTTGTTCTTCCTACTACCCAAAAATCTATTTGGCTGTGGGGACAATACCTTTTCCTTGGAGAATCTCATTTAAGATGGATATAAATTACAAGAGTTAGCCATTTTAGCCAAAATAATTTATGATGCTTTAGTAACAAAGCCTTTATAACTAAACTTGACAGAATTTGCATTTTACAGAACTAGACATGTTAACAGTGTGGTAAGCTAATTTTTTTATTTGCATTGCTAAGCATCAAATATATAGTTGGGGACTAAGACTGTGGTGCAAGGAGCTGTCTGACCATAATAGAAAGAGACAGGTTTTGTCTTAAGGGAGCTGTACTTGAATAGTCAAGAAAGATAAAAGAGAAACAGAGACTGAGGATGAAATAACTCACCTAAGCCCATATAGCTGATCAAGGACAGAGCTACATTTTACTTCTCCTTCCAAATGGTCTCTGTCTTTTTTTATATACCTTTTTTGCAAGACACTGAATTAATTCGTTGATGTTTAAACTCCATGTGAATTCTGGGCTCAGGAGTGGCACGATAAACTCAGAGACTAAAATCTCCTCAACAGCTGCAAAAGTAAATTTAAACTTGCTTGTCAAATGCAAGCTTGCTGCTGTGAACTCCAAGCTCTAAGGGGCTGTGTATGAATTTTCTCCACATCACCCTGACCTGCTGATTAAGAAAAACACATGTGGTTGAGGCCATTCTGACACTGAGACACATGGCAAGCTTGTCATATGGAAAGCTCTAGAAAAGCAGGGAGGAGGTAACATATCCAAAACCCACATTTACTCCATATTTTAGCACCAATTCAACCTCTCTCCACAGCATGGAAAGTGAGTGCTGGATTCTCAATGGTTGGCTCAGAACATGCATTGGAAATGTTCCTGAACCTTCCTCCCATTGGCTCCAGACAACCACAACAAACAAAGCTGAGCCTGTTTTGTGTACAGTATTTTAGGAACATGGAAAAAGAGCATATTCCCTGTTGGTCAGACTTTTATTCGCTTTGAGGGTGATTGATTTAGTGAGAAATGTGTGTTTATAAAGGTGAAGATATGACTCATGGCAAGGAAAATCCTAAACATATGACCTTGTCATATAATCTTTCCTATTCCTTAGTTTCATATGGCTGAAGACCAAGGGGGATTATTAAAGTAGGAGCAAGGGGGCTACCAGTGTCACAATTACAGAATTAAACAGAAAAAAAAAAAGTGATTTTTAGAAATCAGGGTGGTGCCCAGCTGCTCAAATGCCCAAATCATGCAGTGGAATAAGCACGGTACTTTAAGGAACAGAAGTTTTGCTGTCGGATTGTGCCTGTCACAAGCCATCAAATATCATCTACTTACATCCATACAGAGGTCAGCCACAGAGTCTCAGATCACTATCCCATGTCCCACCAGAGAAAGAGAGAAATTGCAGGGTCAGCAATGCTCACAGCACAAAATAGTTTGTAAATCTACCTCTTCATCTGTCTTTTTAGTTTAGCACGAGATTGATCAGATAAACTGATACAGAACTTCTATTAAACTTTTGTAGCATGAAAAAAGGGGAACATGGAAATACTGAAGAAGGTATATGTAGACATTAGAGACTCACATATGTTTACATGTAAGAGGTTTATGTATCAGAATTTAAGTAAATTTCATCTCCTGGTTTTGTCCTCAGATTAAAGCAGAGTCTGTTTTCAAAATTTTATTCTTAAAGCACACTTTGAGATTCTAACAGACAAAATATAGAAATGCTGAGACACCTCCTTAGTTTGGGAGCCTTTAAAAAGTAAACCAAACCAGTTTGTTATTAGTTCTTGAATGGTCTAAATTCAACAAGATTTAATGCTGGTAAAAAAAGGTCTGGTTCCTGACAATGCATGATGTCCTATCTTCCATGTTCTTAACTTCCCATTAACTGAGCCTTCCCTAACCTGGATGTCATCCACTAGCCCATTAATTGTCTTTCTCCCCTGCCTGACACTCTTAGAATATTCCACACTAACAAAGATTCGAGAGTTCATTAACACTCCAGTTCATGGTGCCTTAAGTATTAATAGAAACAAAAAGCTGTAGTACAAGTTTACTCATAGATCTAACATGAATATATACTATTGCAGACTAATATCATGTGCATGCCATGAAAAATGCTGGAAGCTGCATTTTTCGTATTTAAAATTTAAAGTTCTAGTTTTCACTGAGTTCTGTTTTCTAGAACCCATGTTCACACTCCTTTACCCTGAGGGCAACTGGATACAGGCTTGATGCATGAGCTTTGATTTTCACTGCAGTCTTAACAGTAAGCCACAAGTGTTATCAGTATTCTGAGGACTTTGTATGTTTTTCTGTCCCCTCTGTGACCAAACCCAGAACTAAGCAGAATATTCACAGATGTAGATCTTCACTAAATCATTCCAGGGCAAGAAGGGTCCATGAGATCTTTACAATCTGTAGCTGGATTAAGGCATCTGTCTTCTGACTGACGCAAAATTTCATTTGAAATACATCAGGAGACAGTAGATCCTTCCCAGGTACAGAGACATAGAATGGATAATACATTTCAAAGGTTTAATTATCTTCATTAATAGGATATTATGTCTTAAATTGTATAACTTCTGTTTTCAGGTGTTGAATCTTGTTTTTCCTCTGCCAGAAATGTTGTGGGGCCAAAAATAAAAAAACAAACAAAAAAACCCCAAAAAAACCCCAAACAAACAAACAAAAAAAACAAAAACAAAACAAACAAACAAAAAAAAACTAACAAAAAACCTCCTCCTTCCATCATCAGAATTCAGCACAGAATAGAGCTCAACAGAGCACAGAATCTACCTTCGTGTTATAATGTTGCTTTTTAATCTGTGGATCATTTTACAGGGATCCTTTTGAGTACAAGTATATCTGCACTCTTTCTGCCATGGACAATACAAGCTGGCAAGATACAGTGATACAGTATCACTGCCATGTGAATAGAAACCAGAGCTGAAGGGATTCCCTGTTCATACTTCTAGAATGGTTTAAATCCTACAATTGACAGAAATCCACTGAGAGCTCACAGTGAGGTAAGTCCAACTCCAAAGTCTTTCTTTAATTTATTTCCTTCCAGAAGTCTTCAGTTCTGCAAATATAAAGTGCTTTTTCTGTTCCTGTATTTAATCTAGCTGTCTGCATTATTTCTGTGTCACCAAACTGCTGTCAACTGCAAGTTTAATCAATGGATATTTTCTATTCCTTTAAGGATCATTTATCCTCACAACACCCTTCTGGAAGAGAGGTGTACCTTTCCACCCCTAGAAGCTCTTTGAGCTAAGAGTAGAAATACTAAGGCTCACAAGCAAAAAATAAACTTCCAGGGTTTTTGGAGCTCTGGTGAAATGACTCTGTGTTTTGCTTTGGATTAGGAATAGAATCAGGTCTCCTGGATTTACTGCCTAGGCAAGATGGACAGGATCAAAAATTATTTGGAAGTAACCTGGACTTGAAACAGCTTATTCCTGTCAGGGTTGATGTGTCTCTCCTTATCTGTCCTTGAGGCTTATGGAAAATGTTCTAGCAGAAAGGTAAACACTTGGAGAATTTAAGCAGCTGAGTGAAGTTTCAGGGTCTAAAGTCAATCCGGAAAAAGGTTACTAAAACATACTGGATTTTTATGGATCTACCTTGTGTATCTGGGTCTTATTATGGAGCTAGGAATAAATCACATGACAGCAAAATCTGTGTGGGGCAGAGTGGCTGAGCTGATACCCAGGGTACGTCCACCTTCATAAAAGGCAGAACCAGAGATGTCAGCACTGTACCCCGGCTCGTTTCCTCTGCTTGGTTGCTAGCTCACTAACTGGCTTTTTTTTTCAACCTTTCAACTAGCTCTACCAAGGCCATGACGAAAAAGTGTTCTGAAGTAGTTCCCTGGAAAGAACTAATAAACATCAGTAGGAGAGAAACAGCTTTAAATTGTCACAGTGCTGTGCTAGACAACCTCCACTCTGAGGGGCTGATACTGACTGCACTGACCTCACATTATTTCAGAAACTTTAATTTAAGAAAAAAAAAATAAAAGAAAAGAAAAAAATCTGCTTCTCTCTTTGGGTTACCACCTAGGGCACAGAAGTGCTAGAGAGACTTGCTAAGTAGCATGAATGCAGCTCAGCCATGCAACTTGGCTTCGGCGCTTACAAAGAGGTCCTTGCTCCTCTTTTGTTATTGTTACAGGTATAGCCAAAACTACATCATCCACTGAGGGGAAAATCCCTATTCTTATCCACTTGGTCTGTTCCCCTGACTGTTTATGTGCTGACACCTCTCAGCAAGAGAGAATTTTCCTGTGGGGAATCTCAGCTTTGGTTTGTAAGCATTTGGTAAATAGGAAGATAAATTACCCACAAAATTTATTGTGTTTTCAAGTGCTGTTAACCACAAGACGATTGTATACTAAAAGTATTGCCTCTTACCCATATTAGTGCCTGTGTCCCTTAGAAGACCCTACCAGGATCTTCAGGTGCTCTAATTATCCTAATTGTCCTTAGGCCTGCAGCACAACCCTCCCTCTTTTCTGGACCCTGGAGGTAGTGGGAATCTGCAGCTCATGGCTTGCCAAGGGAAAAGCCGGAGTGAATTGAAGAAGCACACTGCCTGTAGCTAAACAGCAAAGGGCTGCTTAATTAATAATTTATCTATCTCTCTCTGTTCCAACTGCATTGTCTTTCTTTACATCAGAATGAGGACTTAGAGAAAACAGTATCATAATGGAATTAAGTGGGTGTTTTCTTGAAAGGAATAAAACATGACTATGCTTCTTGCCATGTTGTAGAGAACATTTTCACTGTAAAAGTAACCAGTCCGGAACATCAGAAACTTGAAAATGCAGATGTAGATTCTTTCAGTTCCTGGGCTCCCCAGAACTCAGCTGAACTTCAGGACCACTTTACATGTCACACCTCAGCCTGTGCCCAGCTTTCAATTGGGAAGGCTGTCTTGTATTTCGTGGAGGCACAGGAAGAGATGTGTGACCTGCCACCTTCTCTGTCAAGAGACAGGTGCACCAATAACATAATGGGATGTGCATGCAATCTTCTCATGGCCAACATCAGCATTAGCTGGTGTCAGCTGATCAGTGCATGTCCCTCAGGGCGTATAAAACATGGGATGAACTGGGACCATTAGCGAAGAAGGTGTTAGAGAATGGACTACAAGGCAGCAAAAGAGCACCAACCTCCTTTCCCTGCCAAGGAACTTGTGGGGGCAAGGAACCAGGAATCTCACCACAGCATAGCTGTGTTGCTCTGAGCCCTGGTCATCAATCCCAGCCTCAGCTGCAGATCATTCTGTGTGCAAAAACTGAAGTTAACTGGTCTCAGTCCCCAATTTTCTTGTTCAGCAGAGCTCTAAAACATCAGAGCTGTCCTAGGCATCAATCTTGTCTCCTCTGCAGTGGAATTCCTACTCACTGGCTAAACCTCTAGTCCTATCCTTCTGCTTTTACTTCTCACAAAGAGAGTCAAATGGGAGAAAAATCATAAGGTACACAGTATAAAGTATTTGATTTTAATTTTTTTAGCTTTCACACCGTCCTCCTTTCAACTGTCTATATAAACAAGTTTTAAAGAAATCTTATAATTTCTATCTTCCTTCCCTAACATACTTTTAAACTTAGATGTCAAACAAGTTGTATTTTTCCTCCCAACAGCAAACTCAGTACTGCCAAAAAATATTCTCAACACTTATGCAACCACTGCTTGGTTATCCACATGAAGGATTAGTGCAGGTCTGTGTACATGCTATGCTGGAGAGGTCAAGTCTCCATTCATCCTGATAATGACATCACTCTGACATGTGTTAAGAACTCCTCATTTGAAAATGCTATCTGATGCATTTTAATTTCCTTTCAACTTTCCATTTCTCTCCTGAAAGGCAAGAAGGGAAGAGTTCTGGGTCTTTTTCTTTTAATCCATTTTTTCCACTTCCTTCTAAGGCATTTAGCAGGTTACAAGCATCTCTGCTTTATTCTTCGGAAACAGAAGGGTTAGCTAATCTGATAAATTAATCAATCCTTTTATTCCTTTTCCTGCTACCTGTACTCTACCTCCACTTTCAGATCAAAATTAGCATTGATTTGTTTAATTGTTACTAAAAGAGCAAAAGAAACATGATGACAGTGAGGTGTTAACATCAGTACCTAAACTAGGAAATTAATTTTCTTTCACTAATCTTAAGCTCATATTAAGAAGGATCATGTGTTAATAAAAGGCTTCTCCAAGGTTTGATTTTTCAATCCATTCTTTTGTTGTGGTGGTAAACTATAGATTATGTAAAGCACATTTTTTTTTTATGGGTACTTGTTCTACGAAAAGAGAATTACAAAGGCAACTCTACAGAGAAACAGGAGAGTAGGAGGTGGTACATTTCCAAAATTTTTCTTTCCTTTTTGCAGCATGTAGCCTGAAAATTAATGTATTGTGTTATAGTACTGGGAGAGGACAACTCCAAGGCTGAAGAGGAGTGTCAGGGTGGAAGTAAAGTCAGGTGTCTCCCACCCTAGTTCCAATACCTCAGCTGTCTTACTTGGTCTGAAATTCATGGGTAGACTGGGTTACTCAAGCAAGAATTGAGGTTTTTCTTCCATAGTTAGAGATGTTCTCAGTGCAGGCATTTGATTCTGAACTCACCCCATGAACTCCTTTTAAAATCAGCTTGAGAAACAGGCACCTTTAAAACATGGTTCACTTGAACCATTTAAAGTAATTTTTTTTTCATATTGTCCTCTGAGCTGATTCAGCTCACTACTGTGGAAAAAAGTTACCCTGTCACTCTTTCTCAGTTATTTCCTAGCCAAGTTAGTGAGTTAAATTAATTCACAAAGGGGTGCCAATAAGAGAGATGAACAGAGAAACAGGTAGATATTCTTCAGTCTGCAGCCCTTGACACCCAAACTGCTTATCTTCCCATTTATATGGGAATTTGTGTCATTTGTTTATGAAACAACATACCCAACTGTTTCACTGAAGGGGACATAAGCATCCTTGTTTAACATAAACATTAGGGTTTCCAAGTCGAATAAATGTGGAGAATGCACTGAACATTGAAATTTTAGCAACTGAGATGAAAGTATGAATGAGAAAGGGGAATGGTAATTTAATGATAATACATATAAAATGTGGTTTTATATAATGTAGGTGTCTATGAGAACGTAGT
The DNA here is from genome assembly GCF_963662255.1 of Cinclus cinclus. Taxonomy (NCBI): domain Eukaryota; kingdom Metazoa; phylum Chordata; class Aves; order Passeriformes; family Cinclidae; genus Cinclus; species Cinclus cinclus. The sequence continues at coordinate 38,514,145 of NC_085047.1, forward strand.
GATGCATTTCATTTGTTTTTTTTAATTTTTGGAAAGAAAGAGGAAAGAAATGTAGACTCAAAACCAGTCATAGTTAAATTCTCATTGGAGAAAATAGATGAATTTTCTTTAATGTAAACTGCAGAACTGATTTAAAAAGATAAATAAAAAATCACTTGTTAACTGAATTATTATGAATTTGTGTTGTGGTTTAACCCCAGCCAGCAACAAAGCACCACAGAGCTGCTTCCTCAGTCATTCTCCCCCCAAAAAGTTAAGGGAGAGAACTGGGTGCGTGCAAGCAAGAAAACTTGTGGGTTGAGATAAGATCAGTATAATAATTAAAATAAAATAATAAGAATAATCAATTAAAAGGAAAATAACAGAGAGAGAGAGAGAGATGAAACCCTTGAAAAACAGGCGATGCAGCAGATAGAGTTGCTCTGACTGATGGCCAGCCTGTTCTTCAGCAGTGAGGCCATCAAATCTCTCCCCCCTCCTTTTATATGCTGAGCATGTTGACATATGGTATGGAACACCTCTTAGGTCAGGAGGGGTCACCTGTCCCGACTGTGTCCCCTCCCAGCCTCTTGTGTCCCTCAAGCTCTTCCCTGGCAGATCAACGTAAGATGAAATATCCTTGGCTTTGTTTGGGTAAGAACTACTAAGCAACAACTAAAACATCAGTGTGTAATAAACATTATTCTTGTCCTAAATCCAAAACACAGCATTGTACCAGCTAATGAACAGGAAGAAAATTAACTCTATCCCAGGTAAAGCTTGGACAACTTAAAAATCAGTTTATAATACACTGGTTCAGAACAAACTGATTACTTTTCCAACCAAATATATAATACAGAGATGCAAAAAAATTTACTTTGATTTTAAATAGGAATGTAGCTTTAAGACATAGCCAGAGATACATCTACAGAGTATTTTGCTGTTGGCATGTCAGGTCGCATCTATCTCAATTGTACCTGAACTCCAAAAATTAAGCCACAATTTGTGCACTTCTGAAAAGCAGGCTCTATAGCTCCTGCTCTGAAATACAGCCACTTGATCCTTACAGGCCTCTAGTTTAGTGCTGGCAAGTGCTGCAGTTCAGTAATTTCAAACACCTGAGGAAAAAAATATTAATACAGGAAAATTAACATAAGGTTTTATTTCACGCTAAAACTGACTTCAAGATTTTTTTTTTTTCAAGGCTATAAATATATCTGAGTAACTAAACACAACCCCAGAAGAAAAATCAGTCTTTAAAGTATATTTATTCACTTCTCTCACAGGGGTATTAGAAGAAGAGATTTGACCTAGACATATAATATACATCAGGGTTTCTAGACAAAAGGCTGTATAAATTCAGAGTTCTATTACAATGAACTAGCTGAGTATGCTGAGAGTGCTGTTTTAATTTTAATAAAATTAATTCAATTTGAATTGGTAAGCAGTTACTGAGAGACAGCAGTTCCCACTCCCACCTGTGAAGAAACCAGACATTAACAGAACTTTGCAAGATATATAAATGTGATAGTGACTGCATAAAATATGTGAACAAATGAGTTGTAAGCCAAGCAGAAGAATACTCGAATTACCTGTCTTCCCAGGCTTGATCTAAGCTAATTCTTAAAGAAGATTCCCATAAAGAAAGTACAGACCTTTTTAGACTTTAACACTAAAGTAAGTTAAATACTTATTGCAGGCATTAGTCAGGCTTGCATTCAGTCAGCTCTCCATTAAAGGTATACTTACATGAATGCTCTTTGTTTGGATCTCAAAGCCAAGGCACAGTTGTGAAAAGATGGATAGTTTGGATAGTGTGATTTATTGTGCTCTGAAAGAAATGGCATTCAACATAATCGTGAGGCAAATCTAGACTGTAGAGGGAGGATGGTCTAAGAGATCAGAAAGAAAGGAAGCATTGCCAGTCAATGTAATAGAAAAAGTAAAAAGATAAGATGACAGACCAGGCAGAGGAAGAAGTTTGTAAAAATTACGTGGAAAATGGAAAGAAGTCTTTTTGAGAAACATTAAATTATACAGATATAGGAAACAGGAAAAAATTCTGTCTTTTTCCTTCCTATGCTATTTTGAAACTGGAATGGCAGCTTTTCAGGAGGCAGAGTTACTCTACAAGAGGCAGAAAGTGTTTTTAATGAGGAGAAAACTTTGATTGGCTGTAAAGGAGATGACACAAGAATCAGAAATTGCTTAAGAAGGCAGGCCTTCAGAGAAGCTGTAAGAGATGTCCTGGGTCCAAGTCACACTGCCAAGAGACTTCTTGAACCAAGAGGGTTCTCTGAAAGGATTAAATATTTATCCTGTTTGGCAAGGAAGCAATCCAGGGCAAAGAAAAATACAGGGTGCAAAAGAGAAAGCCGCTTGTTCTAGAAACAGCCCCAGCTTCCCACTTCCTAAGTCTGTGAAGCAGCCCCAGAGCTACTGAGCCACATTTGCTCCTTGTGCTGGGCTCTCACCCTGTAGAAATTGGGGATTTTTTGTTTTGGTTTGGTTTGGTTTGGTTTTTTTTTTTTTTTTTTTTTTTTCTTCTTCAGCACAATTTCAGCAAAAGAGGAGGAATCTCTGATAACTGGGAAACAGTCTTGTGCTTGGCAATTGTGGTTCTCCCTAATAGACAAGAGATGCTGGAGTGCACCAGCTCAGTTGGACAAGAGTCTAAAGGTTCATTTTCCCATCAGCAGACTACATGGACTGTTGATTTAGTGCAGAAGTCCAAGAAAGCTGCACTGGAAATATAGCTACTGTGTTATAAAATAAAACCCACGACATCTTTCAGTCTTGAAAGGCACAGCTGAGACTATGTAGTCTGCATGCAGCAGTCTGTGCTCTGGCAGCAAATTGAAGCTAAGCTACATAAGAAATTATCTCTCTCTAGAAAACTGCAAAGAGCAGAGTCATTATAGATGCAAAGTTGGACACCCATCCACATTCTGTGAAGGTTGGTGTAGGCTTAGGAAGGTTAAGGAGCTGTTCTGTAGCTCAGTACTGAGACACTCTCCATTGTTCTCCACAAACAATTCTCCTTTCCTCATCAATTCCCACAGTGTAGCTTCAGCTGCTCCTCACACAGCTCTTCTAAAAGTTGGGATTCCCATTCAAAAGGGCTTATCTCTCCCTTCATTGAAAAGCAGGAGTTTCTGCTCAAGTATTAGGACAATTAAAGGTTAAATGAAATATCTAAGTCAGTTTGTCTCATAAAGGCACTGTGACAATAGATTTAGTAATGAGTGTGAAATGCTCAGATAATTTGGAAGTGGGAACTCTCTTCACGCTTTAACAGGTGTGTTTTAAGGCACCAACTCCACTCCAATCCCTTTAGGAGTCACACTTCCTTCAGACCTCTTTCCAGTCCTGTGTGAGCAGGAAACAGCCTATCCAGCAGTTATAACTCTGGCACTGTCTCCCCTTGACAGCTGATGCCATGGCTCCTTCTGAGCCAGACCAACTCCCTTTGGAGGCTTCTGGTCAAGGTCATGCCATGTTGGAGGGCAAAGGACTCCCTAATGCTCTTAATTGAACAAACCTCCATGAACTCTTTACCAGAGTAACACCTGGACCCGCTACTTGTTCTCATCTTGTAGAAACTACATATTGCTGCTGATGCATTTGTTTTAAGCTCCTGTGGCTCTCTGTATGTGCACAGTAACTGGTGCCATTATTGCTGGGCTGTGTAATTGCACAGTGGATCTCTCAGTAGCACTAAATGTATAATTATGAAGTTCTCCAAAGTAGAAGGACAAAACAACTGTTCAGTGTTTGCAGCCAATGGAGTTTTACTGTATGTGGTTTTCATACTGCTTGGTTTGCTGCCTACTTAACTTTCCATAAAGTGTAATTATTTTCTGGGTAGGGTTGGAAGACACATGGAGTATAATATATTAACTGCACTTCTTATTCATAAGGTAACAAAGGCTCTGCATCAAGTTAATGCCAACAGTTTCCCTTGGAAATAGCACAAATAATTTGTCACTGTTCATTACTCTCAAGCTACTATACCACTGCTGGCTTTAGGAAAGACGGTTTCTAAAATTATCCAGAGGAGCTGATTGCTGGTTTTGGTATTGTAATGTTTAAATGGACCAAAACAATTCAAGATCTATGCATTTAACCCAAGCAAATAGAAGTGTTTTGCTTTTGCATTTGTCTTTCTGGCATGTATGGATTGTTTTCTTTCTTTCTGAAGGATAAAGAACACCCAGTGGAATACAGAGAGCAGAGAGCCAACACAAGGCCTATGTTTAAGTGGGGTTCAGACATTTTTCTCTTGAGCAGAATGCAGTCTGACCTGAGCCTTTTACCAACGACAGGAATATTGGCTCTCTGAAAGCAGAAGCAGCAGCAGGAGTATGGCCAAATTTCATGAGAGGCTTTCACAAAGCAACTGAGGTTTCTTCCTGAAGGGACAAGCTGGACCAAGATAGGTAAGACAAAGCCTCCAAGGTCACACACAACAGCCTTGAGGTGAAAGAAGGAATGGATGTGAGGTTTCCTAAATGTTGTGGCAGCTCTAGGTTCACTTGTAAACTCTGTTTAGACCCTGTAGCCCACCCAAAACTCATTAGGATTTCTTGCCAAAAGAAGTGTGTGTTCCAGTGAGTCTGGATTTGTTCAACAGTCACTGGAAATTTTGATGCTTCCTTTGGAAACAAAACCATGTACTCTCCATGCTCAGTGTTTGCACTCAGAAGGGCTGGAAGGAGGAGAACTGGAGCAGCCACAGCTTTCACATTCACAGGTCTGAGGAAGTGGATTCACATGTCACTTGTGGTTTGTCTGGATTGTAAGAATCTTCCTTACAATTGAAATAGTATTATATCTAAATTCATAATTCTTCCCTTCCAATAAACCTCCCTACCTGTGATGGCTGGAGATTCACTCCCCTCCTCTTTCACCTTTGTGCATAACAGGTTTCAGATCCTGTGCTATCATGGGAGCAGATGAGAGGCCATTTGTGATGAGGAGATTTATTTCCTGCAATCTTGGAATGTTCTGTTAAGGACATAACATTTCTCCCTCTCCCTTTCCCAAGTGTGAAGGGATGGCTGGAGCCAGGGATCCTGCAGCTCTGTAGCAGATGCCATAGGTGTGCTTCTCTTTTCCCCCTCCCTAAATTTGGAGGTACAGACTTCAAGAAGAGAAGCAGGAGAGCTTTCCTGCATATCTGAACACAGATGGGAATTATTTTCCCAGCAAGCTCACTATATTTATTGTCTTGCAGAGAAAAATGAATAATACAAGACTGGATCTTCAGTCGTCAGTCTGGGTCCCATCCCTTTGGCCTTCTGACATGAAATAAGTGGACTGCTGAAATCTGGACACCTATTACAGTTGTATAAGTCCAGAAAACCATGGAGAAACTGAAGGAAATGGCAACTGAGTGTGAAGTGATATTTTATAGTACAAAGATAAATGCTTTGTTGGATTATACTGAGCTAGCTGGTACTGCTCCACTCCAGGTTTCCCCAGCTGCAGTGCTTGCCTTTGCTCTATTAAAGCACTTCACAATAATTCTGGAAGAAAGGGCTGTTATATAAAGAGATCCAATTTGAAAATTATTATCCTAAACAGTAAGCTTTAATTTTCTAAGCTGTCAATCTCCTCCATTTCATGTGTAAGGCACAAGAGAAAATAAAAAAGCAGGGTTTAGATCCTGTTTGCTAATTCTTTGCTTCAGAGATTTTTTTTTTTTAATAATACTCACTTTGCCTCTTTTTTAACTGTTTTTTTTTTTCCTTTATAAAGTATCTTCACTTTCAGAATTCTTCTCTCTTTTCCTCATCGTTGCTTGACACCTGAGTGCTCACACAAACAGACTCACTGTGGTGGTACAAGCTCTCTTTAGTAAAGCTTTGTTTCACTTTCAATGAACTACCCTTCCCCTATTTGAAGGGTTAAGCCTCAATTTGGTTAAGACAAGTTGATGACATGCTAAGCAGAGGCATACTGCAACTCTCCTAAAACTGCAGGAAATTCAGATAATAGACAGTAACTTCTCATTTCAAAGGCCTGCTAATATATTTTTTTATCCTGATAGAGATAAAAAGTAATTTAATTAGCTCTCTCAGCTTATCTGCCTTCCATCACACCCCAGTATATTGTGTAGGAAACCACAGCTTTATATACCACAGCACAGCCCCATCAATAGCAATTACAGTTCCTTCCTTGCCTGTCTGCAGTGTCTTTGTTCAGCAATGGGTCTGAAACACAGTCAAAGCTGAAGCAGCTACCAGCAATGGCACATGAGGACAAAAGAATATGAAAGCCTTAAGTATGATTCAATACCATAACAATGCTTCTCAACAGCATGGTGTATCAATAAGAAGTCCTTAAAATGTAGTTTAGAATGCTAAATAATAGCCTTAACCCCACCAATAATATATATAACAACACTGAACTGAACAAGTGCTAACTTCAATAGTTTCTAATTATATAGGTTTGTCTTTTCCCATTAAAACCACTTTTATTATAATAGATGATTAACTATTTTGCTTCAAAAATGATTTTTCCATATACTCCTTTGTTTTTCAAAATAGTCCTCGTTCTACACCTGCATTTATTATTCTTCCCTCCAAAATCAAATTTTATTTGAAAATAAAAATTTGTAACAATAATTTTTAAGTAATAATTTTTGTAAGAAAGCCATATCCAGATTGTATTTATGCATTTCTAATTCCTACAAACAATCCTTGTTCTGAGGCAAGAGTTCCTTGTGTCTGGTTGTTATTCTTTCTCAGGCATCTTAATTTCATATACTCTGTTAAATCCTAACTTTTGCTTATAAAAAGTGTACTTGGATTTGTACTGGAAACTCTGGATCTTCTCATAGTTTGGTTTCAGTCCTGAAGATTTCTTTGCTTAGGTAATTGTATGGGCTGGGAAAATTCAATTTCCATAAAATTTCTCAGAAATATTTTTCAGCTGTAACCTAGAGATGGGATTTGTCCAACCTTTGATATCAGACTATTAAGATGGGCCAAAAGGTAAGGTGGAGATGATGAGAGAATTACAGGAGTAACATAATAGAAGGTAAAAGAAATCCTGAGGAATGCTAGCCAAGTGATGCTTGATACAAGAAGCTATTTGAAAATAAAGACTAAAATATATTTGGGAGGAAATGGGCATGTAAGAAATTCCCTTTAACTGCATTAGTTTTTAGGCCTTTTCTATCAACACTTAACAACATATATTTCCCCCAGTTGGTTGTTTCCAAGCATTCCATCACACATCCTTTGCTAGGATAAATGTTGCAAGGGAAGATTCATCTTCATGTTACATGGCACAAAATAATCCCTGCTAGGCTCCACAAATCAATGGTTCCTATTTTACCTTGCAATGACAGATACACATTCAGTTTCCTTGCTGGCTAGAAAAGACTTAATGAGAAAACCATCTTTCCTGCTTAGCATGCTGAATAAACTGCTGTTTTGCCATGAGATTCAGAGGAAAACTGCTACCATTGCAGAACTTCAGTGGAAAAAAAAAAAAAGTGGTGAGCAAAGAGAAACTATGAAAGGCAAGGTCATTTGCAGACTGGAAAAATATTTTGTCTTGAAGCTGGAATTGTTTTTCATTAAAAAAAATATAATCAAACAGGCATAAGGCTCATTATTCTATCTCCTATTTAAAGACTTCAGGTACAGAAATTTCAGGATGTCTTTAGTAGAACTGCTAAATAATTTAAAATTGCATGTGTTCTAGTTCAGCATCTAGTACATAGGACTTTGGTCTTCTCAGGAATCTTCCAGAAATGACTAATGCCCTTGACCACCTCTGGAGACCATGGAAAGAGGGAAGAAGTCAAGGACAAAGCCTTGGACAAGCCAAGGACAAAGACAAGGACAACAGTTATACTCTATATACTGGAGATCATACTTCTCTCTTCAGTAAGAAAAAAAGCTATTCCTAAACATATTTGGAAGACCAAATCAGGCATGGACATGATGTTTATTTATCTGCTACTTAAAGACAGACAGTATGGGAGATGAATTCTTTTTTATACTGCTCAGTGACCAGATCGATGCAATCCAATCCTCCAATTGTGTCTCCCACAAATGCCATCATCATAGACAGAATAGCAGTAGCCACTGGTCTTTAGACCCCCCCATTGTATTACTATTCAGAAAAAAGCAAATAGCAAATCAAATTTTACACCAATGTTTAGATAAGATATACTAGGGTTTATATCCAAAGCCCCCAGACATCTAAGAAACACAGTGGAGAGGGTAATCCTCTCTCAGTGGGTCAGCAGACAGCCTGATTTACCAGCCAGGGAAAGTTTAGACTGCTTCAGCACTGTACAAATGGTACAACATCATTTGGGAATAATATTATCCCATGGGGAAATGTGTATCAGTTAAGAGCATCTATGACAGAATGACAGGTCAAATCAACTGAACCTGTGAAGCAAGATAATCATGAATATAATGAGTGCTACTGCTGCAAGGCTTTTGGCTGGTGCTGGTGCTGCACAGATCACACATCTCCCACATCTACCCCTGCCAGCCCTGGTTCCTGAGTCATTTCCCACGTGGAAATGATGTGATGTTTGCTGTTCTACAAACAGCAAAATTGTCTCCTTTAACCCAGAAAACATCTTAGTGCACTGTACCATTTCTGTGCTCTCTAGACTGAGTGATAAAACTTGTCCTTGTTTTTCTCAGGTTAGAGCAGACCTCAGGACATGCAGGATCTCAGGACACACAGTCAGGGAGATCAAGTTTTTCAAATTTGTTTTTAAATACATCTAAGGCAGACATGCCAAAAAGGGATTCTTCCCGTCTGCCTCTCACCTCAGTCACACAGACCTGACTTCCCTTTGGGCTGGCATTTACTTGCTTTGTTAAATGGTGAGTGCATGGTGCTGTGAACAGCAAAGGGATTATTTTATATTAAGTAATGGAGCTGTTTACCTCACTTGCAGCAGCATAATACATGACGTGAAGCAGGATAGCAGCTGAAGCATAATCCTATCTGTAAATTAGGGGAGGAGGTGGGAAAAGTATATATGATGAGCACCCCTTCCTCAGTAGCATGGTGGGATCACATGAAGCATAATGCAAAACCATATTGCTGGTGTCAAGATGCTCAAAGCCCACAAGGAATTTTTTAAATCACCTTTTCACCCCTGATGTCTAGAGTTTGCTTTACCTCCACTGTAAAATTGTGTAATCCCCAGGCAGAGCTAATTATACCTAGCTGATTGCACTACACGTGATCTATCTTATCAGCATCCCCTTTTTAGCACACCTCTCGTGCTGAAGTCCCAGGAAGCACCACAATTTCTGCATTGCATGACCCAGCTTCCTTTTCCACAGAGAGCACTATAGCAGTTTTAGAAGAAAATGGATGGAAAATGCTTTCAAAAATACATTTCTCTCCTGAAGCAGTAACATTTTGCAAAACAGTGTTTATATAATATTTAGGATTCAAATGCACTGAACTTAGTGTGAGTTATACTGTTTAACTTCAAAAACTGCTGCCATGAAGTGGGGCAAGAACTGTAGTTGTGAAAGGCAAATAGCTAAACATAACAGTGAAAAGCAGAGGAAGGAAAACAATGAAAAAATTGTGATTTTCTTTTTTAGTGCCTCAATAAATATGGGGAATGGAGCCAGGTGCAAAATCTGTTTGGTTTAAAATTTTTATTTGATAATATTTCAGGCATCGCTTTTCAAAAGGAGCAAGTAATAAAAAATGAGGAAATTTAATATCTTTTATATATATTAAAATTGGGAGCAATTAATTAGGTCTAAAATTGCCTCTGTAAATGTTCTCTTTAACCTAAAGGAGGTTTGCAGTACTGGGCTATAAAGGTCATTGGGGAGAGTAAGAACTAAGAATTCTCCTTTGAGCAACAAGGTCCTTAACTAATCCCAGATGCTACATGAACTGCTGTATAAGATGAGAAATAACCAAACAGGTGCTATGGCTGGAAGTGTGGGGTTCAGATAAAACAGTTGGAAGCTCTATTAGCTGCAACAGAGCAGATGCAGATGGTCAGGGTGCCTGCCTGAGCAGGAGCAAGATCACAGAATTACAGAACGGTGGTGGTGGGAAGTGACCCCCTGAGATCATCTGGTCCAAACCCTTGCTCAAAGCTGGGTCAGAAAGAGAAGTTTGGTAAACATCCACTTGGGTTTTGAATATCTCAAGAAGGGAGACTCTGAAACATCTCCAGGCAATATGTATAAGCTTACAGTAATTAATAAATAAATAATAAAAAATCATACTTATCAAGTGGAATTCATTATGTTTCAGTTTTTTCTCCACTGATCATCACTGAGAAGTCTGGCTCCATCTTCTTTAATCCCCACCACTAAGTATATCAAACGTGAGTACTTTCACCACTTCCCTTCCTGCACATTGGGAGGCTCCATTCTTGAGTTTGGAGGAAGTGATCCTTGAAAAATCAAGCAACTCCTCTTCACTTATCATCTCTTCCAGACAATGGAAAAGGGAAGAGGACCTAGAAAAGGGCAGCCTACTCTCTTCAAGTTCATGGTTGTGATTCTTTGTGTAAATACTCTCGGGGGTCCTGTTTTGCTTTTTTTGCAGTGTCTCTTCTGTCCTAATCATCTGTTCTCTTTGCTTGTCAACCTGATTTCCTACTTCTTCACTTGACTGTGAGTTGTCTTCCCATCCTCTGTCATTCCTAGCTGCCTTAAGGGTTTGATAGCCATATGCAAGGTAATTTATTTAATCAGTAAGCTCTTTAAAAAATATTAGTTCTTAATCAATGAATAATCGAGGTCCAAACATGCACACATTCTCTTGAATTTCATAAATGCCAGATTCAGCCACCTGAACAAAAAAATAGGGTAAGAACCATTCCTTATCCTTATTATTCCTTAAAGTAATTTTCTCCACTTAAAAATGATTATGTTTTGTTTGGTGAAGATGCCTTGCCATTGTATGCCTACCAAACCGTGAGAGACAATGAACCCAATTCTAAAAACAGTGTGATGCAGCTTTGGAAACACTGCTTAACTCATTCAGAGTTTTGGTTATGAATGAGTTCTTGCCCACTTTTCTTGTTGTGAAGAACCCAAAACACATCCAAACCAGAATCATACATGCAGTGAGCTCTTCCTATATGCAGCTTTCTACATGTGGACAACTGAGTGGTTATGTTGCAAGCAATGAAAGAGAGATGACTGAAAAACTCCAGTGTCCCGGTCCAGTAGCATTCTGCTAAGAATGAGGTTATTCACTTTGAACATGAAAAATGAGGAGGAAGCTTTTCATATGACCTTACAAGCTCCTCTGGGTTAGCTAGAAGTCAGTTCTTGTAGTGTCTCTTGCAGATGACTGCCCAAATGGTTCTTGGGAAATATATGCAGTTTCTTGCACTGCATGTCCTTGCATTTGTCAGCTATTGTCAAAATCCTAAAATATTAATACATTTGTGCTCTGTTAATTATTATTCTTTAATTATTTATAGAAATCTCTATCAATTCAGCTTACTGATAAAAAGGACAAAAAGATCTTCCTTGTGCTGTGCTTTTAGCCAAGTCGAACAGATAAAAAAAGGTGCCAAGGGCAGAATAGAAAGGAATTATTTCTCATCAAGTCAGATGCTGAATGAAAGCTGAAAGGAGTACAAGAAAAATGAGAATCAGGCCACATGAGAATCAGGCCATGGGCTAACTTCTTCTGACAAAGGTATTTGGTGGCAGAAATTTAACTTGGAAACAGCTTTTACTCCCCAGATAGTAGCTCAAGACTATTGCATTCTTGGTTTCTCTGTCAGCAATTTCAGTATGCATGGGAAGCTCAAATCAAGATAGGAGAGTGAGAATTTTAACATGTTAAGAACCATAACACTGATTCTTCATATATTAATATATGAATATTAATACAGAATACCCCAGAACTAACCTCACCTGGTTCCATATTTGCCAGATCGTGCCAAGGAGGACAGCCATTCAAAAATAAACCTGAATTACATTATTTTCTTTACACTCTTTCTCCTCCTTCTCCCAACTTTCACTACAGCAAAGGCTGCTGCCAGAAATCAAGTGAAGATCAATAACATAAAAAGAAAAATGGCACGGAAAGAAACCAAGAAACTGGCAGGTAGAGAATAATTGTCCCCATGGTGATACCTTCACATCTTTCAGCAGTTTAGGAATTCACTGAGCTGGAGATTGCACTTAAGCCAACATTATTGCTTTAAAAGTAGCAATCATTTTTTATTGCTTTAATCATTCATACATTAAAACCCCATGGACTAAGTCAAGGATGGTAGCAATGATTGCCTTTTGTGGAGATGCAGCAACCACAAGGAAGTGTACCTCAGTCCCCAGCAGAAAGGAAATACTTCAGGTTAATATTGATGTGAAGCCTTTTAGTGATGAAAAAAAAACCTGTGTTCTGCTAGTTCACAAATTCTGTGACTGTTACAGGAATATAACACAATGTTTAAGCAGCATATAAAACAATAGCAGGATACAACACATCATTATACACAAAATATTTGGAAGAGTATGTGAAAGTGCTCAAATCCCTTCCCTCCCACTATACACTCTGTTCCAGTCATCATCATAAAGATATTGACTGCATTTTTTATAAGTGCATTTGTGTTTGCGCAATAATCTAGACCACATTTCCTTCTTAACACTGTGTGCAGGAGAAAAGTCTACAGAAGTCCCATGCTGCCTTTATCAGGCCACGTCAAACTGCTGAGAGGCCAATTTACAAAATTTATCAGCTCAAAAATGGATGTATTATGCAAATTTCTACATACTAATTTAAATAAGTATTGTGTTAACAGCATCTTTCTTTTCTTGAAAACATCTCATGTCAATGTGATTCCAGATTGCTGAGTACTGACACTACCCATGTTAAAGAATATATTTTTAGCTTTTCCACCCTCCTACCATGAAAGAGGAGGACGATTTTGAGATAATCTTGTAGTTATACTTCAAATCCTTTTGTAATCCCTCAAAAATCTTAGCATTTAAGGTGTTGTGCTGTGTGCTACTAGTAGTGCAAGAATTGAAATGACCAAATCTCTGTGTTTCAAATGTATCCAACCAGATCCTGCAACAAGCTTGTTATGGAGAGTTGGATCAATATGGTACTATCCTCCTTAGGCCAATTGGCTCATAACCATCTCTCTATTCAATATCTCCAAATCTATCAATCATCTATTGTGATGATCAGAGCACTGGAAAACCCCTCTTTTGAAGACTGAGAGAGTTGGGGTTGTTCAGCCTGGACAAAATGCCGTGGAGATTTTATAGCACCTTCCAGAAAACAGAAGGCTCTAGGGAGCCCTGACAGCACCTTCCCGTACCTAGAGGGGTCTACAAGAGGGCTGAGAAAGGACTTTTGACACGGATGTGTAGTGAGGGGACAAGGGGGAACGGCTTTAAACTAAAAGAAGGGAGATTTCAATTAGCTATTAGGAAGAAATTCTTTATTCAGAGAGTAGTTAGGCATCATCACCATTCCAGAAGTTGTGCCTGCCCCATTCCTGGAAACATTCAAGGACACATTGGTGGTGGTTTGACCAGCATGGTTTAGTGGAAGGTGTCTCTGCCCACGGCAGAGGATTCATAAATTGATGGTCTCTAAGGTCCCTTCCATTAGACATTTCTGTGTTTCTATTTGGTTTAGAGAAAGGAGAGGAAAAACTAAATTTTCACCTATATTTGATGGACTTAAGAGAGACAATTCAGATCTTTAGACCTTTACATTTTAAAGTACTCATATTTGATGAGATAACCACTTGTAGCTAAACTGTTCAATAAAATAGAGGACTTAGAGCAAAAAGCCAGAACAAAAGTTGCCAGCTAAGTGAGTCACCAGTAGGTCAGCTTCAAAATATGATTTATTTTCCAGTTTGGATCTGTAAAATAAGTTCTTTCCTTTAACCAAATGGCTTTTCTAGGCTAATTCAAGCATTCCCTCAGATAGACAGCGTTTCAAATTATATATTTAAACAATTGTAAAGGCATAGCTATACAGTCCCTTTAGGCATAGCTATACAGACACTTTGATAAATAATTCAAATATAGATGTGCTTTTGTATCATCTCAATCTTTTTTCAACCAAGTGCACTGTTGTAGAGCTTTTTGCTTTTACTCAGTATATCTAACACTTCTGGATCAGTAATTTGTTAAAATAAATAAATTATTCCTAGGACAAATACTGTTGTTTGGTTTTAGGATTTTTTTACATTTTTTTCAATAGGAACTATTTTTATTTTTTTTTATTGAACTTGACAACAAGAGCTGCAAAGTTCTTTTAAGAGTCAAGACTCAGGTTCTTTTTTCCTTAAGTTCTAGCAGACTCTTCACTTTTTCTTTTCCAGAGGCAACAGATAATAACTTCCCTAGGACTTTGGCTATCTCCCAGAATAAAGGAACAGAACTGTTCTTAATTGCATTTATCTGTGCATACTGTCGGTATTGATTTTTTTTTTCCTGATAAATTGTGGAATGAGACTTTCAAGTAAAGCTACACACCTTCTTCAGAGTTCCTGATCCAGCTGGGAGTTTTATCAGAAGCTACCCCATGTGAGAATACTGACGGTATTAAGGATTAATACTGTTTAATTTAATAGTAATGACAGAATTAATTAAGTGTTCTAAAACAATTAAAAGTATTCATTTGTGGAGAAAAAATTATTATGGGAGGAAAAGAAAAAAGGTATCTAGTTACCTACCTGCAAAAGCTCTTCATTGCTCTTTGAGATCATACGTGTGTTTGGAACTTTGATGCTCAAATTGCCATTGCAAATCTCACAGTCCCACATGCTCAAGAATTCCTATTGCAACTTCTGTCCTGTTTGTTTTTTCTTCTCTCAACATGACATATGGATGTATTGTATACTACCTCCTTTCTGAACACAAACATGACACCTGACATCTTCCATGGTCATTTCTTATTGATAAACCATGTTGCTTTTTGACTTTGTTGCTTTTTGTCACATTGAGTCTTATATAATAATCTCTTAATTATCTTCACTTGCAAAGTCCTTGTTTATCAATTCTTTAGTATCTTCAAGTTAATATTTGCCTTTATTCTAGTTATCAACTTTGCATTCTGTATTACTTTTAGCTAAAATTCCTGTGGGTCACCACATCAAATACTTACTGAAAGTGCAGAGTACTTGTATATATTCCCTTTGTCTTGAAAGTTGATAAACTTATTAAAGATACAAATCATATTAGTGCCATGTGATTCCTAAAATTTTTCCTATTTATTCATCTGAATGGGATTAACCTATTAACAGGGTTTAAGTTTTTAAAAAATCAGAATACACAAGCATGTATGCACAAACATATATACACAACAAAATACACAAACATGGTTTTTCTCTAGAAAACCTGCATATATGTACACCCCAATTTGCCTCAGACAAATGTCACGCAAGGATTTAGGCCTCAGAAATATGACAATCCATCAATTTTTATGAAAACTGGTAATATGGATATGCAAGGAAATCTAGGGAAAGTACCATGTTACTGCATCAGCTTCCCCCAAAAGTATCTGTTCTGTCCATGGCATCACACATGCTGAAACTCATGTTCCAGCAAAACTAACTGCACCATGTTTGGTGCCCATGAGTGTGTTGAGAACCTTCATCACAAAGAGATACTTGAGTCATTCTACACCTGACTTCTCCTGAACTCAGCTGCTGCTCAGGCTACCCAAACAATGCATTTGTCCTCATTTGCCTTTGGAAATCAAGGCACTTACTTTCAGCATAATTTTTTTTCATTCAATGAAGTTGGATGAATTTGCAATCCCATCACTAATATTGAAGTGTGTGCGTGATCTATAATCCCATCATTATTGACTGCAATACTGTCATGTTTTGCTATGTACTGCCACAGCAATCTCCCTTGTTAAAAAATGCCTTTAATAATGTGATCTCACGTGGCATCAAAGGCTCTTCAATGTGTAAACAACCGGTTTTATGGATATAGAAACAGACATCTCTGATTTTCTTTTACATTGACAAAAATATTTCCCTCAGCCATTCCTTAGACAGTCAGGGAGCTGGACTCAAATAATATTCATTTATTCACTTGTTCTCCTCTAAACTTTCTATATCTTCATACCTTTTAAAGGACTGTAAGTAGAATTTGTATTCTCTGATGGAAATCCT
This sequence comes from Cinclus cinclus, assembly GCF_963662255.1. Lineage (NCBI taxonomy): Eukaryota > Metazoa > Chordata > Aves > Passeriformes > Cinclidae > Cinclus > Cinclus cinclus. The sequence continues at coordinate 38,530,262 of NC_085047.1, forward strand.
AATGTCGCATATTATTCAACAGTTGGTTATTGCTTTAAAAAAACATTACAAAAAGTTTAGAGAAAGCAGAAAGAGAAAGAACAAAAAATCCCCTCATGATCCAATTTAATCTGCAAGTGACATTTAAATAGGCAAAAAAAGTGAAGATATTATTTGATCAAGATTCAGAGATGATTTATTACTTTTCTTGTGATAAAAGCCAGAGGCTTTCAGCATGTATGAATGCTCCATTGTGCTGGATGCTTTACATAGCATACTAAATTTCAGGCCCCTTCACTGTTCCATATAAAGTATTTTTTAGAAGATAACATAAAGATCATCCAGATTCTTAATCCCTCTGCCATCAGCAAGTATCTTGAAACACTACTGACTACTTCAATTTTAAGACTCCTCTTATTAACAAAGAAATGGCATCTAATAAAAGAAATAAGATACTGACAGAGGAAAGAATGAGTATAAATGAAAGAACCATATAGGGATCTCAGTACACAAGACACTGGCATTCTTAACTCACATCAGACAATTTAGACACCCAAATGTGAACCTGAAAGCTACATCTTTTTTTTTTTTTTCACAGCCAATGACAAGAAATCAGCATATCGAGACTGAGTCATTTAAGGAATTTCAGTAATTTCAACTCTGGAGTGATGTATATTACTCCATACAAGTGTCCATACTTTTTCATAAATCAAGCCTAAAATGACTAGCTGAGATTAAGGGTATTTCCCAAGTAATCATTATGCATGATGAAGCCCTGCTTTCTTGGAGATGGCTTAAAACTTGCCTGCTGGTGGAAAGCAGTGAATAAATTCCTTATTTTTGTTTTGCTTGTGTGTGCAGCTGTTACCTTTAATTTTTAAATTGTTGAATGAAAACCCACAAATTTTCTCATTTTTACGCTTCTGATTCTCTCCCACATCCCACCTGGGGCAGAGAGGGTAGGGAGCAAGTGGCTGTGTGCAGCTGAGCTGCCCACTAGGGCTAAACCATGGCATAATACATACCACTTCAATAATGAAGCAGTTATTTCTTGGCTAACACACTAACAACAGCTAAAATGTAAGGAGCTCCTAGCCTAAGCTTTGGTTCATCATCCTAGTAAGTTAGTCTTTGATGGCCAGGCAAGCATGAACCAGGAGAAGGGGTAGCCTCTAGTTCTCATTGAATTGCATTTTCCCATGTTTCTGAGCTTCCATCTTCTACCAACTTTGTCAGCTCCTTGTGTTTCACTTTGGGATCTCGTATTTTGCAATTCTGATGTTTTCTGTCTTGAATTCTGCAATGTTCATCTCAACAATTTCTCTCTCTAATTTAACTTCATTGTCTTCCATGGGTCAGCTCTAGAGCCTTTCTCACAGTTCCTTTTCACAGTTTAGCTATTTCCTTTGAAGTCTGAGCCAAAATTGCACAGCTCAGCCACATCAGACCCCAGCCTTGGATCTTTAGACCACAGAAACAAAGCCATAGAAAGATGTAAAAGGTTACAGAGTGTTTACAGACTGAAGAATACAGATAATTTATAGAAGAATATTGAAGGGGAAAATTTTCAGGGGCTATGTAGAAGTACATGTGGTGTTTCTCCTATCCGAACACAAATTTGGTGACAGTGAGAATAAGAAAATTGGGAAATGTAATCTGTTGAGGATAAGGAATAGCATCTTACATAGTTTGAGATGGGAGAAAAATCAGCTGATGCTACCTTCCACAATGGTAAGAGATTAAGAGATAAAAAAAGAAAAGAAGGAAAGATGCAGGAAAGGGTTTAAAATTGTAAACAAAAGGAGATTTTTTTTTTCTATGAAAGTGAAAATCAAATGACAGAAAAAAAAAAGATAAAAGAATATATGGTCTGGGTAGAATATGACCTTTGCTTCAGTGCAGTGAAAGTAAGGAGGGTCAATGAAAAACCTGTTGCAGTGGCAGGAAAGCAAATGCCTGAGAGACTTTGCCTACAAACAAAACATAAGTCTTACAGGTGCCATGGAAAAAGTCATCAACATAGAGAGAGAGAGGCCTTTCCAAAAAGAAATCCACATACTGGAGTCATTGGCAGTGGAAATAATATTTTAGAGTGTGTGTGCTACTGACAAAAAGTAAATAAAGGACAAATTCAGTAAGGTAAACGATATCCAGATACTTGTGCTGATTTTGTGCCAGAAGAGAATATTTGTGAGGAGATACTCTAATGACAACCTGAAAACAAGCACTTTTCCTTAGGATACATTTAAATTGTAATATTGATGTGTGATAAGAGTTGCATTTTGCCCTTATGCAGAAAATGCTTATGAGCCTGCCTAATCTCAAACATGTTCTTATATATCCCATGGCACTGTAGTCAGCAATCTGCAGCAACTTGTCTTGTGACCCAGATCTGGAATTAAATGTCTCTGAGGTGACAACTTCTTGTTAATTTAAAGAGAGTATATTGGGAGGATAGTAGCAGGAATAAGCAAAAAACTGCAGAAGGAATGGACAAAATCAGGGCTTCCAACCCAGGAAAAAATTAATATCCTTTATTCATTCTCCAGGTAGTACTTCTGCATCATACTTCATTACTGCCTGATTAGTATTCTTTTATCATGCTTTATGAGAGAAAATATCATGTAATTATAGTTTAGCTGCATTAGTGAAAAACAAAAAAAAAAGAAAAGGAAAATGATAAGATTCAATTAAAAAATATGCTAATTTGATCGGATGGAAAATTGCTTATGCAGCGTACAAACTTATTACTAAGATATATTGGCTTTCCATAGGAAAAGTTTCACAATGCTTATGACCATTTATTTTGCAGTAGTTCATTTCCCAACAAGGAACAGTCAAAGGAAAAGTTTTCTCTTCTAAAAGACAACACCTGACTCAATTTATTATCAAGTTCAATGGAATCAGTTCCATTCAAACAGTTCTAAAAGAGATCCTGGACTGGCAGTTTGGATATGTTTACCTGCCGTGACACAGAGATACTGGAGCTCGTTACCGACAAGCTGGTTTGCCTTTTATGAGTAGGAAATATAACATCCATAGGGACAAGCCTTATTTCTTGACAGCTCTGCTGAGCCCACGCTGAGCACAGAGCTAATTTGGCTCTACTACATCTCTTTCCTTAGGTCTCAGAAGATTTAGGAGCTTTTCCTTGCAGCAGGTTCAGGCACCACACTTGTTTGACTTGTTTGATGTACTTGGGGGATTATGCATACTATTTAGTTGTGTTGCAGTTTTTAGGCTTTTTTTCCTGTTTATAAGTGAATTGATGTAGACCTACCAATAACCCTGGTCTGTGATCTTGATCATTCAGCCTTACATAAAAATGCGGTAACAATCTCTGAAACAGCTGCATACTCAGAAACACGCATAATATAGACACCTTGAATAACACTGAGGTACTTAAGGCCAATAAGAAGCAAGACAGCATGAAAGATTATTACATTATGTTTTTCTTTAATTACTCGGTGTTCTGTAATTCATACTTTACATTAAATTATTTTAAAATATGGTTTTGTAGAAACTTTATTTCCATTGATTCATAGCTTATGCCTGGATGTCAGCATGCCTTAAATATTTAATCCAGGATGTATTGTAGCCTGCAAAAGAAATAGAAAAGTACGACTTGAGCAAAACATAATTTTTCAAAAATCAAAATTTAACATTTCCTACTCTAATACTACTTCCTACTCCTCCTACCATTTCTGGGACATGAAAAACAAAGGAATGGAAGACAAAGACTCTGTAGTTTTTCTCTCAATGAGAAAACTCATACTAAGGCTTGTCACAGCAATGACATACCATCAAGTGAAAGCATATAGCAATGTCCTGTGTGAGTTTCCACTTTGCACAATACACCTAAGTATCAACACCACAAAAAATAAAACCATGCAGACTTACAAATCAATCACTGCAGGCCACCTGAAAAGAAAAACTTGACCTAATCTCTGTCAGCAAATCAGGAGAGTATGGATTGGATCGAGTGGCACTCGAATCCATTCCAAAAGACCTGGAAGACCAGGGTCTATAGCACTTCTGTGACAATGAGAACTTGCTTTAATGATCATCTATGTATCAGAAAGAAAGGAGATTTAATCTTAGTTTTCCAGGAAACTGCCTTAACTTCTAGGCCACATTCCAAATTTTGGTTTATAAAACCTGACTCTTCACATGAAACAATTTGCAGAGTGCAAACAAATTTGTGCAAAGTGTCCAGAGAACTAAAATACCTTTAACTGACAAATGGATTAATTTATGTGGAAAAGTCCAGTACTAGTCCAACTCAGTAGAATATATCTCATTTAACACAAGATACCTGAGATCTCAATGCTTAATCTAAAGCAATGCCCCTCTAGAGTTACTGCTGAGAGTATTAGTTTCAGAGGGCAATTTTTCCTATCCAGCTCACACACTCGCTGCACAACATTGTGAATATACCTTGAAGTTCTTTTCAAATAGCAGAGAGTCATTCAGACATGTCTTCTGTTGGAGACTGACAATAGGGAAAACAAATAGCACACAATGATTCTTATTGCTGTGCACTTTTAATGCTAGAACCAGTAGTTTATTTGTCATTCAGGCTCCTTCTCCACCTGCTACAATTCTTGGACTCAGGAATACAAAGGAACAAGATGATCAGAACCAGAAAGAATTGAGCCTGAGCCACCTTCATGTTGGGAGGGAAAAGCTGAGGTGACAGACCTGGAGGAGAAGGGAAGCAGCCATCTGCAAACCTGCCGTGATCTTTCAGGGGCTATTATTTATTGCCTGGAGTTCCCCAAGCTGTCAATTCTTGCTGCTCATCCATGAGATTGCCAGCAATGCCAGGTACGACCTCGAAAATGTCAAGAGTGACCACGGACGTCTGGAGTTGAGGACAAGGCACCTCCAGTTTTTCTGAATTGCTGTACATTCTTTCTCTCACAGACCTGCTGTGTTAGTAGGATGAACAGGTTCCTTCAACATTCTCATCTGAATTTGGCAAATATTTGTTTCAGTTTCTGATAGATTACAAAGGAAAGGCTATTTCTGACAAGTAGTTGAAGTTTGCGCTGCAACTGGCTGTTCTGGTGGAGCTATCGGATGGGACAATCATCCTAAATTCAAATAGATTTTGAAGATCTCTCTGCTACAGGTCAGCCCAAAAATCCAAATAAGGATACTTTAAAACACTTGCTATAATTAGCCTCCCACTGCTAAGTCGGTATATCTGTTTGAAAAATGGAGAACAATGGGCTCAATGATTTTTACATGATCAGCAGGATTAAAATTTGTCTATATGCTCTTTTCTATCAAATTAAGTGCAGAAATGTGATAAGGTTACTGTACATTATTCCCATCAACATAATTCTTAATAGGAAGGATTTCACTCATTATTTGTAGATTGCTGATTTACAATTATATCTTAATTGACTTGATCACCAACTTGAACACTTAATATTACAGTATCATTAGCCCATTTATTATTCATCTAAATCATACAATTACAGCAATTAAATTGGTTGCCTTTTAAACACTTGGTTCAGTGATCTTTAATTAGACATCTATGAGTTGAATTACATGGAAAAGGTGCTAAATGTTAAAAACTATAGTGAAGGGGTTTATTTTCCATATTATATGGGACTGATTTAGATAAATGTCATATGTATTAAAACATGTTTCCTCCTAGATACTTTCTGGTTACCTAGTGATTCAGGGACTATATTCTAAATAGCATGGTAGGAAGATTCATCCTTTTAAAAACCCATTATAGGCTACAACTAAAAAGACCATAAACATAAGGAAGCAATTCAAATCCAGAGTTTAACTTGCAATATAGTAAATGGTTGGTGTGTTTTTCCTGTCATTCATTTTCACAGAAGAGAAAATCTTGGTTTCACATTTACAGGCTAGATGTGCATCTTTAGACCCTGCCTTCATTCTCCCAGCTCTTTGTTTCCATGCATACTATTCTCCTGTTCTACGAAATTAATTTTTATTGTGCTAGGCAAGAATTTTTGGTTTAAATACATCCGCAAATACACCAGCTCAGATTTCCTCTCAGTCATAAGGCCAGATTCAAGGTACATAGAATGAAGCAGAAAACACAATTATTCTTCTGTATAAATTCATTATTTGTTTAAATTTGTCTTAAATTCTGAATAGAGCTATAAGCCCCTAATCTCTAGGAAAATAGTAGAACTGCAAAAGATTGACGGAAGAATGATCAAAGATCTGTACCTTTGTTTCCTCCCATATGAGGATGAATGGAGTCACTAAGGATCTCCAGCCTGGAAAAGAGATGATCCAGAGGAGATATACTATAGCTCTGTAAAATCCTGAAAAGGGTAAAGAGGGTGAATTAAAATTTGCTATTAATTTTGCCTCCTAATATAAGAAGAATAGTAGGAGCTGTAAGTCAATGTTCTTTGAAGCAAGATGCAAAAACCAAATAACCAAGTAACAGAGAAGTCAGGATGCATCACAGACTTCCTACTTTGTCCAAATAGATTGCTCCAAGGAGGACAGAGACATAAGGCATCCAAAACATATTTCAGTGTTTCTTAGGAAAAATGTTTGCTTTTGTTTACTTGTTGTGTTTTTGGTTTTGTTTTGTATTTTCATTTTTTTGGTTTAGATTGTGTGTAAAACACAATTTTGTGGAAAAAACAGATTTTGTGGAAAAAATATTTTAAAATTTGCCCATGAAAAATATTTAGCTTTCTACATTGCATAAAGACAGACCCCTCTTCCAGCTTCTCCAGTTTCCTCCAAAGTCTTTTTTTCTTTTCCATTGGATTCTTTGGCAAGGGGTTCGATATATCTGCTGCCCTTTCATGAATAAACACTTCCTCTGGCTTGTTTTGCATCTTGCTTCAACTAACTAGTCAGAAGAAGGACACAGAAAAAATAAAAAACCTTTCTGCTTAAAGTTTATGTAGTACAGAAAAAATTATTAAGAACATTCCCATTCCTTAATCAGAATCTATGTTTTCTGATATTTTGCTGCAAATTCAGCATTTCCTAAGTTCTGGAATGCTGAATAACATGATAGTCAAGAGATATATGGTCAACTACAAGCTAAGATAGTTTCAGTATTTGATTTCCATATTAGCTTGAATGGTGTACATAGTCTACTGTGTCACATGGGGTAGGGGATAATATTTCACTGTTTCCCATGGACATGAGAGAACAGAAATCCTTAATGAATAAGAAGTCTCCAGGTCTTATGTTGATGATCACACAAATGCTTAACGGGATAATAAAGCATTCTGGCTATGCTCTCTTAATGAAGCCATTAGTAATTAAAAAATGTCAATGGTGAACTTTAAAGAATTAATCGAAATAACAGTAGTAAATTTCAGAAAATCTTTGAAAACATTCTCAAACTGCAAAATGAAGAGTATCAAATCATTAACAGGGGAGTTAATTAGAAGTGATGCAATAATACAGGGAACATGATAGGTGAGATCATTATATGGAGTCTAGTGATATAAAGGTTCTCAAAATCAGGTTAATCTCTCTACTATTTTATGATAAAAGGGAAAAAAAAAACCTGCTTCATTACATTTCTTAACTAAGATTTATCCAGTAGTACAACAAAAACTGATAGATCATAAGAGTAATATCTAAGATTAAGGAGCATTTCTAAGAACCTCAGAGTAATTCAAGCTGTATTTCAACTAATGACACATTTCCATCTCTTCTTTCCCCATCATCTTATAAGATTCCTCTATGACTTGGGATGGTATTCCCTACTGATATCCCTATATATACTGATATTTTAATATCGGTATAGTTTAATATAATGATAGTAAAAAAAAAATCGAAATTTTGAATGCATTTATTTAATCCTTATATTTAGACATTTTTCCAGTTATAAAAAGCTTCTTCAAGCAACATACCACATAAAACACTTCAGTATCTGTAGATTAATTCAAGAAAATACTAAAATATCAACAGGTTATATGCTCTTATTTTTTTTTTCAGAAACCCATATTTTTACTACCCACTTCTTAACTCCCCTGCTGATGTTTCTACCAGAGGATAATTTTCACCTTAAGGCCTATGTAGATATTGCAATTGCCCTGCAGAAGTGCCTTTCTCTCTCACTTCCAAGCTCCCTATTAAGATATGGGTGATTCCATTCCAGTTTTATGTACCTTTTCACACATCTACTGTCACCTGAAAAGAATAGAAACCTAGAAACTATTCTTTACCTAAAATATCTCAATAGATGACTTGCTTAGGCATTTGCATATATTTACTTGGTTTTCTCTAAATCTCAGCTGCAGCTAAAACCATGTAAAAGTATAAGCTTCCTTAAACAGTTTCTCTATACAGCAAGATTTTCTGTGAACTGAGATCATTGTAACATTTCATCTTTCAGTCATCAGCGTAAGGATTATTAGGGATGAACTGATAAGAGCACTAGTGTGCTCCTATTTGAAACCAAAATGAGCATGTAGGCTTACTTCCAGCATATAGCTTTTTGACAGTGGTCCTGCCATCATTCTGAGCTTCTTTGTATTCTATCTAGGACCAACAGCTGTGTTTATTCATTTGCCTTCTGTTGTTCAGGGGTCACAGTGACAGGATGGTAGTTCCATCTTTAAGTATTGTTGAAGATTTAAACTACAAAAGTAAAGGTCTCAGGTCCCTGCTTCCTTCAAAGGACACAAACTTTTGGGAAGCTCTGGAGATGAAGGATAACTAGGAGGCCATCATTAAAGGGTATGGCCTGGAAAAGCATAACCTGAAGCTAGGTAAAGAGCAGAATCTGAAATCTTCTCCTAAGAAACTAAGAATGTGGTGTGCAGTAGTCCAGTGGTGTGCAGTAGTCCAGTGGTGTTCCTGCTGCCTGTCCATAGTGTGAACCAGCAAGTACAACTTCTTCATGTAACGTGGTGTCCCTCATCAAAGGATAATCAGGCTGTCAGCTCTAATAAAGAAGCAAAGACCTCAGAAATCTACTCAAGCTAATGCTCATTCGTTGTGCAAACTTACAGATGGATATCGCAGGATTCCCTACTACATTTAACATTTCTTGATATCTGTCCCCCCCACACCTGTTTAAAAGCAGTCTTCAGTCTCTCACAGGGGTTTCAGTTAATACTTTGTTTCTGGTGTCCTTATCTAATCATGTGTACTTTTTATTTCCTACTATGATTCATGGGAAATATTTATGCTTCAGTTGCTGGATTTTCATGTTCAATGAATAAAAGCTAGTGTCCTTTGAGTGACCTCATGTCCTCTCTACCCTGCCTCCACGTGATAAAAACAGCTACCACTCTGCTGGACTCACAGAACAACTGGATGAGATGCTTGCTTCCAGGAGGCTACTCCTCTTTCACTGACTTTCCCAGCCTCCTTCATTTTACAGCTTCCACTTTCATACTGGCAGAATAAGACTGGGCTGGTCTCTTGCCTCAGTCAGAAAAGTAGTTATCCTTCTCCAGGGGTGCACAAACATATGACTTCACTGATGGATAACACAAATGCATAACTTGAAGTTTCCCCTGTCCTTGCAATTCTAGTTTCTGTATCTTCTGAACTCTCATAGTGATTAAATGGTTTCAGTGTTATAATGGTTCAAAAAGAGGCAAAATGGAAGCACTAAGCTACCCCTTCCACGCTGCTTTCCCTAAGGAATGCCTGAAGTCCTGTCCCCCAACTGATTGTAACACAGAACACCTCTGAACTGGAAGTGCAGGACACCTCCTGCTGCTTGCAGCCACTGCTAGACAGACTGATGCACGTAGACTCCTTCCATGCTTGCACATCATTTGAAAAATGACCAGCAAAAGGGTTCCTCACTCCTGTGTGGAAGAAGTCACAGTGCTATCTTCAGGCTGACCTCTGCTGTTGCCCCTGCAACAGCAAAACAAATCATCCTCTAACTTATTGTGGTGTTTAGTGGTATGTAAAAATGGACAATGGACAAGACTAGCATTTTTATTTTTCTCTGAGGATACCTGAACTAGATATCACTCAATATCTTTGTGTGATCCAACAAAGTAGAGGGAAAAAACAAAAGGAAAAATATATTGAAAACTTCACTTTTTAAATTTTGAAGATGGAGTCGGAAAGAGAAGGGCATTAGAGTTTAAGTCTTTCTTAAGAACTTGTAGACATGGTCTTTGTCACAGCCACCAATTTGGCTAAGAAAGAGCAAAGAAGGATCTTGAAGTGGTGTCAGTGACCAAACATAACTTGGAGAAATTTTCAATATCATATAAATATTTAACCAGAGTACCTTTTCCCCCATCCCTCTTCACCCCACAGCTCTGAGTAGTGACACTTTCACCAGTCTCAGAGATACTTCCTACACCATCCACCTAGCTGTGGGAGCATCATTTCCTTCCACATGGCATTTCATACAGAAGCTTCTGCACTTTCATTTTGGAATTTCTTGGCCAGTGAAAAACAATGTTTTCTCCCAAGGCTTTGCAATCCCCATGGTTTCTCAACAGGGGCTAGGAAAGGAACAAACCAACATCATTCAGCAGACGAATAAATATAAATTAACAGAGCAGCTACAAGGTGATATTAAAGAATAATTTCAATAAAATTCAAGGTTGACCTCAGGTATTTTCTTCTGGAGTCTTTCCAATATCATCCACATTTCATCACAGAAAAATCTCACAAGACCAACAAGAGAATAGAAGGTGGGAAAGATCGCTACTGCTACCTTACCTACCTGTCAGGCAATCTGTGTAACAAAAGTCCCTGCATACTTTGAGGAAAATCGGTGCAAAATAATACCCTTCATTATTGTCCCAGTAGATGGGCCCTTTAGAATAAAGCCGAGGACTTGATTCTAAAACCTCTTTGTTAGGTTTATTTTGTTGGCAAGTTTCTCACAACAGTTATCTTTAGCAAGCCAATACAGGCTGTAAGCACAAGATATAAATGGCCATAAGCCCACCTGCCAAGGTAGCAATTTTTAGAAGTTTTTGTTGACAAAGGTTTCAGAGTGTGTTAGAGATTACTCAAACAGCTTTTGGCTGTCTAGTTACAATTACAGCTCTCCACTGTCTAGTTCTCAATAGTAGGCTGATCAATACAGTTTTGTTTATGCAAATATCTGAAGATATCTGAGGACAAAGCATCATCTGTATGGTAAGAAAAATCTATTGGACAGTTCAATACCATGCCTGGCCATCTGTGGAACTTCATGCCATTGTTTCATTCTCTAACCCTCCATTCCCCCTCTCACATTTTATTTAATCTCTCATTCTGGAGAGTTCTTTGTGATGGACTGATGGTGTGACCAAATAATGCCTAGTAAAACAAATTTCCTGTCTTGTGGAAGTCTCAGGACACTATTTTAATATACCAAGCAATAACTATGGAATTTGTTTTTATCAATGGAAATTCTACTTCTACTTTTCATATTTCCCATGATAAAGATTGCATGTTTGTAAGTACCTCAGTGATTTTTCACACAAAAGCTGAAGAATAATATCTAAACTCCTATCTAACATATGTTTTTTTTAAAAAAAATCCTAATTCCATTAATTCAGCTTCATTGCCAAATTTTGAAACACAGTACCAGAATTTCTTTCATTCTTCATTCTATGCACTCTTGGAAAAAAACTGTTTGTGCACTTAAATACTACTACATAATTTGTTAGAGGAGTTTTACAGGTTCTTTTGAAAGTGTGACCTTTAATTCTGATGTGCTTTGGAGAAAAATATCAACTTTTATTATTCATTTTTTTTAGTTAGCAAAAAGTGGAATACACTGACAAGGAAAGATACACTTTGACTGCACAAAAAAAAGTTAAATTTCCAAGTAAAACATGGGGACTTTTGCCTAAATGAAGGTGCTGTCAAACTTTAAAGAACAACAACTCATTCATTGAGTGAAAGACACAGATCATCTCATGCAATAATGTAGTGAGCATTAAATCACATATGCCAGAGGTGGTGCAGATGGTTTTATTAGCTTTAACCTGTCTCTACCAAAATAACCTTTCTAGCACTTTCATTTTACAGAGATGGGCTAATGGTTGCCTACTTGGTTGCGCATGTTAAATGCTAAATAAAATCACTACCAGAGATACAGAGTGAGATATAAATATCAGAACATTGTTCCTTACAGACACAGTGTGTTCATAAATGGCAAAAATAACTGCCAAACACTGAAGATCAAAATTACTGGTTTGGGCAAAATAGATGGTACTTTTAGGCTTTTGAAACTCTTAAAAGTAACAGCAGGAAGAATTCAATAACGGGTAGTTGATGAGACATACACATGACATAGAAAAATTCCCTCAGGCCAGAGGGAATCTATGGAAGTCTAATGTCCTGAAGCATAAAGCCATAAAATTCCATATGCAATTTTATTAGAGCAGGTTCTTGTGACAAAATAGATACAGTAAAAAGATAAATTAAAAACTAAAATATGTTCTAATACATCACTTATTAACCTACAGGGGCATTTACTGAGAGGTGCTGTTGCTCTTCTCTGTAATCTTGCTGGCCACAGCACAACTTCAGCATGTTAAAGAGACACAGAAATTATACAGCAGGATAGAAACCCTTACTTCTATCAGTTTGTGCAATGTGCATTTTGAGAGAGATAACTTCTGTCTAGAAATACTCCTTAACTCTTGTGTGCCACAATGAAAGGCCAGCAAGAATTCCCAGCAGCCCTTATTTTTCCTTCTGTGGAGGACTCTGCAGCACCAATACAGGGAGACTGAACAGTAACCCACGTGCACATACCCACATGACCATATAATAAATGTTCATTTATTCCAAAGGGTCTGATATAGTATTCACTGAATATTTTTGGTTCGCCCTGAGGGCCCAAACACATGGTACAGGCACAAATCTTGGCCTGTCATTAATTCACACCATGGAGACAAAAAAACTGGATACTGCAGAAACTCTAAATATGCTGAGGAGAAAAAAATGTTCTGTCATAGAGTGCAACATATCAAACCGAGGTGCATGGCTGTAACCTCGATTTTTTTATATTTGGTTCTGTTACAGCATGAGTTTTCTCCAGGGCACTGAATTGGATTTGTGTGTAGTTGCTCAAAGCTGCTACATGCAGGCTTTTGTTTCAGTACTTCTTCCCATGGGTTGCTCTGTACATGAAGTGATTATTTTACTCGTGCTGCAGCTTAAACACTTTGTTAGGATAATTCTTCAAGCCCATGAAAGGTATCAGCCAGGACATCAGCATTTCTCTATATATCTCTGCAGGCATAATTATACTTCGATCACAACATAAGGATAAAGGAAAAGTATCTTGTTCATACTCTATTTTTTTTTTAATAGGTGTGTTGGTTTTAGTTTGAAACCGGGTAGAAACACGAATTAAAGTATTAATTTAGATTTGTTGATTTCAATATACTAATTTTTTTGCTGTGAGATAGAATTAGGAGTAAAAGTAAGGCAGGTCTAAAAGAAAGCTTTCCCAGAGATTACTTACTTTAAAATGCAAATTCATAAAGGCAGAATAAATTCTCTAATTAATTTCTCAGGTTGTCAACAACCAAACCATATTCCAATTACTCCCATCAACTCACAGAAAAAGTTCTCAAGAAAAAACCCTCTGTGTATGCTCTCCCCCAAATGCCAAATCAATACACAACCAGCACAGTAGGGTCTTTTTCCTTTTTTGTTTTGTGGGGGTTTTTTTCAGAGTGTGGGTCAGAAGGAACACTGCTTTTCTTTTTCCTCACTGTTTCCATGTTATTTTCTTAAGACAATTATTATATGGCTGCAGACATTTTGGGAAATAAGAAACTTATTTTACACAGGGCACTGTGTAAAACCACAATGCTTTCATCCTGTCTTCAGCATTTGTCTTTCTGACCATCTCGTTGACTTTAGGGAGGTATCACAGTCTTACAGATTGAATCACAGAAATTTAATATTACCAATTACACTAATACCACTAATAATAGTTCCTATTCTGACTGCTGGAAATTTTTTACCATAGGAAGAGTCTAGTGTATTGATCCAGAAAGACTGAATTCAAAGTGATTCAGATTTGAGCAACTTTTAATGCATTCAAAGCAAGATTTCAAAAGAAACTATTGTTGAAGCCATCACAAAAATTATCTGGTTACAAAATACCAAAAACTAAAACCTGGGACCTACATACAGACCTGGAAAACAACAGTTAAGTTTACCTTTCAAGTGCATTTTGATTTGAGACAGTGATTGGACACGGGGTCGGGATAACTTAAATTACAAAGGAAAAGCAAAAAAAAAATCTCAGCAGAGCTAGAAATTTCATCTTGGCTATGTCTAGTCTAACATTAAAATACTTAGCTGCTACATGAGAACACTCAAGTTCTCATTGAAAACAAATAATTTTTGAAGAAATACATTTCTGAACCTGCAATAAGGAATTCCTCCAGCACTTGATTTTCCCTTTATGCCTTTGTGTGACTGGCTCAACTGATTCTGATATTACTGGTTATGAAAATAATAAAAGAGAATATTTCTTTAATGATCAGTGCCAGGTAAAGCCATACAGTAGACATGCAAGTAATCCCACTGTTTCTCTTTTTTCTTTAAGTTTCTAAGAAAAGCTTGGAAACATACCCTGAACATATCTTGTTAACTCAGATGAGAAAGCAATTAGAAAGAAAAAATAAAATTCTTTAACACACCTGGGGAAAAAAATCGCATTGCAATTTCAATAACATTTCCAAAACTGGGGTATGCAGGAGGGAAGGTAACTGTTGATTTTTAAATGGCCAGGAATATTGCAGCTGGAAAATGAGGTTAAAATCACCTAATAAATTCATGGTGAGTTTGGAACAAGGCGAATGGGGCACAAAGTAGTCAGTAATACATTCAGGTTGAGAACTTAAAGATATATTCTGCTCAGAAAAAGAGCGAAGCACTGGAACCTTCTTGCTAGAGTATTAGAAACTAGAAATCAACATGCTTTGGAGGTAGGGTGCAATAAGCTTGCAAATGAAATTCTGCAGAGTGGTTGCCTGGGATAACAGCAAGCTGGCTCATGCCCAGACCTTTTCAGTCTTCTGCCTGTGACCTCATGCTGGCTCCTACCACTGCAGGATTACATCATCTTTTTTGGCTACATGGGACTCATCACGAAAGGTTTCAGGGTTTTATTAAAAATGGAGAGCTGAATTTGTACATAGCAAATAGGAATTGTTGTATGTTTCTGCATTTATTCACAGATGTTTGTGTGTGGGGAGATTAGAATTTCATACTGCAACTTTTACAGCATTTGTCTTACTGAATTTCTTAATATTTAAATAGTGTTTATATTTACAGTATATTTATTATAGAATTGTTCAATTAATTCATGGGCAGGGGAAGAGGAGTTAATATTTAATATACTTTGACATTTGTATCAGTTGTCTATAAAGGACAGGAAATTTTCATCCTATTCCACTAGCAGAGAATTTTGTTTTCATATTTCCGATAAGAAGCTGTGAGCATTAGGTTCTCCAGGTTTGAGTAAGCACATAGGTTGAGTCTGACTTTGAATGCAAAAGGTGCTGTAGATGTGGACCACATTCAGCCAGATCTGGTTGCTCTGAATATCCTCTGGCTGAGAATTTTATGCAAAAAAAGGCAGACACAGGGAGTATTGATCACATCTAAATTTAAGCATCTACAAGAGAAACAGGTGCACAAGACTCCTGCATTCAGTAGGAATAAACCTTGTGTTAAGTAGCAGAGCAAGGAATTTATATGTATCCATCATTATAATTTAAGCTACGTGCACTCTTGTAGTGTAAAAGACATCTTCACACTGGCCTTGCAGTCCTTGCAGTAGGACTATGTGAATGGTTTAAAAAGCAGGTTTAAAATGGATAAAATGGTTAAAATGGTTAAAAAACAGTAATATAAACACTAACCAGGTAAAGGAGGTTGTGGGGGGCATTTCTTTGTCTATAGTTAGTTTTCATTTTCATTCACCCCACAGAGAGTGAGCACATCTCTACTGGAGAGAATTATATTCAGATCTTACAGTGTATCCTGATTAATGCCACCACTTCTCCAAATAAGTGAAAAATAGACAAAAGTATCTAAAAGAAGTGGTGGGTAGAAAGAATGCGTTGCTGTCCAATGCTCTTTTCTGAAAGGAAATTAATGAATCATATTAAGAACAAAATCACGTTTTCCAAGAAAGCCCCACCACATTGCAATATTTTTCACCTATAGAACACCAGTTCCAGAGCCCCATATCAAATCTCCATTGTCTCAAAATGCCAGGGTTCCCAGGCTTTCTAGCTTAGGGCTTCCCACACTTCCAAAATCCAACACAGAGCCCCAGGAGTCCTATCCTCATTTGTCCCAAGATCTTCAACAGCAGCTCCAATACTTCCTTTCTAACCCTCAGACATACGTAACTCTAATGCCTCCAGAGCCGTTTGCTCCCTCTGCCTTGACCTAAAACCCTTCCTGTACTGAATTTCTGCCCTCTCACCCCAAGCTCTGCTCCCCCCCAGCCCCAGCCTTGCTCACACCTGGGGTTCTGCTGACCCAGGCCAAGCACAGCAGCTGCCAGCACTTCAGATTCAACACTGTGTGAACATCTCCTTCCTTCTCCCGCTGCCTGCTTCCACTCACCACTGTCCTGCCATTCCCTGCTGCAGCCTGCCAAGCTCTCTGCAAAGCTTCTGCTGGAAATTCCCAAAACCCAGGCACTGGCTCCACTTGTTCAAAAATCTGCTTAGATGGTGCTCCAAGGACAGAAAAGGAAGACATATCAGGGAAACCCAGGCAGCTGATAGCTCTGCTCCTGCAGGGAGGCAGCTCTGTTTAGTGGCAATAAGGACTCTTGTTTTAATAATAGAACACAGCACTGAGATTTAATTAGCACTTATAGCAACATATGTCAGATAGCAATAGCTTTCAGCAGGCACTTGTGAGAATTGTCAGGGCTGCAGACTTGGTGCCAGGGCAATTCTCTGCTCCTGCTTGCAGTGATGTAAGTCCCATGTAATTTTCATTGTTGATCTTGTTTTTCACTGAGAAAAAGAAAGAAACATCTGGGATGACTGTTTATCTATTCAAACCATACTGTCCGTCAGTTTATCTCTTCCTGTTTTAGGTGACACCTTTCCACCCCAGTCTTGGCTGTTCAGTGATGAGTAAGCAGTAATACTGATGCTAATAAATTACAACTCCTAAATTAAGATTTTATGGCTGTTGGTATCAAACTGTGTTCTGCCTTGCAGCAGAATATAGCATCACATAATTTTGTCATTTGTTCAGATGTATTCACTATAAGAAAATGTAATTAAATTGAAATATGCCATCTGTGAAACTCCAGATTGGTTTTAATCACCAGTGACATGGATGATGTGAAGCTTATCTGTGCTGTACTGTTGATAAGAAAACACTGGGAAAACAAAAAATCAGGTGTGATATTCAATGAATCCTAGAATAGTTTGGGTTGGCAGGGACCTTAAAGATCATCTAGCTCCAACCCAAGTGCCACAGGCCAGGAACATCTTCCAGTAGAAGGGAGCTTTGTTCTGAATGAGCCTCAGGAAAAGTAGTCAGGGGATATTTATTTCTCAAAGTGCATTTCTAACCTTTATTTTTTTTTTGCTGGGCTGTAGTGTTCAAAGAAAACACCCAATTATGAATTGTACTTCAGAAGTCACTTCAGGCCCCTGTGAGTGCCCTACCAGACGCTGAGAACTCAGTGTGTGCAGGACAGAAAAAAGAGTGAAAAGTCTTCTGTGTGGCTTATTGAAGTCTGATGCTTATGTCCATGGATGACTGTCAGAGAAAACCAGACTTCTCTTTGGAGGAATGTGATGCAGTGTGCAGCAAAGTTCTGTCTTCAAACTGAGTGTGTTGATTTTCATGTCTTGTTGCTGTTGTTGTTGTTGCTGTTGTTGTTGTTGTTTTGGGTTTTTTTTAATTTATTTTACACAGAAAACTGCAAAACGTGTCCAGCTTTTATTACTTCCTGGGTTCAAGATTCTTTTTCAGATCCTACAGCTAATTCCATTTTTCTTACTTGGCTTGTACAAAACCATGGAAGAAGACTCAGAATTTCAATTACAAACACGTCGTCAGAAAAAAGAAAACTCTTTTGAAATGTTTTAGAAAGCCATCCTTTTTATTTTATATCAAACTGTCATTCCGAACAGAACAAAGTTTCCTTTTTTCCTATTTTCATCTAATTCTAAGACTTGTAAATAGACGGGATCATTGTGTGCACTTCACGTGTAAGATTTTGTTCCCTTCAGAGCACTCTCACAAAAGAGGAACTTTTTCCTCCCATTTTAATTTAATTAAAAGCCAAGATATGTTTGAAGCTTCGAGCTGATCCAGGGAGAAGAATGATCAAGGATATATTAGCACAGCTGTGGGTAGTGAGGTTACAGCCCTTCCCTCAGTGAACAGAAGTGCAGGCAACAGGTTATAAAGCAGTCCCATGATTCCCACAAAATAGGTTTATTAAAACTAGACAGGAAGGGCAGGATAAATAAGAGTTTGAAGGCAATGAGAGCTTAAAGTATTTCAGTCTCCAGAGGTGAGTGGACTTGAATGGCCTACAATCATGCAGACAAAGGAGAAGGTTGTGATGCCCAACTAACGGCATTAAAGGAAAAGCACATTATATGGGTTCCTTCATAATTATCTCAATGCATCTTTCAAAGTATTCTGCTCTCTGTAGTAATTTATCTCAGAGATTTCTAGAGCAATCCCAAACTGGACTGGATTGTTCATATAAATTTTTATCCCTTCAGCAAACTGTGTACAATCTTAGAAGTTCTTCAGAAGTTGCCAAATTCTACTTTATTTATCTATTTATTTACTTCATGTTTACACCTTGGCTTTTTCTTAATAGGATAATGTATCCAGCCTGAGCTCCAAAAATACTTGTACATTCCTACAGACAGAATATTTAGGTGTCTTCTTCTTTCCTTTGCCCTCTCTAGTTCCATGACCTTCTGTGAAACTGTACAACTCTGCAAAACTGTGTATTTGTTGAGGTAGTCACACAAGCCTAACTTTGGGCAACCCCCTTCAGATAGTTAAGCTGGGACCCCAGGCTTACTGTGTAGTGAAGAGAGATGGACAAGGAATTCAGACCATGTCCAGACTCATGTCAGGATATGTTCAGTTTCTAGTTCTATTGCAGCATATTTTTTCCTATCGGTCCTGACCTTCCTTCTTGAATTTTCTCTCTATTAAAACTGAGGCACCAAAGAGGAGAAATTAAATAAAACAGGATATTTTGTATCACCATTTTGGCATTTAGGTCCATCCGTGGTGCACATGGTGTTAGAGAACATTGCCAGATTTCACAACACAGACTTCCTCTCTAAATTCCTGTGGAAAAGTCTAGTGTCTGCCTCCTAATATTGTTTATCTTGACAGGAACTAAATTATCAATATTATGTAAAATTTCATGGTAGGTCTGTGTCTTACTATTTACCTTTTCTAATGGAAATATTCATTAATAATAAAATTAATATTCATTATTTTTATACTTTTCATAGTCAAAATAAACATTTGTATATATGCACAGAATTTGCAACTTACTTCACATCCTTTGGGCACTTGTTCAGATCATTAGAAAATATTCACCAGACAGAAGCTCTGCACTTACTACAACTATTAGTGTTTTACAGCCACTTTGAGCAGGTGCTTTGCTCAGCAGCTGTGCTATTTAAATTAGTTTACAAGCATTTCAATTCGATTCATCACTGACATATCTGCTAAGCCAGACTTTTTCAGCTAATCTACCATTATCCTCCATAATTTACCTCAATCCTGTTCTTAGCACAGATTTCATCCCTGCTGCACATCAGTATAGTTGAACTCTGCAAACCATCTTGACTCACTACAGTGGTACACATTAATCACTTTCCAGACTGACAGCTGCTTGTCTAAAATACTGTCTAAAATAGACCTGAGCTAAAAAAAAACCTCACTCAAACTATGCAATTTCTACTTTGCAGTTGATGTTTATTTGTCAAGATTAAGTGTAAAAGGCATCCTGATTTTCAGTGGGCTGTGAGTCACAAAGCACATCCCAGGTTTAGACACATCAGAGTACAAAGGTATACCATTGCCAAGTCAGTCCTCTTCTTCAGGAGAGGTTCCCAAAAGGAGTAGACTGCTCTCCTTAATGGAGATGACAGTAGAAATGTTGAAAGTCAGAAGAAACTCATACTTTCTTTCAGCTGCTGAAATGTTTAAAAAACAGTGTCTGAGTGTTTTTGAAAATTTGTTTCCAAGAATGCAGACAAATCTATCTTGGGGAACTGTTTTCAGCACCTTTAAAGACAGCTGCAAACCTATAGGACTGTGTGACAGCAGAGCCCTGGGCAGAGATGCAAGCATCCTTCATTTTTCAGATAATTTAGCTTCTATAGAAGTCTCCCCCAGGTCCCCAAATGGTCACAGTTTAATCAGTTTATTAAACACATCCATGCAGCTTGAAGTCAATCTCTTTTTCCAGTCACCTCAGCAGCAACCATGCAGTTTCAGCTTTCTACGAAGCCTCTGGGATATCCATGGTGTGCTTTACACGGCTGTCATTCCAACTCCTTTTCTGTCAGCAGCACCTTCACACAGGGAGTGCTATTTATGGAGCTTCCTGAATTTTTATGGGGACCCACACCTCTGTTTTGGCAGCAGAGTTACACCCTGAAAATTAGCACTATCACAGCTGTCCTTACCAATTCAGTATATAATTTGCACAGGTGTTTTCTTTGAAACAACATGCCTTAAACTTCAGTTTGCAGCCTATTTGGGTATACTAAAAAATCCCCAACGTGTCAACATTTATGATTTTGAAAGGGAAATTGTTCTCCCCTTCCTTTTTTTCTTTCTTTTTTCAATCTCAAATATGTGTTGGGGTTGTTGTGTTGTTGTTGTTTTTTTTTTTTCCATTCCCTTCTGTAATATTTTCCCCATTGACATGGTAAGAGGCCTGATGGCTAGTGATGGGGGAAGGGGGGTGGGGGGAGGTAGAACTGCAAGATGAGAAGCAAGAAAAGGAAGAAAAGGGGAAGGCACTTGCTTGGCCCTTTTGGTCCTGGAGTTGGAGGGGAATGATCACTGCTGCTACTTCCCATCCCCACTACCCCAATGCCAGGAGACACCTTTTTTGCTGTTGGATCCTGCACTGCTGCCTTCTCACTTCAGCCTGTCATCTCCAAGCACCCTGCTGAGCATCGGGACCAACACCATGAGCAAAAGTCTCTCCTCCATCCCTTTCCCACCTGGGACACTGCTGCCATCACCCCCAGCCCTCCTGCAGCTCCCAGCAAGATCTGCCCCTGTCCAACACTGGTACTGCAGCACAGGGAGAGGGTGCCTGTGGCTGAGAAGGACTGGGACTGGGGTACTACTCTGTTTGGTGGTAATTTCATAGCTGGTGTTGTTTTGTTTGTCTTGTCAGATATACTAGTAAAGAACTGTTATTCCTGTCACCATACCTTTGCCTAAAAGCCCCTTAATTCCAAAATTATGCTATTTCAGAGGGAGGTGTTTATTAACTCCGTTTTGAGGAAAGGCCCTTCTCTTCCCTAGCACCCACCTGTCTTTTCAAACCAGGACATTATGTTCAACAGGAAAAAGAAAAGAATGCTAACATTGCTTCCATGCTCTTTCCCAACTCATGGAACAATCTTTATTGATAGAAGCAACTAATTCAGACCAGGGTTACAGGGAGACATTTCCAGTGTGCCTAATTCTGGAGGTGTTTCAAAATCTTTATATCTACAAAGCTATGTAATTTTATCACTCTGACTGAAAGGAAATCTGTCCATGAGCAGAAACACCCTTGTGTGTATAGCTAGACTACTAGAGTTCTGTTTAATAGCATAAATATAAGATTCTATTCTGCTTTTTAATTCAAAAACATACTAGTGCATCCTCTAAGGAATATAAAATGTTACAAAGAATACTTCAGTGTTTGAAAGGAGAAAATTGAAGTTGCAGGGGAACCTTCAGGATCTCAAATGCTACTTGGTGCTTTTGTTGGACAACTGTTAAAGTCCTAAGATCTGGAATTCATCACACCTCTTTTTAGAGGTCAGCAATGTTTTGACTCCATATCTGAGTGGTTAATTGAGAGAATTATGCACTTTTAGAGCAAAAATACTCTGATTTATCTTAGGTATCTACCTTACAATGAGATGACTCATGTCCTATAAATGCCTCCTTTTTCTCCTGTGATTACTTAAGACGGGTTATAAGGCCAGGTCAGATACGATGCTGATGACATTGTAATCTTCTAAATCAGATGAAATTAAGCTAATCTGTCACATGTTTAATTGCAAAGCAGAGAGGAGGCAGAGAAAGACCAAAGTTTCATCTGTGCTCTGGCAGATGACTAATCTGTCAACACTGAACATGGGAAAAACAAAAAGATGATACATCACCTCTATTTGCTTCCTAATTGCAATTTAATTTTTTTATCAAAATTTCCTGTTTATTTTCAGCATCACTTCTGTGGTAACTTCTGCAGATAATTTGGTAATTATCCATTTTGTTATTGAGTAATAAACATTAAAACTGTTTTATATGTTGCAAGTCATATTTCTAATCTTTTAAAGGTAACGTTTAAGATTTCCAGCATGGAAAAAAATTCCTGACTATAACCTCAGTGGCTGAGAAAGTTCTATGGTGTTTTCTTGACATTTGTTACCTACGTAAATGACATACAATATTCCAAGTGAGCTAGAAGGCTCTAATGATAATCTAGAGGATTTTTTTCCTTGCCTGACATTCTGCTGACACTCTGCCTGGTGCTGCCCAGGAGGCTGTGGATTTTCACAGCCATGAGGGCACGTTGCTGACTCATTTTCAATTTGCTCACCAGGATGCCCAGATCCTGAAAAAGCTGCTCTCCACTTGTCTGGTGCCAGCTGGTTGGTGCCTAGGATTATTCTTCCTCAGGTGCCAGACTTGGACTTTCAGATTGTTAAATTTCATGTTTCTTTTAGCCAAATTCTCCACCTAGTTCAAGTCCTCTGAAAGGCAGTACAACCACCTGATGCATCACTCACTCTTCCCAGTTTTGCAAGACTAGGAAGCCAATTGAGAGTGCACTGTGCATTATCTTCTAGGTCTTTAATGAAGATGTTGCACCAGTATAGAGTCTTGGGGTGCATAGTCAGTGACTGACCTGCAGGTGAACTATGTGCAACTGATGATAACACTTTAAGCCCAGATCAGTCACTTTTCAGTCCAATGTTCTGCCTGCTTGTTTAGTCTGTTTTTCATCACATTTTCAATGAGGATGCTGTGGGAGAAAGTTTTCAAAGCCTTATTAAGGTTTTTCTCTAGTCAAGCTAGAGAATATCAGCTTCTCTCACCTCATCTACCCAGGTCTTCCTTACAGAAGGCTGTCAGGTTGCTCAGGAGTTATTTCCTCTTCATAAATATTTGCTGATTAGTCCCAATCAACTTCTTGTTCTCCATGCTTTTGGAAATCTCTACAGCTAACAGAGAAAGGAAGAGGAGAGGAAGGTGCTGATCTGTTTTGTCCCTGGTATGCAGTGGCAGGATACACAAGAATGGTTCAAAGTTGCTCCAGGAGAGGTTCAGGCTTGGCATGAGGAAGCGTTTCTTTATCCAGAGGGTGACCAAATAGTGTAACAGACTTCCCAGAGAGGTAAATGATGCCCCAAGCTTGTCAGTGTGTACAAGGAGCCCGGACAATGCACTTAATAACATGCTTTAACTTGGATTTTCATGAATTGTTCAAGCAGCTGGATTAGACGATCATAGTAGGTCCCTTTGAACTGAAATTATTCCATCCTGTTCTGCTCTGCTCTGCTCCTCTCCGCTCCATTCCATTCCATTCCATTCCATTCCATTCCATTCCATTCCATTCCATTCCAGGATTATTTGATTATTTGAACCATCACATTCCCAGGGATCTAGGAGAGGCTGACCAGGCTGTGGTTCCCTGGATCATCCTTTTCGCATTTCTTGAAAATAGAAGGGGAATTTACTTTCTTCCAGTCTTACACTGAAAATCCAAGAATTTAAGCTAAATTGACGGGTTTATCTTCAAAGAGAAATCCCCAGCACAGAGAAGGAGTGGACAGAGACATCACTACAGTCTCAAGCCATCTGCAGTAATTGTGTGTCAGGGTCCCACTGCTGTTACTGCTCATCATAAAGCATATGGTGAGAGAAAGTCAGGGCAGGGAGATTATAGTTCAACAGAAAAGGTCTGCAATGTTAATGCATGAAGCCAAAAACTGGCAAGTCACCCACTTCTGCTAATTACTAACCCTGTTAAGATGCTTAACTAAGACTAGACGGAGATGCAAAGCAATTGGAGGCCTAGCTTTAGTCATCTGTTTTAACTGAAAACAAACAAAAACTGTACAGAGCACTTCTGAATCGAAGCTCGCAACTGTCACTGATGCTTTCACAGGGAAATCTCACTGAACCTGTAAAAGGAATGTTAATTCTGCTATCCTCTCTTTCATGCTGTTTGTGCTCTCTGGTCTTTTCACTCTTGTACAGCAGAAGATTTAGTCCCTGAATCAATAAAATACTCCTGCAATCATGAAAATTGATACATTTATAGCCCAAAAGCATTCTTAATTAATTAATTAATTTCAACTATTACAGTGATGACAATTCAGAATGACAAAAAACCTTGTTGAAGTGTTTCTGGGCCTAGAAAGCAATTCCAGAAAAACAGAGAACATTCCTCTGGGAATGTTAAATTATGTAAATTGTAAAAATATTCAGGGTTAACGCCGTAAACAGACTGTTCCCGCTTAACCTGATTTTCAGAGATTTAAACACTTAAATTTATAAAAAAAACCTATGAATTTCAGATCTGCTGAATATCTGTTTTCCTTATTAATATCCAGTGCAAATCCTCTGAAAAAGAATCTTTTCATAGTAAATATTTTAAATCAGAAAGAAGTGGAATATATCTCCCCCAAACATCTGGAGGAAGATATAGCTGACAATGTAAAGCAATCTAGTAACATGTTGTTTAACACCTTCAGGAAATTAAACTCCAAATAAACCACTCCCCTTCCTCCTGCCCCTTCCAGTAAGAGAGGTACAAAGTTGGAGACGATGGGTTGAGATAACAATTCACTGAAGGAAAGAAAGCAACGGAAGAAGAAACATACATTAATAGCAGCAATCTTAAAAAAAATAGAAGTACGAAAAAGAGAAGGTGCTTTACACACAGAAAGTGTTTTACAGACACTGCAGCTTAGTTCCGTGTGGCTGCCAGGACAAAGACAAGATGGCAGCTGTTCCCTCAAACAGCTTCCACCCTCCCCAGGTCCAAGTCACTGGAAAATGATGATGGGCAAATCCCCAAAAGCTAGATCCTCCGTGTTGCACTGCTCTGCTGCTTCAGATGGACTCAATTCCATGAGGCTGCTACCAGGACCACTGCTTCTGGCTGCTCCACCCTGCTTCACCCAGCCCTGCTCACGTTTCTTCAGCTCAGTGCTCTTTGGCTCAGCTCTGCTTGGTTCAGCTTGGCTCCTTTCAGCTTGCACTGAACTTGGCTGGGCTCAGGCTTACCTCTGCCACTTGGTTCCATGTGGCACTTCCCACATTGATGCTGCTTTTCGTCTTGGAGCTGTGACTCAGACGAGTGGGCAGGGGACAGGCAGAGGTGGCACAGGATGCAGTCAACAAGGCTGATCTCAACCTTTCCAAGGGAACCTTCCCAGCCTTGGAGAGAGGAAGGCAGAATGATCCACTTTCAGGGTGTGCTCAGCTTTCTTCCCCCCTGGTACCATGCTGCCAGCAAAGATGTGGGTGGTATAGAGCAACAATCTGGGCACACTCCATGGCTCTCAATGCCACCGCATCTCTGCAACCAGGGCACATGTGAAGGGTACTCAGATGTCAAAGGTTTCTGCATGGAGCTGGCAGAAATGGCACAGGAGAGGCCTATGCCCTACTAGACTGATAGTGCAAGGCAAAGAAGAGTATGCTCGATCCTCCCAAATGTCAGTAGGGCTGTGGGTGAGTTCAGCCCAAACTGTCCAGATATGAAAACAACACTGATTGTCAATGGTCTTCTGTGCTGAAGACACAGTCCACTCCAGAGGGCAATTCATCTTGTTCTGTAACACAGCTAAAAGAAGTGGAAAGAACCACAGTGTAAGCAATTTCTTTAGAAAATTGGACAACTAGACTGCATAATTACTGTTCAGCCAGCTAAATATGCTGACATTAATGCCACTCAGGACTTGATTCAGTTTCCCTAAGAAAAATTTTGCTGTTTGAATAACCCCAAGGAATCTTGCTTTGGTCTCTCCCTGTTTCTTCAGAAGGACATGATCTTCCTCAGGCCTTATCTTCCATTCACATGCAGCAGTCTGGTATGTCTCAGATTCTCACAAATGGCACCGGTGCCTGTGTTTAAACAATCAAAGTTGGTCATGTTTAGTAGTGTAATGGAAAAACAATGCTCACCATCAGTGTACACAGAATTATTCACCCAAGCACCTGAAGTCAGCATGATAAATGGAGACAGAATATATTGGAGAACTTTGTACGGGTCTCATGACCTGGGACTCCCAGGTCTAATGAGCTCTCACAGATCAGAAAATTATGCATGACATATTGAATACTATCCTAGGAGCCAGAAATCTAAGCACACCCAGAATTCAGAACTCATGTCTTCCAAACTTGTTAAAATATGCATCATTATTTGACATGGACCAGGTGCACTACTTGTTAATGATGTATACAGAGAGGTTTTCTATTGATTTCAGCTATTGGCCTGACTCAATATGAGCTATTCCTTCAAATATAAATACTTGTGTTGTACCTCAAAAGACCATAAGGCAGCCTGGGAAATATTCCATGCTCTTTGAGAATTGCTCTGTCTTTTGTTTGTTTGTTTGCTTGTTTGTTTGTTTTCATCTCTGGTTTGGAGCTCAATATTAGAGATTTGCTTTTATAAGAGTTGAGAACCTGTTTTTAGTGATTGAGTTATGCCATGATAATCTATCCCCTTGAGCTATTATAAAAACTGACTTAATATTGTTGCCCTAATGACTTTTGAATATGATGCAGCTGAATCCTGAATCTTATTACTATAACTACCTTTTGATAACCGGAAAAAAAACCCCTAATAATTCCCCTACTATTCCAAATACTGTGAAGAAAAAACACCTCTGAAAAAAACCCACCAAAAATCCAAACCTATAAAAAGAAACAAAAATGCACTGAAAATGAAGGCTTCTGAAAACATTCTTTTCCTTAAAAAAATTGAATTGCAATATCTTTTCAAAACCTTTTTTTCCTTTCTTTCTTGAGAAAGGTTTTGAATGCACTGGAATGGCACTGTTCAAATATTCTCTTCTAATCAAATCCAAATCCAGGTCATTAGAGAAGAAAATCACCATTAGTGTCCAAGTCATGATGGGAGCATACATTCCCAAATTAATATAAAATAAGCCTGGATACTGAGAGGAACAACTTGAAGAGATTTGTATCCGACTACTTCTGACTTGGAAAATCAAGCCAAATTGCAAGCAGGTGTATCCACCTTGTACATGCTGACCTGAAACAAGTTTTCTGGAGAAATCTGCACTTCTCCCTAAGGACAATATCAAGGACATCTTCATGACTAGAGTGAAAGTTGCACACACAAACAGCCCAAGCATCCAACCAGACTGCTGTCACAGCTCACACCCCTGAAATGGTTTGTCTCTGTGTTTTTAGCCTGTTCACAAGAAATCACACATTACAGCTTACTCCAAGCGGCTGGCTGGCTGTCAGCACTCTGCAGAAAGCCCATGTGGACAGGATGAGACTGGCAGGTGTAATGTACCATCTGCACAACCATCTGGAGATCATCCTTCCTCAGAGTGCAGGAGTAACACCAGGGCCTCATTCTTCTACCATTGACATGTAAGGAAATTTCATAGACTCATAGGATCCTAGACCAGTTGGGGTTGGAAGGCACCTTAAGGATCATCTGGTTCAACCCCCCTGCTGTGGTCAGGGACACCTTGCACTAGACCAGATTTGCTCAAAGCCCTGCCCAACCTGGCTTTGAACACTTCCAGGGAGGGGGCATTCTCACCTTCCCTGAGCAACTTGTGCCAGTGCCCACACACTGAGTAAATAATATCTTCCTTATGGCTTATACAAATATATTCTCTTTTAATTTAAAGACTGTCCTCCTTGTCCTGTCACTATATGCTGTGGGAATGAGGCCAACAGGTATGAGACATGATGTGAGGTATGTGGTAGAGAGATTTCCATTAAATATGGTGTGCTGCAGGGCTGATAGGTTGCATGTTTCTGTTCCATCCTCATGCAAGACCTACAGCCTTCATAATAACACAGCCTTTCCCTCTGTGACTCTCAAGATCTCTAATTTACATATAAAGTGACTGCAGCCACAGGTTATTTGACTAGTCTTGCTTACAGTTCTCCCAAAAGTATACACCGGCATTTGAAATCTTCCATGGCAGAGGATGAGAATATAACTTTTCAGACAAGTCAATGGCCTTGCTTGTCTCTCTTCCCCAAAGAAGGGATGTCTCTTTGGTAAGATTTACACCTCCAACTCCATCAGCGTGTACCTGGAAATACTTGTACACAGCATTGTACACTCACATTTTCTAGGTGTAATGTATTTAGCACTGGAAATCTCACAAAAATTCGTAGCCTGTTTCTTCAATATACCACAGTATTTGTCAACCTGTGATTACAAAAGCTCTTAATGAACTCTCTCTTACTTATAGTGGCAAATCAGTAAATCATATATTCGTGAATCTGGGACCCTGAATGCGACCAGAATTATAGTGTAACCGCACTATTGATACATGTGTTATCTGTCCTGGTTTGAAAAGACACGTGCTCTAGGGAAGAGCAGGGCCTTCCCTCGAAATGGAGCTTATAAACCCCTCCCTCTGAATTGGTATAATTTCGGAATTAAGGGGGTCTCAGGCAAAGATATGGGGGTAGGTAAAACAGCAACAGCTATGAAATTACCACCAAATAGAGTAGTACCCCAGTCCCAGTCCTTCTCAGCCACAGGCACCCTCTCCCTGTGCTGCAGTACCAGTGTTGGACAGGGGCAGATCTTGCTGGGAGCTGCAGGAGGGCTGGGGGTGATGGCAGCAGTGTCCCAGGTGGGAAAGGGATGGAGGAGAGACTTTTGCTCATGGTGTTGGTCCCGGTGCTCAGCAGGGTGCTTGGAGATGGCAGGCTGAAGTGAGAAAGCAGCAGTGCAGGATCCAACAGCAGAAAAGGTGGCTCCTGGCACTGGGATGGTGGAGGGTAGCAGCAGCGTTCATCTTTCTCCATCTTCACGGGCAAACGAGGCTAGCAAGTGCATCCCCTCTCCTTTTCCTGCTTCTCATCTCGTGGTTTTTCCCTCCCTTTCTCCCATCACTAGCCATCAGGGCTTCTTAGCATGGCAATGGGGAAAATTCCACAGAGAGGAAAGGTGAAAAACCAGCTCCCAACAACATCTTACTGAATGTGACCAGACTTACAGTGCCAAACTGGTTATAATCAGAAACTAAATTGAGCTGCAACAGCCCCTTTGCTCTGTGAGGACAAGCTAGGAAGCAATGGGGATTTTTTTTCTGCCAAATTTCTATACTTTTAATGCTACACATGCCCTGGTAGAAAGTCCCTCTCTAGCTTCCTTGCAACACCCATTAGGCCCTACAAGGCTGCTATAAGCTCTCCCCAGGGCCTTTTCTTCTCCAGACTGAGCAACACAAGTTCTCCCAACCTTCTTCATAGAACAGGAGCTCCCGCCCTCTGATCACCTTGGTTGCCTTTCTCTGGACTCACACTAATAAGTCCGCATAGTTCTTACTTTAGGGGCTGCAGAGCTGAGCATAGCACTTCAGGTAAAATCTCACCAGAGTGGAGTGCCCTTCCTTGCCCTGCTGGCCATTCCTCTTTTGATGCAGCCCAGGACACAGGTTGGTTTGGTGGGCTGCAAGTGCACATTGCTGCATCATGTTGAGCTTCTTGTCAACCAACAATTCCAAGTCATCCTCAGGACTGCTCTCAAGCTATTCTCTGCACAGTCTGTATTTTTGCTTGGGATTGCTCTGACCCATGTGCAGGACCTTGAACTTGGCCTTGTTAAATTAGGAGTTTTGTACTGGCCCACCTCTCAAACATCTCCAGGTGCCCCTGGATGATACCCCTTCCCTCCAACATCACAACCTGACCCCATGGCTTGGTGTCATTGGAAAACTGGCTGAGGGTGCACTTGATCCTGCTGTCTATGTTGCCAACAAGGTGTTAAAAAGTGCCAGTGCCAATACTGATCTCTAAGGAAGGCCAGTTGTCACTGGTCTATGTTGGATATAGAGTCTTTGACCACAAGTTAAGTGTGACCATCTTGCCAATTCATTATCCACTGCATGGCCCATCAATCAAAGCCATCCCTCTTCAGTTTAGAGAGGATGTCATGAAGGACAGTGTCAAAAACTTCAAATACTTTATCATATTCCTGTTTGTAGCTGTCCATCTCCCCCAGGAAGTTATCATTATTGGAAGCAGAATCAAGGTGGTGATGTAGGCTGGAGAGGAAGATGCATAGCACTTGGCTAATTTTTACTTTTTCCTGCTAGAGGCTATGATGTAGCAGAAAAGAAATAAAAGCTGGATGACAAAAGTACTTACCAAGCCTATTAATAGATATGTAGTATAATCAGGCAAGGTGTCTGGAAAATATATGTACAATGTAAAACATATACACATAGTAGTCCTTTATTTCTAGAAATTCTTTTTCTATGAAGGCAGTTTTCAGAATATCATCTTTCACTGGAGCCAAAATAGCCCCAAAATTCTTTGTTTCTATTCTGGTCTATATTTGATGGACAATAACTAATATGTGATCACAGGATTCAGTGATACTAAAAACAAGGAGACACTAACAGAAAATAGCTCTGATGCGCAAACAAGAATATCAGTATTTTAGGAACATGATTTTATTACCTGTCTATAATATAGTCCAATTTAGGATTCTTTTCTTCTGTATTCAGATAGTTTTTAGATTTCTAATAAAGGAAGAAAATGTTGTTTAAAAAATCTTGCTTACAAAACCAATAAAAAATAGTAAAAAATCCAAAGGTTCTGATTCCATTTTTTTCCATGTCACATGCCTTTTCAATGAAATCACCTTATGTCACTGATGCTGCCATTATGGAACAAATGTGCACAGTGTTCCTGGTTATGCCAGTAGAATCTAGACTACTTTAAACTTTCAACAGAACAATAAATAAATATTTTTATATAACCATAAAAGTACACCTTCAAAGCTAACTGTATCTAGAGAAACACATTTCCATAAATACCTTTACCCTGAAGACAAGTCCCAGAATATATCTTAAATCAGACCCCAAAAACCACCAAAATGTCTTCCATTTCTTTATTCTGTGGTTATTGTGGCAGATACATCCCTCAGGGCATTCCAGAGACTCACAAAAACTTAAAATGATAGTCATGTATATATCTAAAAATTTGGCTTCAAGTTAAAGGAAGCACTTCTACTTCCTCTTTGTTCCTCAAGAGAGAATAGCATTTTCATATTACTGTTCATCCCTCCTCTCAGGAGTCATACGTCACAAGAAGACTTCTTTTCAGGATAGATTCTCTCCTTGCACCCACAAGTTCAGAGGAATAGCACATAACCAGTTAAGGGCCAGTGTCTTATTTCTGAATAAATCAAGCTCAGTCACATGATTCTCTAGTCATTAGTCAAAATATATTTTTCCTAGGAAACTCAGTATTTACTTTCAAGGTTTCTTTTTTTTAAGCATATAGAGAGAAGCAATTCTTTACCCATCAAAAATAGATATATGTCAGACAGTAAATACATAATTGATGCAATCTTCCACCTCCAGGTTGATACTCAAAACCATCCTCAATTTTCTGAAATGCTTAGTTGCATCAAATAACTTTCCAGATCTCTTTATACTCACTACAGTTCACCCAGAATTACTTTTGCACATAGGACCAATCTCACCATTTTAAAGAACATTGAGTATTCTTCTAATGACCTAGAATATTCTTTTCTCCTTTAGTTAGCTGCTCCATTGTTTCACAAAATATTTTAAAACTTGAAAGTTAATTCCCTGTGTAAAGGCACTTTATTGATTATAAAGACCTTCACAAATGACCACCACAAAATCCTTCTTACCTGTGCCAATCCATATTTCCAAATCTGAATTGTGGCTGCTTTATCCCACATTTTGCTACATGGGAAAAAAATATATATTTTTTTAATTATTTTTATTATAACTGGAACTACATTAAGGGGTTTTGTGCCCTGGCCAAAGATCACACCTCATCACATGGTTGCTTCTAACAGCTGTTCAAGTAGGAGGTTGCAACACAGGAACACACATGAAGAGGCAAAGGACAAATGTTTTACTAAAATACATAGTGTTAAAATGGTGAGTATACTTAGTTCCCATTAATAAAGAGATCTCGCCAATTTATACAATGCATCAGTTTCAGCAAACTGTATTTGCTTAACTTAAGCATGTGGTTAAATCCCACTGAAAACAAGAAGAGTTAAAAAGGTACTCAAAAAATTACTGTGGGAAGACTGGATCACTCATGTACTTTAAGGCTTTATTGTATCAGAATTTTGACCACCACAGAACTCTCAAGTTCACATATCTCATATCTGGATCCTATATTAAAACTGTTTGGCTAAATTTCCACACAGGGTAACAAGGCATATTAATACTTCATCCAGAGGATAAGTTACACTAATTTTGCTTCAAAGGGCACTCCTTGTATGCCTTTCAAAAGATTTATCACAATAGCTTGTGATATTGATTCCAGGAAACTAAAGCCTATCAATTTCCTGTCTGATTAGATGAAAACCATCACATACACACACACACACAAATTGGTTTATCCGTATGCAAATGTTACAATTATGGATTATGGCTCTGGAAAGTTAACAGCTTAACCAGTGTATGAGAAGGCTAAAGACATCTCCCACCAGTTTTCTCAAAAATGCATTTTGAGGATATTATAATTTTATTACCAGACTGATAAATAAACTTTATCCTCTGAGCTCATATGAAATTTTAAGAGGAGGGAAGTACAAGATCAGGAGAATGACTATAATTTTTTAATACACAGGAGGAATCAGGGACTGTGCAATGGGTCCCCTCGAAATAAATTGTATTTGTTCTTTTTCCCGCTTTTGGCATTTCCAGGTGCCTGTCTGTTTTTAACATCTTCTTCAGCCTCAATAAATTTTTTGAAACAAGGCTCTGTCATACATTCAGTGAGTCACTGAAAAATAAAAGTAATCCCTCAGTGGGATAAATACACTGAAACTGGAGAAAAGGAAAAATGTATTGTTTTCTTAAAATTGATGGTGATACACTTTAACAGTTTTTTTCCAACCTTGTTTTGTTTTGAAACTGTCAGAGAATGTTCACTAAATGCTTTATAAGCAAAATGACTCTTTCCTAAGGCTATACAAACAGTACTTTAAAAAAGAGATACTTTCCTAACACTGATTAAAAGAATTTGTGAACTCACGGGAATCATTAGTTGAGATCAAACTCTTAGGTCACATTTATACCTTAGGAAGTATAAATTATTTGTTGTGCTGATTGCCTGAGCCACCTCCTGACCAGAAGAGACACACAGGGTCAGACAGAAATGGTGTTATCTTCTTATGGAGGCAAACACAGGGCTCAGCCATGAGCATCTATTATACACACTTCTCTTTTTCCTGTTCATGTTAATTCTTTGCAGTCCCTCAGAATATCTGAATCAACCTCTTATCATATGAACTCACACTATTGTATTGTTGTTTGCATTTATTGGAATTTGAGAAGACAGCATGGGAACCACAGAGATAGCCAAGACCGTTTCATTTTTTGAAGAGCTGGTGTAGAAATATTTGAGCTGAAGAAAGTCAGTGACAAAACAGACTTGAGAATTTGTCTGAGGAAAATGTTAAAGAGCTTCCTCAAACATGTCAGGTGAGGCTGGACCTTGGCACACAACACAGTCCCTCTGAAAACCCAGAGTGGCATGGTTATTTGCTCTATATTCTGTTTTGCTTCAATGGAAAATCTGTTTAAGTAGATTTTTGGTAGCATTGAGTCATGGCTTAACCCCAGCCAGCAACAGAGCCCAACAAAGCCACTCACTCACTTACCCCCTGCCCATCCCAGTGGAACAGGAAAGAGAATTGGAAGGTTAAAATGAGAAAAGTCATTGGATTCAGATAAAAACAGTTTAATGGATAAAGCAAAAGTCACACACAAGCAGTGCAAAATAAGAAATTATTTCCTGTGGGCAGGCAGGTGTTCTCTAGGACAGACAGACTTCAGTGACTTGGAAAGAGAAACACCATCACACTGAATGTCCCTCCTTTATTCTTCTTCTCCCCACTTTATATACTGAGCACAATGCCATATGATATGAAAAATCCCTTGGATCAGCTGGGGTCAGCTGTCCCAGTTGTGTCCCCTCCCAGCTCCTTGTGCACCTTCACCTTCCTTGCTGGGGTGGCGTGAGGAGCAGAAAAGGCCCTGGCTCTGTGTAAGTCCTGCTAAGCAGAAACTAAAGCACCCCTGTGTTATAAACACTGTTTCCAGCACAAATGCAAAACACAGACCTGCACCAGCTACTACGAAGGCCATTAACACTACCCCAGCCAAAACCAGCGCAGGTCAATTCCTAGTACTGGATTTAATCAGTAGTACTTTATTGTCAAACCAGAGATGGTTTGAACATTTGTATTGCAGAGTTGAGCCTGTGGAAACCTGATCTTTCTTTTTTCTCCTATACTTCTAGTTTCCTTGTCATTGCTTGCAGATGATTTTTTTAGCATATAGGTAGCATAGGTAACAGTAAGCTGGTCTTTTTCATACCCATTCTTCTGTTTTTTTCATTGTAAACACTAGGTCTTATTCTTTATTTCATCCCTCAGTGCTCCCCACATATTTAGCTGCTCCAGTACTTTCTAAATTTGCTACTTCTATTGCAACATTGCACCAGCTTACTTTCAATTCTTTTCTTTCCCTAATCTAGGATAAAAGATTTTAAAATACAGTTATTTTAGAAAAGAGTAATTTCTCTAAATTCTCAATATACCACAACAGACCTTTAAGGGATCACTGTCCAAAACACATGAAGTAACACAGTCAGTAGTAACATATACTATGTGAAAGGATAGAATCTCCCATTTTACATCCTTTGTGTCATTGCCAAGATAGTTTTGCAAAACAGGGAATTTGAAATGAAAAATATTGCCCTGTGTCTTTATAGCAATTGATTATAAAATAAAGAATAGGTTTTCATAACAGTACTCCCAACAAGGATTGAATACAACAAAATTAATCAGGATAATTAGTTTTAAAATTTATATGATAACAAGATTTTGTTTCTTTCATTAAGATATCATAACCTGTTAAGAAACTCACAGTCACTCTAGATGTCTTCTTGTCTCTCTCTTCAGTTGTGTAGTTATTACTCCATAATAAACCCATTCCAGCTAGAGGTCATAATGTGTCTCCTTAGTGAGGCCAGCTCTGAGAAATGAGCTTCAGTGGGTCAGACACATTTATTTACTTTTTGAAGATGCTAAAGAGCTTTTGTCAGAAACCTTTTGCTCAAGTGCAGCTGAATTTACATTCCTGGTATTTCTGACCTAGATTCAAGCCAAAACTGAGAAGATATTTGAATTCTCATCTTGGAAGCAATTAATCTCACATAATTCTACAGATGAGTTTCAACAGTGGGTATACACAGCTGACTTCAGATGTCTAAATCATTTTACTTCACATGTAAACTCCAACTGCCATCAATATAGACACCTACACTTGATCAGATAGATCAATCACTTTCTAGACTCCATTGACTGTATTGATGAGAGATGCAAAACAACTGCCTAAACATATGTTTGTAGCACTATTTAACCCTCCACAGAGACTTACCAACATCTGTACAATGCTGGCAGCTATGACACAAGATCTATGGGAGCCATCTGTCATTCTGGAGTAAAACACAGGGGCCAGCTGATACTCCTAGATATTCTGTGCCTATGTGCAGACAACTGAAGACTTCTTCCAACCATACCCACTGGAGAGTTTAAACGAGTGTACATCCATGCATATGGAACATTTAGGTTTAGTTTTCTTAATCTCATGCTGTAATCCAACTTTTTTGAATCCAACTCAGAATGAGATGTCCAGAACTGGTGTGTTGCATTGCTCAGGTTACTACCCATCATGGTACAGAGGTAGGAGTGCTGAGGTCACATTATCACTAACTCATGTTTTTCATTAGGCATTCAAGCTCACTATTGTTCAATATCAGCACTATATCCTGATTTTCTACAGATCTTTTATTCTGACATTAGTATTGAATTGCTGTCTGCTGTTCTGGCCATAGAAGAAAATAAGAAAATCCACAGACGGTTTTAGACTTCCCTCCAGCATAGACAAAAGTTAACTGGCAGACTTAAGGATAAAGGCAAAGTATTTAATATACATCTCTTCCTGATTCTCTGCCCTCCTAATTCACTACTGGAATGGTCCTCCAACAGTAGGAAGAGCAAGCCTGAGAAAGCACTGCTGTACTGGGTATACAGGTGGCAGAACTGCAACCATCTTTTATCTCAGCTAGGAGACTTGGTTGGTCTCCAGCCTTCAGAGGGGATGCCATGTGGAGGTGACACCAATTTAACTGCTACATGTTATCTTCTCCCCTAAGAAAATGATTGAACTATCTACACTAAAATCTGAAAGAGTGACAAGCTTTGCATGAACGCATGAATATGTGCGTGAGTACCACTACTCACTCTTCTAAATCTTCCTTGTGAACCTCTTTATAGCCCTCTAAAAATGTTTTTTCTCTCTAAACAATCTTATTTTTTTTTGCATATATTTTGAAAAATATTAGCTTAGGATGAGGGGGATGGCATATTTTATCTATTCAAATTCCAGCCCTTTTACTAAAATATTAGTAATATTATTGTGTCACTGTCTAACCCTTGTCTCTTTATGCAGAAATGTTTTTGAAGAACATGAGTTCTTCTGAAGCAGTTTCTCACTTTGAACTCAAGCCTATTCTTTATCATATTAAACATTTCTGAAATGGTGTTTAATCCTCCAACTCTTATCAAAACTTCCAGCATGTTTTCTAGACAAATCATGCAAGCTTAGGAGCTCCTCAGCATCTGAAGCTAATCTTGCAGATATCTTAAGTCTGGAGTCTGTCTGAAGTGTGGACACAAAAGCATACTCCCTGTTGGAGAATCTGTTTGATCCTTTTAATGGTCTGCTCTATATCCTCCTTCTTCAGCACGGTGCTTTAAACATAACAGGTGCACTACGGCTCCTATAAAACAAATGTGAGCCTCAATCTAAGGGAAAGGAAAAACTTAAAGGATAGTAAGTCTGGACAATATGTGCTTTGTCCTGGGAAGTGATTTTAGCACATGTTATACCACTTTAATATTGAGCATGAGCCACCAAGGAGCTGTGAAAATCCCAGCAGTATTAAAAGGGAAACACTATGTAGGGAGCAGATCTCATTTTGGCATGTCCAAGATTTGCATGAGACTGCAGTGTATCAAAATTTAATGAATTGTTCTCCCAAGGCATTGTCTGACAAATACTAAGTTGACATTCTAAAAATTCACTAGGTTCATAGCATTTTTTTGTCATTATTATTTACATTGCAGGTGTACATAGAAGGCTCTGTGAGTTTTATCTATTATCTGCATTTGTTGTACATCAGAATCAGGCCTGCAGAGCAAGCCATTCTGCCACTTCAAGAACTACTCAGTTTTAGTTTAAAAGTTATTCCCTTTTAAGATAAAAGATAGATTTCAACATTCATCTTAGTGTTGCCTTCAGCATTCACCTCAGTATTGTCTTGAGAATGGCCTACTGTGACTTTGGAAATTCCAGCCTTTGATTATTTTACTGTATTTTTTTTATTTATAAGATACTGATGCAAAGAAATAATGTTGAACAGCAACCCCTTGTACCTCTGAAATTTGAACACAAAAATACTCCTTGGCCTGAGAGTTTGAACTTCCAATATAAAAGAGAAGAGAGGAGGTGGATACAAGTAGACTGGAAAGGCTGATGGCTGAGCAGGATTGATTTATCAGTCCTTACTAAAGAACTGCAGTTCTTCCAAATAAAAGGCTTATAACATCTTCACTTAATCTTACTTTAATTCATTCTCATAATTTGAAACTCTGATCAATAAACATTCTTATTATGTTTTCTTTATTATATTTTAGGATTCTGAAAAACTTATCTCTTTCTCCTGTTCTTGTTACATTTTGTTGAGACTACTCACATGAGTCTGGTTTGTTTCCATGTTTATTAGATAACTAATATTTATGAACAACCTTTCTCAGAAAGGTCAATGTCTCCCTTGCTACCTTATCCCATTTTATTGGTTTGCAAAGCGAGGTTTTGGTAGCACAGGGGCTTCAGTGGGGGCTTCTGTGAGAAGCTGCTGGAAGCTTTCCACATTAACAGAGCCAATGCCAGCCAGCTCCAAGATGGACCCACTGCTGGACAAGTCCAAGTCCATCAGTGATGTGGTGATGCCTCTGGGACAAAGTTCATAAGAATGGTGAAAAACAACCTGCGCAACTGTAGCCAGCCTGTGTATGTGAGAGAAACAGCCCCACAGACACCAAGGTCAGTGCAGAGGGAAGGGCAGGAGATGCTCCAGGCACCAGAGCTGAGATTCCCCTGCAGTCCCTGGCGCAGCCCCTGGTGAGGCAGCTGTGCCCCTGCAGCCCATGGAGGTGCAGGGTGGAGCAGAGATCCACCTGCAGCTCCTGGAGCATCCCAGGCAGAGCAGGGGGATGTCTGAAGGAGACTGTGACCCCACTGAAAACCCATTCTGGAGCAGGCTTCTGGCATCTGCGGCACCATGGAAAGAGCTCGTGGGAAGGCACCATGCTGGAGCAGTTCATGAAGAATTGCAGCCTATGAGAAAGACTCAGACTGGAAAAGTTCATGGAGGACTGTCCTTTGTGGGAAGGACCCCACTGGAACAAGAGAAGAGGAGTCATCCCTCTGTGGAAGGAGAAACAGAGATATGTGATGACTTGGCCACAGACCCCATTCCCTGTCCCCTGTACCCTGGGAAGTTAACCCAGAAAAGAATGAGGGGAGGGGGCTTGTGGGGGTAAGGGTGTTTTAGGGTTGGATTTTATTTCTCATTACTGTATTCTGATTTGAATGATAATAAATTAATTTTCCCCAAAATGAGTTTGTTCTGCCCATTACGGTAATTGGCAAGTGATCTCTCGCTGTCCTTATCTTAACCTACAAGCCTTTAATTTTATTTTCTCTCCTTTGTCCAGTTAAGAAGAAGAATGACAGAGCAGCTTTGGTGGGCATCTGGCATTCAGCCAGGGCAAACTCACCACATCAGAAAGTCAGAAGTGGCCTCCACACACAATAAGTTTATCAAAGTTTTTTTGTTGTTGTTGTTTATGTTCCTGCACTTCCTACTGATTTTATTTTTTTTCTCTGTGTCTATTTTATGGTCTACTTATTCTTTCTTCTTATAGGATACTCTGGTGCACAGCTGTGTTTATTTTCTGAACAAGCTCCTACCTTTTAACAGCAGCCATCTATTCATTCCCAAGACTGAACAGTTAAACTGTCCAGCATTGGGTTGCACATAATAAGGGTAACAAGGACTTGAGTGACATGCTTCTAAAAACAAACAAGCAAACAAGCCTCTGAATCACTTATTAAAAAATTCATTATACACAAAACAAAACTGACTTATTTTCTCTTAGAACTGAGAAACAATCATCTTATATGAATTCTCCTTTATTTTTTTCCCCCCTCCAATTGGAAAAATCAAATAGAGCAGAGGAAACAGACTCCAATCAACACAAATCCTTTAATTAGGAAACCAGCATTTTTAACATCCAATCTTATGCAATAATAATCTGATGAAAAAAAAAATCATTACAAAGTTCATTTTTAGATTTTCCTCATATGCTTTTTAAGTGTTTGAGGAGAACATAACATGCATGTGGGGGACATGTGGGGCCCAGAGGAGACACATGGCCAAGTGGTATGTAACAACTCCTTGACAGCAGAGCCATAGTCTGTCTGCCCTCCAGGACTAAGACAAAACTGTGTGGACCTGAGTCAGTCCATGGCTTCTGACATGCAGAATGGGGTTTAGTCCTTGTGCCTTTCTTATTTAGCTTAATCGAGGTTAGCCATGGCATTTCCATTTCTCACACCTCCGTCATCTCTAAACAGAAGGCTCAGTACATGGCCAAAATCCAAAACAAGATTATTTTAATGATCTGTTCTTGTAATGGTCTCTTCCTGATACCTCTGTAATGATCACTTCATCCATCAAGATAAAAAATCAGTTTGTAAGTAGAAATATTGAATAACTAAATGTTAGACAGTTCACTATTTCCTACCTCTGTGGAAGTCTAAATTCTCATGGACCCTGGTAACAAATCTATGTTACAAGAAGCTCCTTTCACATCAAAATATTAACAATAGAAAGGAAGTCTGTATATTTACTTACTTTTAGTAAGACATCTTAGGGATAAAATACCAGCAGTCCCTTAATCACATTCACAGCGCAATTTTATCAATGTCCTAGTAGCATCCTTTAAAGCATTCGAAATTACTACACATTTTGTGTCTCATTAAGTTTATACCTCTCTTTCCATTTAAGTTGTCCATAAACTCATCATAGTCTCCTAGAGTGCATGCCTGCTGTTATTATATCAATTCTCCAAAGTTCATAGTATTTGCATATGCAAATTGCAGCCATGGTGATATTTTTTGTTCATGGACATAATCCTGCTGTTAATATCCACAGAAGTCTTAATATGTATCTGTGGTTATATCTATTGCCCCCTAGTATACCATAAGTCTCCAGCCATATTCATTAGATTCAATTAGTGACATTCTGCCCTGTGAGAATCTGTCAATAGAAAATAGGCATGCTAATGCTCAGAAAATTGTCAAAATAAACACATTTTAAAAAGCATTAGTGACTGAAACCACAGTAGACTAAAATCCATCCGTACCCATGTTCCTTGCAGCTCATACTACAAAATTCACTAGAAATATATAAGCATAGGTAAATAAATAAAATTCAAATAAATAAAACATTAAAAAACATTAAAAAATAAATAGAAAATATGAAAGAAAGACGGCAGGGCCAAAAAGTGGCATTTAATTCAT
The DNA here is from genome assembly GCF_963662255.1 of Cinclus cinclus. NCBI lineage: Eukaryota > Metazoa > Chordata > Aves > Passeriformes > Cinclidae > Cinclus > Cinclus cinclus. The sequence goes on from NC_085047.1 coordinate 38,571,397, forward strand.
TACTCTACTTAAAAACTGGATTGCTGACCCTTACAATTTTTTGGATGGGTTTCAGTCTATATCCTTTTGAAAATACCATGTTAATATTTTGCTAGTGTTTGTTTATTTATAGTTAGCATTTCTAGATGATTTTGTAAATTTTATTCTTCCCCATCTCTATGCCTTTTAATATTTCCATCCTTCTAATTTTAACTGATCCATATTTGCCATTGCAACTTCTCTGTCCAAAGTTTTCAGCCTGTGATTGATTTTAAAGAGTGAAATTTTATCATTATTGATTACTTGTGTGAAAATTCTATTAAGGAATGGAGGAATATTTCTTCCTTTGTCCTGGTTTCTTTCAGACTGTTTTTCTAATTACTAATTTGAATTTTAGTATTGTTTTCTGTCATACTTGGAGTTCCTATAAGTATGATGACATCTATGGATTTAATAAGCATGGTCTTGATTTGATTATGTAGTTTATGCAATTAAAATTCATAATGAAGGGAACTATGCTTCCAGATGGAAGGAGAACAAGTGACAAGTTTACCTGCTTATGTTCCACTCTACACTCTTCCCCACTGTAATTTTACTTTTGTTATATCTTCCCAGTTTGCTTTCAAGAGTGTAAGGAAATATAAAAAGTCTTAGTGAAAAAGAACTATAATATTACTATTGTTTCTTATTTGCCTATATCACCCATTATTGCTTCATAAAAGAAAATTGGATTGATTTGAAAATATATCTCCTTGTCAAATTCATCTTCACTGCTACTCTTCTTGTTATCTTCCAAGTGTTAACTCTTTGTTTTAGAATTTTTTCCAGGATTTGAAGTTAAGTTGACTTGTCTATAAATTCACACTTTATTTTTCCCCCCTTTATACAGGTATGTGTAGGGTAGTCCTTTCCAATCCAGCAATATATTTTATGTCCTCCACAAGTTCTCAAAGACAACTACTAGTGTATGAACTTTGGCCCATACAGAGGTTAGGATCAGAATGCTCAGACAAGCACAAAACCTGAAAAAAACAAAATATGGTCAAACATTATCTGTTTCTGTTCTAGGCTGAGCTGTTATCCATTGCTTCTGATAAGTTTTCCCATTCTCAAAATTATGCTTTATAATGAACAGTGAAAAAAACATCATTTACCTCTTCAAGTTGGTTATACCACTTAGAGATAGCTATTTCTTTACACTGAATAAAAATCCAATTCTTTGACTCTTCTATTGATAATCTGGTCAATGAACGATTTCTTACTACTTTCAGTTTCTCTTTCTAGCTACAGTTAATTCTGTATTGTCCATGCTGATTGTGTTCCTACCTTTTCCTGATGATCTCTGTGTGTGTAGCAGGCTGTGCTTCTCTTTCTTTTATCTACACTATTTTGAATTAATAAATACGTCTTAATCTAGCCAAAAGTTTTCAATATCTTTTATACTCTTTATCTTCACTGAAATACTGTGCAATTTCTTTATAAACCACAATATTTTTAAAAAAGTTTTGTGAGCTCTTCCATACAATTTGCGTATATCTATCAAAATCTCCTGGGTTTAGAAATTATTAGTGGCATGGAGACAGAAGGATAGAGAGAAAGAGAACAAACTGTAGGAACCTCACTGGAAGTGTCCTTGAAGGATCCCTCTGCTTAAACTAAAGCCCAGTTGCAGATAAGAATACAGTCCTAACCCTCCTATCCAGCTGAGTCAAGTCTTTACAGTTCCAGGGATACCTGCTGCTGCACTAACCACTTTGGAGCTGTGGCTCCCCAAAGCACTTGGCATCAACAAATGAAAACAGCTACAGCCTGCTGAAAACAGCATGTTGGCTTTTGCATTCAGTGTGTAAACTGTAAGCTGGTTTCAACCATATTTTGTTACCCTTTGAAATGTTTCCTCAATAGTAGGTTGCACCATCTGTTGCACTGTTTTCCTGCATGTTTTGCTTGTAAAACTGCTCCCCCAGCAGCACACAAAAGAGGAAGAACAGTGGTAATGCCTTTCAGGAAGGTGTCCTTGTCCTCCGCCTACCGCCTCTCACTGCAGTGTTGCAGTGCACAAAACAGATGCTTCCCTAGTCCTACTTCATGCTTATTTATTTTAGGACCTAAGTCAAAGTCCACTATAAAACCTATGAGGCTTTAAAATTTGGCAATCTCATTCCTTGTGAAGCCTATAGGTATATTTTATGTGCTAAGGGCAGAGACCCACACATGCCAAAGCAAAATATTAAGACCAATCATCTCAAGATTCACCAGGGAGTTGTGAGCTCTGCCAATCTGTGTGTGAGATAATCCAGAACACCCTTTTAAACATGGAAGAAACATTGATTAGATGTCAATAAACCTGATTTTTATTGTTTGCTTACTAGCAAACAGTACTTTAATGGTCCTAGTATGAACTCTGTCCCCTGGTTGAGTGTTGGCATATTATCATGGCAGAATACTATGCCTTGGTTCACATAATGAAGCAGGGCTTTCCTTTAGTTGCCTTTCATTCTTAGTATCTAAGCAGCAGGGAAAAAAATTAACAGAAAATTTTAAATTTTGTTTTTTCCTTCTTTCCTGGTGTGTTTATTAAACTTCAGCAAATAATGTACAATGACTTTACATGAAATATTCTCTGAAACATGTTGAAAAAGCCTTGCGCTATTCTATATAATCCCAAATTATTCTCTTCAGATACTGCATGAATGATGGGAGGAAGGGGAAACCCAGTGAATAATGCATACAAATAAGACTACATAATGCTCAAAGTCATGCAACCCAAATTTATTCAGCCAGTTCTGCTCTGAATAACATGACATAGTTTTCTTGTGACTTTAAGTCACCTCAGCAAAAGGGACCAATGAGGAGCTGAGCTCGCTGAAAGGGAAGTGTTTTTCAGGATGAAAATATCTCTTGAGTAATTAGAACCTCTGTCCCTACTCATATCAAGGACCTTCATCCTGCATGAATACAATACTTGAATATCCCTTACAGAGAAATGAACACTTTTCTTGTGCCAGCTTCTGCTCAAGGGTCATACCCATCACACATGACCATAAGACAGACGTGATACATTCATACGATTCTCTAATTTCACCCTACAGCTGCTATTTTGGAAAAGTATTGATAGAGCCTTGCTTTTTCTTGAATTCCCATACAAAAGACTGCCATATAGATAAACATAAATATTTACCTACTCCCCAGCCTTGATAGCAAATCAATTTAAAAAAACTTAGCAAGGTCACTGCAGTTGAGCTTGATGACAACATCTAAAATATTTCTTATGAAACAGAATGACATCTGATAGATGAAGGAGAGATGGCCGTACATAACTAGCTACTCCAGGCTTTCTTTGTAACAAACAGAGAAAACCAGGTATTTCTAGAGTGAAAATAGGCCCATTTTGGATAGGAATTTGAAACAAATCAGATGAATCATACTCTTAAAAGCCTGTTACTATCCACTGGTTGAAAATGGAAGCTAAGATGACTTGTGTCTGTTGCAGAGGATAAACTTGTATACTTAACCTGGAGTCAGTTCAATCCCACCCACAACCCTGGCTGCGCACAAAGGCAGGTGCAGGTTCCATAACAGAGCTATGTCATACACTGTGGGAGCACACCAGCTGGTACTAATGATCCCTGAGCTTTCCTGGGAAATATGTCCCAATATTTCTGTGTCCAATACAGTGAACCAGACACCAAAAGAAGATCTGGCCTCTTGGAGTTTATTTCCTCCTCTACAATCTTTTCCAGGTGGCTGAGCCCTGATCAAACATTTATAGAATTAAATATTTCTCTTCTCTGTAGGAGGGAAACAGTAAAAGTACAGATCCTAATTTGTTTTTGCAGAGGGCTGGAAATAACAACAAACAGGTCATTAAAACTAATCCTCTTTTTAATTTTTTTTTATTTTTTTCATTCCTTGCAGATGTGAATAAACTTTCCAAGGACAAATCTGAAGCCATAAGTTTCTTTCTCATAAGAATATTAACAGGTAAGTGTGGCTGTTTCAGGAAATCTGCACAGCCTCTTCTACCAGAAATGCTTCTTGTTTTTTTATCCATAGAATTTGGTAGCTCCCAGATGTCCTCATCAGTGAACATGGCATCACAAATCCAGACACAAAAAAAAGGGCCTCATTTCAAAATGTTCATATTCTAAGGCAAGAGACAAAACCTGACATCTCTTAAGGAAGTGAGGCTATTTGAAATGCATGCCTGCAAAAATACATTGTAGTTACCAGTATTTTAATCAGTGAAATTATATTAGGAGATATTTGCAGGCACAGGAGCCCATTTTATTTACAATGCTAACACTTTTTCAGGCACAGCTTTGTTCTGTGTCAAAGGAGTTAACCAGAAGTAACTTTTGGACAGGGTTCAGGCGGGAAATTGTATGTTGCCACTCTGTTTTGGAGAAGAACAGTATGTATGGTGCAGATATGGTCTGTTCCACATCTGTATCAAAACGTTGTCCTAGATATATTCTTATATTCTCTTTACTAGAAGTGACATAATCTGACATAGTCTTATATATGCTCTTCCTCTATGCATTGACTAACTAAAATATATATATATATTTTTTTATTATTATTTTTAAGAGGGCAATAGCCTCAGCCATTATTAGCTTAGGAATTTTTTTCCATTTTTAAGTGAATGCCTGTATTACAAAGCCACTCTAAAACCCCCAGCTTTCAAACTGACAAGGAGATGAGACACAGACATGTTGAAGCTTGTTTTGCCAACTGTAGTCCCTCCTGTTACATGCCACTTCCTCAGCAATGTGGCTTTTCGGCAATACAGATCTTCATCATTGCAATGTTGGGCAAAAAATCCTCTGAGGAATATTTTGATTCTCAGAAACTTACAATTCACTTTTTTTTTTTTCTTCTAGCAGTTCAATATAGGGAAAAAATTATTTAATAATCTTGGATAAGGTGGGTTTTTCTTCTTACTTGTTCGGGGTTTTTTCAGTGCAGGCTGCCATGGAACTTGGCATCAATCTAAAAAGCCTGCTCCTACCAACATAGGAGGACAAAGGGCTATATTATTACTATCTTCCATAGTAGTCCCAATTTAGTCATTCTTACTGTCATATTGTCTAGGTGATGGAGTAATTCAGTTCACTGCCACCCACCACTGCCAGACACTTTAAACAAATCTGTGAAAAGATGTTACAGCAATATGTAAATTAGATGGAAAACAGTGTTGTTTTCTCTTAACATCTAAAGTATGTTGTGTATTTTCTAGTTCTCTAACTGGAAGTTTGGGAGTTTAGGAAAATGGATAATATTGAAAATATTCTATGATCTTCAGAGCAAAGAGAAGTAAAAAGAAAGCTGAAATATGAGTTAAGTGTAGGCAGGACCTAACACTTATGTATTCATTCTTTCAACTAAACCTGCCAAAATAAGAGAAACTAAATTATACTTAAAAAATTATTTTAAGCAACAAACAACAAATTATTGGACAGCTAGTACCGGCAGAACTTTCATTATCAATTACTAAATTAGTAGCTTATTCTAATACTGTTAAAACAACAACAAAAAAGCCACCAGACCAAAGTATTGTTGAGTCAGAATATATACAAAGAAATGACCCTGCAACTATTTACTGTTGTGCAGGATGCAATGAGAAGTCATTGTCCACAATGTCTTTTTTATGTCCACAGAGGACGTTCAGGTAAAGGATATCTGCTTAGCTGGAAGTCACTGGCATGGGCGCTGGCAGGGTGGAGAATAAAGACAGAGAATAGAAGAAAATTAAGTGTTGGATCTATCTCATCTAACATCATAGTTCTACGGTGATGAGTCCATCTAAACACCTGGTAATAGAAAGTGGAAAGGCTCAGACTCTTGTAGGTAGAATTTGGGTCTCATTTTCCAGCATGTCATGTCACGCGACCCCCACCAGACTGACCAACACAATCTGAACAAAATGACAACATGGAGCTGTGCCAAGCAGTGACTTGCCAGGATATTTGCTGCCATCAGACAACAGCACAGGTTAAAACATATGAAAGAGAAGAATGTGGTGCCATGGTGTTCAGAGGAAACCTTGTAATGCTTTTACTATACAGCAACCAACATCTCAGGAACCGCAACACAGCATGGAGGAAGGGAGTAATCAAAACCAATCCATGTGTTTGCAAATGCAGATCTTAGGTTCTCAGGGGATTTTCAGAGGAAAAATACTTAACAAAATTGAAGGACTATTATTACAGTTCTTAGTGTTTTTAAATCATAAGCTTGAAAAGTACATACAACTCCACAAGCATTGGCAGGTGCCATGTGTGATTTCTGTTTAGATTCACACTGTGCTTTAACTGTCACCTAATGTAATAATGTATCTGTTAAAAGCTCATTGATTTTATTTCCTTTTGACAAGGGAGAATGCAGTGCTTCTTGCCACCTTGTAGGACAGTATTTGAATGTAATCTTTTGTGGAATCTCATTTATTTTGATTTATGACAGTTCTGAAATCATTGCACTTATGTTGGTAGTAGCAAGAAGAGATCAGTCACCTGAAAAAGTCCAAATTTCTGCTAAAAATGAGACAACACTCATTCCATCCAAGGAATTTTATTTCAACTTGAATAGTCTTCCCAAAGTAAACCACCAAATGTCCCAAAGATCTTGGGGTAAGTAAAGCAAATAAACATCAGGGCATGAGAATTATAGCAGCCTCTCTTTTAAGTCCCTAATACAACCTGAGGATATTTTAAAAATGTAATTTAATTTAATTAAGGATTGTAGTATTTGCGTTGCACTATAATTGTTAAGAAGCAGCTGGCTACTCCCTAGGGGATGGAGGCTGGAAGCTGCGTGGGATGACTGTGATGGAGAAAGTGCCCAGGCATCCCAAGCATCTCCAGGGCCCAGGTGGGCCAAGGGGAGAAGGAATTATTCTGGGGTCAGCCCTGCTAAGTGCCAGAGGCTGTGCAGCACTGGGGACGAGGGCAGTGAAAGATTAGAATCCACTCCAGGGAGGGGCACCAGTGTCAGACACAGCCCCCAGGCAGGCTGGCAAGGGCCCAGGACAGGAATGCTGGCCCATGGCTGGGCAGAGCAGCGCTCTGGGAAGTGGGGACCAATGTCCTCTGCTGTCACCAGGACAGGGAATTATAGCCCTGGAGGGTTGAAATGGAGCCCTGGGCCATGGGAAGGAGGGGAGGCCCTGGGCTGGGCAGGGCCATAGGGCTATTTTTATTTATGAAAAATCAGTCAAATCAAATGTTTCAAGTGTAGATTCTATACATGTGGAAAATGCTAAAGAAAGAATTTTTTTTCTGGTAGATATCTGAGTAATACGTTTCTCCTCTTCAGTACTGATTATATATTATCCAGAACATTGAATATTCCAGACCTGTTGAGACTTAAAGGCTAATGTTTTCTAGCTGGGGAAGGAGGAGGGAAGTTCATCTAGAACAATGTCGTTTATAAAATAGAGCTTTGAATGTTAAATTCCCAGGTTAAATATAAAATAGATTACCTTTTATTTTTTCCCCCTACTCTCAGCCATAAGCTGACAAATTCAGGAATTTCAAAGTTGGAATTGGCACAGTTTTCTTAAAGTAGTTCTAAATAATTGTCAGTGACATCTCTTTTCTGCAAGTTTTCTTAATGTTCTGTACCCAATCTGGCACCATGCGTGCCATGTAAGCACCCAATGTACAGATATATAGGGAAGAGCAGACTGTAAAAGTGGATTTGTGGGCCACAAGGTTGTTGCTGTTTCTCAGTGCACTTAGACTCAGCTGCAGCTGTGGGTGAAAGTCAGAGGATCTGATCTGTGAAACCTGCAGTGCAAACAACACTGCTGTGTTTAACCAGAGCAAATCTTTGTGCAGGTGTTCACCCTCTATGTAGGTATGGGGATGAGGATGGTGTTGTTAGAACCTGTAGCATTAATATCATAGTCTCAAGGAGCACTGAATGGTATTGCAGAATGGTTTCTTCTTAGATAGCAAAGATGATCCTTTACCCATAGCTTTGAATGTTTAGTATCATAAAGAGAAAATCAGTTTTGCTGGTTTAGAACCCGCAGAAGATGCTAGAGATTGTTGCCTTTGGATAATCACTGCAGCAGGGCTTTGATTCATGCTTTGTGGGTCTCCACTGAGTGTGGAATTAGAGAACAGCTGTGATGTGTTTCTGAGCAGAAACTGTCAAACACCTGACCATGGTTTTCTGCAAACTCTGCCCTCACTGATGCATGAAACACAAGTGTTTGTTCACGCTAACCTATTTATGTCTGTGTCACACAGCACCTCACCAGACTGGAATGTGCACAGAGGTTTCACATAGAAGGAGAATCTCCTTTGAAATAAATCAAATGACAGATTAGCTCTGCCTGAGGAACCTCTTGCCACACTGAAGATTGCTGAAGCCCCACCTCTTCAGGAACCAAAGACTCTTTCTTGTCCTTCACCTGATGTGATGATAATTATATACCTGTCATCCTAGCTACTTCTTTTAGCATGCAACATTCACATTTTCCGTAACAACCTACCACTTAGTTCTCTTCCACTTTTTAAATAGTGCTGACTGGTAGTTTTTAATTAAGCCTTGACAGTTGAAATTTGCATTCCAAAAGCCAGATGAAGGTGCTGGCATTGGATTTTCTAATATTTTGGAAAGGGTTTGGATTGTCTATTATTTTATCATGCAGAGCATTCTACTTGCACACAACCCTTCATGCATGCTTGAAGCTTACCAGGACCTTCCAGGTTCTACAGACACTGTGCAAGGTTTAAGGCTACTTCCCTGAGAGCATTCTAAACTGGTATTTCATGCTTTAATGCTTAGTTAATGGCGTATAAACAATCATGCTGAGTGATTTCTATAGCTCCAAGAGGAACATTGTTCTTGTCTGGTTTGTTATTCATTTGTACATGCCAGTTCACAAAATTGCTGTGAGTAGATGGACAAAGAGCTAAGAGAAAGTTTTATCAGTTTCAAGATTTAGGGAAGAAATAACCCAGGGAAAGACCTGAAGAATTGAGCACTACATAAAGAGCTACAGTATACTTTTCAGTTTACTTTAAGAGGCTCTTAGTCCCACTAGAAGTTCTTGACTTGACATGTATTTAACTAAAAAAATTTTCCCTTCGTATCCATTGACTTCAATAGATTTTGTGCTTGACAGTGGTATAAGTCAAGTCATTTCTGATTAGATTCTACAAGCTAAACCTTTAAATCTCCTCCAATTAATGCCTCGTTTGATGAAATGAAGCATATGTTATGCTTCAAGCTAAGCCTCCAGCTTTTTAAGGATTTTCCATACAATTCCACTGATGATTAGTCACTGCAGGTATCTGTAGAACCAAACACTTTTTGCTGCTTTTATGACCAGTAATAGCTTTTATGACCAGTAATAGCAGAAAATTGCAATCTTATGACCTATGGACTCACCTTCTTTTTCATAAATTATTTCTTATGGGTCCAATATGACAAATGAAGCAGTATGGTTATGAGATGACAGCTGAAGTCACACATTCAAACCAAGAAGCAACTACTGGTTGCCTGCAAATGAAATACCACAGACAGCCTAGAAAAAAAATTGCACCCTTTATATCACAAGCTTTATTTATATCCCTTATTTTCATAGTATCTTTGGACCAACATCCAGTGTAATTTCTGCTGTACTTCTTTCAGAGCACTGAACACTGTTGATTGGATCTTACTATTTTAAAAATAAAAAGAACAATAGTCCAGTTCATGGCCAGTCACTGCAAGACGATTTCATCACAATAAAAATGATGTAAATAAAATAATTTTTTAAAACAGATTTTAATTTAGATTGCTGTCAGGCACCAGAGCAGAGATTTCCTTGCAGCAAGTTATGAAGACTATGGTGATGCAAGTCATTTCCCTGAAGCACATGGAGGACCATGCTGGAGCATATGCTCATGCTGCAGCCCACGGATGGCTGGAGCATGGATGTGTCCTGCAGAAAGGTGCAGCCCATGGAGATTTCTCATTGGAACAGGCTCCCACTAGGAACTGCTGTCTGTGAAGAGGAGCCCATGCTCCAGAGGTTTTCTGGCAATACCTGTGATCCCATGGGGCACTCACACAGAAATAGTCTGTTTCTGAATGACTATGCCCAGTGGAAAGGATCCATGCTGGAGCAGTTCATGGAGGAAGGAATGTGTCTCATGTGGAATGTGTTTCAATGTGTCTCACTGTGCCTCATGGGAAGGACCCCATGATGGGGCAGAGAAGGAGTCTGAGGGGGAAGGAGGAGGGATGAAGTGTTATGAACTGAACTAAACCTCCCTTCTCTTTGCACTGCTTGAAGGGGAGTAGATAGAAGACTCAGGAGTGGAATTAAGACTGGGAAGAAGAAGGGGAAACTTGTGCTGTTAATTGTTGAGCAGCTCTCCCATCTTTATCTCGACCCATAAACTTTTCATCATAATTTTTGCTCCCATGCATCTGAGCAGAGTGGCTCAGAGAGAATTTTTAATTATTCTTCTGACCTAATAATTCTGAGCTCTGTCTTTGAGAAAGATTAAGCAAGGATTCTGCAATCCAACTATCCTTCTAGGTTTATAATTCCTTTTGTCTTCATTAGGACACTCAGCATTAAGGAAACTAAAACAGTTTACATGAAGAGTTTTCATTAACAGTTTACATGTCTTAGAGACTGGACTGCCTTGGGTGCCATTACAATCCCATTACCTCGTGCTGACTGAACACTCAAAGCAGATGACTGAGTTATAATAATGTGTCCGGCTTATTCACAGTTCATCCAAAAACAAGTTTGACTTTGACTTGGAAACCTAGAAGTCAGATTTAAATCTCAGATGACCCCTGCTCTGTCTATATAAGATGGCCTTCCAAATTCACAAGAGTGAAAAAAATCTCCTTCCAAAGCAGAAGTAAAATTTGAAATTAAAGAAAGGTATATAAAACCAAGTGTTTAATATGCAGGCAGCACAGACGGTGCAGAATGCTGCAGTAAGCCAAGATAAATTAGCCTCCCTTAGCTTATAAAAAAAAAAAAAAAAGAAATGACACCTTTTTAACAAATCCTTCTGTGTAACAGAACTGGCCTTTGCAATGAAAATGGTGCCAAAAGAGAAGCCTAAAAGTGCTTCTTGGAGAAGCCTAGAGTTCGTCAGCCCTTAAGCAACAATTCTCTTTGGATTATCTGATTCACTCTGTTCCTGGGTAAGAGCAGAACCACTGACAACAGTAACGTAAGCACAGCAAGATGCTTTCTGACAGGCCACCCATGCTTCAACCATTCAGCAAAATGAGAAAGGGCGAAACACCATACCAGGAAAGAGACTGGTTTGACTTTAGGGCAAAAGACCCAACCAGATCTTGCCTGGTCTTCTCCCCTAAGTTTTTGACATTCAGACACCCAATGCCTCCAGATGAACAGGTAAGACTTGACTGCTAGATGTAACATTGTAGCTGCAAAATCTTTAGTTCTTTTGAAACCAAGATCCAACACATATAAAGTAGGCATTGTGAGATTAGGGTCTTTTCAATAAATCTTCTTGATTGGAGAAAGCAAAGGACTTTAAAAGGTAAGTCTTAACAAAGATATTTCTCATTAGTGTTTTCTGCACTTTATAAACTGAGACTCCTCTGGGTTAATCTATGTTTGAGTTTATGTATGAGACTAAACTTTGTGTGTCCTAAGCCCCTTCTATTCTTCTACTCTTCCCCTTCTTGTTTAACATATCATTGCCCATCTTGGCTGCTGAGTCTAGGGATCATAAAGAACAAGATGGGAACTACATTTGATGGAAAAAGCATCAAGATTCCTCTTTGCAAATAACTAGAACTGTCAGATGGAACAGAGCTGTCAGTTGGAATTGTTGCCTAAGATTTAAGAAGATAAAAGTTGTGTCTTCTGTGAAGATATTTCTCTTCTTTAATAATACATATCTGCCTTTCTGAGTCAAGAGTGTTGTGCTGAGAGTGCTGGGTGCTGCCATCATTTGGAGTCATTGGGACAATCAGCACCTCACAGCTATGACTGGAGCGAGCTTCTGGACACTTGCTGAGAACTTTTGATAGAAGTAAAACCTCTGAAAAACTTTATTGCTGTTGACAGATGATAGGAAGGGACTAAAGAAGTCTTTTGAGGAGAACTGAGCTGGTAAAATTTTGATCCTTAAGGGCCTTAAACCCTGAGACTCCAAAGAGTTAAGATCATAAGGAGCTCAGTGGGGAATAAAAAAAAGTAAAAATATTTGGGATGAGTTTAGTAAAACCAAAGAGACTTAAATGCATTTACTTGGAGAGGAGGAGACAAAGTGGAGGGTGGATATTTAGCTTAAGAAGATCATAGGGACTAAACAGTTTTTTCTCTTGACAAGGTTATATCTCAGAAAGACAGTAGGACAAAAGGGCAGTCCATGTGGAAGAAACAGAGAGAGTAAGAACTATATGCAGCCTACAGCATCCTTCTAGAATTTACTCTCACATGAAATCTTGAAGTCACCTCTATACCCAGATTTTTTAGGGAAGAGAGATAAGTTACTGCTTTATACTGATATGCAGTATCAAGAAATTTAATACAATAAAATAGATAACAAAAGACATAAACAACTCAGCCATTATGGTCAGTTAAAGGATTTTTTTTCTGCCCCTGCAACTGCTGTATTATTCCATAATAGTTTAGATATTTTAATAAAGAACCTTTCTTTTTTAAAAGCCAAAAGTTCACCATTGTCAGAAACGTCATATGGATCTAGACAGACCAATGGCTTAACCTGGTATGACAGTTTTTAGGAACCAGTGCCTGATCTCCGTGAAGGTAAGAAAAGCACACAGCAGGAAAGCTTAGAGCTGGCTTCTCCTATAAAACCTGCAGTATGGTGGGGAAAAACAGAAATAGCTACAAGTGGGTGTAACCCCACTGAAGTCTATTTCCAGGTGCTGAGGATCTAACCTGTTATATTTCAAAAACCGTCATGGGTTTTTTATTCCCCATGTATTCTTTACCTGTCGAATGTGCATAATGATGAGATAATTTATTTTGTAAATGTGACAATCAATGTCTTCTCCACACTTTGTAGAGGATTAAAAGCAGGAGCTGGAGGCACCAGCATCACTGTCAGATTTCCCAAGTCAGTCAGAGATGGCAGCATTCGTTATTTTCATAGCTCAGCTTTTAGATTTATCTTCCACATGCAATATTGAACAATATTGAAAATGCTCGCAGTATCCACAGCAGCTGCCATATCACTGTTCAGTCCCAAGTTATAATTGAAACTCCTTATTTATCTGGGAAAAATGAGAACAATAACTAAAAATTAAACCCTATACAAAACTCACCTTATGAACTTCTAGTAAATTGGAAAATTTTTGGCAAACCATATTAACAAAAAAATGCTTTTCCATCAGTAAAGTTGCTTCTGGGAGTTCTAGAGATAGCCTAAGTACTAATGCAGTTAAAAAAGGAGATAATTAACTTAATGGAAGAGTTTTGCTCCTCAGAGTTAGCTGATGAAAATTATTGTAGTCATACTTGAAAATACTATATATGTATTGGTCTAGGACTGAAATTCTGGGATACCTTGAACAAGATTAATTCAAAATACAGACATTTGAGTTTCATAGGAAGAAAAAATACTTAATGAAAAATATTTTAAAAATTTCATAAAAGAAAAACCCCCATTCACTTAGTTTTACCATTGTTTATTTCTGCTTAAGGTAACCACTGGCATATTTCTTTCACAGCTTTTTCTCCTTTCTCTCTTATTTAAATTATTTTTTCTTAGAAAAGTAAGAGAACATCTAAAAATAATTTTTCCCCACATATTTTAACAACTTTACATTGGTTTTGTTTTATTTTGGTTTTCAATATGAAATGAAGGAAAATTCAAAATTCTGTTATGGTTTAAAGGATTAAAATGTGAAAATGAAAATGTACCTAATTTTGTTTTTTATCTTTGTCATGGAAGAAATATTTTGATAAAGATTTGCATGATAGTTCATTATGTTAGTTCAACATACCATTTTTTCCAGAAGCCTGAGTATCTGGAAATTAAGGATAATTCCATTCTTTAGTTGCTTTGGGCAAAACACAGTAAGCATACTCCCTAAATCACAATGTAGGAACAGTCGTCTTATAATCAAAGAAAATATGGATTAGAATGAGGATGAGATCAATTTACCAATGTATTGATCTCACTGGTTATTCTGAAGAGCAACATCAATAAAGGATGAGGTTTCATTCATCCTTAGAGTGAATCCATTACCAGTATTGAGAGGCATAGCTCAGGGCCTTGTAGTCCAAACCCATCACCATGCAGTTGAGGCAAACAACTGCTGTGGCTGCTTTGAAAATGATTTTTGGGAGACAAAGTAATTAGCCAGAAGGTAAATCAGTTCACCCAGGGGAAACGACAGTCTCTTGTCAACTCTTACTGACCTAGGGAAGGAAACAGATTTCACCCATGAGTGACTCTCCCACTGTTGTCTCATAGACTGAAAGAACACTGCTTCTAACCCTCAGTGGAAGGGCAGATCTTAAATGCTTTAACTGTGGATAGTAGCCTCTGTCTGATTCCCAGTGCACTCATTTTGCTTTACTTCAGGATGGTCACAACTGCACCTCATCTAAACCTTTATATTCTCTGGCAGAAATTCCCAGACAGGCACGGGGAAGGCTGCCAGGAGAATCTCAAATTCATTTCCAGTTTAAATACTGACTTTGTGAGTCCCATGATGCTTTCTCATCACCCACAAACAAGTCAAAACTGAAACAAATTGAAGAACTGAAAGCAAGGTGTAATGTCCAGATCTACAGCAGGATATCTCATTGCTAATTTTCAAAATGCTTCTAAGGAGAGTCAGAATTTTCAGCACCATTTTACATATTGAGAAACTGAGGTATGAGAATTTATTTGCACAAATTCAGCTCATACAGAAAGCAGTTTCACATTCCCTGAGTCCTAGCCCACTTATACCAAAAATAATTTAGAAAATCCCAGAAGTATTCAAATTTAGAGTCCAAAACTGTGATTTAATAATGGGAGAGGAGAAAAAAAATTGGATAAAAAATAGTAGCACTGAAGGAAACTTCCTAATATATAAGGAAGCCAATTTGTGAGAAAGAAAAAGTCAAGATGCTTCCTCACCCACTAAGTTAAGATATTAGGTTCACCTCAATATGCTGGAGCCATTGGCTACCTGCTGCATTTGACAGCAAATCAGGTAAGCTCCACTGATTTATAATATAAACAATTTATACACGCAGCAGTGATCTCCATTCACCTCCTGCTCCTTCCCAAAAATGGGCATGCTGACAGCCAGCTGTGGAGAGGCCATGGAGGGAGAGGGAGGGAAAGTGTCTGAAAGTTTAGCTTTGATCCACCCTGCCAGAGGATCACTTGTAATGACAAGCAAGAGTCCAAATTGCCCAGAAAACACCAGAAAGAATTAGTGGGAATGAGCACTCACTGTCTTCTCTATTCTGGAGCACGAAGCAAATTTTTGTCCACCATGAAGCAAACTTTAGGGTGTTTTTTCTGCCTCCCATTGTTGTCTGTGTATCCAGCTAGCATCCATTATTGACTGTCCTTTGGAAACAGAAATAGAGAGACACGAGCAATGAATAAACAGGCTGATGCTCAGAACAGCTGATCCTTTCTTAAAGTAAGTCCAAGCTAAGATACCATTCCAGATGATGGGACTTGCTCACTCAGCACCTTACAAAGACCTACGATTTCCCTTGCACATTTCATTGCAAATTCAGTGTTACCACTCTTAAACACATACATAGCTGGGCTGAAAATGGCACTGGCGTCCTGATGGACACCATGCTGAGCATTAATCAGGCGCATGCCTCAATAGATGTGAAATGTCCTGTCACACTGGACAATATTACTATGAGGATGGCCACTAGACCAAGGACAGTGATGATTTTTTCCTTTATTCAGCATTCTCTATGCTACATCCAGAATACTCCACCCAGTTTTCAGGTCTTCAGTCCAAAAAAAAATGTTTGCAAACTGGAGGTAGTTCAGGGGAGGCCACTGAGATGGTGAGTACTGAAGTGCTTGTCCTCTGCAGAGAGTCTTGGGGAGCTGGGCTAGGTCAGCCTGGAGCTGAGAAGGCTTTGAGGGAACCTACTGTTTGGAAAAACTTGTCCAGAAAATTCTATTCGTGGAGATTTTCAGGACCTGACTAGACAAGATTCAGAGCAACCTGCTCTGGATAGAGCAGATGTTTGACTAAATGATATCTTAAAGTCTCTTCTAACTTGAATAAATTGTATTATTCTATAAAAAAAATGATACTCCAGTAGGTGAGGCTCTATGTGTGTGATAGCGGGACTCAGTGGTCAGTTCTGCCACAACTTTCTTGTGCAGATGAGTTATTTAACCGAAGATCCTGAATGACATTTGAACATCTAACTCTTCCTACTTTCCTGCCTTCTGGAGGAGTCAGGTAAGCATGTAAGTGTTAGAAACCTAAGTACATTTGTGGAACAATTTGTTCCATTCTATAGAGCTCTAAAGCTGAAATGACCAACTACTGCAGATCATGGTAATGGGAAATTGATTGATACTTTTACTACAGTGATGGAAAAAGTCAAAGAATCTTGATAATAACATTAAAGATCAGTAAGTGTTGCTGTGCAGCAGGGTTGCTGATAAAAGAATAAATCATGCAGCCTATAATTAAAATATAAGGAAAAGTCCTAGACCTTCAATGTGTCCACATCACAGGTCACAGATCATCAAGCAAATAAAACACCCATTAGATTTTCCATGTTTTGGGTTAATACCCATGCAGGTCTGTTTCAAGGTGAAGAAGAATTAGCAGGTATTGCTTGTTATCAGGAACGCCTGACAAAATTGATTTCAGGGGAAAAGAAAGCAATCCCTAATTACAGTTAAGCCAGATGAGTCTTGAAACCTGAGGGTTGGGACATCAAATATGTTGGTTTGATGAGAGAAAAACAGAGAGGAAAACAGGTGATAAAGTAATGAAGTTAAAACCTAAACATGGCATCTTGGGACAGAGCAGACAGAAGAGGGTACATAAAACATCATCTTCTATGCAATCCCTCATAATTTCCCAGTTCTATTCTCTGTTGTCTTGTCTGGTTTGAAATTGACTGGGAAAACTCTGTGTGCTTTCTCATTGCCAAGGGAACCTGATGTCTAAGTTGTTTGTACCTAACACACTGGACTACCCCTGAATATTTATAGATCTTAAAGAAGATCCAATTTTTTATGCCAGAAATATGCTTCAGATAAAATAATTCTGAGCATGGGTCACATAGCTGGCACCTGTAATTTATGTTTGTTTAGGTTTTGGGGTTTCTTTTTAAACAAATTGTACAACTGCAGTTCCAGAAGGGAAATGACTGATTAATAGGCTTGGCAAAATGACAAGCCTTTGCAACAATTACAGATAGGACAGGAGTTGCTAAAAGACCAAGAGAAGTTTCTAGTATAACCCCTTCATTTTAGTTAGGACAAGGTTGCCGTCATTTATTCCTGAAAGTTCCTTGACACAGATTAAGTTGTCCATCATGTTTATATAATTTTCCTGACTGAATATTTCTGACCATGTGCCAAAAGGCAAGTATCTTTGTTTTTATTTCTATCCTTATTTCTCACTAATGCCTTTCCTACAGTGTTAAGTCCTTCCCTGGCTATTCACCAATGCTAGAGTGATCACTTCCATACATGGAAAAGCTTAAACTACAGAAGAGTCAGTAGCACTTTCTCATTTTCTACCTTTTCTGCATGCCTTCAGATAAACCAAGACTTGTTTTTCCTGTGCCTAAAGTTTTAACCATCGTCATCACTTCTTAACAGCAAAATTTAAGTGGTAGGTATTTCTGAAAGGGAGACCAGATGTTTTTGAACACATCTGTGAGGAATCAGCATTTGTCTGTGAATTCTGTATGCACAACTATTTATTCCACAAAGCTATCTCAGCTGAATTTCCTAGAAGTGTAGCCTGTAAAATAGATGGACTCATATATCTTCTTAGGTGTGATGTCCTTTTTTTGGCAGGAGAAGCAGACTCTTCTCTAACAGCAAGGTAAGACACTGCTTGAACTTAAGTCTGGCTATTTTTCATTCTGATCCTAGTTACAGTAGTAAAAGCCTTCATGGTATTTTTTTAAGAGCCATGATAAAATAAAGGAGGCCATATTTTTACTTAGATCAGCCTGTGCAGTCTTAATTATGTCTAATTTTAGCTTTTAATTTATTGTTTTTTCTTACATATAAACAAGAATATATAAAACTACAAGAGTTGAGAAAGAAAAAAAAAAATGGGACCATGTGGCTGTCATTTGATCTGGAAGATATCTATAGTTTTTTTCACTTTAAGTAACTTCAAATGTTAAAAATGGATTATTCATGTGGAAAAGTGAAAAACATAATTGCAGGACCTTCAACAGAGCTCTAGATACCAAGACTCATGTTGTAGACTGTATCACTCCAAATGAAAAGCTGCCATCTCTATGTGCCTTACCATTTGAGAGCCAAGCTGGATATCAAGTGTCACGGGCAACTACATCTAGAATTAAATTCTTTCACGGTTTGCATCATGAGACTTTGTATTCTAACTGCCAGGTCTTATCACCAAAAGCTTAAATTTTCATGCTGAAATTCTGCCACAGATTAAATAATTTTGAATTTTTAACTAAAATAGGCAAGCTACATACAAGTGCAAAGTATATTTTCCCCATAATCTAAAGAACAAAAAAGTGCATTTATACTGTGACCACCCTTCTGGAACTTTGCCTTAATGTATCAAAAACCTGAAATTTGGCAGGGAAGGGAAAGAAACACCCAATTTCAGAGAGATATCCATAGTTTATTCTACTTTAAATGAAAAGCAAGAAACTAGCAAGCAAACTGCCCTAGGTTTCTGCCTCCAAAAGAATTCCAGGCTTTGGCTCAGTTTGGCAGATGCATTCTCCACAGACTGTAACTCCCCTGACCAGGTTCCCACTGCTTCCAGCTTCTTCCTGCCATTACATTTTCCACACACCAGGCATGGCCCTCCTTTGGGAGCTGAACAAGAACTTTTCAAGCAGACCTTTTTCTCCTGAGGTAGCATGCCATTTTAATTGGGTGTTTTCTAAGGGAAATTAAGTAACTGTATGTACATGCAATATAAGTAGTAAAAGTGTTAGGACACTTAAAAGTAAAGAGGTTGTAGAATTAGTACTGGTTTTACAGATCATCATTCAACCCCAATGGGTAAATATATCATGGTAAAAGTGATTATTCAACCATGATTTCCTGGGATATTATTCATTTCACTTCATATTAACTGTCACAAATATAAATTACAAGGGGAAATACACTTCTTTAATGAGCAGGAAGAGATTGGCACCACCATGGGCAACTCATCCCATACCATAACAAACACTGAAGGTATTTGTTTGAGTAAATAGGGAAATTAGACACTTCTGAAGAGCATTGAGTCTAAGAAGCAAGAGAACCAGTTCTTTCAGCACCATTCAACCTGATGGGACTGAACTCATGCTGCTCAATAAATCAAAATGTGTTCTAAGTGAATTCCAGAATAAAATGTTGCTATTCATTCTGTAGAATTTGGCATACCTACATGACCCTGGTGAACTCAAAAAAACAGAAATGAAAACAACTTTTGGAGGCTTACAGAAGGGATTATAAATTTTCACCTTTCTCTCCAGAGAAGGCATTTTTCACAGCATCACAGAATGGGTAAGGTTGGAAAGGACCATTGGAGGTAATCTAGTCCTACCTCCCTGCTCAAGCAGGGTCCCCTAGAGCAGCTTACTTAGATTTGTGTGTGTTTTTGAATGTCTCCAGGACAGGAGACTCCACAGCCTCTCTGGGGCAGCCTGTTCCAGTGCTCAATGACCCAGTAAAACTATTCCTCATGTTCAGATAGAACTTCCTGTGTTCCAGTTTGTGCCCATTGCTTCTCGTCCTATTGCTTGGCACCACTGAGAAGAGCCTGTATCCACTTGCTTGGCACCTCCTTTAGATAATTATATACCAATCTATATGCTTCTGTGTCATGTGTGTGAGAAACCCTCCCAGTTTTTAGTCCAGACTCCTTCGACCTTTCCACAATAGAAATTCTCCAGTCCTTTTCTCATCTTTGAAGGCCACTTTTCATCTCAGTGGGCAGCTGAAGTTAGAAATTGCAGAATAAGTAGGGAGAATCTTTATAAACGGAGTATCTTAGAGGATTAAATAAAGTGAGGTAAATTACTTTTTGAGACCTCAGGTCAGTTCAGGGCCTAACCCTATATATGGAGAGGATTTAGACATGATGTAAGCTACCTCCAGCTGCTAGTTAGGCATACTGATATCCCTGATAGTGGGATGTTAAGCATACTGATTTCCTCATAAGTCAAGGAATTTATTCTTTCTCTAAATCTCTTTTTTTTAAACTCTTCCTCCCATATTTTTCATAGAGATGTGATAAGTGGAAATTCTTTCTGAAAGATTTTTAGAATTTTATTGCAATTCCTTTGTGCTGTTGAAGCAGTATTTCCTTAACCTCTGCTGGAACATGCAGAAAATGCTAATCTAGATACAAATGTCTGTGTATCTCAATAGAAAGTTCATCTCAGAACTCCAGTACCAAATACCTGCAAACAAATGTGTTTTATTTTGAAACCTTAATCCTAGCATAAAGAATGGAAACATTTAGTGAAGGACTGCAGTCTGCAGAATCTGAGATGTCTGTACCAGCCAGCTGGTGGAGGATGGAAAATAAAGTATACTGAGCCTGAACTCCACAGGTGTTTTAAAATGTTCTTCTGTTTTTCATATGACCTATGAAAATCCCAAATCCCTTTTCTGGAACCTTTATCTCATAGAGCTTTTCACAACTACAATATTTTTTTTTCCCCTGGGAAAAATAAAATGGAGCAGACAAAAGGACAATTTTTGTGTGTGCACTGGGTGAAGTAAAAAGATCAGGTCAAATATTTCCTATGTCTAAGAAGCTTAAGATATTTATATACCACCTTACTTAGTGCAACCATTTCTACTTCCCACACTAAGTAAGTTGCAGGAAGACTTTTAATCTTCTTGTCTCTATTGAAAGAAAAGCATATGCTCATTTGTTTAAATATATGGATTTCACAAGTTATAGCTATGCATTTCTGGCAGTTCTGTAAAGAGGCTTGCCATTTCTCTACATTTCGCTTCTCTGCTTTTTTTCCACTCTGAAGAAAAAAGAAATATAAAGCTTTTCTTTCAGAAGAAGAATTTTTAAAAGTATCTGTTACTTCATAAACAAATGCCAATGTGTAATCATTCCATGGAATCTAAACAAAGTAATTTATTTTTTCACTGTGTTAAGTGCAAATAAATCCATATTTAAATAGTGTTGCTTTTCTTTCACACAAAGAAAGACAGAAAATTTCACCAAAAAAAATCTTGTCCAGTGGGATAAAATGTTTTCATAGTCCATATGCATATTAATAAATTAGATAGGACCTATGCATAAATTCAAGCATTTGCACATGATTATTCCCAAATAATCCAGGTTAAAATATGAATTTTTAGCACAGTGTATTCCACAGTTTTGTCTAAGTTGTCTTTCCCAAATAATTATAGAATCATAGAATGTCTTGGTTTGGAGGGGATCTTAAAGATAATTTAATTAATAATAATCTGCCTGCATGGGCAGGGACACCACCTCTAGACCAGGTTGCTCAAAGCCCTATCCAATGTGGCCTTGAATATATCCAGGGATGGGGTATCCATAGCATCCCTGGAAAACCTCTGCCAATGCTTCACCACCGACACAGTAAAGAATCCTCCTAAAACCTAATCTAAACCTCTCCTCTTTTAGTGAAAGACCATTGCCCCTTGTCGTATCACTATTTTTGTATGAAAAAAGTCATTCTCTCTTCTTTTTATAACCCCTTTTAGGTACTGGAAGATCTCACCAGATCTCACCTTCTCTTCTTTGGGCTGAACAACCCCAACTCTACCTTTCCCCCTAGGAGAGGTCCCTCTAATCATCTTTGTGTTCCTCTGGACTCACTCCAACACGTCCATGTCATTTTTGTGCTGAGGACCCCAGAGATGGATGCAGTACTGCAGGTGGGGTCTCATGAAGGCAGAGTAGAGGGGGAGAATCACCTCCCTCAACCTCCTGGTTGCAACTCTTTAGAGCTAACTCTATTTTGGCCTGTCTCCAATGCACCTTGCTATCAGCCAGTCTAGCAATACAAAAGGTATAATATCTATTTTGAATCTCAGCAAGCTCTTTTTTTCTGATGAGTCTGGCAATTAGGAGACAGCATGGAAATACTGGGTATAGTCCCAAGTGAACCACATACTCAGTGGATGTCAAAAAGCTATCTGAGGGATGCTGTGAAAAGTGCCTGGTTACTTGTCAGTTTGGGGCTGAAAATGCCATTTTCATCAATAGTAATTAGACAATAAGTCAGTGTCTTGTTCTGAGATTCCCATGCCTTTGAAAATATATGTTCCATACTCTGTGTTTAATATCATTCAATCAGGAAACCTGCCTGCATGAATTAATTTTGACCAGACAGTGTGCACTCTCCAAAGGCTTGGGATCCTGCATAGCCAAACATACCCATGCACTGTTATTCCAGCAAGCACACTAGAGCAGGCTGTCCTTTGGAGGGCTGGAACCAGCACAGTGACTAGGAGCCATGACTTGTCAAGCTTGGATGTAGACTGGAAACTGCATTTCAGTGCAGCAGGGTCTTTGGACAAGGTTTTTGTCCACAATAAAGCGCCCCTTGTCTTAGCTCTTTCAATTTTTTATTTTGAAGGAACAACATGCATCTCACTGCTGTGAGTTTAATCTAATTGCAACTTTGCTTTGAGGGGAAAATTCAACAAAGGAAAATTGTATTCTATACATATGAGACACTGAGAGAATAATGTGTTAGCAGGGAGAGAGCTTTAGTACTCTATAGCTTTGGCAGCATGACATAAAAAGAGCTGAGTCTCAAAAGAGCTGAGAAATAGTCTAAAGGGAAAATGTTTTTTCACAGACCCCTGTCTCTCCTGGCACAAAACCAGTATGTTCTAATTACTAAAAGTATGTAAGTACAGTCACACTTCAATATCAGGACTGAAAAGGGCTAAAGAAACTCCAGTGGAAAGTACACTGGATTTCTTCCAGGTGCTGCAGAGCATAAGTGTTCCATTTTGTTTTGAGATTTAATTCATGACTTTGCTTTTGGTTTCACTCTGAATTTGTGACCAAAAAAAAATGTCTGTTCACCTCTGACAGTCAAAAATATCCCATAGAGAAAACACTCCAAGACTGTATTTGTTTATCTGATTGATCAATTCATGAGTTTTTAGTGCATCTTGGTCTATTTTTCCTGGTTTTTCTGTTGTTTTTTTTTTTTTTTTTTAATTCTCCCTCAAACTAGCCTTAGAAATTTGATCATTAAAATCAGATAAGATTTTAATGATGCCTGACAAAGTGCTGAAAATTGCCACAAGGCAAAGGCAAAGGGGCAGAATGAACACAGGGAGCAGAAGTGCTTCAGCAGTAACCTTTTCAGAACTAGCTGTGACTTTTTAAAGTATTCCACGTGTTAAATGCTCTCTATAGAAATGAAATAAATACCTCTCAAAAATAGGCCCATAAAAAAGGTCTACAATGAGGAGAGGAGATACTGAGGTTGTGTGTATTCACCACATTTAGCCATTTTATGCTCATGACAGACTTTTCACTTGAACTCCCCACTGGAAAGGTCACATTGAGAACCACTGAATGAACTCAGAATTTTTCATGTGCAGCCCAATTGCAGAACACCTGTGCTAAATCACTCTGTGCTGATTCACTGTGATCATTCAAAAAGCTCAAGAGCCCTCAATTTGTCTCTTTCCTCATCTATAGTGAGGTGGGGATGGTGAGCAAGTGGCTCCACTATGAAGCATGAAACATTGCTAGTTCAGATCCTCCTAAAAGGGCTTTTATTCAATTTCATTTTCATGGCAGCATTTGCCAAGAACACCTGGGATACTCCACTTGTCTCTCATATATAATTTATTTTTGCGTCAATTTTTAACACCCTTGAAAGAGGACAAGAGCTGCTACTGGCATAATCATACGTCATAGCTACAAATCAGTTTGAATGTTGATGATGTTCCCACACCAGAATAAATCTATACTTTTCCCAGAGCTGTTTCCTAAAGCAACTTCCTTTGGATTTGCACTCATACTCTGGAGCTCTGAGCTGCCATGTATGAGGACTAATGTCTTATTTTAGCTAGCTGATCTATAAAGGCCTGTTTTCAAACTGAGAATATGAACTTCAGACTGAAGTGTGGAGTTCATTTATGCCTCACAACACACTTGTACCATGTCCTAAAGCAAATATATATAAATAGTATATAACTTATGATGGAAAGAACGTGGCCTCTACTAGAATAGTGGTTTTCAATCCTTTTTCCTCTGCTTTGAGAAGCCTTCATAATTTTGCAAATTGCAAATTTGTGTTGTCTGACAATTTTCTCCAACTATTTTTTTAATATCTCCATTGCAATTACTCCACACCTCCCCCAATTAAGAAATTGAAAACCACCATTTCATTGTACTTCAAAATCTTTTTTTTTTCTTCACTCCAGAAGGAGACATGGGTTTTAACAAGAAATATACCCTGTAAAACAGGATTCAGCATTGAAGTGCACATGTTCCAGGATTGTGGACACTCAGATTTTCAATACCACCACTGACAGAGACTCTAAAACTTTTCTGTGCATCTTGTTGCAGAGTTTAACTACCCTCATAGTAAAAATGTCTTTTCCAGTTGTTCAGATGGAGTTTCCTATGCTTACGTTTGTTCCCCTGGATTTCTGTCTCATTAGTGTGAAGAAGAGTTTGGATTCCTCTTCATTTTGTTACCATCAGATATTTTTACACATTGTTAAGATTCTCCTGAGCTTTCTACCCTCCAGATCTAGAAGGCTGTTGTCTTCTTCACCAGAAGGGTAGCTTTCAGGTTCATGGTCAGCTTGTTGTCTACCAGCATTCCAAGGTTCTTCTCTATAGAGCATCCTCCCAGCCAGTCAAAACATTACTCCAGACCATCCAGATCCTTCTGAATTGCAGCACTCCCATCTGGTGTATTAACTAGAAAGTAATGTTAGAGTTACAGTTTTTTGACATTGGAGACATGTCCCATATTTTCCTGGAACAAAAGCATCTACAGGTCTGATCAGCCTACAAGTACAAATGGCACGAGCTCTGTAATCAGACTGCAAGCCAAAGAAGTACCGCCTGCTATTAGGTCTTTTCATTGCCCTCCTCTTTATTTATTTGATGATCTATCTATTTATCTATTTGCTTATTATCCCCAGACTTTATGTATTTATTTTTGTCTGAGGTATGACACTTTGTCTGCAATAGGGACATCCATGAATGGAAATCCTGGTCCTGCTGACAGCTATGACAAAATTAAAAATAAATTATTCAGTTCAGTGTTAGGCCATCCCACAGCATTAAAGCAATTACTTTTTTTGTGCTCTGTTGACATTGCTATACTGCACCCAACATGGTGGAAGATCAAGTCCCTGACCTGTATGTGGATAAATTAATTCTAAAGCTGGTTTTGTAAAGGAGCAATGAACTGTAAACAAAAGACCCAAGAGTTTTTGGAGGCAGACAGTGGAAACAAAAATTCTATCTTGTGCCCTCTGGTAAACAAGAATCAGAATTTCACAGTGTGCTTTGAAAAGACAATGATTAGAGTAAGATAATTTTTGGGTTTTATACTTTAGCCATGAACAATTCTTTGCTGATAAACCAAGTTAGAAGGCAATGATCTGACTACTCTTAATAGAAAGTGACACCCCAGGAATCACACCATGTGCCTGAGAGGATTGTACAAGCACTTCTGGAACTCTGGCAGGCTTAGTGTCATGACCACTTACCTGAGCAGCCTCGTCCAGTGCCCAACCACCTTCTGGGTGAGAAACCTTTCTCTAACATCCAGCCTAAACCTCCCCTGACACAATTCCACGCCATTTGTGGGATGAATAACTATGTCTCTCCTTTGGGTATAGCAATGAGATGTACAGCTAGCTCAGACCAGATACCTACATTTTAGAAAGCTAAAGTGAGATGAACATGATCTAGAGAGATGGCAGCATAGTCTTATTTGTTTTGGGGTTTTTTTCCAAAAGATCTTCAAAAAAAAAAGGAAATCCTGGTCACTATTTGCATGGGTTGCTTTTGCAGATCACAGGAACCACTTCAAACAGAATAAGTGTTAAAAACACATTTCATGGATCATCACTGAAACACCGTGCCAAATTGTTAGATGACAGGTACTCTGTTTAAGATGAGCAATTAAACACATCCAATGAGGCACTGCTTGCTTAACTATAACTTGCTTAACTATATTGCCCCCTATTGTTAGGGGCTGCTGCACTTCAAGGTTAGGCTTCCTCACAGCCTAAGTCCTGCAGTAAATCTGTGATCCAACTGAAAAGTGTAGACTCAACAACAGGCATTTCTTTTTGATACTACTAGAGGAAGAAATGCTGGTTGTCTTGGGAAACTCTCTCACCGATCCACTGATCTCTGGAGCCTGTATCACTGAAGACTTTAACTGCTCACATTTGTAAGATTTTTATTTCCTACCCAGCTCCTTTAGAAACAAAGCTGCTGTTGGACACATGCCCATCACAGGCCCCAGTGACATCTGCATCAATTAGTAGTGTTTTTATAAGCATTAACTCCAGCATGAACTTTGAAATTTTGGAAATCTGTTGTGCCTACAGGGTAATAGAAGACCAACCTTCTCCAACATTTTGTCTGTTCATCTCGGCCATTAAAATCCCATCGCATCTTGTCTCAGTAAAGAAAGATAGCATCTGGGAATTGAGAGGAATATCATGAAGACAAAAGAAAATCTTTGGACTTGAATTTCTCTTTTCTCCCTCCTCAAATTGGTTAACAGTGAGGAGTGGGGTTTGCAAGATTTTTACCAGTTTCTATGGCTCAAAGAAATCCTCCCAGAAATGTCTCTCAGCCATTAATGCCTGAAATTCCCCCTTGTATAAAATTGTATAAAATTAATATAGGCTGTAACTCTTTCCAAAATGTGTTCATCCAATATTTAAGCTTTCAAAGTGATTATAAGGTTGGAAGAGGTTGCTCTTCAGCTTCTGACTCTGAAAACCAGAAATGCTGCTGTATAATTTGAGAAAGAAATCAGGTGTTCTGATATATAAGCTCCAGGCATGTGTCTGTCTTTGAATAATATATCAAGAATCTCAGAATAAAATCTCTAAATAGTTTAAACACCAACCCAGAGTCTTTAATTGTTGATATCTACCAAAAAGAGATAAGGTCAGGATGAACGTTCAGATACACGTTTGTACTCACTGATGTTAAAGCCACATCTTATAGATATAAACAATCTTTGGTGAGATCTCTATCTCAGATCTTGACTGATGGCAGTTTAACACAGTGGAATATAATCATTGGGAATTAAAAACAACATTGGTCACTGAGCAAACCATTTATCTGGAAACAGCAAAATGTGGCTGTATTCCCAGGCCTGTCACCAGCCTATTGCTCAGCCATCACCAATTAATATTTTCCTTCTTGCCCCTCACAAAATTTCTCTATTTAGCTGGTAGAACAGAATCAAAGAGAGGATGTCTGTACTTATGGGAGAAGGCTGCTCCTTCAGCCAGTTGCTGCTCTGTCTTAGTGTAGAATGAACATGAGGTCCTGGAGAACAGGGACAGGCACTGATCAGTGGACTTCAGGATCCTTCTTCATCTCCGTCTCCTGCGCTGTGCCTATTGCTGGCTACATGGTTGTTCAGCTTCAGGAGAGGAGTAAGAAAAAGTTTATCTCCTATTGTAACCTGCTACCAGATCCACTTCATGCACAGCTCCATCACTGCAAGGCTATTACATGGCTCTGTGTAGCAACCTATCAGCCACTTGGCAGTTACAAAAAACATGACTTCAGCTACCTAATAGAAAATCCATTACTTATTTTCCTAAACCAAGGAATATTTTCAGGCTCTGAAACTCAATTACACTAGCAAAATGAAAACATGTTAGATTTTGCTTAAAGAAAATGTCTTAACCTAGAAATCTAATTTCATACACTTTCTTTTGGGTATTGCCTATTGGAACATAGATTTAAATAATCCAATATGTTTGTTTTGGTGTTTGCCTTCCACTGTCCATCATAGCTGTAAGAGATGAAGAGATAGGCAGTAAATAAATCAGACCTGTGGAACAATCTCACCAACAGTTTTAACAGCACCATTAAGACAGATGTGAATTGGATTATGATGTAAGAACAAGCTCCAACATGAAGTCATACATGTGGGAACAGTGTTTGAAAACATTAGAAGCATTAGCTCCAAGAAGCCAGAAAAGGCAAGTGAATCCCATGACCCACATACATTCACAGAAGGGGAGAATTTGTTCCAGTGCAGACTTTCATTGTTCTGCTGTATTGAATGTTGCTAAATTTATTTTTTTTATGCTTATGTATTTTCAGATTTATATTTACATGTATATGTATATTTTTATAGGTCTAAATTTTCCTTTTTAAAAACTCGGGAGTTTACTCAACACTAAAGCAAAGTGTTTAATTTCAGATCAAGATTTTTTTGAAATGAAAGTGGGTCTGAAGCAGAACACTTCATCTTGAATCAAAGTGATTTAGCGTTTTCAGAATGGCTTTTGCTACTTTTTACATCTGAAGTTGCTTAAACAGACGACTGAGAAAAATATATTAACATTAACAAATCTTCATATTTTTTTCATGAAAAATGCATTTAATTAATAGATATTGTCTAGTTTTATTAGGATTTCACACAGCTATCAAGATCTGTCCACAGATACCTGAGAAAAAATGATCCCCATTGCTCAAATGTACATCTGCAATTTGTGTTTACTGAGGACATGGCAAAAAATCGCTCAAGAATTTCACCTCAAAAGTCACAGAGGTCCTTCTGTATTCTCAGATATGTTTGTTTCTAACAGGGTGCATAACTACAATTCAACCATGTCCAAACTAAGTCCTCTTCATTTAAGGACCACTCCATCTTGTCACATTTGACAGGATCTCCACTTTGTATTTCAAGAACAAAGCAAAAGGAAGCAACTGCTCCCTGTTCCAACACAAAGACCACTGACTGTTTAGGTCCCAATGCTCTTTCCTGCTATTTTCCAGATGACATCAACCAAGCTCAGCAAGCCCTGAGAGGAGCACTGTGAAGTCTGGTAGTAAACTGCAATTAACAAATATTTTCTAGGACTGAGTGATTCCAAAATATGCAAAGAGTTTTCAGCAGCAGTCAGTAACATTATCTATTTTTCTCATATAAAAGAGCAGTTTGTTTGCTTTGTAATGGGCTGGTTCTCTTGTTTTCCTGTGCTTATTAAAATCAGTGGCTACAGGTAGGTATTGGGAATGGAATAACTGATCAGTGTGTGAAATAGAGACTGTAAACCCAAAGACCATCAACCAATTATTAATTTAAAAAAATTCTAGTGCTGTAACTGTTGAGAGGTGTCTGCATCATTTGTATTTGAATAAATCTATCCAGAAATGACAAGAAAAGAGCAAATAATGCTTGACAGGGAGTAAACGTGTTTAGACAAACTCTCCCACAACTACACGTATTAGTACTTTTGGAGACCAGAGGGATTAATCCACAGATGGTAAATTGTCTGACATATATGCAAACCGACAAGATTTTTCAACCTTCAATTATTGCACTAAAAAACTTTCTATTTAATGTGAGATTTCTGCCCCTGAACTTTGCTTTGTATCATTATTTGATAGAAGACTGTTGTCAGCTTCAAGGCTAAGGTATTTCAAGACTGAAAAATGGAATTTATGGCTACTGGTTGAAGGAGAGAAGATAAAATTAGAATCTGAAATGACTTCACTTGTTCAGGTGAAATCCTAAATTGGCCCTGGAGGCAGTTACTCTGGAACAAAATAGACCAACAGAAAATGTTACTGAGCTGCTCTTGGATCACATTTTCACCACAGCCAGTACTGTAAACACCAAGCACACAGATGGCAGAACATCAGCGTCAGCTGCGAACACTGCCTGCGAGCTATTGGAAACACTCATTTTCTCATTCCTCCCCCCACCCTGGTGGAACTCCCCTGCCTCAAAGCTGGCACAGGCCTGCAGGAGGGGAAACAAGTTCACAGCACAAAGCCTAGGGAGCTTTACTTTCAAAACACAGGGTGAGAAAAGGCTAGCTACATTCTAAGGTCCAGGTCAAAACAGGGAATTATTTCATTCTTTTACTTGTGAAGAAGATAGTTCTTTGGGAAAAGGCAGATTGGACAAATATTTTACAAGACACAGCTGCAGTGAACTATAAGACAGTGAATTCCAAGGGGCACTGGAGACAAATCCACTTGGAAACCTCAGAGGACTAAAGGCAGCCTTGGGAGACAGGAGCTGCTAAGAGCTGCTGCAAATGTGAACCACAACTTTGTATCTGTCATGAGGATCTTCTGTTATTCACATAGTAGGAGTCTTGCTGCTGTGTGTGCTCTTCCCCTTGGGAACGAGCAGAGTTGTTACCTATCTATTTTAATTTGAAGTCACTTTGACATCAAAATTGACAAAGTGTCCTTCAAAGCTAGCCTCATCACTTGCTGTCTGCAATGCTCTTTCCTCTCATTCTAAGTGGGAAAAACAGCATGGAATGCTTGTCCTGAAGCTTTACAAAAACCGGCACTGCTGGTGCCACAACAGCATTTTCTTGGTTAGCTAAAGGACTTCACAGTGGAGCATACAAGCAGTAACAGAACCTGGTCTTACTCAATATAGAATGTGCAAATAATGTCAGCCAAACATTACTGAATTCAATTAAAATTAGCCCAGAAACAGCAGTCTGTTAATCTGCTTGCCAATAAATTTACTCTTTGAACAGAAAATAAATTGCTGTTATAAGGGTGTCATATTTTTTTCCACTTCTTGGTAAATCTTTCATTTGCACAAATAATAGTTTGACTGAAAGATAAAACAAGTTTGCAGCAGGTGCAGCACTATATATAGTGTGAGTTGACAGCCAAAGCTGTCTCTTTGGACAGAAAATGCACCTGAGCACAAGCAGCAATGCTAAAGTTCATTTAAGGACCCAGCAAAATAAATGATCAGAGACGGGAAGCAAAATCCACAAGGAAATGTATACCCCATGAAATACCCTTTCACAGCACCATACAGGCTGCTCTGAGGGAAATGACCAGAACATCAGGGTACTTCCCACACAGTTTACTTGGCAATGTGTAGAAATGGCAGTGGGGGTGATGCCTGTCACCAAGCTTGTGCTCCATTGTTTGGCTGCCATTGATTGGCTTGGACTAAGCAGCCACTGAACTCTAAGTATAAATATCAACTTGGTCTCTGCGCAAAAATAAGTAAAAAGATTGTCATATGTTCAGATGAGAGCTCTCCTATGACACGACCAAGTAGAAAAGGGTAAGATCAATTTGGATGGAACCCTACACAGTCTCCTCTGCTGTCACCTCTTGTCATTCTCTTCTAGAACTGTCTTATGCAGCATCTTTTTTTAAGTGTCCATGTTTAGGGTAAATTGCTTCATTTTAAAATCAGCATTTTGTTTTACTGAGGTCTTTTCACCCACCAAAGGAAGGAGATGGAGCAAAGTAAGTTTCTCACCACTACTAAGCAGAATCTATTATCTTTGCTCATTAGAGGTTTTGGGGAGTTTTGTTTGTTTGTTCATTTGATTCTTTGTTTCTGTGAGACTATTCTTCTCAACCATACAGCCGTAAATGAAACAGCCATACAGATAGGACAGCACACACTGCACTGCTGAGACCAAAATAAGCAATCAAAGGGGACTTATCTCAGCATGGAGAGGCTTTGTCGATGGAGGAAGAAAAGCACACATTTCATTAACTAACTGTTATATGGGGTTTGGGGTTTTTTTGTTGTTTTGTTTTTGGTTTTTTTTTTTGCAAAATGGTCTTCCACGTGCTATGGCTTGACTCATCTTTACTGCAGTATTCTAGCAAAAAAGCTTACTGCTTTCAGCAAGTGTGAAGCTTATGCTGATGCAAACTTTTCAGATTCACTCATTAATCTAGCATCTGGAAGCCTGTTAATCAGAGCCACAAGCTTTCTTTAATACTCCCAGTGGTTTACAGTCCGCAGCACGACTTTCCATTTTGTGAAACGATTAGTTACTGTGTTACACAGAGGGGGGAAAAAAGCTGAAATTTGTTAGGATCGTGCTCGCAGCAGTCACCCAGTTATAAAGCAATGCACCTGGAAATCCCTTCTCTGAAGCACAGCACAATGAAGACACTAAGTTGCCTATTACAGCTCCCTTCGCTCCCAACTTGTGCTTAGTTTTTAAGGATATTGAACAGGTCATTTGAGACACTGTTAGCAGTAACTTTAAAAATCTTCAGAGTTTTCATCTTGAATGCCAGCAGGCTTATTTGAGCCTGAGAAAGTAGTGAGATCACTTACAGTCTCCTGAGAGCAGAAAAGCCCCATGCATTTATGTTCATTCTTCCAAAGCTGCCTTTTGTATCAACCTTTGTTATGACTTAACTACAAGGCTAATCAAACCCAAAAAAGAAGACCAAAGGCTCTTTATGGATACTATTCTACTATGATATGATACTACTATGTAGTATTGTATAGTATCGTATATATACATATATATATATATATTATATATATATAAGGCAGTTAGTTTAAAGAAACAATGAAAACTGTTTTTTCTGGAGCCAAGATGAAATTAGGATTTGCAGGCAAATATAAACACTATAAAGAAATGTATTGCTATGAAAAGGAACTTTACCCTGATGACAGTTCCCAAAGGCACTTGAGCTTCTGTTGCGTTTTTGTTTGTTTGTTTTGTTTTGTTTGTTTTTTGGTTTGGTTGGTTTGTTTGTTTGTTTGCTTTGTTTGTTTGTTTTACTTAGCAGGGATTCATTCCTGTCCTGATCCAATTATTTCAGGGATACCTCCAGACACCTTCTTGCCCTAGGACAAGTAATCTCAAAAACTACCAGCATTTCTTCGCTTTCCATCTGATGGTAGACATATAATCATGCTCCTAACACTTGCAAATTAGTACCACAAGAATGGCTTACTCTGAGAAAAGCCCAGAACTGGCAAGTAAAGCAAAACAAAAGAAAAGAAAACAAAACAAAAAGAAAAAAAAAAGTCACCACCAAAAAAAGTAATCATGGAACATATTCTTGTAAATCTTTCCTAATAAAAAAATTGTCTTAGGCCCAATCAACAGCCATCCCAAAGCAATGTAGTTATCTTCTGAGACCTGAGGTTGTTTTCCCCAAAGGTATTGTCACCAGTTTTGCATTGAATCTTTTTATCTTCTGTCAGTTAAGACCTTTTAAGCAAGGAACATTATTCTGAAAACTAATAAATTCTGATCACATTCCTTTGCATCATCACTCTGTATCTGTACTTTCCGTCCCCTGTCTGCTTGTGCCTGTCCTTCATAGAAAATCCTTTTCTGTGTAGCACTGACACTTGTCAAATATTTTGGAGACGAAATCAAGGTCTGGGAAAATTATAATGTTCTTAACAAGTAGAAACTGCTTAAAAATATCTTTATGAAAAATTAAGACATTGTAGATGCAAAAAATGTATTTTTTTATTAAATGACCCAATGTTGCCTCTATTCTAGCATTCTTCTCTTTGAGAAAAAAGTCCCCAAAACCTCTTCCTCATCAGAAATCATGAAAATTGCTTGTCATCTAGTGAATTTTATGTGTAGATATCAGGATTTTTTCTGTGGTTTAGCAGTTTTTGGGGAATACACCAAAATATTTTTTCTAAAATATACTGTACTATGGTTAAGTGTGCAGTGCTCTATACTGCATCAAATTCACTTCTAAATATGAAATTAAGCTGGAAAACAAGTACAAAGTGGCAGTCAATCTAAATGGACAAGGGAAGGTGGATCAAGACCTTTGAGTAAGGGGAAAAAAATAAGAAAATTAAAAGAAAATAGCAAAAATGCACAATAAATAATTTCTAAGCTTTATATCACACTATTACAGAATTGTGAGGGTTCAAAGGGACCTCTGTAGATCTTCCAGTCCAACCATCCTGTCAAGGCAGGATCACCTGCAGCAGGTGACACAGGAATAAGTCCAGGTTGGTCTAGATCCTCTGCAGACATCCTCCTTGGGCAGCTTGTTCCTGTGCTCTGCCATCCTCAGTGTAAAGAAGTTCTTCCTCATGCTCAGGTAGAACTTCTTCTTGTGTTTTAGTTTATGGCCATTACTCCTTGCTCTCTTGCTGGGGATCCACTAAAAAGAGTCTGGCACCATTCTCTTGGCACCTGACTATGAGATATTTCTATGCATTGACAAGATCTCCTCTCAATCTGCTTTTCTCTAGATTAAACATGATCAGCAGGTATTATTGAGTTATTTATCCTTCTCTTTTAAAATATGAAATATGGCCATTTGTCCTATTAAAGATCACCTAAAAATCACAGGTACTTAGTCTTCCAGGGAGCATTTCAACTCCTTTCCATTAACTGTACTAAATATGAGCTGGAGGATTTTTTAAGAAATAAAATGTTACTAAAGGCCTCATAGTGATTGACAGAAAAAGTGGAGTCTTTTCACCTATCCTGGACTTTTATAACACTGGCATACACATGTGAACCAGTCACCTCAAACTGTCTCCTGTTAAAGTAATTGGGAACAAGCAGAGCCAGTCATTCACATGTGAATGGTTTTAGGGCAAAATTAACCACACACAGATTTTCAGTTACTCTGAGCTGAGTATGAAGGAAGCCAAGAAAACTAGCTTCAATCTGTATGTCTACATGTCAAATGAACCTCTATAAGTCCAGTGAGATCAGCAAATTACTTCAAAATATGTACTGAGATTAATGAAGACCAATAATATTTCTACTGTTGTGTAGGGAGTGTATGAGGGGAGTATTACATTATACGGTCAAAAATTCCAGGAAGGTTACTGGGTTTTATTAAAATCTAGAGGACAATAATCCATTTTGCACCAGTCTCTTCCTTCATTTGCTTCATATACGTTGCAACCCAAATGCATTTAATGTAAGGTACAGAGTTTCCTGCATCATTTATCTCCCTGTTCTTTCTTTGTTATAATATATTATGGATAAAAGGTGGTTAGAGAGGCCTTCACAGAAAACCAGAAACAGATGCAGAGACTGGAGTGTGTCTTGAACATAACTAGCAACCGAGCAGGAGACCATCCTCCATGTCTGACAATTTAGACTGAGGAATTCATATCTTGATCCGAGCACGTGCCAAAGGCAAGAGATTTGACAAGCCCCACAGAGGATATGGAGGAAAATACACAGAAGGGACAGTTCTCTGCCATTTCAGATGTCTTCTTTCTAGGCAGTTCAACCAAGAAATGGTACCTCATTTGGAGGAAGTGCACGTGAGCCTTTGGGTGGCAAAATCTAACCTGCTGAGTCACAAGAAATAACATCATTTTCCACAAACTTCCTCTAGTGACCTCTCCACTGCAGCCTATGGAATAAGGTGCTGGATTGAATCCCCCCCTCTGCCTGTGAGTGTCTGGATGCTGAAACTCAGGTAGTCCCAGGTAATGTAGTTTTATATTCTGTAGTTTATAGCCTACAACCCCATTCTGCAGTACCTTTTCAGAAGCGTAATCAAAAGGAATTCTCTGCAGTTGTATTGCACACAACCAAAACATGAGGTCAATCCTATGCCCCACTTCAGCTTTTCCCACAGACTTTTAGTAGAAATACACCTGGCCTGGTTCTATTGTAGTAGACAAGTCTTATTTTCTGTGTGTTTGGTGCAATTTGTAAGAGATTCTGTGTCATATTCTTGAGTGTACTGAGCCATTAATGTATTCAATTTTTGATTTTAGTACTCCACAGTACTAGCAGATGTTTAGAGAATTGTGTTCGTAGGGTTGGATCTGTTGCATCTGCTTCTTCTGAGACATGCTGCCTTTCTAGCTCATTGCACTCGCTTTAAATTAAAAATAAGCCTAAAAATCTGAGCTTGTACTTGATATTAATCAGGGAAAAAAGAGAGAAAAAAGAAAGAATATTGCATGTACTTACAGGAACATTTTGTAAACTGGAACAAAAACCAGAGCGAAAAAAATTCTTGGGTTGTCTAAATGATCATTGTTTATCTCTGACAGTTGACTAAAACCACCCTCTACCACTTCTAAACACACCTTTAAAGAACAAATAAATACTGTTTGGAATTAACACCATCAAACAACTATTATAATAGGAAGCAGGGTAGCCAAGCCAGCATCAGCAGCCAGCAGCCATAGGCTGCTTTGTCTTCAGCCTCTGTTATGGCTTTGAACTCTGTAGAAAGGACAGTAAGACAACTGTTCTCACTCCTGCCTTCAAAGGACTTACTTTGATTTCACTTGACAGCTATGATTTGCAAAAAATTATTTTTAGCTCTTATTCCTGCTTCCTATCCTGCAATCAAATTCCATATACAGATGCTTGCAGCTCCCCAGCTTTCCATTTTTGGACAAGTTTGCTCCAAAGACAAAGAAGACCAAGGATCTTGCTGTCTTGGGTTTGCTCTGTTCAAATGGACTGTACTATAAAATGTTCTTGTGCAGCTAAAAGCATATCACTGGTCAGCCACAACTCTCTAATCATATGGAAACCACATATTGGAATAACTTTCACTTCTCCCTGTCCAGATTGTCCCAGAATTTTGCTGGGCCGGGAGACATAACTTGGTAAACCATTTCCAAACTGCTCACTCTGAATCTTCAAGTTATGGCCTGTTGGCTTCAATTTACTCCATGTAATGAGGGGCATCTAAAATGCTGACATTCCAGCTTGCCTTTTGAAGGTATCCAGCTTTCAGTGTTGGCTGTGGCCCATGGCAGTTTTTAAGTAGCTTTGTGTTTATATATTGGGAAAAAAACAGGGCGTAATAATTGATTAAAAAAGAAAAAAAGCAAACAGGATGGGAACTAGACTGGAAATATCAAGCATCACAGCCGAAAATATACAACAGGTGTGTATCAAGAAATATTTAATGGTGGATTTTTGGCTCCAGAAATATGAGGTTGTTGCCGATTCATTCCATCTAGATTCTAAATGTTAGGTACCTGTTATAAAATATTTATGTATACTTGGTCTACATTATTTGAGAATCAGAGGCTGCTTTATGGAATAATTCTTTCTACCATCAAAGAAACCTTCCTTAAAATGAGATGGATAGGTCTCTGGAGCTCACTTTACCTCATTTTTTTTTCTCTTTCTTGTCTACAGAGGAAGGCAGTGAAAGATGCTTAGTTGCCCATGTATGTATTTCCTCTCATTTCAGCAAACTTAGAGTAGATAAGATATTCATAAGGAACTGGCAGTTACGGCATGGGACTTGAAAGTTATTCTAACACAATAGAGAGCAACCAGGTGGAATAGCTTAAATCATATCTAATCACAGAAAACACTTCACATGTGGGCAGCAGAGCCCACCCTAGATAAATTAGCTTGGACTAGACTTCACATGGCTAAATTTGAGTGAAGTTAATCCTGACACCAGTACTCAGTTTAGGTGTCTTGGACTGGACCTGGTTACTCACACAATGTAGTATGTTTTGAGATGTTTTAGAGTTATGCTGTCTGAGTACCAGCTGCCACTCCAGCACAGAGGTTTGACATAGGACCTGCATCATATCTGCCAACCAACATATCCAATTACACCAGATACTTCCATGTTGGCCACTAACCCAAGTCAATATCTGCATTGTCCCAGTTCTGTGGAGTCAATCTTCTATTATCCAGGCCTTCTATTATCCAGGAAGTTTAGTAGATAAGGAGGGCACTTGACAAATTAGTACATTAATATTTTTACTTTTGGTAATAAGGG
Source organism: Cinclus cinclus (assembly GCF_963662255.1). Lineage (NCBI taxonomy): Eukaryota > Metazoa > Chordata > Aves > Passeriformes > Cinclidae > Cinclus > Cinclus cinclus. The sequence continues at coordinate 38,609,224 of NC_085047.1, forward strand.
GAAAGAAGTATTTGACAGCCGTGAGATAAAGATGAGTGGATTTATTTTGAGGCAAGAATTATTTGTTAGGGGAAAGAGGAATGAACTGTGGTGCAAAGAGACAGTTTCCACAACTATCAACTTTGAACTTTGTTTTCCTTGTTTACCAGGGTTCAAATGCTTTTTTTTTTTTTCCCCTAAATCTTTTTACAGCATTAGGGACATCTAGTGGCTGAAAAGAATAAAAGAAGGACATATTCTGACAGGTCCTACTCCACCCTGAAACACATGGGAAAAAAATGGGCCAGATGCTCAATCCAAAAGAGCTGACGTAAGGGAAACCACTCTTCCTTTTTCATCTCCCAAAATATGGAGATGGGAAAAGAGGATAGAGGTGAGTGAATGATGGTGCAAGTTACATGTGGGTATGGAAAGGAGAAAGCACTGAGAAATACTGCTATCTTAGCCTGGAGTATCAAGCAACTCAACTGAACCATGTGAAATGTAAGCATAAATCTCATTCAGTTCCTGTCCTGTTGGCAATCACTAACACAGAATGTGACTGGAAGTTTATCCCAGGTCATCAGCTCTTGCATGGAAATCAAAGTGGTTTCTAGAAAAGCCAAGGAGAGAATTTCCTGCCTATGTTGAGAAAATCACCATTAGTTAAAAAATTAAAAAATCATAACAGGATGGAATTCAGTACTTGGCTGAAAAATAAGACAGTCTGCTACCTGCTGGAATTCTGTTGAAATCAAGGAGTTATGCAGCAGATCAAACTGGTGCAGTATATGCCAATAATAACACAAATGTTCTTGTTTCAAAAAAAAAAAAGCACAAAAAAACCCCCACAATATCATGTTCTTTAAATGTTGATTTTTATTATGAGTAGTTAGATGTTCCTCCCAAAAATTGTCTTCCCTCCCAGCGCATTTGCAAAACCTGATTATTAAGGGAAACCAGGGTTCACAGAGATGTGGTCATTGAGGGAAAAGGGACATTGAGATGTACACATTGAGATATACAGACTCCTCAGGCAGTTTTGCTATTTAGAGCATCAGCATGTATGGCTATTGTATAGAAAGTCAGATAGCTCATAAATATTTGCACACATTTCTATACATTTTCCTTTCAGCAGTTACACCCAATCCATTTGGAATGAGATGGAATGCCTTTTCTCTTACACTGTGTTTGAGTTGCACAAACATGTGTCTGTGGATCATGACAGAAGGTGGATGTGTTTTTCTGACTTGCAACACTTTGTTGCTTGGTGTAAACTAGGTGCATATTTTCCTCGATGCTTCACCCTGGGGCATTTGCCACCCTGTGGAAAGAAAAGACAAAAGCACTCTTTCAACGAGTACCTGAGGATCCTGAGCCAGAAGAAAACCTCTGGGTTTCTGGGTAAGGAATTAAAGACACAGAAGAGGACAGACCCAGGCATAAGGGAGACTGGAATACCTACAGAAAATGGAAACCACTGAAAAGCTTTGGAGAAAATAGCCCTGTCAAGATATGGAGGAGACAGAAAACAAGAGATTTTTCATGGGTCATCCTCATAGTTTTTTCCAAAACCAAACCTAACACTGAGGATTCCAAGCCCTCCATGGGATGTCCTTGGTGTGCTCTGTTTCATGGTACAGTGAGGGTGGATGCACTTCCTGAGCATTCCTATAATCGTAGAATTGCAGAATGGACTGGGTTGAAAGGGACCTTGAAGATCATCTAATTCCAACCTCTGCCATAAGCAGGGGTGCCACTGACTAGAACAGACTCTATGTCAGATATTGTACACAAAACAACCTTGTTCTGCCCAGGTTATTAGAAAGCAGAATGAGCCCATGGTGGAATGGATTGGCACAGCCCACTTTCACCATCATAAGCAGACAGTTCTGCAAGTGAGGAAGTCTGAAACCTGATCTCTTTGCCTGTTTAAGCTTTAGGCATGCATATTATCTGTACTTACCAGAAAACAGAGAATAAAATTGCCCTTGGCAGTTTTTTCTTCTACCTCATGCCTCCGGGGGCAAGTCAAAACTGTAAGCCCACATATAAACTGCAGAGTGATTTAATACAGTGAATCTACAGATTGATAACAAGTTCAAAGTTTTTTAATTAATGAAATTGGGCTTTTTCCTACCCAATTGCTTGGTGTATTGCTTTTATGACTGAACGTTTTGTTTCATCTACCCAAATTATCCTCTAATTGCCACAGTCTAGTTACATATAAACATTTGGTCCAGATTATCAAAAGCAACATATCAGGTATCTATTCACTCTACAGACTAGCCTTCCAGTGACAAAAATGCAGTGACCCTCACTGAGAAAAGTGTTAAAAAATCACTTGCATCACCATGGATGTCTCAATCTGCTTCTTCCTTTTTTATTCCTAATTGCATCCATGTTCCTGTCAATACTATCACTGCCTCTCCACAATAACTATGAGGACCTGCTAAGCTGACCCACCATACAATAACTATGAGTCTATGAGTCTTTTTTTTTTTTTTTTTTTGGCTGGTAACCAAGATGCTCCAATTGATTTTTTTTTTTTACTAATTCCCGGCAAGATCAATGCACAACTGAAATTCAGTGCCACACGGCTCTCTTCATCATGAATCAGATGGCTGGCTGCAGCACCAGGAGACACAAGGACAGACAACAAAGAATAGGTAGAATTGAAGATAAGGTATATATTATGCTGCAAAATGTATTTATCAGCCAAATGGGTTTGAGTTTAGTGCATACTACTGTCTCCTCCAAACCAATGGTCTCACTTTCTGTAGGGATGGTTTCACTGTTTGGTACCAGTTTATTTTCTGTGCTGCTCTGTACCTGTGTAAGGGCTTATCTCAGTTATCTATATCTGGGGGCACAATTTGACTATATATAAGTAGAAACTTGCAGATACATGATGCAACATTACAAGGTACCTTACCCCTTATCTTGATATATTGCTAATAGCTCCCTGTTTTTCATCTCTTCCATGGCTTCACTTTATCTGTTTTTTTTTTAATCTACCCAAGGTACTGCAGAGAAAAGAATCAACTCTATACCGCCTGATTTAAGTAAGTGACAAAACTGCAAAGAGAAGATGAAAACCTTGATTATTCCTATGCTAAAAAAAACAAAAAAACAAACAAACAAAAAAAAACCACACACAAAACAAAACCCAGGATAAGCATACAGTTTCAAGCACTGGTGCATGATTAATCTTCCCAGCTAACTGCTGGAAAGAGCTTTGGCACTGTCACGACCAAAGTTCACTCTCCAGACCATCCCTTGTATCAGTGAGGGTTGGCACAGACCAGCCAAATGAAGTTTCCAAGGTATGGAAAAAGTCATGTCTCTAGAAGAAAGAATTAAGCCACGGTGGGTGCGTCACACCATGCTGCTGAGCCAACTTTTTTTCTTTTATTTCATCTGTTAAACCCAGTGCCTCTATCAGTCCTCTAAACAGTCCCGCACTACCCTGCCAGAACTCTCAAACAGAACTAATCTTACCCTCTAAGGGTGGTTTTATTTCAACATTAGGCCCAAAGATCCTTTATCATTCATAATTTTGTTTACTTCTTCCATTTATTCATTCAATGTCCCAAACAACAGGAGTAGCCATATAAATAGAATGGCCACTTCTGACAACACTGGCATATCTCCAGATTTCAAAATCAGCCCCTGCCAGTTTATGGCTTGAAGAGAGACCACACAATAACTCACGTTGGTCTCTTCCAAGAAAGCAGCAGCTTGATTTTGTTAACTGTATTATATAGTTTTCCATTTGCTCTGGTTTTCTTTTAAAATAAGAGGGCATAAATCATAAAATCACCCACACCCCCTCACTGAATGGTTAGCTTCATCTGTAGTTCACTGGCTACCAGACAGCTACTTGTTTTGCCCTCAGCAAAATTAGCTATGTGATCAAGGCTTATTTCAAACAATCAGTAAGTCAAGCAGGCTGGTATAAAACCATTTTTCACTGGTATGGAAACAGTACTTTGGGGAAGATTTTGGTATCCCATGTATCTGTCAAAAAAATCTCTGCCAAAATCTTTGCCATAACACTTCCCACCCTTACTAACTGTGTTGCTCCAAATCATAGAATCATTATGGTTGGAAAACACATCCAAGAACATTGAGTCCAACCATTAACCCAGCAACTGCCAAGTTACCAGTAAAATATATCACTAAATGCCACATCTACACCTCTTTTAAATACTTGCAGGGATGGTAACTCAACCCACTGTTCCAGCACCTAACAACCTTTTGTGTGAAGATATTTTTTTCCAGTAGCTTATCTAAACCTCCCCTGGCACAGTCCGAGACCATTTCCTCCTGTTGCACCACTTGTTCCTTGAGAAAAGAGGCTGACTCCCACTTGGCCATACCCTCCTTCCAGGCAGTTTTAGAGAGCAAAAATGTCCCCCCCGATCCTCCTTTTCTCCAGGTTGAACACCCCCAGCTCCCTCAGCTGCTCCTCACAGGACTTGTGCTCCAGACCCTTCCCCAGCTCCGTTGCCCTTCTCTGGACACGCTCCAGCCCCTCAATGTCTTTCTTGCAGTGAGGGGCCCAGAACTGAGCACAGGATTGGAGCTGTGGCCTCAGCAGTGCCCAGCACAGGGGGACGGTCACTGCCCTGCTCCTGCTGCCCACACCACTGCTGATCCAGGCCAGGATAACATTGGCCATCTTGGACACCTGGGTACTCTTCAGGCTCACGTTCAGCCACTGCTGACCAGTACTCCCAGCCTGCCTGGACTTTCCCTATCAGGGCTACCTTCAGAAGAACACTCAACTGGTCTCCTAAATAGGCCAAAATTTTCCGTCTGGAAGTCCAAAGCTGTAGGTCTGCTCATACCCATCCTTACTTGAGGATCAATAACTCCATCATTTCATGATCTCTGCAACCAAGACAATTCCAGTCATCACATCATCCATCAGTACTTCTCTGTCTGCAAGCCAAAGCTTCAGAGGGTCACCTCCAGCTGTGTCAGGAAAATATTAACGTATCAGTAAAATACTGTTGGGGATTTCCACATTTGCTTTGCTGAAATTTTTCATGTAGATTATACCACAGTCATTTTTTACAGCCTATCTGATGTGTTACTAGGAAAATAAATTAGATCAGATCTATGTCAGAAGTAAATCAAGTACACCAGCTAACACTTACAAACCTCACTGCATTCATTAAATGGCAGCAGGCTGTTCACTGCTTTGGGGTTTTTATTTAATTTTAAATTTTCTCATAAGTGCTCTATTCTTAATGTCTTCCAAATCCATTACACTCACAGATCTTTGATACACAGTATATCTCCTCTGCAAAAGCATGCATGAAGCCCCTAGGTAAGATATTTTTCAGCCTATATCATAAGAGTCTAATTACTGTCTAATGGCACTTCCTAGGAAAAAAAAAAAAAGGAAAACATAAAAAGGTATAATTAAGCAAAGCAACCTAAGGCCATACCAATCCTAGGGGTTAAGACTGGGATATTCCCATGCATAGTGAATTTAAATTACTCTCTTTGAATTATCACCCAAAGAAAATTCAAATGCAGCTTTTCTGAGAATCTAAGGTCATTAAACCTTGGTTACACATTGATTCCCATCACGATAAAAGAATATAAATAATCATCCCTGGTTTACATTAAATTTCATATTGTGTCAATATAACCAAGATTCCACTTTCCAAATGCAGTGATAAATATGCTCACAAAGCTTTCCTTTTAGCACACCTCAGACTACAACACGTGCAGGCTTCTCACAGAAAAAATTTCCTGACAGATTATTTGAGGTGAAAAATATTATCTCCAAGATGTGTTAAAGCGCGTCATTAAAAGCTGAGGAGTTTTATTCAGTAAACTAATGATTTCAACATTTTTAAATTTAATTTTATAAAAACCTATGTTTGCACATTTGTATTGCCTATGTACATAATTTATTATTTTGAAATTATGTTTACATACATCAAATTGTCCATTCATTAAAAGGAAAATGATGTGTGCAGCACCAGGTGCTGGAGTTAAGGTATTTTTTTTAAAACAAGTATGTTTCCCTCGTATATGGAAAGCAGTGTTAAGAGCACTAAATCATCTTGTCTCTAAGAACACATATGAACTGTAAATGAATGAAGTAGGTAATTTTACTTAATTAGAATCAATCGTATCATCCTTTAATTAAAGAATATTGATTATGTTATGCAGAGGGGAGGCTTGCAGAGGATATGCTTTCTGTTTGACTTGCAAAATTGTGTCAAGGGTCAAACTGGACTTGTACATGGAATACCCCATTCAAGAAGAGTAATCACTCTGAATTCACCTAGGACCTTTCCTTAAAGCACACAAGTGGAAATCCAATGCTAAATCTTTTTAAAGAAAACAGAAAATTTTAACTGAGAAAGATGTGAGCTTTTTTATATTCCTCCTCCAGACGATCTTCAGAGCAGTACAGCATCCTATTTTCTTCCTGCTTCCTGTGTCAGGAAGATCAATAGGGAAGTGCATGGATTAGGAACCTCATTGCTTTTGCAACATCTCCCATACATATACAACACAGGATTTCATGACATTTCAAGGAATGGTAAGGTGAAAAAACAAAGTTGCCTCATGTGTCATCATTTTGTTTTAAGACCTGAGTGCTGTAGCTTCCAGGTATTATTGATATAAGAATGACATGCAATCCCCAATATTCCCATTTTCCTCTACACAGTCAAAGTGAACATCAGAATTACATGGTACTGAACACTGAAATTGTATTAAGCCACCAATTAAGTGCTGCAATACACACCAGTTCATGTCAATAACAGTGACAAAGAGGCAAGCTCTTGAAAAAAGCCCCTGTGCAAGTACGAGACATTTCCTTCACAGTAAGCAGCTGAGCCATACATTGTGAGCAAAGTAAAATAAAATAAAAAAGAGTTAAAAGGTAACTGTGTGCCAATCTACCAAGTGTCTGCAGACTGAAATTTAGCTGAGCTGTCCATTGGGTGGAAAAGGCTATAAGTGTGTATTAGTAAGTTGCAGGAAATATTCTATGTTTCTTCATATGTGGACACTAATCAGTAACTGCAGGTCTTTCCAGCAGCCATTTGTTTGCACATTGTGATTCTTATCATTATTATTCATTACTAGAATTACAAGGCTGTAAACTTCTACTCAAAATTAGACTAATATTATTTAAAGAAAACCAAACAAAATGAAACAAACTTATACAAGGAGGTATTCCTCTTTCCCAGAGGTTCTCTGGAAAAGAACAGGAGGAGGAATGGGAAAACCGATGCAAAGGGTTGAAAAGACTCCCAGTTTTACAGTGGGTTGCTGATGTCATTTTACACCATTCCCAGTTTAGTGCTCTTAGACCTGATCCCCTCCATTCTTTGTGTTGGCAGGGACTAAAACCTCAGATTTTGTTCTGAAGTAAAATATGCCATCAGTTAAATGTGAGCATGTACTGGCTTCTGTCATTACAGAGCCTATGTCCTGAAATGGACACACACACACAGATGTGCAGACTTCCCCTCTTGGACCACATCAAGGGTGGGAATCATGCGCATGCAAACAATGCCGGTACATAGATCCCATCACCTATGGATCATGTGTGGAGGATTTCCAAGTGTCAGAGTGCATGGCTTTGCACAGGACAGCTGCCTGTGCAATGCCCTGCTGCCTTTGCCAGTCCATCAGTAGATATGGTAGTGCACATGCCTCTGCACAGCTGGGACAGGGCTGTGCACTGGGGACAATAAGAATGAGCACGTGCTGATGTAAAACATGGACATCGGTAGTTAGTCCTGCCAATAAATGGGATAGCAGTGTAACATCTCCTCCATCAGCAAAACCAAAAGGTGGTGTGAACATGAGCATCACTCCATCAGCAAAACTGCAAGGGCGGCAGTAATCAGAGATACCTCAATTCATTTCCGTATATTATGTTGATTGGAAGTAACATTCAGGTCAATTTTTCCCACAGTCTTTTAAATAAAACTGTATATTTATTTGATTGATCACATCCTAAGCATTCTCCATTTCAAAACTTCACTTTATGGGTGATTTCCCCTCAGCTCTCATTAATACAATGCCCAGGCTAATGAAGCACTCAGTACAATGTAAATACTAATGAAGTGTGCTGGACTTCCAGTTAGCAGGCCTGTAGGGGGACGAGAATTGAACAGGTGAATGAAACCGTGTAAATATATAGCTGTTATGCATAGGACAGTCTGGAGAGCATTTAGATTTATTTTTTTTTTTATCCTCTAGTCCTTCTTGTTCCTTGTTCTTCAGCTTGAGTTTGTGCATATGAGCCTTTTGGTTGGTATAAACCCAGGAGATTTCTAGGTGGAAAGGTTGCTGCTGAGTTGGTTGCACAGGAAAGCAAGTGTTGCTCTTTTCCCAGTGTGGATAAGTCTCCCCATAATCACATGAGCTATTTAGGAAGAGTTCTTTCTTACTGCTGAAAGTTAAGTGCATGGAAATTTGGTGACACAATTATGCCTGTTAAAGACAATATCTTCATGCCATTTCCTGTCAGATGAGCAAAGCATTGCACAGTACAGCTGATATCTGTGGGAAGGCATCCCTCATGTATTCACAAGGAATCTCAGCTTGTATTTCTTCTGTAAGGAATGAATTTGAGGCTCTGCAAAACCCAAACACAAAGAAGTGCTGTGGCAGCAGTTCAAAGCGGCTATTAGTTCCCTGGGTTGGTGTGGTCAGAGAAAAATATGAGTCCCTATGTGCACATCTGAGTGGTTATGAAAAAAAGAGAAACCAACAGCCAAAAGCAGACTGAAAAGGTCCAGTTAGGCAAATGAGGTTGCATTACGTCTCTGTAAGGAATGTGGTTTGAGTTATACCACTGCCCTTTGGCTCTTACTTTGCTAGTGCCCTACAAAGGACAGCTAATCTCCTCTCAGCAGGAGAGGCATTAACAGCTGAGTAGCAGCACCTTGTGAAGACAAGATCACATGTAAGGTAATCATGACTGACTGATGATACCTTAGACATACTCATTTCCCAATGCATCTAATTACCTAATGATGAGAAACATATCAGTGATTAGACTCAACTATGACATATCATTTTTTTATTTTCTCTGACACAGATTTAGGCCAGGGTCCAAGAAAATTATTTCTCTATAGTGCAGTTTCTTAACTGTTTCTGTAATAAACCTGCCTTTTTCTCACTAATTTTCAAGCTGTGTTATAACATACTAGGTGTACCTGTATAAAATCTGGCACAGATTTTATAAGATGTTGGAGGTTTCAACCTAGAACTGAAGGTAGAACTGTAAAATCTGAGTTCTAAATGTCTGTGGAGAACATTCAAGTAAATCCAGGGGTTGGATGATAATCCTCTTTCCTACCCTGGTCCAGCTCTATTCATAGGAAGGAGACTAGAAAGGTGTGCAGACTTCTTATGAGCAGTTTCCCAGCACAGGAAACTCTCAAGCAAAACACGAATACTTTCTATACTTTCTGCCAGCACTGATGTAGTGGCCCTATCATTGACAGATCAGTGAATTAATTCCCTGCTTTGCCTGTTAGAAAGATTTGTTCTCTTTTGGGTTCTTTGGCAAGAACCATGAAGTAGTCCCCCAAAAATCCTAGCACTTCGCCCACCTCAAAAAAAACCAAACTCCACAACAAAACACCAAAGCACAGAATTTGTCAGTCACCATACCATCTCATTTTATTAATAGAGCCTTGACATGGAAGGGTTTTCTGGCCAGACATTTTTCACACCCCAATAGGCTCAAATAAAAAATTATTGCCAGCACAATGATTTAAATGTAAGATGTAACACTACAGCACTTGCCTAGCTTGAGTTTTTAATGTCAGCTCCAATGTGTCTGACACATGTAAGACATAAATGAATATCCATATTTCATTGGAATTAAAGGTTCCCTGACAGCACACGGTAAGGAACATACGGCACTCCCGATGGGTCGTTATTGTGGGCTGGAATTATTTTTGCCTCCTTCATTCTTCCCCAGCCAGCTTTAATAAAGGGAGCCAAGACTCTCCCCACTAACCTCAAGGGCAATTTTCTCAAAATATTTTATATAAAGCAGTTTATGCTGTATTTGCTAATTGCATTTGTCAACATCCCTTGCCAAAATTTTCTTGAGTAACAAAACCATTGGCAAAAAACATGGAGATCTATGTATTTGGGTAGAGGAAATGTTTTTTACAGTGCATGAGCTAAAGGTTACAAATGAGAAATGATTATTTCTTTCATAGAGTTGGTCCATAGAGCTTCCTCTGCCCACACTGTGTCAAAATTGGCACCTTTCTCCTTTTTAAAATAACTTTTTCTGATGTATTTCTACTCAGCTTCTTTCTCCGCCTCCTAATCTCTTTGTTCAGTATTTCCTCCCGACACAGAGCCATCACACCATTCATCTGCATCAATCTGTCTGCCGCTCACAGACTTTGCTGGGTCTGCCTCATCAAGTGCAGTCACTAAATTCATATTTTTTTTCAAGTCAGTAATTGCCTTCAACTTCACGCTGTCATTTCTGCTTGTGTTGATGTCTATTAGATTTTTGTCTACTGTTTCAGAAGTCTATGTCTTGTTCCTTGAGTCACATAGACTCCAGCTCTGCCAGTAATTTACCAGCCCATCCTGTCTGAAACTGTAGAAATCATGTTTCTGCATACACAATTCTCTGTTCATCATGAAAAGGGTGAAATACCTAATAGCTATAACCATGCACCCAGATATCAACCACAGGATTTACCTCTTCCAGCCTCAAAGTGTGATTCAGATTGAGATATAACTAACGTAACATGCCTACATGTGAGTGTTTCCATGTATAGGAGAGTCTAAGCTCCTATTAGAGCAGCACAGACTAACTAAATTAATTTGTCCTCACACAAGCCTCTAGTGTCATCTGAGATGCCCTTATGCTTTCTGTCTGGCTTTCAGCCACGGGCTTCGAGTCCCTTGTCAATATAGGAAGTACAGTCTAGAGCAATTCAATTTATCCTAAGTCTGGCTAAAGCCAGAGGGTCAGCAGAGTTGCTTTTCAGGCTCTAGTGTAGTGATTAAATTTTCATTGACTAAAGCAGGAGGTTAGGCACTTAACTCACAGGTAAACACCTACATGCAGGCATCTGAGTTTAAATGTCTTAATCTGGAGTTGACTTCCACCCTACAGGCTCTGTTCAGTTGCTCAAACATATGGTGCAATTTGCAACACTATGGAGTGTCCAAATCATCCACAAAATGCTGACAGAATGACACAAGCCACAGGAGCACTGCTCAGAGCCACATGGAATACCCTGGGGCATTTCAGATGGCACTAGGAATCACTGTCTAGGCTACTGAAAGACTGCATGTCTGCAATATAGATGCCTAAACAGACTTGGGTTCATCACTAAGGAAGGTGACATGAGATTTGAATTATGCCTAGGAAAATTCAGTGTGAGGAAGATATGTTCAAAAAAAATTAGAAGAAGCCTTAGCCAGAAACTCTTGGATATAGTTGCCATTTAAAAATAACTACCAAGCCTAAGCTAATTACTTAGACCAACTCCACAGTATATAAATATATAGTTCCTTCAGATTCATATGAAATTTATACCACATAAAGGACATGTCGAAATTAGGCAGGACAAATTGCACTCCAGAGCTGTTTGTCACTCTCTACAGATGGTAGAAGGAAACTTAAAAAGTATCTTAAATACCTAATGTTTACCAGTCTAATGCTAAATAACATCACATTCTCCCTTTCCCTGTGATAATTACCCAACTCCCTAAGTGTTAAATATGGGAAAATTCTTTTGTGTAGGTGAAGATTTTAAATATTTGTGTGAACAATGAGTTTCTGTCAATTGCTTCTATAACATCCATCATGGAAAGGTAGGTGGTCAACATCATGACTTCCCCTTATAAATCCACTCTGAGTATTTATATCCATCATCAATATTTCTGGTTTTGCAAACATTAGGCCTACTATGTCATAGAATTCTTTATCCTGAACTAATAATTTCCTTCTATGGGAATGAGCCATGAGGATTCATGTCTACTTAACTGGCTAAAAAGCCACAGGTGTACACACAGAATATAGCAGACAGGATGGCCTCCTGATAAAGAAAACTCTGCACCAGAATGAAGGGTCTTTCTCTTTTCTTGTCAATCACAGTCAATTCTTCCCACTTTTCTTTAAACAGAAAAGGGAAAAATAAAGGACTTGAGTCACTAGTAAAGCCAGAGTGAGTTACCTGCTATCTGAACAGATATCCTGAATGTTTTACCAGACCTGAACATAAATGTACAGTCTACATAAAGATAGCAAAGAACAATATCCATTGGAGTGCAAGCTCTGAAGAAAAGAAGTCAAATTCAGTCTCTTTGTGTGTGATGACAAATGCCTTCATTTTTTCTTCTTTATTGTTTTTTTTCAATTATATGAATGTGTCAGCATGTGCGTAAACAATGCCTTAAATAATTTTCTTAAGGTAAACAGCACAGAATTAATAGATTTTTCAGGTTAAAATGGTGTTATTCAAAAGCAGTTAATGTGTATGATTTATCCATCACCTCTGTGTGAAGTCTTTGGAAAGGTTCTTTTGTTCTAAAGTTAGGGGGTGGAATAAGAACCACAGTAATGTGTAGTATTGAGATTTAAGGAGGAGACATTCAAATTGCATTTATCTTGTCCCACTCTGATAAGACGAACAAAGGGACTTCATCACTTGTGTTTTCTGAATTGTATTGTCAAAGGGCTAAGCCTAGAACAGATATTCAGGCCCAGATCAATTCTACCAAACCACAAAAATTAAATAAAAGTTAGATGTCTAAAGCAGGATTTTTCACACCTGAAATAGCTGTCCAGGACAAGTTGATCACACACATACTCTTTGCACAAACTGAGAGATTTCCAATGGGCAGTTCACCCTGCCTTAAACTGAATGTTCAAGATTAGAAAAGCAGAATAGATGTCTGTTTTGTGCCTCTCTTTGTCACTCCCAAAAGGACTACATTACTGTTTAAAATTGCCGTTCATCTAATGTTCAGATGAGAAAAGTTAAGAGAGAGAGAGAAGCTGCACTTAGATTAAGTACTTTTCCATCTTGTGGGAACTTTTCTCTTACCCCATAAATATTTTTATCTATAGATCATAGATGAAAGAAATCTAGCTCCTCCTCAGTTCTTTTCAAGAAAAACTAACTTAAAGTAATTAAAATAGTGTCAAAATCATAGTTTGATTTTATTACCTAGAATAATAGTTTGAAAGTTTAACTACTGAACTCATTGATTCATTCTTGGTTTTGACCTCAATTTGATTATTATTTTGTTCCATTTTTGATTAGCTTAATGAAACTGCAACACATTTGGCATAGAAATCTGTGCACATGTATTTTTCTTGTTCCTAAAGTTTTACAAAAATCTTTTAAAGTAATCACAATAGGTTTATCCATCTAAATTACCACATGGCTCATAAACACTGAGGAAATTGCAAGTTGCTTTGCCATGATTGTAAATTAATAAATTATTTTGTTCTAAAGCTTAAAACTTTATGGATTACAGCTGATAAGTATCAAAGAACAGGAGTGGTTTATGGTCACTTTCTGGGAAATAATCAGCTGAGATAAGAATCAAGAGAAGGAAACAAAAAAACCAACCACCCCCAAAAAACTAAGTCCTACAAAGAAAAAAAAATTGCAAAATATATTACAAGATAAAACCCCACACACCACAACTTCAAAATGGGCCTGAGGAGTAAAATTATTTTAAAAGCCTTTTCAACAAGAAGTTTCAATAGATTTCATTTAGGTTCTTGTTCAGTTCCTAAGTTGTTATTTTTATTCGTTTCATGGTAACTGTATTTTACAGAACCAGTTGCAACTCTAGTACACATTGGAGATGGGGTCACCAGCCCTCACGACAGTCACATGAGAGTGTATGCTATACTGGTCAGAGGCATCTGTAAGAATAGAAATACATTTAATTCTTGTCTTCTACCAATGTCAGTAAGAAAAAAAGCTCTATTTATGATGCATTTCCAAATTTCTTTGGAAACAAGGGTTCTCTTCAGCCTGCTAAGCCAGATGAAGGAAGTCAGGTACAGCAAAGAGCAGCTTTGTTGAGGCTCAGTGAGCTGTTAAACCAGCAGAGAAGAAATAAGTTGTCACTCTCTGATGTGTGAGGTGTCATTTCTCTGGAAAGCTGAAGGGACATTACTGTAGGCATAAACTTGATTGTGAAAAGGAGTTAGTGCTTTTGATTTCACCACTACTTCTGGATAAAACAAATCATTCTGGGGGAACACAGCAAAAAACCCCAACAACTCAGTATTCCTGTTCTAAACAAATAGAACACATGGCAAAGTAGTCAGAATTTAGATCAGAGGATTCTTGAGACTTTGCCAAGATCAACTTTTTAGTTGTCCATCTTTCCTGGTTTTCCTTCTATCTTCCTTTAATATTTTTACATCTTTTTTCTTTCTTTTCTTTTTTTTTCCTCCCCCTTTGGAAGCCTAGCGCTGTTCTATCCAGTGAAGATGAAATTTGCTCTTTTACAAATTGCTTCAGCTTCTTGTCTAGCTAAAACTTATGATGAACACTCTGAGCATCCTGCTTAGGATTCTTCTTCTCTCTTGCCTGCCTGTGATCAGGTACTCTGCCTATTCCCTTGCTATCAAGCATGTCTGTTCTCTGGCAGTCCTTGTTATCTCACTTTTTCACTAACCCATAGGAAAAAACAGTGACACCCTACAACTGGCAAATCTATGATTGCTGCACACAGGATTTTTCTCAGCTCTGTCAGGTGACTCCATTATGTCACCTGAAATCAGTGATGTCTAGGCCTGATAGTCACTACTTTTCAATCATTTGGTCTTAAAAGGAAAATTTCTGTTACTAATGCACATTTATTTAGAGAACAAGGAAAAGTAAAAATGACTGGAATTCTGCTAATGGCATGTCACATTTTGTTATTGTGCTGCACTTGCTTCTTCCACCTCGCATTAAGAACATTCAATTCCAGCTCCTGAGGATACTGGTTCCATACCAATGAAGCTAAAAATATTTCAGAATGCCCAGGGGGTGAATATTTCTATGTCCTCTTACTCAGATGAGGCTGTTTTAGGATGATGCTGTCTAGCACACAATATCTCTTGCATACTAATCAAAGCGACAATAATTCAGGTCATTTGATTTCAAAGCATGTTCCCTAATGCGTTAACCTTTCACTGTTAACCTCCACTGTCCTCCTTCATGTGGCACAAAGGGATTGAGCCAAGCAACTGGATGATGAGTAAAGACAACCGTAAATGGGAACTAAAGAATGAGGTTTAGATTTTTTGTATTGCAATACATTTAGATGAAGGAATTGAACTCTGATATCCTGAGTCACAGTCCACTAGTTTAATCACAAGATTATCCTTCTGCTCCTTTTCTACAGGCAATGAAAGCTTGATGACAGTCTCTACAGCACTTTGAATATTTACACCACAGCCAACCCAATTAAGCCTTTGTCCTGCTTATATGCTTTCACAGAACTATATCAGGAGGAGAAACACCAACACAACCCTTTAAAAACCAACAACATTTGTTGAAAAAACGCATTTCAAATCAGCAGCACAAAAACACTACTTGAAACTGAATCAACTGAAAGCCTTCTGTGTGGAACATTTGGACAATCACTTCAGATATATATATATTGCCAACTGTATTCACAGATTAGTTGCACTCTAAAAATGCGGAAAATAGTTTAACGAGTTCTGTGTTAAAGTTAAACCCCTCTGCTCTATTTGTATGTGTTTATGGTCACCACCTTTAAAGCTTTAAAAAAATAAATGCAAATGCTCTTACTGTTCATAATTAGAATCTGGACAGTAGTTCTTATTATTTTTGCATGGGTCAGAAGTATTCATTGCAAAATCAGATGAGAGTGAAAATTATTTAATTCCCAAAGCAGGTAACATTACAATTCAGTGTAGACAAGGTGACATAATGCAAAATTTTTGCAAGATTTTTTTCTCATCTATGTTAAGCAGAGAAACTGAAGTTATGGGACAGGGTTTTCATCAAGAATGTTTTTACCCTGATGAACTGAATAGCCCCATTCTTTTAAGGTGAAATTCAATGTACTCTTCCAATAATACTGTACAACATACAAGCCTCATAAAATCATAGAAGGTTTGTGTTTGGAGGGACTTTCAAAATCTTCTAGTTCCGATCCCTGCTATGCACCCTGACACATTCTACTAGACCCGGGTGCTCAATGTCTAATCTGTATCTACCCCTTTTCATTTTGAGAACATTTCCCTGTGTCCTGTCACTACATGCCCCTGTTAAAAGTCCCTCTTCAGCTCTCTTGTAGCCTCCTTAGTATTGGCAGGCTACAATAAAATCTCCACAGAGCCTTCTCTTCTCCAGGCTGAACAGCCCCAGCTCTCTCAGCCTGTCCTCATGGAAGAAGGCTCCAGCCCTACAATCATCTTCATGGCCTCCTCTGGGCACGCTCCAACACATCCACATTTTTCCTTTGCTAAGGAAAAGGACCCCAGAGCTGGACACAGCACTCCAGCTGTGCTGGGGTCTCACAAGAGAGAAGTGGAGGGGTAGAATCATCTCCCTTGACCTGCTGCTCACTCTACTTTTGATGCAGCCCAGGATAGGATTGGCTTTCTGGGTTGCAAGAGCACACTGCTGGCTTACATTTAGCTTTTTATACACATTTCTGGCTTATATTTAGCATTTTATACACAGGAACCCCTAAGTCCAGGTGAACCCAGCCCTCATCCTCAGGACTGCTCTCAATCCTTTCACTGCCAAGTCTGTATTTATGTTGGTGATTGCCCAAACCCAATAAAGGAAACACCTAAGCTTTTTAAGAGTTCTATCTAACATCAAAATTGTTTGTATAAAAAATAGCTGCCTATCACCAGTTGCTTTGTTAGGTAAAAAAAATAAATCACTGTTTCTACAGCCATGGAGTTGATGAGAAGCTGGACCTTACCTTCTTCTCAAGTAACAGCCCTCCAATAAAATTCTTTGTGTTACAAAAGGGAAGCTTTTTGTAAAATTTCCCACAAAATTAAATGCAAGCACATCTTCTCCAGGGTGATGTAAATCTTCCTTGAGAACAGAAATCAAAGTCTCCATTCCAACTTTACCTCTTGCATTATGGGCATATATTACACTTAGATATAATCTAGACAGATGGACACATGTCATCTTGTGTACATACATCTAAAGTGGCATTTTAAAATGGAAACAAAGATATTTGGAGTCAGACAATCAAAATGTCTTTTACTGAGATAATTTTTATCCTGTTTTGAAAATTAAATGAAATTAAAATGCATTTTCTCCTATGAATTATTTGCCCTTTCAAAATCCTGACAAGAAATGTTTCCACTCCAAAGCTATTTTATAGCACCAGTTTGATCTATCTGTGGTCTTTCCCAAGTTTACATTTGTGACTGTTTCATGAAGCATGTTGTATTGCTTATAGCACCCAGAGCCACTTGTCAGGATATGAGATTCATTGTGCTAGAGACTGTGGAACATGTAAAACAGTGTAAAGCTATCTGGGAAGGATTCAGCTGCCTTTTTACAGGTTCCTAGTACAATGTGGGATGCCCAAGAGTGTCCTAAAAACACATGAAGTGGGACATGTCTGGGAGATCTGCAGCCTTCAGGAAAAGCAGCTGGAACCCTGGAAGGATACCCTTCTTAAATGCTTAAATGCTTCTTAATTGCTTAAAATGATGCTAACTTCCTATATTTAGGCAACAAAATCTTACCCTCCCTGTAGTGAAATACAGATTCTGAAAAAAACAAGGACTACAGAATTACAAACTATGTATTTACAAGAAGACAATGTTAATAAAGCAAGTACAGGAACTCTGGGAATGTAAAAGAAGCAGAGCTGCATCAAAGCTAAGATCCAACTAGCCCATTAACCTCCCTCTGGCAGTGGTCAACAGTAAAAGTAATAGAGAAACACAACAAAAACAGGCTAATTCTGCAGAGACCCTTCCCTGCAATATAGGACTGCAAATTAAGAACTCCTTAATAGAAGCAGATTAAATTGCAATCAAAACCTAACAATTTTTACGTGGTCCTTTATGGAGAGAAACCTTGGGTAGATTAACTGCTAGCAGTTTATCTTGAAAAGAAACAGAAGGCTGGCTTTGCTAACTAGGTCCAGGCATAAAATCCAGTGTTAACCTGACACCTCTGTGCACTGGAGCCAGCGCCATGGCAGAGAATTCCAACATTGTGCTCACAGTGACAGCTATTAAAAACTCAACTGAGAAGGAGGCAGCTAAGAAGCTGACTTTAGCATTTACCACTAAGTGAATTTAAATGGTGCTGTGCCACCCAGACCAACTTTCACATAAGTGTTAGGAAATATTGTCTTCCAAAGGCATGTGACATTTTCATTAATAGAAAATTTTATTACTCTCATACATATTTTGATTTTCATTTAGGTTAAATGTTTCACTTTTACCTGAGTTAGTCCTTTGGAAGATCTTGCACATTTTCAAAATCTTTCTATTGAAAATGCTTCAGGGTCTGATAATCAAAATTTGTGAAGAATTCTGGGTTTTGTTTTCCTTCCTCACTTACTGAACACTAAATTTTTTGAGGTATCAGTGTTTATCATCTCAAAAATCCTTCCCTCACCAAATAACCCTTAGGATTCTAGTTATAATTGCATTGTTTATAACAAATAATTTCTGTGATTTCTTAACTGGCAAGCTCAGGACTGCAAATTTCAAAATAATTCTGTTTTTTAGGATTTATGTCATCTGAGGATGATGACGCATCAGATTCTAAAGTCATAGAGCTGTTATTCTGCTCATACATTTCAAGTGCAAAATATTGATCCTGCCACAAAACAGTGATTTTTAGAGGAAAGATGATAAAGTGTTCCAGTTTTCAAATGTTGCAGAAAAAATTATCCTGCTAACCTGGTGTCATTGCTGCTAAATGTTGCTCATCAATCCTTTTCTTGCTGACCTGATTCATTGGCACAACATTTCCAGCATTGATGATGTTCTGTCCAAGGTCACAAGGGGGTTCATTCTTGCTCTATATCAAATTTAATTCACATCTGGTGGCTCCCACATACACCTGGATGTCTTAGAAAATAAGTAGCTCAGCACTGAGGACTACAGGGGATCTCACAGGCTTCTAAAATCTAATCCACTGCTGTCCTCACTGAGTAAGCAGCTCCTCGCTGGTGAGCAGTATAGAGCTGAGGATCACCCAGGCTGTCCCTGCCTCAGAAAGGGGACAAGCTGGTAAACACCATATCAAGGACTGGTGCATGGAGGTAATTTCACAGCTTTTGGGCACTTTGTGGGAACATTAGCCCAGGTTCCCTCTTGGAAACAGGTTAGTTATTGACAGACAAGGCTCCTCTGAAATGTGTCATCATTATTATTCAATCAAAACCATTTTACATGGTTGCATGCTTATAGAATGACTCAGAACACCAAAGGATTTGTTTTCTGGTCATTTGCAGTTTGTTGTATTAGCGAGCATGTGAGGCTTCTCTGTTTAATTGCAGCAATATTTTGAAAGTGAATTCCTGGTTCTACCTGTCATATTTTTATTAGTAGACCTCCCACAGTGGTGCCTGAGGACAAGAGACACATGGAGATCTGATGCTGCTGGGCCTTGCACAGTCTCTACCCTGTCAAGAGAACAAGGTCACCTCAGTAGAGAATTTGGAAGAGACAAAGAAATGGCCAGTTAAGGATAGAAAGAGTTATAGAAGGAGGGAGCAGTGAGAGAAAAGAGGAGGAGGCAGAGGAGGTAACAGACATTGGAAGGCACTCCAAGGTAGATGCTGTGGTTACAGACAGTCACAGAACCTTCTGACTTGGAAGGGACCCACATGCATCATCAAGTCCACCTCAAGTGAACGGCCCATGCAGGGACTGGACCCGCAACTTTGACATTATTATCAAGTGGAGATTCAGTTTGAGATACAGAGCCTGAGGTAGGTACAAAAATAGCCCGTCAGCACCGCTGCACAGACAGCTCAGCATTGATACCATTGTGTCTACTGGTTCAACTAATTCTGGAAATGTTTTCCAGGCTTGAGCCTCCAGCTGATGGTTTCATTAAGTTTCTTTTCCTCCAAAGTCATGAATTACATGAAGTTGTGAGGGTAATATGAGTAGGTTTGCTGCTGTGATGGCAATGTAACTGAGAGGGCAAAATCAGTGTGGAGGGAAAGGGAGAGGGTTAGCTGTCCTGTGTCTGAAGACAAAAAGTATTATTTCAAAGTAGAAAGTATTAATTGAAAGAGCTAAACTTCACATCAGCAGACCTTATAACAACCATGTAATCTCATGTCCTATGTTCACCCCCAGTAATTTTTACCCCTTACAAGAGCCTGAGCGTAAAATCTCAGCTAAACTTTTCCCTTGGCTGACCAGCAAAACAAAACAAAACAAAACAGAACAAAACAAAACAAAACAAAACAAAACAAAATGCAAACAAGACAAGAGGGGAGGGACAGAGATTAGCCTATGGAAAAACAAAGTATGGAGCCTGTTATTCCCTAATAGTTTCCCAAACACTTATTTTGCTTCTCACTGTTGAATCCACATTGCTGCTGAAACACCAGCTTTCTTCACAGATAGCCTACAGGTTATAGACATGTAAATTGTTGATATAGAAGAAAGCATGTATTATAAATTATCATGGCCAGAAGCTCTAAGCCATTGGACACTGGGATAGAAGTAAAATGAACAGTGCAGAACTTTGTAGTATCTTTATGTCTTTTGTAAGCTTATAAGACTCCCTGAGGAAAAAAAGACAGCTCTATGGTGAAATTCTCTTTTGGAAGTGGGCTGGATACACATCATGGGGCAATTCTCACCCTCTGTGCCACAACCATCATACAGGTTTACAAACAAGGTGATGTTTCCAATAGAGTCAGCATCTCACCTTTCATTTCTCAGTACAGATAGGAGTCCATGGAAGCTATTAAATGCACAGTAGAGCCAGAAATGCTTGGTGGAGACACTTTTTTATTTTACTGACTCTGTGAAAAACAAAAACAGCTATGGAAAAACTGAAAAAAATAAATTAAAGGTATTTGGGTTTTTTGTCCCTACAAATCTGTTGTCAAAAAATACAACTCTGCAGCTGAGATCAACTGTATTTAGATTAAAATAATAAGCTACTACACGGATTTTCCTCTAGACAAACAATAAATTATTTTTTTTTCTTCTCCTTGTATGACCAAGAATATGTTTCTGTCTTTCTCCCCTGACTCCTTTTTGAGAGTTAGAGCCCTGATAGTCCTTCAAGGCAGGGTACCTGCTCCAAATCCTGTCCTACCTCCCCTGAAAGTAGTCTGGAGAACGGAGTATGGATTTGACTGAAATTTAGAAAGGAGCTTACCTTCCCATTAACTGGAATAAATTAGGTCTCTTGGTTTTAGAGGGCTATTCATTGAGAGCTTTGTGGAAATTTTGAATAGGAAGCAAGCTTTCAGCAAGCCCAGAGTGCTCTGCCAATGAGTTGGCATGCTGGGAACAGTCTCCACTTGAGAAGTGCTCTGAGAAGAACTATGGGAGACTGACAAGGGGAATTAACTCCAGGTTTGGGACTGCCATTGGAGTGAGGGATCCAAGAAGCTCATAAAATATGGAACAGGATCAGAACATAAGCTGCTTTGTATATGTGCAACAGTGGAAATTTAGTCATTTAACCCTCTTGAGTTAATCAGCAGCTGAGCAGTGGTTTTTGAAGGCTTTAGGTAGCTTAAGATACATATATACGTCTTGGTTCATCAGTCTTCAAAAAAACCCTCACAGCCTGTAGTAAGGGAAATAAAATCCCATGTGCTTCTTATGTCCAGGCTGCCTCTATGGCTTGGAGTTTTATTCAATCTCTTCTGGCAGGATTTATCAAAACAACAGATCGCTTTGGCTAATTAGCCAATATTAGCTAGAGAACTGTGATTGCTGCATTCTTGAATAAGGAGGTTAGTTGTGACTGCTTGTTAAAGAAAACGGCATTACTCAGAAAGCTGAAATGCTCTAATGTGTTAAAAATCAACAAGCATATATGGTATATTTCTTTGATTTTTGGAAAGACAAATCACTGTACTACAACCAGTGACTCCACATGGGTGTGCCAGCCTTTCTAAAGGTGGGGCAGAAAACTTTGTGACACACATCACAGCTTCCTCACGTCTGAAGTGTTTGTGGCATGATGTTGCAGGACTCAGTGGAGGCTGTTCCAAGACCAGGCTCACATATACATGCTGTCTCACCTCCTTCAAAATGCAGCACCACCCACACCAGTACAGTCCCTGGCACCAGACCTAAGACAGAAAGCTGCCTTAGCACCTGCACTTGATTCACTTGTGTCTCAGGGGCTACAAAATGCTCCCCACAAAACTTGCTGTTCATCTATCTGAAAAGCCCATGGCAGTCAGTTAAGGATTTTAGTTGTATTTCCCTTTCAGTTGTGGTTACACAGAAATATAATTACATCTATTTTGTACCAGACAAAAGAAAAAAAAAATTCAAAGAAGTTGAAGTTTACATAGTAACACAAGATCCAGAACTGCAGTAATTACCCCAACGTAAGTCTCCAAAGAGTAAAAATGAGACAACACAGAGGAACAGATTATGCCATGTCTGTGGATGCTGGGGTTCATATGTCTTCCTCTGAGGCAGCTTGTCCTGCTTGCTGTTAGAGACAGGATGCTGGGCTGAACAGACCTGGAGCATGATCCAGTCTGACAATTTCTGTGTTCCTAAGACTTCCAGATAGAGAAAACATACCTTATTTAAACTACCTTAATTTTTCTCTTTCTTTCATGCAGATTTAATTTCCTTCTGGAAAGCAGTTACCCAGCTGTGGCTATGAAACTGGTAATAAGCACACAGCTTCAGTTCAGAGGTGATCAAGCACTGTTCTTATGTTTTAAGTAATAGAAGATGGGAAAGACAGGAATAGGGGTAGGTAATGAAGGCACTTCTTGGTTCTTGGATCAAGCATCCAGGGAATACGTCATAATTGTCAGAGTGAAACAAGTTCTGGTCTTCTTCAGATAAAACTTTTTCAAAACAGGCACAGAAAACATGTCCTTTCTGATGAAAGAAAGGAAAAAGGAATCTAAGTAGCTACATGCATAATAATTTCAAAGCTACTTTTTTTTCTCTCCTGTGTAACACTTTCACCTTCCTTCATAACAGGAGGATGGATACACATAAAACTTTATGTTTATTAAATTATCACTCTTGTCTTTGTAACATGGGGCCAGGTCTTCTGTTAAGGAAAAACAAAACAGATACATTGATTAAATGCTGTTAACGCAGTTTGCAGTGCCTGAAGTTCTGGCACTGGTTCACTTTTTTACAAAAGAAAATGCATATGTAAAACTTGGAAAAGTTCCACTGTTGAAAACTTTCTCCTTGCAAGCCTTGCCACTGAACTTAGAATCAGGATTTTCATGTGCATTCCTTGTCCTTTCATTCCTTCTCCAAAACAAGTTTCAGAAAAACAAAGAAAACATGTAACAACTAGGGGGGAAAAAAAGCATTAAAATAATTCAGGCTTTGGAATACAATTCCTGTTTCCTTTCTATCATCAGCAAACTGTTTTGTAATTACAACAAAACATTAGAACTTTATGTCTGGGCATGATGGGTGCAAGGGGGTAGAGATTGTAACCAACCCAAGGTGGGTATTAGAGGAACGAGGAGGACCAGGACAACTGCTGGAAAGATTGTAGGATCTGGACAGAGAGACCTGTTTGGGGGAGGGGGTTGTTGGTTACTGGGCAGACAAATTAGCACGGCACAGCACAGCATACAATACACAGAATATTGCCATTGGAAGGAAACTATCCTGATCATCTGGTCCAGCTGCCTGACCACTGCAGGGCTGACCAAAAGTTAAAGCACATTACTGAGGGCCTTGGCCAAATGCCTCTTAAACACTGACAGTCTTGGGGCATCAACCACCTCTCTAGGAAGCCTGTTCCACTGTTTTACCAACCTCTGGGTGAAAATATCCTCCATAATGTGCAGTCTGAACCTCCCCTGGAGCAGCTTTGATTCATTTCCATGCATTCTATAACTGGATATCAGGAAAAAGAGATCAGCACCTCCCTCTCTACTTCCCCTCCTCAGGAAGCTGTAGAGAGCAATGAAGCCACCTTCAGCCTCTTTCTCTTCAAACCAGACAACTCAGTGTCCTCAGCACTCCACACAGGGCATTCTTTCCAGCCCTTTCACCAAATCTGTTGCCCTTCTCCAGAGGCTGTCACAGACCTTCACATTACTCTCAAATCACATGGCCCAGATCTACACACAGTACCCAAAGTGAGTCACACCAATGCCAAATGCAGCAGGACAATCACCTCTTCTGGCTGGCTGGTGATGCTGGTGACCCCAGGATGGGATTTGCCCTCTTGGCTATCAGGTCTCACTGCTGGCTCACAGTGAGCTGCTGCCAACCAGCACCCCAAAACCCTTTTCCCGTTTCTATTTGTGCCCAGCTTTACTCCATCCTAGGTGCAGAATCCAGCATTATATTTCATCCCATTAGTCACAGCCCAGTGCACCAATCAAACCAGATCCCTCTACAAGGCCCACTCTCCCTTGAGCAGGTCCCCACCACCTCCCAGTTTGGCATTGTCAGCAAACTAGCAACTGGTGCATTCAGCTCCTGCATCCAGATCATTGATAAGTATATTGAACAGGACTGACTGTAGAATTGTATCCCAGCTCAGTTCCCCACCAGCCAGATTGAGCCCCATTCATTACAACCCTTTCTGTTCAGCCCTCCTGCCAGCTCCTCTCTAGAGCACCATAAACCACAAGCAGTCTGTGAGGAACAGTCTCAAAAGCCTTCCTGAAATCCAGGAAAATGTACGTGTCTGAGTGCAGCTGCTGGAGGCATCTACATTGTACAAATTACATAATTAAATATATATGTAATATATACAATACATTATATAACATAGTATATATCCTATATAGATATCATATATATATTTATATACATATAATTATATATATAAATACATATATATGCACATTTAATGCATTTGTTTTAAACACATGCATTTGTACACACATGTATATCTCCTGTCTATCAGCCACAGAAAGAAACAGAATGAGACAATTTTTCCCTATGGCATTTTGTGATTTATTGTTTTTGCTGAAATTTCCTGGTCTTGGGCCCAGCTCACATGGCTGTTCTTCTGCAGAACACAAGAACAAGTTAAGTGTTTGTACAAGTCATTATGAAGTTTGTCAAATCAAGAACCAATTCTCTAGCTTGTGTCTGCACAAACACCTCCAAACCCTTATACATGGGATCATAGCTGTTGCATCAAAAATTCTGAGAAATCTTCCCATACCATTTTTTTCTTTAAAGAGTCAACCCAGATTGCTTTTGGAAATAAATTATCTTCTTGAACTACAGAAAGAAAACATGAATTTCCCCCTCTTAATTAATTTCCCTTCAATTCCCTTCACAAAGTGTAAACTTTTCTATAGCGCATCTTAAAATTCTTATTTTCATTCTTAGTGAAAACAACAACTAAACAACATGGAAAAGATAGATCAACCTGTATGGGTTTGATTACCTTGCTCTGAACAGAGTCAGTGACTCAGCTCGAATCAAGGCATAAAGTGGCCCATGTTAGCTACCATCCTTCCAGATAGTATGTGGGCACAAGGACAGCACAAATAATGAAATATTCTCCAAAATCATTAGTATCAGGGACAGCCTGCTCTGCAAACAAGTTTAACCATATGGACACATGCTCTCTAGCCTGCTGGCCAAAACTAGACTTTGACTCCTTTCATTCCAAGTCTGTAGGTAGCCACTGATACTTTCCAGCTGATGGAGAGCAAGAGTTCAGTGTATCCTTGCATTAAAAAGCAAACTCAACACCCTAAGTATTCACAGATTGGAATGATCAAACAAAGGAAATAAATGCCAATTTCCAATCAATCCAGCAGGAATGCCACTAATAAAATATAAATATACTGTATCTATGTGTGTGTGTCTGTGTGTGTTTATAAGTAGCCTTTCCCAACCTCTTGCCCACCCCAATACTTCAAAATAATGTTTTTTCCGAATTTCACTTTTTCTATTGTGGGTAGTTGATAAAACCTTCTTATGCCAAAACACTCTGCTCAGTCTCTCAAACAACAGCTAACTCAGTCACAATATTTGAGCCGTAGCATTATTTCTTCCAGATCTACCTTGGTAATAAACTTTGAAGGCAAACCTAGGATCTTGAACAATGAGAGAGAGAATAAGATTTCAGTTCTCAGTATTCTATAATATCAATGCATTTCCTGTGAATTTAGGATTAACACATGGTCCAGAAAACTACTGGTTACATTGCTACATATAAGAACATGCACAGATCAACAAAGTTCCACTGTCCACAGAATATACAGGTTATGAACATTGCATTTCTCATCTGTGAGGTGTTTATCAGTGTGAATTACCAGCGTATTATGAGATCCATCAGTTATAAGCATTTATGTATTGTCAAAGATATACTCAAGTTCAGTTAACTCTGCCTCATAAATATCCTTGAGAGTATCCTTACTGCAACTGATAGTTATGGACACAAATCAAAATAGAGTCAGAGTCTTGAAGGGTTTAGACTCAAATTCTCTCCTAATCAAATAAAATTTTAGTTTAAAGTTCCTAGTACTTCAAAATACCTCATCTCTTCTTCTCTGCAGCTTCCAACATCAGTATTCCACAAGGCAGCAGCTGAGAATTATATATCTGATTTTGTCCGATTAAGTGTGACTTCAGAATCACTGAGAAGGAATTCATTTTCTGCTCAGCACTCCAAAAGATTTATCAGTGAATGCATCGTGTCCCAAAGCACAATTCTATTGGGCTATAAAATATTTCAATGTCTTATTAATAAGTTAATTGAATCCATTGTAATTTTCCTAGTATTCATGCAGCTCACTTTGTCATTGATTGACAGAGATGAATTTGAAGATATTTAAGAGCTTCACAAGCAGATGAACAGCTATATCTGAATTATCATAAATGAGGAATACTTAAGAAGGGACTGTAATAATCTTTCATTAGAAAATTTGCTGTAGTAACCACTGCAAAACTTATCCTGTTCCCACTGACAGCCAAAGGAATTCTGCCTACAAATTCAGTGCCATTTTGAGTTCAAAATGACTGCATTTTCCCCCAGAAGTCAGGAAATTTGCAATCAAATGAGATAACCACCAGAGAAAAGTCTGTCAAAGCTATAACTGGATCATGAGGTTGTTGAGTGACTCATACATTTAATTTCAACATAGAAGATTTATAATCCAGAATTTTATTTTTTCAGTATTTGACTGGTATTGCAGAATCATCAAAGCTTCTAAACTTGCTTAAGAATCTGTCCCACTCATCATCTCCCTAGTTAACATCCAGCATCAGGATGCACCAACCTGATGCTGAGTTGTACCTTTGCTTCTCTCCTGGAGAGGAGAGGACCCATTACAATCTACAAAACATGTCAAAAAATCCTATTTTAATGCACTAAAAATTTGCTTTTCAACTCAAAATAATATGACCACTCTGTATCAGAATGAGGACTATATTCTTCTTACAAGATATTCTCCATCTGGCCACCTGAACCTGGTTTCCAAAACTTAGTTAATTTTTTGAGGCAGTTTTATTTGCATGAGGATTGTGGAACCAAGAAGCCGCCAGATGCATCCAGGGGAGCTCATTTACAGAAGACACTGCACATACGGTGCATAAATGCCCCTGGAAGGAAGATCCAAATGTCCTACAGGCCTTATCAAGACATACCCTGGATTCAGAGGCCCCTAGCCTACAAAACATGTTGGGTGTGGCTCAAACACAGTCACTATGTCAGTGTCATGATCTCCATACAGGAGTCAAGGATGCTTTATGTCTGTACATAAAACAGGTCTAGGTAACTAACCATCACCAGCTGATCTTTTGAGCGGTGCCAGAGAGCAGTGAAGGCACCAGCTTTGTCCCACATTTTGCCTGCTTCCAGCAACATCTGTAGGGATCCGTTGCAAGCACAGCCCTTGTCTATACATTTGAGCTGTGGCCATTAGCAAAATGATGGTGTATCTCCAAGAAATGTTCCTTGGGTTGCAGATTGGTCAGCTTAGAGTCCAAGCAAGATCAAAGAGAGGGAAAATGTCTCAAAACCCAAAATGTTCTGAAAGTGCGTAGAGAGTGTTGGGCCAGCAGGTAACAGATAAAGCAGGTAAAGTCTAGGTCATGGCCTGAGGTTAAGGAAATTCAGCAGCATGTAAAAAAACACTGAATACAACAATAAATTTTCTATTTCTATTCAAATGACAAATTACAGCTAGTGATCATCATCAACACTGGAGGGGAGCCCCAGGGACCTTATGAGAGTGAAGCTGGCAAGGCATGGGGAACCACGTCAGCAGCACCAGGCTACACTGGGATGACCACAATAACAGTGTTAGAAATACCCCATCAAAGTAGAGACGTATCAAAACTGGGATCAGTGGAGAAAAGTGATTACTTTTTTGAGCTACCTATTTGGGAAGAGGCCTAGAGAGCAACAAAAATAATTGTGAAGGAACAGCAAGTGGGATAATAAACGGGGCAAGTCATAGAGGCTCCTTCTGGAAGGTCTGCACACAGCTCCCACAGCCTGAATCAGGGAAGTAACAGCTGCTGTTCTAACCATGCTGTATTTGCAAAACCCACCTGTACCATCAGGAGGGCTGGAGGAAACTGGGTATTTCCACTGTTTTGTTGGTACACAACTGAGGTTTAGTCTTTGTCTTACACTCGCAGACACAGAGAATCACTTAAACCATTTCTCTGTCTCAGCATTCCTAAAACTCAGCTTTACCTTTTGCCATTGACACAAAAAGGAGGTGAGACAAACCTCGTCAGGTAAGAGTTTCAGCTTAATACTGCACCATTCCTCATATGTTGCAGAAATATTTATAGGGACTAAGTGACATGTGAAGAGTACTGTGGAGAAGCTGGGAAGATATGAGTAGCAGAGCAGAAAGGCATTAAGCTGCTCAGGGCATTCTTCGTGAGATCCTTTCCCTGGCGTGTAGGGTATGGATTCAGAGCTCATGCCTGGTAGAACAGGAGTTCAAAATGTACTGTGTGGTATTTCAAGCAAAAAGAAAAGAATATTCCCCAAATACACTCACAGCTCCCTGAGTCAGATTGCTTGTTTCAGCAATACTGATTCAACCAGCTAAAACAAAGCATCTGGTTTCTATATATTATCCAGTCTGTTTTGCAAACAGATAAAAGAGCAGCTAACAAAACAGTCCTCCTGACTCCCTGCTTTCCCTAAACCTCCACGCTAGTTATAGATTCTCTCTTAATAATGGTTGTGGGACAAATTCAGCTTCCTTTCCAAGCAAATACCATCCTATTCAATACTGAATTTGCTGTAAAATTGATTTAAATCTGCCTTTATTTCATTTTGGGTAAGCATAAGGGAGGGCTGGTACATTTCTAGTGTAATGATCTTTTATCTGTAGGATTTGGTACTCTAGCAGAACTCCTCAAACTGCACCTGCAATGTAGAAACTGTTTATAAATTAAAACTGATGCCTAAAGTACTGTAAAGACTGACTCAGCTCAGGAGAGTTACTTACATAGCCTGGAGACAAGGGGTCTCGGAGGAGACCTTGCTCTCTACAACTCCCTGAAAGGAGGTTTTAGTGAGGAGAGGGTGACAGCCTCTTCTCCCAAGTAGCAAGCAATAGGACACGAGGAAATGGCCTCAGGTTGTGACAGTGGAAGTTTAGACTGGGTATTAAGAAAGGTTTTTTTATCAAAATAATTGCCAAGCATTAGAACAGTCTGTCCAGGGAAGTGGCAGAATCATCATTGCTCAAGGTGTTTAAAAGACATGTAGATGTGGTGCTCATGCACATGGTTTAGTGGTGGAATTAACAGTGCTCATTAAAGGTTGGACTTGATGATCTTAGAGATCTTCTCCAACCTAAATGATTCCATGATTTTTAAAGTGCATGTAGAGGCTGGTAATCATTAAATTAGAAAAGAAAAAAAAAAAAAAAGAAGGAAAAAAATCGAACACCAAAACAACCCTCAAACCACTCACCCTATTTTCATCATCAGGATGTCCATTTCCTGCTTACTATATATTACACTGGAATTCATTAATTTCAAATTATAGAAAGAAAGCTACCAGTTGCCTGCTGTGTAGCTAATTAACTCAGTAAAAAACCCTACAGTTCCCATCAGAAAACATAAATAACCTAAACAGCTAACTTGTGATTGAGTGATTGAGTAGGATTTGTTTATCTTTTGGGAGCAATTCTTCAGAAGTTATGTTATAAGCTTAAGCCATTAGAACAATTCCAAGGTTCCAAACTGCTAGTTCTATAAAATTAAGGAACTGCTTCTCCATTTTCACAGGTAATTGTAAGTAGTTCGGACAGATATTAAAGTCTGTAATTCTAGAGCAATTGCTTGGAAACTCTGGATACATGAACACAAATTCCCTGGTCTGGTAAGAAGCACCAGCTGGGTGTTTCTCTTCTCAAATGCTTAAAAATGTTGTCCTGTATTAATTTAAACTCTCTTCAAGAAGTATCAATTTCATAAAAAATGGAGCCATTTGAGAATGACTAAATAGTACCTGATCTGTGCAGGCAGATCTTCTATTATTTTTACTACATTTTCTTTCATTTTGCTTCTCACATTTGCCCTGGGACTTTTTTTTCTCTAACCTCAAAGGCTAGCAGTCAAATATGAATTATGTTTGTGGAAACTATTAAGTGATCTATGTCCTTGCAAAAAAATTCCCTATGTGGGTTCCCTGTATGGTGCAAAGCAATGGTGATTTAATTCCTGAGAACTTTCCCTCTTGTGAATAAATCTTGTGAGGAAACTCACATTCCACAATGCCCTCAAAAGAGTGTTTTGGTTTTTTTTAAGAGAAACAACTTCTTTCTGACATCAGACTTATTATTCCATAAAGAATTCAAAATTAATTATTTAGTTAGAATTATGATAACATTCTGTCTGTGGAATATATCTCAGTGCATATTTTAAGGTGCGTAACAGGGCACACCTGTAGAAAAAGATTTTTTGCCATTTAATTTAAGGCAGATCTGCATACCTTTCCCTGATGGTTTAGGTGTAGGGTATAGGGCACTTTATATTCTTTGCAAAGAGGAATTTTCCTTTCTTTAGAGTTTGGGTTCTTGGTTCTAACACATAGTCTCCAAACTGTAACCTTCTCCATATTTACAGCAGTTCACAACATTTCTGTTAAGAAAGTAAACATGACTGTTAGATACTGTATTGGGAAATGGCTCCAAGGACTGACTTTTCAGGAGCTACATCTACAGCAATAAATAAAACAAGCCCAGA
This sequence comes from Cinclus cinclus, assembly GCF_963662255.1. Classification (NCBI taxonomy): domain Eukaryota; kingdom Metazoa; phylum Chordata; class Aves; order Passeriformes; family Cinclidae; genus Cinclus; species Cinclus cinclus. The sequence goes on from NC_085047.1 coordinate 38,640,569, forward strand.
GGAAACCTAAAGCCTTGTCCCATAACAACTCATTTTCCCACATTAGCATCCTCCTGAATCAGTTTTATCCATCTTGCAGTCCTGCAGGCAATGCCCAGCCACGGCTCAGGATATCACCGAGGCATGAAATTCTTTCCAGGTGGCTCCATGGCAGAGACCAACAGCCTTTGGGGTGAGGAGGGAGTTCAGCTGTCTGGGTGAAAGCTGTGTCTTGCCCCTTGCCCTCCATACTGGACAAGGGGACCAACCCAGTTTATCTGACTTAGGTCCAGGTAGGAGCATTGACATCGCAGATGGAAGCTGAGACACAGCTCACACAATTTAAGTGTATTAGAGTCTATGAGAGCCCTAACTCAGTGCTCTGATAAAACACTGGAGAGGAAGGTGTCTTCAAAAGACAATTCAGAGAACTCCCATTAAAGACTGAGGGGAGACAACATGAGTATCATGTCACCTCAGGTACATGAAGGGATATGATTGCACTGCAAAGTCTTGACAAGAGCTATGGCAACAGCCACCTGTAATTAATCGAGAGGCATTTCTCTCTCCATGGTCACAAAGTTGCTGACAAGGACATGCGTTCTGCTCACTGCCTATGCACTCCACAAGATTTATCAGGGTGTGGATCATATCCCAAAGCACAGCACTAGCCGGCTCTATAACATCCTGATGTCTTATTAATAAGTTAATTGAATTCCACTGTAGCTCTCTCAGTATTAGCGCATTTATGCTTGTCATGGACTGATAGACAGAGATGAATATGGAGATATTTTAATAGCTTCTTACACAAACAGATTAACATCTATATATACATTATCATAAAAAAGAAAATTTATTTTGGGAGTGCAACTCAAATTAAGAGGAAGTTGATATGGTAACCACTGCAATCAAAGTTTGTTTTTCTCGATGTCGGGGGAAAAATGTGGGTTGACTTCAAGAGGACTGGAATCATAAGCCTAAATTTATGGCAGCAATTAGCCTAAAAGTAGTCTTACTAGGAAACTGTATCACTGTCTTTGGCAGCTGAACATCTCCAAAAAGAGAAAGGAGTTCTGACTGGTAGAGAAATGTGATAACCTGATGACAGTAGGCTTTCTCCATTCTGCTATTTTTGTGGTGAATTTGTTGCTGCTCATGGTAATTTTAAGCATCTAGTTGGATGTCCTCCACTGTACAAGCTGTCAGATATTTCTGTGGGATTTCTGCTTGGATGCCATAAAATTGTGTCTGAGCCAAACCAAAGCTTTGACTTCTCCAGGAATGCCATGTGAAACACCAGAGCAAACCCAAGATGGCATGACAGACCAGAGAAAACTATCTCTTATGTTGGTGAGCAATGGACTACAGCCAAAATGTGGACACTCATGTGTGTCCCCCCGCTAAATAGTAACTAATTATATAGAGATATATTCCCTTCAAGAATTGCACCAAGACAGCAAAATAGCTTTCCCCAGGCAATTTCCCTGGTGACTGCAGAGAACACTAACACCAAGTTACCAATGACTATTGTCCTATTGATTCAAGACGTTTGAGAAACCCTTCACCTGCACGAAGCATGTCTACACCATTCAATGCAGGGAATAGCTCAAGCCCCTGAGCCAGAAGCAATATGTGCATGAGAGAGCAGGCCACAGAATGATCTATTTAGCAGCAGGTAATTTCCTACAGGGGTTTTTTAAAACTGCACATTCCCTTAAGATGACCCCTGTCTCCCTCCTGACAGCCTCATGTCATGGATGCAGGAGTATGACACGGGAAGTAAAACCTGAGCTTGTAAAACATTTTCAGAGACTTTGCTGTCCATGCGCAGAGGTAACAGGTCCCTGGAGCTGGACACTTCACTCACTTTTCCTCCTCACACTTCCCGTTTCTCTACAGAGCTAATGAACAAACTGTGAGCCCTCCAGTGGCCAAAATAATGTATTTCCAGTGCTGTGTATGATTCCAGTCCCACTCTTCAGATACTCTTAACAGGTTTTTCCCTGTGCACTACAGCTAAGGCTATGATCAAAGCTAGCAGCTTGATATCCAGAGAATGCTAGAGAAATCTAGGAAAGACCTGATTACTTGGAAAACATGTGAAGAGGACAATACTATCGGAATGCGTAGCAAAAAGTCTCCATTATATTTTCAAAGTGGATAAGGAGCAGCCTCTGGCACTGTGTTTCAGGATGAGAAAAAGGGACATTCATCATAACAGCAGCAGGACAACAGAAAAGACCCTGGATAAAAGGCCTTTTGGTAAAGCCTTTCCATATTTTCCCATCAAAGGCATTGATTATCCAGTATCTGAAATGGCCTCAGTAGCTCACAGGACGTGTAATAGGCTTTGAAATGATCCAGAAGTATTACCATTGAAATAGGACATTCACAGAAAAAGGCTACAGGAGAGAGATGATAAATTAATAAGCAACCAAACATAGTCACTCTGTGAGCTTTACAGTCCTGTTCTTCTGTGTGTTTCTCCCTTTACAAAACCCCTTCCCTAAGCTCACTCCTGGCACCTGTTCTGTAAGGGCAGGGAGGAATAAGGAAAAGGGGGTTTTTTGCACCGATTTTCCTCCTGCTCCTCAGAGCTCTGGGTATGTGTTCCCTGTCAAAAGGCACTGTTATTGCAGTGCCAGGTTATAGCAGGGCCTGAGCAATATAGGTGAGGTTTCACAAGGCAGATGTGGCACCTCACTGCTGCAGAGGAGGCATTCCAGCCAGTTTGTGTCTCTGTCATTTGGACAGAAGGTGGTTTTGCAGCTAATGACCTACTGACCACAGTGTGCAGAGGCAGTCACAGCCTCTGGTGAGGAAGCTGCAGGGTTCATTTATAGCTGCACCTCTGTCATGCACTCAAAAGAATTTAGACATAGGTATATTAGAATAAAAACATAGGCCACCTTTTAACACAGCTTCTCAGGGTTAATGGCTGTAAGGTAAAGATTGTGGAGCCTACAGGTTGAAAGACTCTCTTTTGATTCAGAGGTATTAACTTCCAATCCTTTTAAGATTGTTCTTTAATTACAGTTTCCACAGTCTTCACTACTTTTTCTTTTTTTCCATCAGTGCAATTATGGAGTAATTCAGACTATTCTTCTAATGCAAAAACCAATTATTCCTGATTTGAAAAATCTGTGGGTTTTTTAAAGTGAAAAATTAAAAGTACAACGAATAGGTGCTATATCTAAAGGCATAATACCTATTTTTTTAAGCCTCATGACAAATTGAGCTAGCCATTTAATATAGCAGCTCATACTTGGAAATAATTAAAGCTGACAGCATTTCTAGCACTACATTAGAGTATCGACAGACTTACAAACACTATTCTGGGTTACACCAGGTGAGAACAGTTTCAAAATTTCCTCTGCCATTTTTTCTGTTGAAGAGCTTGCATTAAAATGTCTACATAGTCAAGGAAAGAATCTAGAAGTCTGTGTTTGGGATTCCTTGTCTCCATCAGTAATTTACCATGTCAGGTAAGACCAGGGCCAGACCCTGAGCCAGGCAATTTGTTGTTCTGCCTTTCCTTGAAAGGAGTCAAAGATGGCACCTTCAGCTGTGTTCCAGTGGGTTCCAAAGATGAGGTCCACCAAGCTCAGCAAAGTAATTGCATTCCTCCCACTGAACAAAAGAAAAATTCAAATATTCAAGTAGGTGATTCCATTGCCTTTTCTTTCTATAACCACACTAGAGGTGGGACCATGTGTCTCTTGTGGTACCAAACATTTGCTTCCTCTTAAGCCTTCCAGCACTTGCACAGTGCAGTTCACATGAGCTGTACACACCAAGTACATCTATGCTGCAGGTTAAGCCTGGGGCTATCAGGCCCCCACACCTGAGAGACCTGGACCACTACACCCAATTTTTCAACCCAAGGCACTACTTGCCAAGCCTGTACTGGTGTAGGTATGGCCTGAGTCACAAACCAGGGCCAGCCATGCCAAACTCTGTGTTCATAAGCAGGTTGTAGCACACACCCTGTCTCAGGTCACTTACAGACAAAACAGAAGGCAGGGGAACAAATGGACCCAGATGTTCTCAGCTGCTGTGAAGGATGCAGAGAAATTAACCCAAGCAAAAGGCTCAGTAAGAGAATCATACAATATTCTAATTTTCAGATACATCTTTAACTTTAAAATCGTGATGGTATTCAACATTTCTTCTATATTCAGATACGTCCTTAACTTTAAAATCTTGATGGTATTCAGCAGTTCTTCCATATATCCCATTAGCTGGTATAATATAGACCTAAAATACCTGTATAATCCTAATAGTATTTTAAATTTAATTTCTGCCTATTCAGCTACTCAAGCTACTCTGACCAATTTTGACTGAGCTCTCAAGCTGTGTCTGAAAAAGGAGAATATCAGAGCATGGAAATTTCATTTTTGTGAACAATTTATCAGTATTGTCCCGGCAGATTTTCTTATCTCTGGCATTATATCTTGCTTCACTGGAAATGCTTTGCCCAGATCAAAGCATTTCAAGATTTTTCATCCTTTTAGACTACATCATATGTACAAAGTGTTTACAAATACATAATATAGCATTTTATTCATCTAACATAGTAACATAAAAAGATACATAGTTAAACATGGAAAGAAAGAATTAAAACTAAGTGCAACTTCTAAAAATAAATACAGCAGAATTTTCTCAAATAGTGAAAGGGAATATTTCAACACTGTGGGAATATTTTAAACTTTTCCCCAAAATAATATACCTCTGAAATCAACACTTTGTTACAAAGCATTTTAACTCTGACGAAACTAAAGGAAGATTGTTTAATCAGTTTCTCTTTCCAATTAGTTGTACTTTATAACACTATCCTCAGAGCTGCTCCTCATCATCTTGAATTTCAAGAGAGACAATGATAGTAAAAAAGTGGGAATTTCTGGTTTCCATGGGGCCTTAAATCATACACATATCCAATCCAGTGGGCAGTCACACCACAGGCACAGGAGGAACAAAAGATATTTGCCATGACCAGGGCTTTTGCAAGAAGAGAGAAAAATGAGCGACACGTACATGGAAGGGAAGGCAGCTTTACACTTTTCCCATCAACCTTCACCATGAAGCTCATAAGGTTTGGCATTACACTTACTTGCTCTATTAGTCTATTATGTTTTAGGGTGTTCTTTATTTTTCATTTTTTTCTGAGCTTTTCTCTCTGAATAAGGTGAATAAAACCTTTTCTTTAGGTTAAATTATTGCAAGACATGGTCCCAATGAGTGCTCATGAATCTTCAGCATCTAGGGACAGACAGAAAGGCAGGACTGTGTTGTTCTTATAAAAGCACAAAAACTATTTAACTTTAAAAACTGTATAGTACTACGGTCTAATATCAAATTTACTAACTTAAATACAGGATTCCTGATTTAACAGTAATAAATATATGTTGTTTAACACAATAAAATGTTATAAACTTTTAAAAATATATATTCACTGCTTTATACAGTTCAACCACATAGCAATGTGATTCTATTACTAGTCCCTGTAATATGCTCACCATCAGACACTTCCTAATTGCCAGAAAGGAATACGTGAGCTGAAGCCAGCTCAAGTCCATTGCTCTCTTCAAAACTGTTTTGTTATCAGCTCAGTTTTTATATTCACTCTGTCTGTGCTGGTCTGGCTAACTCAGAGATGTACCCACTCTGATGAGCACAGAGAGAAATTTTTCACCCCAGCTGATCTAGTCAGCTGTTGACAGCTGTTTATCTGCAACAAAAACCACCTGCCCCTCCCTTTTTTGTCAGTGAGATAGAACTCACCTTCTTTGTGATAGCTGTGGTCAGTTGTACCCTGTGCTGTTCCCTGGGCTTTCACAGGCACAGTGTCCTTACCCATCTCCTCTCAGCCATCTTCCATTTTAGAGGTTTATTGGTTAGTCACAAGTATCAGCACAGATTTTTTAAAAATACAACCCATTTTTGGGAAGCCTATGTGCAGCTGTGTTCTTTTGCACCCTGAAGACAATGAAAAGATTTTACGTTCATGGGCTGCACTGCTGAACAACATTAAAAAGGGAAAAGAAAAATATCAAAGGAGGGAAGAGATTATGGAAGAACCCTTAACATGTTCAATATGGAATTATATTAAATCTAAACAGAATTATTTCATTATTACCAGTTTTTATTTTAGTATTCTCTTGGTAACAGACTAATTTTAATGCAACTGCATATTAGATTTCAGACTAGAAAGAAAATGCAGATTAACTTGAATATATATATTCACCAATAATTGCTACCTAGTGAAGAAAAGGGGGGAAAATGGATATAATTAAAATAGAATGTAATGAGTTTTATAACTTCAGTGACTTTTGACTGAATATGAAACATCTAACGTCCCTATAGGAACTGAATGAGAAATTACTTTGTGTTACACTATCTCTTAGGCCTTGAAGATTTAAGCCAAATGAAAACTGTCAATCACTCTCCATACAGTGCTCCAAAAGGTCAGCTGTGAGTACTGTGTCTTCCTCTTGACCTGTTGGGATTCTCAAATTTGGGAGCAGTTCTATGTTTACAGAACCCACAGCTCGAACTGCTACTTAAAGTAGCATTTTAGCTGATGGAAGAATGAGTGTTTGGGACAACTGCCCTGAGTGGAGTCCATAAGTGTGTGCTCCTCTGTCTTCCATCTGCCCCACTTCTGCCCTCCCTGCTGCCCCTTGTAAGCAGCCCTAAAGTCATGATATACTTTCACTTCACTCTGTTAACTCCAAATCTCAGTTTTTGCAGGGTATTTAAATTATTTCTTTTGTTTTGCTTTTCCCAGATCAAAGGAGCATAGTGTGATGAAAACTATCCAGAAAGACAGTAGGGGATGAATTTCCAGCAAGTTTTGTCTTGCTATTGCTACACAGTGCCCTTTTCCCAGCTACTCAGCAAGGACACGGGATCCTCACCTTGGCATGTGTCGCTGCAGACATGGCAGATGTCACCATCCAGGGCACTGTGCATTTCACAGAAGATTACATCAATTTAAAGGGTCATAGGGTATCCTCCAGAGGCTACTAGAAGCATCACAGAGCCAGAAGACACGCACTCGTGTGGGATTGCAACTGTGAAGAATGACAGACAGTCTCATGCCTAAAAGTGTGCAGGGTTTGATGGATATGGGACCACCTTTGCTATGGCCCAGCTGCTACATGAAGTGGCAGTAGCTGCCCTCATGTCTTAATGCTTCAGCAAGAAACCCATGGTTTCTTGTAACTTTTTGTTGTGTCCCCTGCCCTGTTGTTGTCGGGCAGGGGAAAGTTCCAAGGTTTGTGGGCGCTGGCCTTTCAGGCACTCAGCTTCATGGTTTCTCACAGAAACCTGTAGTTTCCAGCCAGCATAAAAAGACCAGGAGAGCAGCTCAGACTTTTCCCACAGGCTTTATTATCGTCCATGAAGGGGTCAGGCTACAAATCCAAAGATGGGGATCACATATGTACTTATATAGGGTTGGGGGGGGGGGGTTAACACATTTTAGCCAGCTACATTATCTTTATTTGGGACAACCAATCATAAAGAACCAAATCTAACCAATAATATTCTAAAAAGATAAGAAGAAGATCTTACATTTTTCTAACATGAATCATTCTAAGCAAGTAGTTTTTCTTATCTCAAAGGAGGTTCCAGGAGGCCCTAGCAGGGCTGTCTGCAGAGGGATTCATCTCCTCTACATTTTCTTTTGTTCTCTGTGAGGCCACTTTGACTGATCCTTGGGCTTTTAGATAGAACTGGTCAGATGAAAAGGAAACACTAACATTTGAAAAAAAACAAAAACAAAACAGCATGAGCCAAAAACATTTCTGAGTACACTGACATGGTTTTAAGGGAAATAGGAAACAATTCTGAAATTCCAATTACCATCACCTTCCCTCTCTTCTCCTAAATAAATAGAACTTAAGGGAATAAAAAGGAACCAATTTTTTAAGGGTATGTTTAGATGCTTAGTCTCAGAACCTTCTCTGTGTTTTACACTGAGGAAGCAAACAAGAGATTGAAGTTATTGAAAGGAATAGAGAAAAGTAAAACACACCAAGCTCTTTCCATCCAACCTCATCAAACACAAGGAAAAGGGAGACAGGTGTCTATCTATTCTATTAGTTCACTGCCATGTGACTAAATACAAGAGAGCTGCTTGCAAAATGGAATCTAGGCAAATTGCCCAACAGATGGTACAACCTATTAGTGAAGAAACTTTTAAAGGATGATAAGCTACTGCAAGAAATACAGATGTTCTCATATTGCAAGGAAGGTAGTCTGTAGGGAGGTAGGAATCCCTGAAATATGAGTCCAATTTTAATTCTCAAATGCGCCTCAAATTATAAGAAATGCCGAGCTTTGAGCTCTAAAATGCAAAGGGCCCTCCAAGGTGAGGTGCCTAGGGCTTTAGGCATATTTGAGGTGAAATAGATGTAAGACAACAGACCTATGATCTAGTTTGTTAGAGAAAACACTGGTAAGTATTATTTTTGTTTTCATCAGAAGGGACAAAAAGGGATAAATATGATTTTCTTTCTAATGAAAAGAAGGCAATAAGCATTTAAGCTCTGGACAGGTTTCTCAGTTTTAAATCTTGTTAGCCAGAGAAAAATTCTGTGGAGATTAATATATCTGCATTGGTTTTTGCCAGCTGAAACCCTTTTCCACTCAGAAATTAATAATAAAAAAAAATTTGCTTATTCAGTATTGTTTTTCTTCCTATAAAATTGTCTGGCTTATATTTACAACAGACATCACAATGTCGGCCTCTAATTAGTTTAATTCATTTCATACAGTAACTATAAGTACAAAAAATATCTAAGCAGAAGTCTCCTCCCATGTTTCTCTCCTCTAACCATTGTGTATAAGGCATAGCTGAGATTTTGAATTCATTAGGCCCCAAAAAAGCATCACTTCTTTGTGAAAATGAATATTTTCACTTTAAAATGAGTGAAAGGATCTGCCAGCCCTGAGTACACTAGTATTGTAGCCAGCCAAACCTAACAACTCACAAATAAAATACCAAATACAAGAAATACAGCTCCAGTCAGAATGTAATATTATAATATAGGCAATAGCAATCTGGCACAGAGCCTTTTATTGCTGTTGGCAAAGAGTTCTTTAAGTACGTATGCTTGTTCATCCAAACGAAAAACAAAAATGCAGTGCATGAGAAATCATAGATGCTTCACCTTTTTTCTCTGGTTATATACTCAGAGATCTAAAGATTGCTCACTTATTGATTCAAGCATTCTATTCTCAATTTTTTTTCCTTAGGAATGCAGCCATTAGTCACCTGACTATTCCCACTGAAGTAAATTCTGTTCTGAGAAACATCCAAGTAGGTTAAAGCAGAAATAAGTTTTAAAAGTGTCTGTATCCCAGTTTTCTTCCACTGATTTCAGTATTGCCTCTTACGAGCTTGACCTATGATTTGTACGTGTTTAATTTAAAGTGTGATCTATGTATATAAAAACCATGCATATATATATAAAAATCTAATTTTATATGTGTTTATGTAATATGTGTTTAATGAATGTCTGGCAGCAATTTGTATTAACCATCATGAAGGGCTCTGGTTCTCCTGTCACTCACTGAAGTTTACAGCAGTTGTTCCATCAGGCCTGATGCTCCTCTAAGGTATGTCATCTGAGAGCTATTAAATATCTCCAGATGAAACTCTACCCTTTAGCTTTCAGTGAGCATGAGCATCAGCAGAGGTGAGGACAGGGAGGACAAAATCCCCAAATTGTTATACATGGACTGAATGAAATGTTTCTCCAGTTCCTTTTCCGTCTTAGTCAATACTGGTATTTAGTCTCTTGTCTGGATCTCTCTCAGGAGCAAATGTATTTTGTCCTGTGGGTAAATTCCAGCAGCAATTTATATACGCATATATATATCCTGCTTTAACCATCAGGGTGTCAGAAAGAGACTGAGAAACATACCAATTTACATTGGATTTATGCTGCCATTTAACTGACAATAATTCCTTCTAAAATATCAGAATATTATGTTGTTTAGCCCAGTACATATCACATTCTTAATCCAAAAGTCATAGAAATCTATGAAGAAATTTCCACTAAACTCACAGGTCGGGGATGTCTCATTCTATCCAACTAAAAAGAAACAACTTTGCAGTCATGCTGAGATATGATTTGCTGTAAAAAATGGAGTCCTTGGTCTTCCTGTGTATAGATTTAAGGATACAATTATCACCTCATTAGACTGAGTTGATAGCTTGAAGTTATCATGAGAAAAACTAAACCAAGCCTTTTTTAATCCCACAGTCAAGTCGGTGTTTCTGGCAAGCATTTAACTTGTGGGGAAGTATGTTGTGCCATGCTGTCTCCATCTCAGGGACTGCACCACCTTTCCCTACCTGCTGTCATATTTGGATTTCCAGTTTCCAAGGCCCAGCTACAGATGGAACAGAAGGGGGATGAGTAGTTGGTCTCACCTCAGCAAGAGGTGGAGATTAATTTGCCACATGTTGCTGAACCACATTTTGGCATTACTTGTTTTAAGAGCAGGATTAGCAAATAAGAGTTGCTGTCTTTGGTCACATTCAGTGATTCTTTTGGTGCAGTTAAACCTCTCAAGGAACCATGCCCCATGCAGGATGCACCACCTGATACAGGTGTTCATTACAGATCATCTGCAGGACGTCAGGCTTAAGAACCATCCCTGCCCTTGTCTGAGCACAGACAAAGTAATGTATGAGACCACCAGTGCAGAGTTCACTATAAATTCAGACAGTAAAGAAGGCTGGCATTAATGCTTGCTTGAGCAAAACACAAATTCTGCTTCCATTCCTTCCACCTTTTCACAGCCTCTCAGTGTTGGTTTCTGTGATTTACCAGAACCACAGCTCCTCTCTTCCCATTCTGCAAAGCTCAAAAAGGAATTTACACATGCTGTACAGACTAGATGCTAGAAAGAATGGCAAGTACAATGCCATAAATAAAGAAAAAAAATTAAATTAAAAAATCCACCCAAAAACTCCTCCAAAACAATAACAAAAAGGTCTGTGGAATTAGGAAAGAGACTGGATTGCTGTTTGTGAAAGGAGTTTGAGAGACATCCAAAGAGAAGTTAATTCAGGATTGTGGTTGATGTTTCATGTCAGTTCTGACAGTAACAATTGTTCCTGTACATGTTGACAGCTGAAGATGAGTGGCTAAAAAGGAGACATTTTCTAGTCTTAGTTCAGAAAGCACTGTTACTTAAGTCACTTGAAACAAGTGACTAGGAATTAATTAAACAATTTCAAATGTCAGCTGTATCAGGCATTCAGTGTATTCACATTTTTTTTAATTCCTATACCTTCTATTCAAAGATTATCTTTGCAAACCATTTGACGAGCTCATAGTCCACTTTTGCTTGATTTGACATATTGATGAGTGAACATTACAGAACAAGAGCTATACAAACTAATGAACATGTTTGCAGGAATATTTTTTAATTGACTTGGACATAGCACAGAAATTTATAAGTCATTCTGCAGCAATTTACTCTCATAGACTTCTACATAAGCAAGTTGGTAAACTCTTTTTTATGATTCCTGATTGTTTTACACTAGAGTTGAAACACATGAAAGACAAATCCAGACAAAGGAAAGAACATCATCAAAGGAAGATGCAATATCTGCTCCGAAATCTTTGTCAGATCCATTCATTCTTCTGTGCTCTTCAGCTCTTTTTTTTTTTTACAAATATCCTCCCATTTCTGTGTCCAAAGTACGGTTTGTAACACACATTGATCATGTATAGGAAATGGACATCATTCTTGAGATATAAAACCACAGTTGTACCTTTTGTGGTCCTTGAAGACACATGGCAGCTTCTTTAAGATATGACATAATCCCAAGGCCTCTCTGCTTGCTGTCAGTAAAGAAGAACAGCTTGGTGATGAAGGAATAGCTGTGGTTGATAACTCATTAATTTTGAGCTGAATAATTGCATCCTGTTTCCATAAAATATATTGTCCTTCTAGTTACATTCCCCTTCATACATTGTTCTCTTCTGTGACAAATATCATGGGAACAGGTTGCCCAATTGCACTGTCATTAGCTGGGTTAGACTTTCTGGGCACAGTTTTGATGAGGCTATTTGGCATAGAGGTGGGGAAAAAAGATATTTTCCAGTACACCTGGATAAGCAAGCAGAGCAAGAAGTTTAAACAGTGCTGACACTAGGCATAATCTTCTAAGTTTAGACCCAAAAATACATATATTGCCTCTGAGGACACACCACTTATTACCAATTTTCTCTTACATCAAGGGAATGGTGATTAAGATTAAGATCTGTGACATTGTTTACTTCACAAATTTTTGGTTCATTGTATATGGCCTACCTCAATGTAATGCATAGGATGACTCAAATACCTACATACCATGACTGTGTCTAAATTTACATGTTTGTCACACTGTAGCTCACCTCGGGCTACAATTCTACAATTTTTATGCAGAAATGTGGGAGTGAGATGATGATTATGATAGATCTGAATTAATTTAAGCTCATCTTAACTGAGGTGGTTCAGGCAGGTCTGAGTTTCAGCCTCACAGAAGTCAGAAAGGGGATGGTGTATGTGCTCTGCCCCAGAGAGTGGCAAGCTCTCTGTGCTCTAATGGCATGGACATTTCCCAGAGGTGATGGTTTCTTTATTCTCTCACTCTTTAGACCCACTTAATCACCTCTTTTTGCCAAAATACCTCTGAGACTACCAGAAGTGGAGGAAAGTTTTGGGATGCTTCATCCTCTGTTTGCAGCATGTGACTTGTATCTCATTCTCTACACTGTTTAACAGCCAGGCAAAGTGGGGTTTTCTAGGGTTTGGGGCAGTGTGGTTCTGAGCAACAAAGAGACACTAAAAGTTTACCACAGGTGAAGACATTGTGATATGAGGAGTCTGGCAACTCTAAGGAAGACGTGTGGGTGACATGCTCCAATTTTTCCCTGAGTTTTAAAAATATTTTCTGCTAATAAAGTGAAATAATCCAATTATGGAGCAAAACTTGCTCATATTTAACTGCAGACCTTTCCAATAAGTTTATTTGTATTTGAACTTGTTATGACAAGTATTTATTTTCTGCTTCTACTTAGAGAAGCAAGAGATGAATGAATTTTTACAACTTTAGAAAGGAATAAACATTTCAAATACAGGAATTATTTGTTAAATTGTCAAAAATATTTGTTCTCATATCTGCATTGTTGCAGAGCCATTGTCTCCCACCCACAAGGTGGAGAGTTCAAGCAGCTCTAGAAGTTATTAATAAAGTTTGCAACACATGTATGATGGGAGAGATAAAAGCATGTACAAACACAAGACTAGTTTTGTATTGAAGGATCGTTAGGCAAAGGTGTCAAGATAAATAATGTACCCACACAGACGTGCTGGCACAGATACATACATAAACTCAAACACTCTGAAGCTGGTTCCACCAGGCCAATCCAGACCTTCCTGTGCAAAATTACAGAGAGGTTTGGGGTGTTTCAGCCTGCAGGGATTTCAGAGAAAGGGGCTTTTGAAGAAAACTACAGTAAAAATGTTAGGACTAGCCAACAATGCAAAGAGTTTGAAAAAACTTCTTAAGTTTAACTTTGGACCTACTACCTGTGTTTCTAATGCAAAGGTGAAACATAAAATATGTTTGTTACAAAGCATATGTATTCTAAATAAATTGGAAAAGTAACAGCCCATTTAATGTGCAGCAACACTAAAAGAAGTGGTTGCTCATCTATGGGAATGTATCAATGACCTAACCTTCAGCCTTGTACAGACAATGCAACCTAGTATAAAGGGTCTGTTCTCTCTGCCTGGTGTTTTATGGTTGGAGAACAGCCCTTCAGGAAATTACAGAAAATAATCACTTAGCCTGGGCACACAGAAATATGTTTCTAAAAAATTCTGAAAAGTAGGGGCAGATAAACTTCTGTTATGATTTCAGCCACTATTTAGTGAATTACTGGTTCCCCTTAAACCTGGGTATCTAAAGGTCTACAGGAGGATTAACTAAGTACTCTAACACACAGAGTGAGTTGAGCCTTGCAGGAAATAAAAGCAAATGTATAAAATTACATTTAATCTCTATCAGCTATTCTTCAGTGCATGAATGAATAAATGCTCCTGGGTTAGATCTAGTCAGGATATCACATCATCATGTTATTCACAAGACTTTGAAAATGTGAATTGCTCTCATCAGTGATCCTAATTATTCCTACAGGAGCTAAAGTTCAGTTACTAAGTAGAAACTGTTGATAAGAGAAGAATTATTTTCTGGCCGAACATATTTTGACATCCAGCAGATAATGGACAATGCTAACATTCCACTGTAACATTTTGGTATCAATTAAATTTATTTCTTAATATTAATAATGTGAACCTTTCATTTCCATGGTGGGTTTAATTCTGAAACTTAACTAAGGTTTTTACATCATTTCGTATTATTTACATAATAATATTTATAAATTTGTTCTACAAATTTGATTTACAAATCTTAGGTTCAATGACCTCAGTTTTTTGGGTTTCTTTTCCTCTGTGGTCACCAGATAAGTCCTTATCTTAAGTACATAATAAATAAACCCATGGCATATCTGTGTCTCTGCAAACTCCTCAGAAAGTCTCTTGCAGCAACATTAGCAGAGGACAAGAAATTTTTAAAATTGTCTTGCACTGAAGTTATAAGCAACATATTTTAAAGCTGGAATGTACCTACGTCTTTATATGGAATAAACCAAAGGACTTTTCCAGTCACAAAGAGTTTAGGGTGTTAAACTACCATTATCCTTGTGATGAAACACCACATCTTCTTAATACCATATCTTGGTTTCAGCTTTCTATTAACTTGGGTTCTGGGATCAATTCTTATCTCAGTTAAGTAAGCAAATATTTATTCCTTGGTTATTTCCCATAAGACAATTAGGTGGTTGAGGCACTGAAATCCATACCTGTTCTTCAGTGCTAGTTTTTGAAATCAAGCCTGAGGTGGTTTCATTATTGAGGGTTTTGTCATGTGAAAATGGTTAAGATGACTGTTGAACATTGAAAAGAGAAATACATATTGTAATATCTTACACTGACTTTTTAATTTTATATATATATATATTTATATATATATATATATATATATATATATATATATATATATATATATATATACATATATATATATATAGATACTCCCTCTAAAACCTGCATTGATGAAGATCATGGAACAGATCCTAAAAAGCATGCAGAAGCTCAGTCAAAATTCCAACACATTTTCCAGGATTGTTATGGGTTTACATCTTCAAAAGAGCAGGATCAGTTGTTGCTGTGAAGTTGTTTATTGTAAAGGCACATCAGTCTCAAAAGACAAAGAGTCCCAAGTGTTAAAGTCCATGCTAGAAACTTTCTGGTAGCACCCCAATTAGAAGCAGAAGCTGCAGCATTGTACAGAGTCCTGAGCAGAGGCAGAAGCTCCCTGGTCTTTCTTCTTCTGTTCTTTTCTTCTCGTTCTTCCTCTTCTTCTTTCATGCGGTGGTAGTGATGATGATGATGATGATGATGGAGGAAAAGCAAAAGAGC
Source organism: Cinclus cinclus (assembly GCF_963662255.1). Classification (NCBI taxonomy): domain Eukaryota; kingdom Metazoa; phylum Chordata; class Aves; order Passeriformes; family Cinclidae; genus Cinclus; species Cinclus cinclus. The sequence continues at coordinate 38,656,100 of NC_085047.1, forward strand.
TCTTACTCCAGTACCCGGATTTTTATTTACAAATCACCCAATGGGCTAAAAACACGAACCTGAAGCATTTTTTCTAAACCCACTAGAATTCTGGCTCTAAAATATGAAAGTTTACATATGATTTGCATTTGCACATATAGCCTATCTCTTGTATCTGAAGAATGTAAGCAATATTCTTACTATATTTTTATTATGTCTAGAACTATGCTTTTGAGCTCTCTCTGAAGCTTGTTGTTGAACCTTGTTTTTGAAGCTTGTTTTTGTCTTTGAGCTCTTACCAAAGCTTGGTTTTTACACTAGATTCTAAGGTTTTTGCTCTTTAAGGCACTTAAAACATATTCTTACTTAAAACTAAGATTTTTTTACTTCTACTTCATATCTATGCAACTTAATAATACTTGTTTTTACTTAAAACTAAAGCTTATACCTCTATTTCATGTCTGTGGGTCTTAATGTACTTTAATTCCTCTAAAGGCTTTTCATTTAACTTCTGCATTCTATTCTCTCTCTGAGGGATTCAGAAAGGCCTCTGTATTCACACTCTAACATCCCCTCTAAAATCTTCTGCATTGCTGAAGGTCATGGAATGACCTTTCTACATCCTAAAGCATGTAGAAACCTCAGTCAACATTCCAGCACATTCAGTAAGAAATGCAGGAAAGACCCAACTATACTGCTGGAGCACCTGAGAAGTGAAAACTTTCTGAAAGCTTGTAAAATCAAATCATTAGGTGCCCCTAGAAGTTTTCTATGTTTCATGAGCTGAGCACCAAGGCACTTCAGGCCAGCTGGAACACAAAAATCTAGAAACCTTTGGTTCAAAGTCCATTTGTCAGGTAAATGTATTGGTTATGATCAGAGCATACCCAATCTCTTGGGCTGTTTTCAAGTTTAAAATGATGGTGAAATCACTGTTTTCAGAAGTGAGACCTGTCAGCATGAAACCGTTCAGAAATACCAACCTGATCATCAAAGAGGAAACCCCAGTCATAGTGGCGTGGGGCTGCTGAGTAAATATCATTGTCTTGTGTGGGTCCTTCCTGCAGGTAGCAATGGAAGATTTGGGGATCCAACAAGCTAGACACAAGAAATACCTGATCTCAGATCAAGTTGTTTTCTCAGCTGAGAAAGAGATGCTTCCCCTCCTTTGTCTCATTTTGCTTTACATCACTACTGTAATCAACATGTGACAATTGGAAAATGTGGAAATCAAAGTCTTCAAAGGGAAAGCAGCTGGATTATGCAAACTATGAGAAGGATACACAAGTGCATTAAGTTTTTCATAAGTATGATTCCTATCTTCTCACATGGGCATTTTCCTGCTCTTGTTTTTAAAGAAATTAACATTCCTTTTAAAATCTGGGCTCTCTTTTCAGTCGCTTGGGTGTTTCTCACACAGGGTCTTCCAGTTAAAACAGTCAGCTGGAGTACTGCTGACTTTAAGTTTTGTCACAGCTGCCAAGACAAGTACTCTGAAGCACCAATGTGTTCAGTTCAGCTCAGTAGAATATTTTCATATCATTCCTAGGTACTCATCATATTAAAACAGAATATTTTCATTAAAATGGATATATGAGTAATTTTAAAAGTTATATATTTTTAATTCTCTGTCTTCCAACACTAGTATAAAGGAAACAGTCATCCTCTGTTATGCTTAACTATTACAAAATTGACTTGTATTTCAGAAAAAGATGTGGTATTCATGGTCACATATGCATGCATACAAGCCTCATGGAAAATATTAGATCTGAAGAGCATAAACGTTGACAATTCCTCCAAGACGACGCACAACTTGGATCCCTTCAGACCAACTTTTTATTCCCTCGCTGTGAGAAGAGATAACCTGCAGTTTGAAGAATTTTTTACATGAATGAGGAAAGAAAGAAGCAGAACCCAACAAAAATTTGTGGTAAAATCACTGAGATTGTCTAAGACCAGTCCCTGAGTAACCTTGCTCTCATCTAGTTTTAATTTTCATCTCTTTGCTGATAGCCCTGTAAGCACTCTCCATTTCAGACCAGTCTTTCCTTCTCATGCCTCTTTCATGTGTTACACCATCATCCCACATTTAACACAGAGAAAAAAGTTTATAGCCTTCTCCTATAATCCTTTATTTTAGCTCCTAGCTTTTATCTACCCTAGTAAAACAGCAAGTTCAGCTCTCTCCACAAATCCAAACAATTAACCAGATTTCTTACCTTTCTCTAACATGGTTTGTGGCTCCTTTCTTTGCTGATAATGCAATTGTTTTTCCAAGCTGGGAGCTGTACCATGTCCCTTAGCAGCTATTACAACATGTACTTGGTCCTCTAAAGAATAAAACTGATTCTCCATCTCTGCCCATAATTTCTTGTTGCAGGCAATTCCCTGGCTACACACTGTAACACACAATCTTTAATGTGGCACAGGCCAGAGCCTTACATAAATAAAATGAAATAAATCTTTCCATTAAATGTCAAGTCGGGGAAAATTATTTGAGAACATTGGCCATTAAAATAAGGATAAGCTTTAGTACAGTTTAGAAATTTTTTTCTAACAGATGTGCTCTTATCCCTGATTTGAAAAACTTTAGATGTTATATGAGGATCTATTGCTCTTTTTTTTTTTTTTTTTTTTTTTGGAAAGTAGAGGAAGTGCATTAAATATTGGAGAAAATTTAAAATTAAATGAAAACTCTCGTTTCAGAAAGATCTTATAATCCAGCTTTCTGTAATCTTGTACAGCAACTGCAGAAAGACTATAGGCAGACTTGGATCAGTGATCTGCTCATGTCCCAAGGTTAGCACATAAAAGCCAAGGCACTCTGGAGGTGAGAGTGTTGGTGGGTATTGTCCAGTGTCATGCCTTCAGCCAGTGGCAAACACGGCTGTGTTTCCTCAGCATTACCCCTGCAGGTCTGGTCTTTGGATCTGTGACTGTCCTGAACTGGCAGACAAAGCGAATACTCTGAGGACTGGGCTGTGTGAGCAGTTTAGGATTCTCTGTAGAGAAAGGGAGTATTTTCTGCTTTTTCCAAGCTGAGAAACATTACTGCATATTTTCTAATTTTTGTTCCATCTGTCACCATACTGAAAGCAGTTTGCCAGGGACTGGTTCTGACTCAATGCCGTCCTGTGAATTCAAAACCATTTAATATATATTTGAGCTGGAGATGGAGTGTCTATAGAAGTGTGTGACAAATGCACTTTCTACACTGAACAGCACCAATACTCCTGCATAAAAATGCCACACTTCTGATGGCTGTGACAGCTCAGAAGGGCCCCTGATAAGATAGTTTCTACTTGCTCTGGAAAGCAGGCTGGCCCAGAAGACCTGTGAGAGCGAAACTGTAAGCAGCTGCCTGGACCATTGCTGGTATAGACAATACTAAATTGCCTTGACAGATGACAGTGTGCCTCTGCTTTCCCTGTGAAACATCAGCTCTGACTGAGATAGAAACTCATCAACAGGTAAAATTTCTGTCCAATACATGCCTTTTGATGTTCCTATGGAGGCAGAAGTTCAAAACTGCTAATGAATGTGAATTCACATAAAGTCATTTCTGAGGAGCTGAAGGAATTAGCAGTAAAGGACACCCCAAGCATGTTCTATCTCCCGTCACAGCTCTTATTTAGTAGTGGATGACTGGTACACTCAAAGCCATATTTAGGAGAGGAAAGCCATAACCATCCTCTAAAGAGAATTTCCTATAAGTCAGTACGGACCCTCGATCCCCAAGAACCTGTCTCTGCTGGATCCCAGTGTCTTTACTGGGAAATCTGGATGACAAATCTGGTGAAGAGGCAGAAAGATCAAGAGTGGTGTTCCAAAGGAAAATAAATGCAAATAAAGACAATCTGGGACACTACAGCTAGTCACAAGGACTGCACCTGGAAGCCAAAGAGAGAGCTAGGGGTCAAGTTTTGTACATGTCTTTATAACAGCATTTAGAATATTTGGTAACACAATCTGCAATATAATCTCCTTCATTGTTCCAGTAAGAGGTTGGTATTTGTGTGTACATGCTGAACATACATGGAAACAGGCAGGAAAAATAAACATAAATTAATAACTACGTGATGTAATATGCATAACAATTTACTAGGAGGTTCATTAATAATGGAACATGTACAAAAATAAACTATAGCAGAATCCAAATAAAATGAACCTGGAGTAGTCTTGCAATGTAATATTAACTGATGTGATTAAATAAACATGTGACAAAGTAATAGTAAACACATGCATTTAACTACTGTAGAATTCAGGATTGGCCTATCAGGCTAAGAAATCACAATTCTACATAATTGCCTTTTTAGGACAAGCTAATGCCAAGTTACTGGTAAAATGTTTTCTTATATAAGTATGTAAATATTGCCCTGGAATAGCTGGTGTTTGCAAATCACGATGAAAAAGAAAGCCTCTTTTCCTTTGTTGGTGATGCAGATCAACGTTTTTCTTGTTAACTGTAAAAACATTTTCAACTGTCAGAAAGATGGGATCTCTGGATGTAAATGCCTCTAAAATGTATGTGATGCTTATGTATAAACAGTAAGATTGAAAAGAACAAGAGGAAACTTATAACCTAGACCTTAAAGATAACTTTTACTATTTTTACAGCAAATGAGCAAACTTACTGGAATCTGCCCAAATATATTATCTTTTGAAAATTCATACAGTCACCCACTGGAATGCCTGTGTAATAAATCCATGGCTTAGCCTGTGTCACATGGGATTCACCTCCCTCTAACTGCCTCCAGAAGCTGCAGTTTCATACTAGGTACATGTTAATCTCCAAATCTCACCTCTCCCATCTCCTAACCATCAAAGGCTACCAAACAGAAATATTTACATTTTGCAAGGCCTTATGCACTGGGGATGATACAAAAAGTCCTCACAATCCCAATGCATCAATGTTCCTGTCACAGAGCTGCTCCTCTGCTGTGTCAACCCAAATCTCCCACTCATTTTGTGCTACGGGAGGTGACACACTCATCAGCAAAGACTGCTGTCATCACACATCCTCCATTGCCAGTCACTGCAGCAAGGCCTGTTGGAGGGTCAAATACAGGGCACGTGCTTTCCTTTTTGTGCTGCTGCCGCCTTTTATAGGAATCTGGAGAAATCATAATATTAATCTCAAAAAAGAAAAAGTACTTTATTTCTCCACACCCCTCTACTCATGACAGTCAGTGTCTACGTGCGTCCTGCTGAGCTCCCAGGTATGGATACACACCTCAACCACATCTCTTTTCCATGTCATCATGAAATCAGGGGCATGCTGATACCCTCACCCCCTCAACCACATGCTTACTGGTAGGTTAAAAAAAACCTCCTGGTATTTCAGGAATTTACATCCTGTCAACAAAGTTTTTGGGGTTAAAAGTGCAAAGACTTGGAACAGAAGATGGCAGTTGAGAGCACCATGGATTTTGATGCACAAATGTTGATGGATAGAGTTCAATAAAAACGATAGTGCATTATACTGCTCACACAGAATTCACCGTAAAAATATCAACCATTTCACTGTGACAAAGTTCATCTCCAGATATAAATTAACATCTACATAAGTTTTAAAAAGTATTTTTTAAATTTTATTTCAAACATCTGCATAGGAAATCGAAGCTGTATCTGGCTTACAGTTCAAGGGACATGCTATTCTTAAGCAATGCAGTCAAGCTGGATTTAAGATTATTATGTTTTAATAAATCAAGGACATTTAGGTAGGGTATAAAGTTTATAAATAGGCTTCTAACCCAGACAAGATTTTTTGTTTTGTTTTGTTTTGTTTTTTGTTTTTTGGGGTTTTGTAGTCACATCTTTTAGGAAGTCTTAGTGTGACCACATCTCACACATAAGCATGAGTATTTTATACCAGCACAAGGAAAGATTAATGAATGGAGAAATTCTGTAGCTGAATTACTTTATTGGCTGCTACAGGGACAAGGTTACTGGTATGGTCTGTTGGATCCATACTGCCTTGCAAACTAAGCACCTGCTAACTACTAAGTAGTACAAGAAATAAGCATTGGTGTGGCTGGTGACTTTCGGAATAAGATCATTAGATGGATATTAAGTACAGGGCAGTTTTGAGCAAAATCATCCAAATTTCAGCCATTTAATATGTACATTAAATTGTGCTCTTAGTTCTGCTTTTAGAAATTGCTACCAGTCCTTTAAAACAGAAAGAAAAAAGCAAGAGAGCAAAAAAAATTATATAATATACATTATTGAAATAACTCCTAAGAGCCAGTTAATGTTAAAATCCATTATCGAAACAACATCACCAAATAGCAATGGAGCATTTGGGCAAGAAAAATCTGTAACTGTATCAATTTTTCTTTTCTCTCAAATAAACTAGTATATACCTAATAAAATTGCTGACACCTTTTCAGTATAAGATTTAAAAAAAATTGTATACCCAAATCCTGTGTAGAAGAAACTGGCATAAAATTAGAGATGTAAAACCCTACAAGGAGGTGTTGAATTTCTGATATAACAGTAATAAAATACAATATACATTAATCAAAAGCTTATCAATCATTTGCATAAGAAAATAAATGAACACTGATTTATTTATTTTGATTTATTTTGTATTTGCACATGTATTCATGCACACTCTTCCCTGTGGGCTAGATAAAGCCATGTGGTCACCTGTGCATCAGCTCATCGACTTGTCTGATGAGCAGAACTTGCTAGAAGAGCATCATATAAGATGAGTATTGACAATTTCATGATATGGCCCTGTGTGAGTCAGTATCACAGAATCATACAACATTTTGGGTTGGAAGGGATCTGTTTCCAACCTCCTGCCATGATCAGGAGCACCTTCTACTAGAACAGGTTGCTCAAAGGCCTATCCAACAGGACCTTGAATATTTTCAGGGATGGGGCATCCACAGCTTCTGGACAACCTGTTCCAGTGACTCACCACCCTCTCAGTAAAAATTTTTTTCCTAATATCTAAACTGAACCTGCCATCTTTCAGTTTAAAGCCATTACCCCTTCTCCTATCACTATGTGCCCTTGTAAAAACTCCCTCTCTGGATATCTTTTAGCCCCCTTTAGGTACTGGAAGGCTGATAGGAATTCTCTCTAGAGCCTTCAGTTTTCCACACTGACCTACCTAAGCTCTGTCAGTCTGTCTTCTACAGGAGATATACTCCAGCCTCCTGGTCATCTTCGTGGCCTCCTCTGGACCTGCTCCAGCAGATCCACATCTTGCTTGTGTTGGGGGTTCCAGAGCTGGACCCAGCACTGCAGGTGGGGTCTGAGCAGAGCAGAGCAGAGGGGCAGAATCCCCTCCCTGGCCCCACTGCCCACGCTGCTCTGGATGCAGCCCAGGATGAGGTTGGGTCTCTGGGCTGTGAGTGCCCATGGCTGGGTCAGGTTGAGCTTCTCATCAATTTTCTCTGGAAACCCATAAAGAATCTGTCCTATGCTCAGTGTGAGTATTCACAGGTCACTCTGGAAAGCATCCCTTCCCTCCAGTGTGTCCAGCACACTACATATCTTGGTGCCATTGATAAAGATATATTCAATCTCACTGTCCATGTCACCAACAAAGATGTCAAACATTATGTCTTTGGAGAGAAGATAGCTCCAATGCAGATAAATGCAAACCTCTCAGTGTCTGATTATGTGAATAGATAAATGCACCCACAATTCCTGCAATGGCTATAGGACTGTGAATATCAGGCAAAATACAGAATATAATGAACAGAACTTATCAGTATGAAAGTCTACATATATAAACATTACTAGTATTATGTTGCCAGAAGAATATTTGACATGAATGCTTATAAACAAAATACTAATGAAAAAAAAGCCTTTTTTTTTTGCTTCTGAATTTCCTGTCTTCTCTCTTTGTAATAGGTCTTGTGAGATTGCCCTTCTGCACATGAATCCACACAAATTCCTGGCAGTTTTTTATACAGGAGAGTTACCATAATTTCATGCCTCTTCAAACACACAGTAAAACCGATCAAGGGAAAAAGAAATTAAAAACTAATTCTGCTATTTATTCTCCTCATTTATTTTATCAGTCATCCTACTGTCACACTGAATAATAATCAACAAGACTTGATACACACACTTAGCACAAGGCAGACATCTTTGTGGCTTTCCAGAGAAAACTGCAAGCCCCAGGCAAATACTGATTCTCAAGGAAAGATTGGATTAATCACAGCAAACGTGATGCTAGTCTTAACATTTCTGTTCACTCAGCTATCCAGGCAAGCTAACCATGATGCAAGTTTGCCTACACAACTGAAGGTAAAAAAGCTTCAGAGAAGTTTAATACCACAGAAAACTGCTGGTATGTGGAAGGTAATGTAGACAGAGTGTCTACAATGAGGTATAAAATTACAACAGAAGTATTGTGACAGACTACAGATAATTATTGCTTATAATGTCTGGCTGCAATTATTCAATTTTGTGCCATTTCACATTCAGTAGCTTAGTGCTGTAATTAGGAGGCTAAGACAACTGTTTGGAGACACTCCATTTCAGTCTCAGTCACTTTGTGGTGTTGGTTCAGAATGCCTCCAACAAAACACAAGATCAAAGTAAAACCATTATTTAGTTCTCATTTGAGATCCATTTATGCTGGGGGACAACTGCCCAAGCAATTTTATCCTTAGACTCTCTTAAAAGCCTGATGATGATTTTTTTTTGTTGTGCTTTCTGTTTGCTTGTTTTGATTTGTTTGTATGTATGATTATTTGTTCTGTCTTTTTATTAAATCAGTTGTGGAAATAAGGAATTCAGCAAGGTTAGATATGACTGCACAGAAATTAATGTGTTGAGCAGTGCCTGGATGCACATTTAAGCCCCTGCTGCAATTCTTGTGAAGCACATCTCTAAGACAGTGGCACTTCTGCATCTCCTCATGGACCAGCTCACAGCCAGCTCCAGAAGGGCAATTTTGTACAGTGTAACAGTAGAATAACTTCAAATGGACAAACCAGAATGGAATGAAATGTCCCTAGCCCTGTAGGACTAGAACTACAAAGGCCTCATAAGGCATTTGTTGCGATTTCTGTTAGTTCCCATAATGTTCTCTAACTCCTCAGAAAATGAAAATCACACAACTAGAAGTTCTTAAAACATCTCTATATATTCTTTTCCCTTTGCATCACTGTCTAACCACCTTCACAAACCTGGCCCTTAGAAATTTTGTTCCTAAAAAAGGAAAATTTTCTGTATCCATTTTTCTATCATTTTCTGTACAGAGTTCTGAGACACCATTTAGGATATTGACTTAGGTCAGGGACTGTCTGAAGCCAATTTGTTCTCCTTTACAGTGAAAGGGAACAGGTTATCATTTACTCTGCCTCTGTGTGCAGTATTTCCTTGAACCATTCTACTGCAGCACACCTGTCTGTGACATTTAGAAGCTTAGTTTTCATTAGATGCCAAGACTCACCAGAAATAAAACACTAAGAAGAAACACACTGATCTAATGAAGCTCCAAACATCAGAGAGCTACTTCCTGACAGCTTGGCCATCACCTCCTTGCATCCCTCTTGAAAAGCTGAAGAGAAACAAAGACCACCAAGACCAGTAGCTCTTCATTTGTCAGCATTTCTAAGTATGGAGTTGAAGCCAGAGGGTTCCTGCATTTCACACCATGCCCTAACATGTACCTTGCATGCACCCTAACACAACAATCTCATTCTTGCAGCAAATTTCAGGATAGTATACAACATTTCCAGTGTGGTAAATTTTAATATTACCTCTACTTGTCCTACTCTACTTCAGAATGATGAAAGGAAGAGTTAAGGTAGATCTACATAGCTCTGGGCAAGTGCTACATATTTCAGTGAAAACAAAGCACTTACAGGAACTTGTAGGAACCAGTGCACTCAAATACAGAAAATCGCAAAAGAGCCAAGTTTTGCCACTGTTCATCCTTTCCCCCTGGGAATCAGGGGAAAGGATTTGTACTCTCAAATTTTTTATTCTTTTTCCATGGTTCCAGAAATCTCTTGCCCACGTGTCTCTCCATGATTTTCTCCTCCAAAACAGCCCAGCCATACAGTCTGTCTACATCCCTGAGGAGACTCAGCATACGGCACCCGACTTTAGAGTACTAGACAAAAGGCCACAGGAAGTGCTCTAGAACACACATAGCTGCCTAACAATTCTGAGAAGCTTGTAGCTCTCATTCAAAAGCACCAGAACACCCTGGTTTTACTGCTGCTTCTTTCAAAACATTCATTGCTTTTGTAACTTCACTAGATGCCTATCTTATGTGGGTCATATACTTTTTCCAAATATAAACACAAATATCCTTACACAAAATACCCACTGCAGACAAAGTTTCTAGGCAGGTTAAGTAATAATATTATTATCACAATTAATTATGTCCTTAAATATGCATGAAGCATTTCACAGAATAACTGATTGGTCTTTAAAGGAAATTTGCCTTTTCCCCTGGATATAGTTTTCTTCTTGAAGAGGAAAAGAATTATGCCTTCCAAAAGGAGCATTATAAATTTTACTACTGGGCTAAATACAATGTGTGCATAAATCTGGCAACTGTGAAGTCTTGTTAAATAGATAAATGTTTAGGTCTTTAGCCCTGCCATATATCAAAAGGATTTCCCCTACACTCTTCATCCTGACTGCTGAGAGCATTTTTAATGTTGGAATAAAACTCATTTTATTGTTTGAAAAATACCTGCAGAAAACTAGGCTCTCTCAGCTAAAAAAAAAATACTTGCCTTTATAGTTTGAAGTCAGCAGTAAGTCAGCAGCAGCCTGCCAGGTTTCTCAGACTTAGAGGAGTTCATGGTCATGCCTGAGTCTGTTCCAAAGCACTCATTTGATTCTCCAACACAAAAACGAAAAAAAAGGTAAAGCAAAAGCTTTAGCTCAGCCTTTGCTACTACTTGGGGAAATCTGTTGCCCTATCTTATCCTTCAGTTGCTGGTCCACAAACTTCCCCATTTATTGCAGATTTTTCCTGCTGATACAGTCATCCCTTGCATTCCTTGCATACAGGGACACATTCTGTAAGCTCATGGTCGGTATCGGTGGATTTCCCAGTATTTGGCACTCGAAGTCCAGAGGTGAAATGGAGCCCTACCCCATGAGCTCATGGTCAATCTATAATGCATCAGAATGCAAATTCATGCCCACTACCATGAGCTACAGCTTAGAGCCCCGTTCAGAGACTTTCCTCTTATCACTTTTCAGTGATGAAGACTTTCCAGGACATCAGTTCACACTCATATTTCCCCATATTTTATTTGATAAATTATATGTAAGAGTGAATGGGGAATCAGCATGACCCACATGTTAGTGAATATACAGCATCACCTCTTCACCACTGTAGCCATACAAATTTCTTTAGTTTATAGTCTTTACCAAGTTAAATCAAGTCGAATATTGCAGGAACATGTCATGTCACTTATCCAGAAACCACCATTCACAATTTAGAACCCCATAAAAATGATAATAAGAGGAGGAATTATATTTCTTATTGACTGCCACAGTTGAAATGAAGCTTATTCCTTTTTATTAAGCACTTATAAGGTTCTCATACCCTCTTATCTGTTGCCTGGGGCACTCATTCTCTCCAAGAAAAATCACTATTAATCCTTGTTTGTGCCAAGTCCTCACAGTACAACAGTGTGCCCAGAAAAAGGTGCAGTTCAATAAAAAATATCTAAGGTTATTACAGTTAGAATCAGTGTGGGCAAGCATAGATCACTTGTGGCTTTTTCTTTAGACTGCCTGGAAACTTGTTCATAATAAATATCCCTTACTATTTCTATTATTATTATTATTATTATTATTATTATTATTATTATTATTATTATTATTATTTTTATATCAAAGATTGTACAAAAGGAGAGAAATCTAGCCAAAAATTTGATTATATGTTTTGGAAATGCTGGTCATACACCTATGAATCTTTTTTTGTTTAATACGTAACAATGAAGACTTTGTTCATTGGCACATATTAAACACATCTCAAGTTTATCTGACTTTTTGGTATTTTTCAAATTCCATTTTGAGGAAAGATATTTCTTTAACATGGGAGATGCTTCTGTGGTTTATGTGGACTGCAACTCTCCTGTGTAGGGAATCACTCCTTTGTGTCAGGAATTTGCAATGTCCTGAAGCACTGAATCCCATAATCAAAGCAAGCAGTGAGGAAGATTGCAAAACCACATTTAAAATACCTCTTCCACTGTATGGAAAGGGTTTGTGTAGAATAAATATTCATTTACAGGAAAAAATATGTGAGAAAATGTGGTCATGGCAAAGACCTGCCCCAGACAGATCACTGGGGCAAACTGTGGGCAAACAAAAAATTGCAGTGCTAAAGTAACAAGAACATCTCTGCAAGAATGTGGTATTAATGGAGCTTGCTCTGTTTCTTTTTTTCTTTCTTTCTTTCTTTCTTTCTTTCTTTCTTTCTTTCTTTCTTTCTTTCTTTCTTTCTTTCTTTCTTTCTTTCTTTCTTTCTTTCTTTTTCTTTCTTTCTTTCTTTCTTTCTTTCTTTCTTTCTTTCTTTCTTTCTTTCTTTCTTTCTTTTTCTTTCTTTCTTTTTCTTCCATTTTTCTCTTTCTTTTTCTTTCTTTCATCCCTTCCCTATGTATGTGTGTTTGCATATTTATATTCTTAGTAGAAAAAAGCCCAGAAAAATTTGAAATTTCAGACTGAATTCCCTCAGTGCTTTTGACTTAAAAGTCAAATAAAATGAAGTAAGTGGTGAGACTCTTAGAGAACATCATCCCTGGAGTGTTTCTTAACAGCTTTTCTTCATAAATGGGGGAAGTAGTTCAGATTCCTCCTCTTCTCAGGCAATATGAACACACCAACAGCTTAAAAGATTATTTAATCTACATAAACAGGAAATCCAGTGCGGGATGCTCACTTCTCTGGAAGCTGAATAATTCTATGTAAAATTTTTAGCTGTAGAGGGGAGACCAACAAAAAGACTGATTTTTAAAGCTTGTTATTTATGGAATGTATGAAGAATATCAAGTTTTCAATTCTTATGTCACAGAGGAATTAAAGGTTTTTTAAAGGTGCAACAACACATGACATTCTTATTCCTGAATGCCACTAAAGCTAGCACTTTCTGAAAGGCACATTATTGTATTTCAGGCTGGCGCTCTGAATCACAAAGTCAGTTTATGCTTGGATCTTTCATATGCCACATAGTGAGTCATACTCTCTATTTCCTCTTATTCTTACATGTTTTATACAAAACAGAAAATAACAGAAAAACTAACAGCAATTTCATCTTCAAATATGTTATGCTATTATCAGAGAGATTATAGACCCTCAAAAGAGCCAATATGAAAGTTGTTTACAAGCAAAGGGTAAACAATGAGCCCAGATAAATAGGCATGGATTAAGTTTACCCTTTTCTGGAGCCTGGAAATCTCAGCATAGGCCCACACCAGTACTTGGAGTCAACCTTACCACTAGTAATTTCTGGTCAAATGCACAAAGCATTTTACCAAACCTCTTGCACAATAAATTTCTCTCCTCTGGACCAAGAAACCCTGATGAATGATGATGCATATTATAAAAAATGTCCTGCTGAAGAGCACCATGCACAATATAAAATGTGGGCCATCACATCCTCCTCCTCAGTAGTGCACAAAGAGGCACAGGGCTTCTTGCACACTTTTTCTTGTCCCCTACCTGCCCACTACAAACCATATTAATGAGAACTATATTCCTATGTGGCTGTGGTGATCCCAGGCAGAGTGAGCCACTAATTAGGACATCTGTCATCCAGTGTAACACAGGTGGGTCATCTCTGAGCTCATGAAACAAAGGGGAGAGGAAAGGTACTCTCTGTATCCTCAGAATGTCTGCCCCATCCCCAGCTCTCCTGAAGCACACATCCAATGCACTCTAACAGACCAAGCTGTCAGAAGGTCACCCATTGAACTATCCCAAAGTTCCTACTTCCCTATTTCTTAGGGAACCTTCCCTGTTCTTATGCATCCTGTAATTAGAGATCTCAGAAAGAGGTTGATTCCTGGGAGTCCCCTGAAGGAGTCACACATCCTGGGGACAGCTGCTGTGAAATGAAGAATAGGTATGTGAAGGCTCATACGCTGCAGTGGAGACACCTTACATGATGCTCCCCAGTATTAACATAGATCAATCCTTAATATCCAAATGTGTGGATCATGGTTTTAATAGGAGTTTTAACCTCCTTTATTACCAGTCTTTTTTGTGTCATCCTTGAAACACAGCAAGTGTGGAGGTGAAGTGGAACTTAAGTTCAAGCTGTAATTGTGTGAGTTAAAAGAATTTTACTAATGACCTCGGATACTATCTGAAGAGTGGACACAAGGGAGGATTTTCCAGTGAAGTGCAAGAACTATGTTTGTGACAGGAGAATACATCAAAATGCTTAGAACTGCCTCGACTACATCCACAAAGCAAAATCCCTGTGCCCTGGGACAGGATGAACAAACCCTAAAGGCAGATTTATACAGGGAGTAAGGAGAGATGTTAGACTCTTTTAATTTTCTTTTCTAGTCCCACAGTCTCTTTTTGTGACGGAGAGAAGTTCACATCTGAATTATCTAAATACAGGAATTTTCAAGGCAAAGGAGAGAGACCAGCTCTGGTAAATTAGTTAATTCCTTTGGCTTATTTTATCAGCAGCATGCTCAGACAAGCTGAGACTGGCTGCTATTGCAAATGTACAGCCTAGGAGGAAAAAAAATACCATTGTGAAGGTTTGGACCTTCTATACTTAAGTTGCTTTCATTAGAAAACCAGACTCTGAGAGGCTTTGTAGTGTTAAAATCAAATTGTTAAAGAGGAGTGGGGGTGGAATACTCACATTTGCCCATCAAGTTACTGAGCGGTCCATCCCATATATCTCGGTTTTTGTCCTTTGTGCAAAGTGGTTCTTATCGCCTGGGGGCACAAAGGGTAGAGAGAAGAGACATTTATTCCACAAGCACAAAAAAAACACTTTGAAGACATAGCTCTTTGTTCACCTTCAAACACTCCTTCTGGTGTCAGTTAAGGAGTATTGAAACTTGTCTGCATTGGTTGCAGACAAAAAAAAAGTCGCACAGGTGGCTGGGAGACAGAACAAGCCCTTGTCTGATATTTCTGCCTTGCTTTATATTGCAAGAAGGCAGTGGTAAACAACGGGAGCCCACCCCAAGAGGAAGAGGATGCATTGCCAAAATGGTCATGGTGCCAGCCCAGGTTGGAGGAGAGCAGTGGCTTCTCCTTCTGTTGCTACTGGTGCACGTGTTGTTGCACAGGCCACAGATGCCAGAGCTTTGTAATTCATGTCCCTCACCTGGTCAGTGATGAAATGGCATTATTATCACTTTTCAGATTTATTCCGTATAAATAAGTAAACATCTCAAAAAACATATGGGTACTTGAAACCGTACGGTATGTGTTTCACTCAACACAGAAAGGCAAATCTCTGCACATCATCAACTACCTAAATGCCAGAGGTATCTAAACTTGCTCCATGACACCTGTGCTAAAGCTCATGCTTCCAGAAAATATCAAATCTCAGGCAGGTGGTCAGTGCTTGTGCAATCACTGCTAATGCTTTTGAAGCCTCTTGGACTCTGCATGTGCACAGAGCAAAGCACGACAGACAGCTCGGTGCTCCACAGAGACAGCAAACTCACACAACAAAGAGAACACACACAAGCACAAGATACCTGACCAGCTCAAGTTATGGGCAGAGGGACCACAGATGGACATTTACTTGTGCAGTATGTGATTAATCTCCTTATGTACAATTTTTTGGTTCCACTACCACAGGTCATGCGTGAAAAAAGCAATAATTGCATTTCCTTGGCTTGCTGTTAGAACTGCAATGACTTATGCCCTTGGAAGGACTGATGAGAGATATGCCTCCATTTCAAAACTCTAAGGATTATTGAAATATGTAAAAAATGATTATTATTTTAAACAATCTCAGATAAGCAACCTATGCTGAAAGATGCTGGGGAGAGGGAGAGAATAATCCAGAGAAAATTAATCTGACAGAAAACTGAAATCATGCGAAAGAAACAATAATATTGTCAACATAAACACCACATTTCTCTTGAAATTTCAACAGAGGGTACAACTCCTGGTAGAAAACACAAGTTTAGATAATAAATAGGAGAAAATGCATATATCTATTTATGTTTACATGGATTTTGTTTTGTTCAAATCATCAAAGGTCTTAGGAGGCAGATGTGAAGGATGAGGAGGGCACAATGGAGGAAAAACATTAAAATAGTTTGGCATCCCTCCAAGATTAGTTAAAGATATTCACAAATCCTCAGGGACCATAAGATTTCCCCAGTTTTAATGATAACACCATCACGGTACCTCACTAGCCTTATTATAGCAAATTATTTCTCTGCTCTGGGATTTTAGTCATGAGCCAATGACTTTGACTGTGCTAGGAAATGGCAGCATTCTTCCAAACTGTGTTTAAAATGCTAGTGTCACCCAGAGGTGATGCATCAGCAACCTACATTGCTATGAATTTTTTTGCAAGGACTGCCCAAGAATAAAACTTTTCTCAGATGCTAACACAATTCATACAGTGGGTGTGATTGAACTGCAAAGGAAGAAAAAAAAATAGATGAAGGAAGGAATGAGTTTGAATCTCCATGGAAGATAAAGCAGGATGAAAACAGGAATTAAAAGCAGTGGGCAAACCAAGCTGAGCTCTGATTCTCCAGGAATATATTTAATCAAATTTATTGCTTGAGTGTAGCTTCACCACTGTGTTTTGGGAGTCGTGCTAAGGCTCTTCTCAAGATCATAGCAGATGGGATCCTTCATGTCCAAACAGGTCTGAAAACCTATATCTTTAACAAGTGGTTTTGTATGTGATCACACAAGAGTACACTGGGTATCTGCATGATATCTGATGCAACAGTGGGTAGGAATAGGGAGTAGATCAGGCAGATGAGCAAAAACACATGCACAATGTCCATGAACGTGGGCAAACTTTGAATCAAGGTTTTTCTTATCAGTGCCTAGAGAGTGGGCTTCAGGGCTCTCTTGCAGCAGTACTTGGATGGAAATATTTACTGCTTAAAATAAAAATTCAATAAGAAGCCAAACACCTCTGTGAAGATGCAAGAGATGGATTTGAAGTGAACTGATGCCCCCAGGAATATTTCATTCAATATCAGTTTATTTTAGGTCATTCTTAAAAGCACTTAACATTTTCAGAAGTCTTTAGTATCTCACCTCCCATTCTGATGCTTTACTAATATACATTTATGCTTAAATTTCTGTATTTGGTGAAAAACTCTGTAAAGAAAAGATCTCAGTACTAACTGAAACTAGTGGCTTTTCCCTCCTGACACTCCTGGCTCATGGATTGATCAGCAGCCAGAAATTTTGCCAAATCAAATTAGCATACCCTGAAAGCCTGAGCTGATCGAGCTTTTAGTCTTCTTGCTCCCAGCCCAGCAGATATCCACTCACTGTCCTGATTTAAATATAGTGAACCTAGTCCTTACATAAATGGTGGGTCAAAGTGTGGTCTAACCTTCTCAGAGATATCCTCTAAGTTTGAGGGCCAAACCCAAGGCGATAAACACAGGACAGGCTTTGAAGAAAAGGCTCAATTCTCATATTGAAAACTTGGCAATGCACAATGAAGACCCAGGATTTATGGTAGCCAGCTTGAGAGGACTTGAACACCAAGACATCCATCTGGAGCTGCCCAAACATCACTGAGTTTTAGAACAGGGTAAAACAATGCATTTTACTGAACTTTCTGGTCATGAGGTATGGTCATTACATCCAAATAGACTCCGTATGGGGTCTGCTTCATTTTACGTGTTCATCTTCATTCAAAACTGCTCACACACATACAGAGAAGACTGAGACTTCTCCGCAGAGAGAAGTCTCAATTTATCCACAGGAATGAAAGCTTGTGTTGCTGCTAGCCTTCAGTAGCTAAAAAGGACAGCTTTTCAAAAGGGGAAGGAATAATCTTGCTTTCCTTACATACCAGTATTTGAATTAGATTTCAGAGCATTTACAGCTCAAACAGAGGGATATCAACTCAGTCTCTTTGTTCCAAGCCAGTTTACAGCAGTAACACTGGCCATAGCAATTGATAGACAACCAGAAAAAATTATACAGAAATATCCAACACTGAGTAAACAGGGAGATCCCAATTGCTATGAATGGGCCAGGAGACCAGCTCCTTTTTAAAGGCCTTTATTAAAGGTCAGCTCTGGGTGGGGAGCCCGAGCAGTTGCACACACCACTACTGCTCCCACTGGACAACGCTGAGGAGAATTCACAGCTTTGTCTCTCAGCAGAGCTGGGGCTTCCATCCTCACAAGAGTCCCCAGGAAGACTGTTGCTTCCTCCTGGTCTGGGGGTGTCATACCACCCAGAGGCTGTTAAGTCATGGTGACAAATTGAAGAACGTTCTGCTGGTGGTCTGATGTTCTTTACTGTTCCGCCGGCCCAGGAACGTTATTTCCAGTCTTTAGTTTCGAGTTGGCTCATTGTCTTTGGGGTCTTTTGGTGCTGTATGCCTCTAATTTGCATATAGACTTGGGCACACAGACTCTTGGGAGCAGTAGAGGTGATACCCGCGGGAAGGGGGTACAGTTACAGAGTAAGTGATGGGAAGGAATACAAATACAGGGTCAGCAGAGCACACCTGAATTTATCAAGGGATATTGACACTAACAATGACAACAAAAGGTAAGTTTTAGAATTTTAACACTTAACATTCAATAGCAAATTAACACTTCAATTAAGAGCTTATTAACACTTAATATTCAAAAGTAAACTGACACCTTAATCAAGAGTTTATGACTTTGGGGTTTGATTCTTTGCACCAATAATTAAGTTTAATGTATTTAATTTTGCAACTGCAACCACATATGATGGAAAAAAATTCCAGTACTTTTCGGCCAATATCTATAATAGGAATCAGAAGTGTGATGTTACTTAAACAGTTTGAGAACGTACTGATTCCTGAGTGTTCATATCAACTTCCATTTCACAGATAGAGCAATTGCCTTTAAGATGGACAAATACATATGTGTTTATATGTGCATTTAAAATTTTACAGAAAAGTTCTGGGATCAGATTTCTCCTTTTTATGGGTTGCTGTGGAAACAGATTAGCCTTTTGGAAATAAAAACCCATGTTTGACTATAATGCAAAGAACAATCCATAGCATGAAAGGAAAGAACAGCTGGGAGTTGGAATAGTGTAAGCTGACATGTCAGACAGTAGCCAGACAAAGTGAGCCAGGGACTGTCTGAAAAACAGAGTGGGGGGGAAGAAAAAGTAAGAACTAAGCACTGTCAACAAAGTCTGCAAAATGGTCCAGCTGTTCACTCTCATCGTAACTAAAAAAATAAGGAGAGAATGCCAGGGCTGAGGATTAAATTTATGGGGAGAAGAAAACCTGAATGGAAAAAGTGAATAGTATTTCAGACAAAGCAGACCCTGCGTGGAGGTCTTTGTTCAGAAATAACTTGGAAAGCACAATACTGGATTCGGGGCAAAACACACATGCCTCCACAACCTTTCTTATAAAAGGCCAAAAGGAATCTTAATACACTGCATTAAGCAGAGTTTTACAGAAAACACTGTTTGTGTAATTTCATTTTTTAGGGCTGAGCATTAATGTCCTAGACAGATAAATAGATTTAGAGAATTTTAGAGAAAGCATATCCTGCACTGTAGAAAGGGCTAAAAGGTGAACAAATTTCACCACAAATCTCTGCTAAAACCTGAAATGAAAGCCCAAAGGACTTCTGACATACTGTAAATAGTCAGCCAGTTCCTAGAGTCTTAAGTGATGTCTGGTCTTTTGTTCAGACAATGGACAATTGAATCCAAGATGAACGGTTCCCAGGATTACGTGCACCCTGAGCAGCACAGAGGGAAAGAGAAGTGTTAGAAAGGTTAATTCAGAGACATGCTTACCTCCCAAACAAAGGCGTTCAGCAGTACAGAACCTGATTAGGGACTCTTCAAGAAATACAAATAATGTCATTCACATTGCATAAGCAGCTGGGACTATGTATGTGTGCATAGTTAGGAAATAATAATGAATGCACTTTCTTCTCTTTGATTTTTTTTTTCTTTTTCCTTTGAATAACATCTTATGTCCAATGATATCTTAGGAGCAGAGCCAGCTAAATAGCTAGCAAAATGATTGATTTAGGAGTTGCTTTGTTTTCATTGTCTATGAGATCACTCCAGGCATTCAGCAACCTAATCTGTTAACTCCTGTATCAGTAAGTATATTACAAATCTGGAATAAGACCCATAAATGATTAGTGAGGAAACTTCATATTCTTTAGATGAAACTAATTATGAGTGTGGATTTCATTAGTGATAGGGCAGCTCTGAAATATCATTCATAGTTATTCATACATGCTCTGGTGCCCAAAGATAACACTTGCAAATGTCATGGTAATAATAGGATAAACAGGTTGAACTAATATCCAAAACAGCATGTCATCTGGGTTTTCAATATTTACACTTGATGCCACTTAAATGAGCAGTATGTGATGAAGAGGAGTGCAAGATATCCGAAGCTTTCATAAATCTCTTAGTTTTATCACAGTCATGGTGCATTTGTGTGTGTCATCCAGCAGTTCTTGCTTTTGTTTATGTCCAGCAGCTTCATCACCTTTGCCAAACATGCCTTGAAGTATGCTAATTCACTTGGGTTTTTTTTTTTCTTTTCTTAATTTATTTTGCTAGATAAAAATCCAGCCCATCCATCTCTCCTGACTTGCACAGTCGTTCTGTGTTTCCTTTGCCACTCTCCTTACCTGCAACATTACAGCTCTAATCATAGAGAGGGCCAGGTTCCCAGGGAAACTGTGTGGACTGTGGTTCAGCAGGCAAGGAGGCACCTCCAAACAGGATCCTAGGCCTCATGAAAAGGGGCAATCCCACAGAAATTATGTCCATGTACACAAAAGTCAGGCCTGCATCAGGCACATCTTGCATGGTTTAAATTATGGGTGGGAATGTAACAGTGCAGAGAAAATGCACAATAGTGGAAGAAGTGTGAGCCTATGAGGACACTGAATTTCCATGGAGGACCATTATTACAATAGCAGTCCCATGGAATTTCAAGGAAAAATTGCTCAATAGCCTTCAAAGAGTCTCAGAGATATTTCAAGCTGCTCATGTAGCAGGTATCAGCTTGTCACTGGCAGGGCTAACTTAAAATGAACCCAAACATAGATGGATGTACATTTTAGGGTTGTGATCAAGGATGCTAGAAAAATAACTCTTTGCTAAGCTTAACTCTGTGATATCTGTTTCTAAAACCTCTCTGCTGCTCTTCAAGAGAAGAAATCACTACACATCTACTTGTGATCAAGATCACACATTTTACAGACCCTTATTCTGATTGGCTGCTTGAAACTTTTAATGTTGCCATTTATACCTGTGTTGTAACCAATTTCATGGGTTTGAAGACCACTCAGTTGGTCCTGCATGGTGACTGATTCCTGAAGGTTATCAAAAGCAGCAGCTTGTGTCATGACAACATTTGTAGGTTCAGCATCTCAGTTGAAAACTGTGATACAGATCCAGGAGAGATCATAATGACATTTAGGATTCATCTATAACCTCACTGACACAAGAAACACCTTCACTATGGGAATCCATGGGGATCCTTCTCCAGTTCCAGGTGGACAAGAGGTGTAGTTCCTCTTCGATACACATGACTGTGTGGCCGTAAACCACCTGTGTGTAACCCAGGTATGGACCTCCAGACCAAGTCTAGATGAGCAAGAAGGAGCAGGAGAAGGGCTTTGTAGGATGGAGAAGACAGTGCCCAGGACCCAGCACTCACATGTTGCACATCTAAGGGGCTTCTTGCAGGAGACCTCTAGTCTGGTCTTCTGGAGACTGCGCCGGTTGTGCACTTTTTCTGGGTTTGTATTATCCAACAAAAATCCAGATTAGCTTCTGCAAATTTTCTATGGGATGGGAACCAAAGCATGAATAGGAAGACTCAGTTCAAAGCCAGGTTCCTTATCTGTATATTATACCCTGAAATTAGCTCAGTAACCTGAGGTTAGCTCAGCTGGTTAGAACGTGGAAGTAACAATGCCATGGTCATGGGATTGATCCTCCTGTATGGGCTTAAGAGTTGAACCTGATAATTCTTGTGGATCCCTTCCAACTAGAAGTATTTTGTAATTCTGTATGAAAATGCTAACACCAACAAAACAATAACTGAATCTTAGACTGTGTCTTTGTGTAGGAGGTCAATGTGCAGAGTACTGTGTATTTCCACAACACTTTATTCTTTTGCCCTTCAGAGCATATTGGCAGCATGCACACTGCCTCCTGGGAACAGTGCTTTGCCTGTGTTTGCACCTGAATAATACTTAGGAGTTACTTAGGAGAATGGTATTTTAACATGAGCCAAAAGCATGCCAGGAGCCATTCCAAAACCTGAACATTTAAACAATGTTGATGACAGATCCCAAGTACATCAAATATGCTGCTTGGCAGGATTTAGTGCTGGTACAGATGCAATCCTGATTGCAGTGTCCCCCTCAGGGTGCTCCCAAAACCAGGTTGGAGTACTGATGCCCTGTTCCAAATCTCATAGCAAAGCCACGAACAAACCCAAAGCATTGGAGGGATGAATGTTGCTTTCCTCATTTTGATGAGCTATGCAGCACCAAGAAGAGTATTTAGCCTTTAGTAACAAAGACATAACTAAGGTAAAATTTTAACTGTGATCTGTACTGAACTGCTTTGAGTTAAAAATGCCTGAAGTCTGTATTGTTATTTTAGAGAGACCGTCAGATGCAATAGCCTGATCACCTTTAACCAAGAACAATTAGTTCTCAGAGTGAATTGACAAAGTCTTTAGAAAAGTAGGTGGAATTGATTAGTTGCTGATGCCTCTTTTTTACTTTCTTTATCTTCCCAAACAGCAGGGATTTCATCAGAATAACTGATGTTAAAAATTCTAGAAAGAACATCAATAGGGAAAACACCACTTTTTCATAGTAGAAAAGACTGAAGCACTCCTCCAGCTGCCCTTATGGTAACAACAGATATTTCTCTAGTGAGCACATCTCATCCCCTCCCAAGTTTTTGTCAACTTCTGTCTGCCTGCACACAGGACAGCATGGTTAATTCAATTCCTGCTGCTCTTCCAACCTCAGGCCTCAGACCTATAAAAACAGAAGGAACAAAACACAGAGTCTCTAGCTGAAGTATCAGAAAATGACCCTGAGGTCGTGCCCCCAGTATGTTTAAAAGTGGGCAAAAGATAAAAAGTCTAGATTCAGCTGAATATTAATGTATTATGACATCTTTGTAATCCAGCATGCTGGCAGCAAAACAGCTCCTCCCTATCTTTGCCATTATCTCAGCTGTCCTTGTGAAATAAATGAAAGAAGCATCTTTGCAGAGCAGACTGCCTGAGTGGCATATTCTTGCTAGACACTACTGTGCTTGGAGAGGAAAAAATAATTTCCATACAAAAGTCACATATCCATAAAATGTGAAATGAAAAAGAGTGTGGCACAGAAGTTGTTGCTTCAGTGTTTTAATTTTCAGGTTCTGTAAATAAAATACAGGAAGAAATTCCACTTACTGCATTGGACTGATAGATAAAGTTGGAGCTGTTTCAGAAGAAGACGGATGGACTCTATTCCTAGGTACACTGGGCTAGGACAGAAGAGATATGAGTTCTGACAGCACTGCCAAGATTTCTGTCATGATGTCAGACGTTCTTGTTAATCTCTTGCTACCTCAGCTCCCCATCTCTGGTTCTGCTGATGGATTATTTTCTTCCTTTATGCTGTGAGCAGTGTTTCATGTATTTATACGGCAGCTGGGGCAGTGGACCAAGCCTGAACTGGGAGACCTGAGGCTGAGGGTGCGTCAGAGGAAACCAGCACAGAATACAGTCAAAATGCAAATATCTACCAAAATTGCATGTACAGAGGTCCAAAGTACTGTTCTAAGTTAATTTTTTAACCAGAACCCTGCAATATTTAGCCATCTTAACTGTCCACCTTAGATATCCCCTTAATCCAGGACACACATTCCTGTCCAATTACTAAATCTTTGTGGAAAGAAGAGCATCCTGTGTTTCATTTGTACTGACACTGCACTGGAACCTCACCTTTTCCTCATGCCAGAAGGGATTTCGAGGCAGATGCTACCGGAACACATTGATTTCCTCCAAATATAACATTTAGTACCCTGGCAGAGCAAGTGTCGTTTTAAGCCGCTGGGATATGGTGAAGTCTTTAGCAGTTCCATGCTCAATGAGCCTCCAGGGATATATTGTCAGAAGGGGCAGACAGAACAGGTGTGTGACGAGGTCGTATATTTTCCCGTTTCTTCCAAATTCCCTTATTTTCACAAAGGACTAGGTCATGCCCTGTGTCGCTCTTTCCTCTTTGTTATTAATTTCCTCAATTTCTATCACCAGGGAAGCCTTAGTTCTCAGTTCCCAAAATTGGAAAAGAGCACATAAATTACTTGTACCACCCACCCTGGTGTTTTCCAGATTAAAATGACTGCTGCTGCAACTGTTGCCATCAAGCATAGCCAGGCCAGCTGTTAGAGTCCACAAAACACAGGCACAGACAAAAAAAATCTAAAAAAGCTGAAGGCAGACCAGAACAAAAAGACCAGGGCACATGACAGACAAAGCTGAGCACTCTAAAGCCTACCCCCATGCTCAGGCTGAAGCTCTGCCCCAACAGAAACAAAAGTTGATGATCCCTGTCCTCAGCAGGGAGTCCTCTCTCTCCAGAAGCCGCTGCAGCCACTGCATGCCAGGGACTCCCCGCTATTCCCTGTGGATGATAAGTACCACATTTACACTCTTTTAGAGGAAAAGCACGAGTTTGTGTGGTCTGCTAAAGGTAGTAAGGGACACAAATTTCTGGCAATTGTGTGCTGGAAAGGCAACAAATACCCACAGCTCTTACAGACCTGTCAAACCTCCTGGAGAAGAGGTCCATGGTCATTTGCTAATGAGCAGCAGGTTGGTCATCACTGGTTAGGGTTATGGTAGCATCGCTGTTGTGTACATTTAGCATTCCAGGAGAGGTGCAGAACTGGAGCGTTGACAATTGCCAGCTATTAGTCTTCATCTTCTCTTTCATTTCCATCCTCAGAAGAGCCCTGGCATTTCCCTCCCACTCCCCATTTCCTTGTTAGAGACCTTGTTACCAACCTATTTCTGAACCTTGTTTTCTAGTTGCCTTACATCAATTTTTGCCTATTTTTGGTTGAAAAATCTCCAGTCCTTCTCTAATCCCTGATTTTATAGTACAGTGACCACCTTGGTCCCATCTCATTCTTCCAGTTACTATTGGAATAGGCACAGTAATTAACGAAAATTTTATAACTGAAAACAAAATAATTTTTGTTGCTGTATAAAAGCCTTCCATTCCATAGGGGGCAAGGGCTGAAAATGCCAGTATATGGAGCCACTGTTAGAGCCTTTTATCTGCATGCATGAGTGCTAGTCTGGGCTCTTCTTATTTTTCTAATCTACATAGCACGGGCATTTTTATACTGTCCATAAATTATGGATTTTCTTTCCAGATATCAGCACATCCTGCCAGGGACTGAGGCAGTTAGCAATTACAGTAATTTACCTTCAGATTTAGCAAGGCTTTATGTTTGTGGGAACAAATGAATTTTTGATAGAGTAGCTAAACAAAAAAAATTTTAAAAGGTAAAGAAAAAAATCAATCAGGTTGATTTAAAAGATTCCTTTCTTTTGTCTTCCCTCTTCCATTACTTAAAGAATGATATAATATATTTTGGATCAAATAAATGTCTCAGTTAAATCGAAAGAGAGTTTTTTGTTCATTCTCAATTATTTATTTCTAAAGGTGGATTAGTTTGCTTTGGGGATTTTTGCAACTCAAACTTATAAAGACATAATTCAAAACAGGAACTCAGCTTAATTTATTTTTTTTTTAATCCACTTTTTTTCTCAGTTTTCACAAGTTAAACTATTTGTTTAACTTAACCTCAAATAGGAAATCTTGATGCTTGCTTTTTTGGGGAACAAATAGCTATAATCAGAAAAATGTCAAAGCTATTTAATCTTTAAAGCTTCAGAGCTGACTGCCCTCAAAGTGAGCTCCTGACCTTCTCTGCTGGCCTTTTCCTTGTAGAGTTATTCTCTCTAAATCCCTGCACATATCCTTGGACTGTCATAGTCTTCTCAAATCCCTTCTCTTCTGGTGTTGCTGCATGCTTTCCCCAAGAAAACAAGAATAAACAATAGAAACAGGCGCACAAAGAAATAAAAAGAAAGAAGAGGGGTATGAATTTTCTATCTGCTGAAAGAATACATCCCAGTGGAAAAATAATAACTGCACAATTAACAGAGAAGAAATTCCTGGTTTGAAAGCTCACCATGCATGTGTTACAGAGTCTTAATGATGACATTTATCACACCACAGTCATTGAAGAAAATAAGTCCAGAAAATAAAACAATATATTTTGAAGGCAGCTAATCACATTAATTAATTATTTATCAATGCTTATGGACTATCTGAAACCAGCATGGTTTCTGACGATGTCACGTTCGTTAGAAATCTCTCCCCATTGCTGAACAGTAGGAGTGGGGCACTGTGACATTAACCAGTAACTGTGGTGAGCAATAACCTCTTTTATGGAGCTGTGGGTGTGCATGATTAAAAAATAAACAGGGGATCCATTTTCCAACTCCTTCTAAGACAAAGAGGAGAAGGGAAATATTGGCAAATGTAGGAAAAACAAAATTCTTTTTCTTCTAGCCCAGGTAATTTTAATTTAGGTTAAGCATAGAAAGATATATCCTGTAGATAATGTACCAAGAGGGAGAAACAAAGACTGAAAAATATTTTTAAATTACAAATAATGTACTGTGGCCTCAATACAGGTATGAGAGAACTATTAGGAGAGGGAAAGTAAGTGTTCATGGAACCAGACTGAATGTCTTCACTGGGACTGATCAGGTTATTTCAGCAGAACAGATTTTCCATTAGTAAATGTGATTACTTCTGTATTGATATACTCCGTGGAAATATACAGATTTTGATTATGGTTTTGTGGGGAAAAACAAGAAAATGTTTCTATTGTCCTTAAAAGTTTGTTTTGTTATAGTGAAAATAAATCACATCTTGCTTCAACTTTCATACTGTATTAATCTCATTCTTGCATATATTGATATTATAGTTAGTACTGTCCAGCCTCTTTGCCATCTTACATGAGAATGTTGTTAAAAATTAAACTTGTAATTAATTGAATTGAAGTATACTGGCATCTTGATTTTATGAGAGCATCCAAAATTTCATATTATGATTTTGCCAGACAGCAAGAAACCAAACGTGGTCTAAAGATCCCTATTGAATGCAATGTAGGCACATGCAGGTGTGGGGAAGCATATGCTAGAATAATCTATGTTCCAAATTGCCTAAATCCATAATTATTTAGTAAAATCCTTAGGTGTACTTAGTCATTAAAATCCTGGATAAAGGAGACAGACTGCTGCCTGAAGTCATACAGTACCATCCTTGTTCTCCCCAGGGAAAAGTTGCATCTGCTGCGGGTGATAGCTGTACCTGGTGGAGAGAAGAGGCTCCACACTGGATGTCGCCCCAGAAACTAGCAGAGAAAACTCTACCCAGCTGGATGGACTTCCAGTCCTGCCTGCCCTGGAGGCACAGCCACCCCCGTGTCCCTGCTGCCCATTTCCTCCTGCACCTGCAGAGAATATCCATCTACAAGTTCAGGAGGAAAAACATCTGATTCACTTTCTGTGCTGATGTCCTTCAGAGAGGGACAGTGGGGTCAGGCTACTGCTTTGCATCCTCATCAGCACAGAATTGGAGGCATGGAAGTGGGAGCATGCAGGAGCTGTGCTTGAAACCCTGAGACTCAGAGCCAGGCTTTGAAAGGATTAAATGGCTTATTCTCACTGAAAACAGCGGGAATTTGGAATACAAACACTTTTTTAAATATCAACCTTGTTTTAGCAGACATCAAAATAAAATCCTCATATACTCAGACCAAAAGAAAAATCACTGGCTTAGTGAAGTAAGCTTCCACAGGAATTTTCTCAGACTTATGCTTGCATTTTTCTATTGTTGAAGACAGCTGAAATGTAAACAACCTCCTAGAAATTCACCCAGTGTTAGCTGCAATTTTTGCTCCTAATGATACAGAGTTGCTGACAATCGTCCTCAGTTGTAAGTCTTAAGGGGCAGCTTGCCCCTTACCAGAGTGGAGGTGCACTGACAGGTCCCTTTACTCCCCAGTCCAAAGGTGAGACAGCATCATTTACAGGTGTACCAAAGCCTGGCATGTCAGGGATCAGTCCAAGCATCCCTGTAGCCTGTGGAGACTGTCTGGAGGGGAGCACAGTGCCTCAGGTACTACACAGCCATGTTCAGGCAACACAATCTTCTCTTACATCTATGTTAACAGCAGTGGCTTCTCTGCACCTAGCTCATCTGCATCCTACCATCAAAACAAGTCATTTTTCTGAATTGAGCTGGCTGAGATTCTTCTCTAAGATGATGTGCTTAGTGGATGAGGAAGGTCCTAAAAATAATTGATGAGACTGTGACAATTAAAAGGTGTAACTTCAACCACTATTCAGTGGAAAAATACTTCTGTTCTTGGTCTTCTCTGCACTGCAGGCCCGAGTATGACTTTTCCTAAGAAAACTTGTGTTGAAGTGCAAACACAAAACAATTCTGGCAGTAGGGACAGCAG
Source organism: Cinclus cinclus (assembly GCF_963662255.1). Taxonomy (NCBI): domain Eukaryota; kingdom Metazoa; phylum Chordata; class Aves; order Passeriformes; family Cinclidae; genus Cinclus; species Cinclus cinclus. Next base: position 38,684,825 of record NC_085047.1, read on the forward strand.
CTGCAGCTAACCCTGAGTACTCGACTGGCAGCAGTGCTCACAGCTACTGGTGTCAGCTGCCAGCCCACCTGCACACACCTCCGTGCACACATCCAACTGCAGGTGTCTGAGGCTGGAGGAGAAGCTGCTCCTACATCTTACACACCTCTCAGACAACTAATTCCCTAAAGTAGGCTTCCAGCAGCATTTGGTATGTGGCAGAGTGTCTTGCTTGGCCATTCCAGAAAGGAATATGATTTTCCTAAAATAAGTTGCCACAGCCGACCATCCCATGCAGAAATCTTGGTAATCCATATAATCCAAAATCTGTGTTTGAACAGCTAAAGCCCTTCCCAAAGTTACATGAGCTGAATCCCAAACTGAGTAACTGTACCAGGACAGGGAATATTGGTTCAGTCCCTCTCCTATTTGAGTCAACAACACAACAGGCTTTTATGTTTGGGTTTTTTTTAATATATCCATTTGTTTAGGCATGTTCCATTTATTTGTTTAAAATAAATGCAGATAAATGCAGAATAACACCTTCTATATAAAATAAAACACAGAATACCTCCACCAGAGGCTAGAACTTTAATTTCAAAATACTTCACTTAGTGTATTTGTCAATTCTTTTAAAGTCCAGTTTGATTTTAGTGTAAGTGACATGTAATCGTTGCATTATTGAATCAAATTCATCTGTACTAACTCAAAAGCACTACCTGTCTTTTCCAATAGAAATCTACCTACTTAATTCTCTCTTACATTGTTTAATTTAACCCAATGTAGATATCTGCCTGTTATTTCCTAAAAAATGTACTGCAGTTTGTTTACACTAAGAAAAGCAAGCAAAAAAAACTGAATTCATAATGTGGAAGACAGAGGCTTTCTTTTTGTTTCTTAATTTTTTTGTTTCATAAAAAAACCCATAAAATTATCCTAAAAAAACCTTCTAAAGAGAAGGAATTAAATAAATGGACAGAGTTCAGTAAAAGCAGCTTTGAAATGTGGTAGAACTCTGTTATTACACAGTGCTCCTGCTTACAGCATATTTTGTCTTTATTGTAAGGCAGAGTTCGGGCTGCCTATACATCCTATTGAGCCAGACACTGCTCCTCTTCCATTTAACTAGTCTTTATATGATAGCATTTTACCTGCCAGTGGGATTATTATTGAGACATCTTCCCCATGATTTGAAGGACTTGCTTATTCGAGGTTTTTAAAGACTGCTCAAATTTTTATCTCCTCTCATTGCCGTGACAGAGATCAAATCTATGTGAAATTACCCCTGTGCTGTATACAGTTGCATCTCCTCTTGTGATTCTATAGATGCAGATGTAGATGTGCCTGCCATACCTATCAGCAGATTGTCTGGCAACAGAATGGGTTTGCAAGGGCACCCATGTCTCAGAGATCCAGTCCTCCTCCACAGGGATGGAGTCTTAATCTGGCAAAAACTAAGAATACACAGGACAAACCATACCATTTCAGGGTTTTACACCAATTGGCCCACGAAGAATCCAGGAGGAGACAGTGAGAGCATTAAACAGAACAGCACAGGGGTGCAGCTGTGAGTCCAGGCTCACAGTAATCCTCAGCATAGCCCTGGTGCAGCTCTGGGCCATTCCAGCATTCCCGCTCTCACCCTGCAGCTGCCCCCAGTCAATTTTGGGGAGAAACAAGCTGAGTCACAGGCATATGAGCTGCAAGTTGTGCCATGCCATTCTTCAGCAAGACAAGAAAATAGTCCCACACCCATTTTGCTTACTGATATGAACATCACCTTAGCAACGTATCAATTTTCTGCCAAAACTCAGCAAAGCCTCTAAGCAATTTCTTCATCCCAATGAGTTCCTGGTCATAACTTCTGGAGGGATTTCTTTTCACATCGCTTCACAGCAGACCTAAAGGCTTTGTTAGATTGAGACCTAAAGAAATATTGAGAGCAAATCCTGTGTTAACCTTTCCATGCAGAAACAACCACCATGGTTTCTTCAGAAAATTGGGTATTTATTCCTTAACCCAACATAAAAATTATTTCTTATACTCTTTTCCCCTGTTCTTGATTTTGTCTTAGATGTTTTAACAAAGAAGGCTTTTCCTCTGCTCAGAGCAGCTTTTTAGAAATTTCCATTCTTCATTGTTTTCTTTTCAGATGAAAGTTGTAGCTTTATCAAAACTCAAAGGATCTAGTCAAGATGTACTAACCTCAGGTGTGAACCAGCCTGTACAGTTACATCTTCCCTGGAAATCTTTTGTATTGCATGAAAAAAGCTTAAATATGATCATTCACACTCCTAGCAATTAAAACAGCAAACAGATGTCTGTGTTGTGAGACAAACACAAGTAAAGATAAGGAACCACCTGGTTTATTTATATTAGTTTATCAGTTTGGGACTCCTCTTCCTTGACACTGCCCAAGTTTTAGCTCATCCCTGAGCCTGTCTTTTAAACAGGGCATTTTATTTCCTGTTCCTTGGGCTCAACTAAAGAGTCCCAGACTGGACAAGCCAAAATTGCCATTAGCATTTTACCAAGTCTAAAGTTTAATAAGGGATAAATGTTAATTTTAAAGTGCATATGAGTGGATTAAAAAAAATATTTGCTTTGCTTAACTTTGCTTAACAGGTCTTACCCTGGCCTAAGGTTTAATCCAGTGACATTTTGCATGAATCACTCTCTCTGGCATCAGACCCATCATTACTTGTGCTGTTCTATTTCATCCCCTTCACCTGTTCTAGGAGGTTCCACGCATTGGAGTTTCTTTCCCAGTGCTGGTGCTGTACCCTCTGGGAAACCTTTCTACTCTCTAACCACCTCCATAATACTGATTTCTCTTTAAACAGCTCCCTTAAATCTTTCCTTTACATTTTACTTCTGATTAATATTAAGCATCATTTCTGTTCTTTGTATTTCCCCATAATTTCCAGCGAGTCTGTGATAATACATTCCTGGAACTTTTGCTTCTTATAAAATCCAATTTTTGTCCCTTCATCTCTGTCTCTGTATATTATTTTCCTTGTCTAGCAGCAAAAGTACCTTTGTTGACCACTCATTTCTCATCTTTGTCCTACTAAATTCTCTATTTTCATATCACTCACAAAGTGATCTGAAGTAAGAAAGAAATTATTTTTCTAGATGGATTTTTTTTCTAAGTGCTACACTGGTTGCTTCCTGTGCTTGTTGTTTTCTAGCCTTGGGGAACTCTATAGAAGCAGGAAAAAAATCACTCAAAGTTGGAAAAACACCCACTTTTTTGACCAGAATTAATGGTGCAGTAAAGAGGAAGGCAGGAAAGGAAGAGCAATGGCATTACTTGCCATTCTGGACAGCTTTTGCATGGGGTGAGAAGCTTCTGGGAAGCTTTAAGAAGCTTCAACCCAAGTTCTGTTCTTGTTGCTAGGTTTCCCTATAGCAGCAGCAGCCATAACTGGATGTCACACATAGCAAAAGATTCAGAAGGCAGAGACTTATTACCTTGAAAATTCTCGTTATTCAAAATTGTAGTTGTTGTAAAAACCCTAATAAAAGATAAGTACTTCTGATAAGCCTTCCAAGATTCCTAGACTGGGCTCCTGAAGAGGCAGCGGCAAGCTGTGCATCTAATGGCCACACCCAGTCCTGCTCATCTGCTTGCAAAAATGACCAGATGTACTGGAGATTACACAGTTACATCAGGAATGTTACCAGCACATTATCTTTCCACATAGCATTCAACTAGATGCCCTCTGGACCAAAAAGAAAAATCACAAATATGGTGATGATGGTGTATTTGTTTAATGGCATATATTAGGTGAGATCCCATTGACTTTTGACCAACCATTAATTCATTGGCATAGACTGACTCATATTTGGAATTAATATAAAAATATATCAGTGAAGCAATGGCTTGTATCTGGGGTCTGTGTGAGATTAATGAATTTGAGAAACAGAGAGCTTGACAGCATGAGACTGTTTTTTACATTGGGAAAAAGACATCCTGTGGCTTGGGCTCTGTGTTAATTCTCAGAAAGTCACATCCCAGAAGTCTGCAAAGGTTTTTGTATTAATTGAAGTTATGTCATTGGACAAATGAGCAACTTCAGGAACTCTAATTATTGTTGCTCCACATTGTTGTATGAAACAGGAAATTGGAGCACCTTATGCCTTCAAAAGTTGAAGTGAAAAGTTACACACAGAGCATATATTATTCATAGAACATAAAATACACATTATTAGAACAAGAGAAAGCTATTTTCTTTGGATCATTAAAATAAGGCTGCCTGAAAAAAAATATGCAATGGTATGTCACTTGGGTAGAGCCCCAAGTTAAACAGCATTCCCCACCTGTCAGGATGTGTGTTTCACTCGCCTGCTGCTGGAATGAGCAGGGATTTGTTTTCAGTAAAGACTTCTGGTTCATCCACCGTAGCACAATTTGCTTAATTTTGTATTTGTGTCCTGTAGCTACTGAAGTGGAAGGGATGGTGAAATAAAAATGAAAATAAAACCTCCAAAAAATAAAGTATTACGTGAGGACAAAGCTTTTAAGAATGGAATCAAGGTACATTTTAAATCTGATCTATTACTTTGGCATTCACATTATGGTAGAAAAATTTAAATTACGGTGTCCTTGAGTGTATCTTGGATTTTTGACTAATATGTCTCTGAAGATCCCAAAGCTGTACATCTAGGATATTGAAATTTGTACTGTGTGCCATTAAAATAAGGTGGGATTCATCTGAACTAACTTCATTAAATTAGACACCTAGCTGAAATCAAACTTTTAGTTTCCTTCTGTAGTGAAGGAGAAAAGAGAGGTATTGCCAAAGAATAACTCATCTTCCCATATCATATTTGCTGTCCCAGGAAAGGACAAGCAGCTCTTCAAATATGCCTATGGCATATAGACTATATCTGGATTCAGATGTGTAGGTCACATTTAGTATTAAATTTGCACAGACTGAAGCAAAATGAGCTGAATCCCTCCCAAAGGCATGACAGTGTGAAATAAAAGGATAGGTGAAGTCCAGGCCAGTTTCTCTGCTGGTTTGCTCAGTGAAGGTAGGCAAGTCATTTAATATATTCATGTTTCTCTTCCTGCTTCCTTCTTTCATTTAACTAAACTAATAGCTAATACAACAGGGTTCCTGGCTTCTGTCTGTGTCGTCTAGACACTCTTATAATAACAGTGCTATAATAATGGTGTTTAACAAAGTCTGGATAAGGCAGGACATCAGGAATACTGTGCTGCTCAGCCATTTACATATGTAGAATTTTACTTGGTGGTAATATGCAACCTGTGGTTGCCACAACAGTTTCTGTTTGTGCAGGTTTTTATGACCAAATGCAAGATTTAAACATGGGTGTACAAGGAAGGAGGAAGGTCAGAAAGAGCTGCACATGTCTCAGTGAGACAGAAACTAAATGTTAAAACCTTGATATTTGTCATAAGTCACAAATACTAAACCAAATGCAGAAACAAAATAACAAAAAAAAAAAAAAAACAAAAACAAAAAACCAGAAAATTATGATGGTGGGTTTGCACAGCCTCATACTAGTATTTTCAGCAATACATTTATCCTGACTCCTGCTCTTCAGCAACAACAGTTAATGGAAGCCCTGTGTCTCTGTTAGTGGAATTATATGAATAATGCAACATGATGTTCATTTGCTTTTTTTCATCCCACCATTCTTCCACTAAGCCAGCTGCCAGCTTTAACTGTCATTTCCAAGGACCCAAGGATCAGGTGGGATTATATCCTCAGCCTTTCCTGATTAATAACTGCGTGAATCAATAAGGGGTAAGCCATTTAGCATAATATACCTATGAAATACTAAGTTCCCAAGCTCAATTTTTAGTTCCTGTTTCTTATGCATCTTGATATACATGTGTCTGTTAAATAATAAAGAATAAACTGTCATGGCTGGGGAGTAGATAGGTTTCTTGTGTTATCCTGAGTACTTCCTTCTTGCTCTGACAAACTACATATACCCTTCAGGAATTTGGCACTTTTAGAAGAGTTATTTACAAGACTTTATTTTTCAATAATACCATCAGAGTTTTGAATGTTGTTATGAAGAAAATGATTTATTAACAAAGAATTAGGCACTACACTTTCATTTTTTCAGTCATTGAAATTTCTTTGGATCTTTCCATCGCCAAGTTGAGATGCGTATTTTAAGATTAAAAATAAATCAGAGAGCAGCAACTTTGAAACAGGAAGTTTCTCTCTACTCCACAGGCATCTGGAGAATGGAAATCTGTCTTCTCCTACTTGTCTGATGCTGGTCCTAGCTCTGTTCTCACATCTAAGCAGTTAAGAAGTGGGATACTGTATCAGGGTGAAACAGATCCACAGAAGGACTTGAAACAGCTATCCTGAATCAATCACAGAATCACAGAATGGCTTGGTTTGGAAGGAACCTAAAAGACCATCCAGTTCCAGCCTCCCACCATGAGGAGGGCTGCCACCTTGATGATTGATGTGCCAGATTCCCCCTCCTTGCCCCTGAGCTCTCTGGTGTCAGGGTGGCAGTGACATCTCTCCAGCCTGCGCTGCAAACAGGCTTGAAATTACTGATGCACAGGCAGGAAGAGTAAGCAAAGATCGCTGCTGCCACCGTCCTCATCAATGCCTGAGATTGATATCACTTCTTCCCAGAGTTCATGCGGTGCCTAAAGGCAAGAGAGCTGCAAGAAAAGCAAGTGCATTTGACAAGACCGAGGACTGGTCAGGTCTGCTGTGATTTTCTCTCTTTCCATCTCTTTCTTCCTTTTCCTGTGACTTTGCCGTTTAACATCTCTGTACTCTGGGGCTCAGTGATTTAATGTTCCGTCACTAATGGCAATTCAGACCTCATATTTCAGAAGTTACACTACAATTCTACAACTTATGAAATGGGCAGAAGGGGAAGAGGAAAAAAAAACAAAAACAAAAGGTTACTAACCAGACATCTCTTTAGAAATATTATTCCTAATTGGAGACCAGCACTAATGAACTAAATGGGACAATGAAAAAAAGAAAAGGCAGTATTTGGAAGAGCCAGTTCAGTAATGAACTGTCAAGGCCTACTCTCTTCTCACCTAATTGAAATGCTGCTTCTGCTGCCTTTTTTATTGAGTTGCCTTTGGCTTCCAAAATACTTCCCACACACAGATTGGCATGTGGATTTTATATTAACTTCTGCATTTGCTGCATATCACTTTTATAGCATTGTTTAGGTACTGAGGTGGGGGTTTTTGCCTATTTTTTCCTAAATAAAGGAAAGAAAATTTTGACTTTATAAATAGCAATGAAAACACAAATTTTCATGCAATTTTCAGGCCCACATAGCTTGGCCTACATAAATCTATTTGCATACAAGCACAGACTAGACATAAACAGGGAAATGGTTGTTTTTTCCATTACAGTGGTTAAACTAGATGATGACATTAAAAGACAGATTATTTTGTTTTGCATCCCATTTTCAAGTATTTTCTATCTTTATATCTTCATATGTTTTTAAGCTTCTAAGTGGCAATTTAAGGTTTGCTATTCTATCCCAATAAAAATAAAGTTTTGGTACAAAAGAAGAACTCACCCAAACTCTTTTTACTAAATAATGCTACTTACCAGCACTTCTGTTTCATCAACAAAAATAATAATTACTTATCTCATGAGAAATAAAAAATAAATTTGTTTACCCTCCCACTGCTGTGACCTTAGGACTATTTGTGATGAGAGAAAACACTCTTTTTCCTATTTTCTTCAGTCACCAATGTTACCCTGAAAAGCATTAATGCAAAAATAACATATACCATGTTCTCATCTCCTAAGGTAACCATTTTACCTTAGATCTACAGGACATTTTGACAGGGAAGGGGAACTCCCTTTGTTAGGGCTGCAGCCTCTTCTGCAGGACCCCCCCTTGTCCCTTGCTGCAGCTGCCCTGTGGGGCCCAGGGAGGAGTTTTCTCCAAAAAGAGAAGATTTAAACCTTCCTTGGCATTCATAACAAACACACTGCATGTCTGTGAAAGGTAAAACTTCCAGCAAGGCCAGGTAAGGTTTTACTGCAGATCTCAGCAAGGTTTCCTCACTTGCTCCAAAGTTGTTTCCTACATGTAGCCTGCTGAGTCTTAGCTCCCATACCCTGGGATTGGGATTTCTCCATCATCAACTTAGAAAATTTCTGGTGTGTGACATTGGGTTGATCTTTCCTCCCTTCACAAAAGCTGGGATGATGAAGAGGAGAAGTGTCACTGCCCTGAATCTTAACCCGGGGTGGAATCCAGACCAAGGCCATGAACTGTCCTGAGTTTAATATTTTTCTTCTAAGATCAATATTTCTGAAACTATAGACCTTTCTACAGATATTGATGTCACACTTCCATTGGAAGGAAACAATCAAATTGATTCAATGGTAAAATAATTTACCCCAAATAATAAAATAGATAAATAAATAAGATATAGATAAATAGATAAAATAAATAATAATAAAAGAAAAATAAATTTTAAAAATCTGCCACGCACAAAGTAAATAATCCAGTATAAGAACAGCTCAAGAGCCCCACCTGGAACTGCCTAAATGAAGCTGGCTGAATTAATCTAAGATAGAATCCACTCTGAATTAATTACCATTATAACTGATCTTCTTTCTCGAGCCTTGATGTTCATTATGTTGTACAATATGATTTGTTGTGTATTTTGTATTTACTTATCACCACTTAACTACAAGTCTGAGAGTTACTAGGTTAAGCATAGTTTAGTGCTGCTTCTGCCTGTATCATAATTGTTTTTTATAGTTCATTAAGTTTTTATGTGATTTTAGATGTTCTCACAAATCATTTACTTCATATATGTTAATGTTTTATTTGCATTTCTTTGAGATTCCTTTACAGCTAACTGCCAATTATTATAGAACCAGATATTAATTCTATCACAAACTATGATATTTGTTATTTGTATTTGCATATACTTTAGAATAAATAATTGATTATGCACAAATAAATTAATAATTTCTCCTTCTATAATACTGTCCATGGACACATAGAAAAATGCTCTAAATATCTCGATGTAAGTAAGTATTAGCTGTCCCCACGTGACCACATAATGAAAGAAGCTCAGAGAGATAAAGTGACTTGCTTATAGATTCTAATTTAATGACCCAGTTCAAAAGCCTATTGAGTCTACCCCTGCCTCCAATAGGATTGGAATCAGTCCCCAGAAGTCAGCAGGAAGTGGAAAGCAGATTCTGGGATCTCTGTTAGGTCCAGATCTTTTAATTAATAATCTGGAAAATTATTCATCATAATGAGAAGTATTTATTTTATTTTATTTTATTTTATTTTATTTTATTTTATTTATTGTAGCTAGAAGTAGGCTATTAACTTCCGATATCACTTTGGATCCCAAAGGATCCTTAACTGCCAAGGCTGTGAAAAGAGATCACACTTGTAAATTCTGGCTGATCAGTTTTGCTGCTGAGATTTTATGTCATTTTCTGTCCAGTATTGCTGTCCATAATTTCTTTCTCCCAGCAGTTGCTGTCAATGAGTACTTTCTTCTAGCCAGAAACTGTCTCTGGGAGACTGAAAAACAGTTTTGCATCCTGTCATCCTCCTCATTTTGGTAGTTTCACATCTGCGGGAGAAGATGTGCTGCCTGAATATAGCAAATGAATACAGATGTAGCATATAACATCCCTCATTTATCTTTACTTGCTAATGAGCATTAGTAGCTGAAAACTGATGGATTTGAAACCAAAGCTCCAACCCTCAGGTCATCAATAATGATATAACTAATTATGTTTGGTGATTCTTTAATATTTTTAAATTAACTACATCAGACTTTACCCATGTCAAAGTGATCCTTTGGTAGCAAAAGGGCACCAAGGGACAATGTTTTCTTGCTGAGGGAAAAAAAGTCTGGGGACTTAAGCAATGCTTTAGCTTCTCCTTTCTGCTCCCCAAGCAGAAAAAAAGAATCCCCACACAGCAGCAGAAAAGAACCATCACCATAGCAGAGCCTGTTGCTGGATAGGAGTGCTCTGTCAGACCAGGAACAGCCAAGCAGCTTCCTTCAGGAGCCACAGGAAAGCTTTGGGAATACTGCACCTTTCTGCCAGCCTGCACTCTCCTGCAGATAAAGCCAAATTTTTGGTGAATATACTGTCAGGACTTTTGACAATATTAACATTTACTCTCTTTGGGATGTGAAGATCATTCTCAGCTCTTTAGCATGGAAGACAGATATATCTCTTTCTTATATGCCAGCCCAAGGATTATGATAGAAATTTTTTTACAAGATTTAGCTAAAACTGCCATCTCCACTTTATTTTTTCAGAAGCAAGAGTGCAGCTGCACTTCAATCCAATCACAGTAAATACTATTCCACCAACAAGATGATCTCTACTCTTGTTAGAGTGTCTAACTAGTGAATAGCAATCCTAAATCCATCAATAAGTATGTGTTGCCTTCTCTAAATAGGCTTTCTGCAAAATCCAAGGAATGTAATAAGCCCTTGAGAACCAAATTACTTTATTGCCTATTGCTTCACATGGTGTTGAAAATTATTTAAGACAGAGTAAAACACTGAAACATAGCAGAGTACAGGAATAGAATACAGCTTCTGAGGCAACATGGACCACTGCAGTCCTGCTCCAGATCTGCTGTATCACCATGAAGAAGTTATTTCTCTTTTTCTATTTATCATTCATCACTGATTTATCTGCCAGACCTTGTCCATCTTCCTGGCAAAGAGTGACTCCTGACACATAAACAGGCAGAGCACAGCACTGAGGGCCCCTTCTTGATACTAAAGAGACATACTCAAACAGCTGTGTCCAAATTTGATATTCAGGTCGCAGATAACTTCACAACATGTCAACATTTTGAGGAGAAAAGTCCAAGGTGATCAACAATGGACTTAATTTGGCAATTAAAGAACTTAACACTCAGCCTATCCCTCATAGCAGAGGTACTGAAACAAGAGTGTAGATATGTATTTTATATGTATTTTATACAGCACAAAGCTTGTCAAGACTGAGACTAAGACCACTTCATCCTGCAGTTATTTAAGCCGCAGGAGTTTGGACAGAAGCAGCAGAGCTTCACACATCCATCCTATTCATCTGTATATGTCTCTTGCTGGCTACACTGCAACATACTCGAAGTCTTAAGGAGGTGAGCCAAGGGGTCCTGAGGTATTAGGAGCCAACAGGGAAACTCCAGTGAAATACCTCAAAGCAATTAAGCAGTGATCCTCTAAGAAGCTGACACAACTGATGGTTCATCTGAAGAGCCTGTACACCAATGTACTCAGCATGGGAAACAAGCAGGAGTTAGAAGCCACGAGGCTGCTAGGAAGATATGACCTAGTTGCAATTACTGAAAATTGGTGGGATGAATCCATGACTGGAGTGTGGCTATCAATGGCTACAGACTTTTCAGAAGGACTGGAGAGGACAGAGGGGTGGAGAGTTTGCCCCCTACATCAAGAAATTGAGATTGTGAAGAGCTGAGAAATAAACAGCCATTAGCAGGTGAAAGTTTGTTAAGAGTTAGAGACTGAGAAAACAAAGGGAACCTTGTTGTTGATATCTACTACAGGCCACCTGATCAAAGTGGGCTTGCTGATGCAGCCCTCTTGTTCCAGCTAGAGAAGGTATCACATTTGCAGGCTCTAGTTCTGCTGGGGCACCCCAATCACTCCAATGTGTGCTGGAAAAGTAATGCAGAGAGCTGTAAGCAATCAGGAAATCCTGGAGTGCACTAAGCATAACTTCTTAAACTAAGTAATGGACAGATATTACCTTAAGTCACATAACAGAAGTATCTCTGCAGACCCAGGGTCAATGCAGAAGGAGAAGCAGGAGATGCTCCATGTACAGGAGCTGAGATTCCCCTTCAGTCCCTGATGCAGACCATGGTGAAGCAGCTGTGTCCCTGCAGCCCATGGAGGTGCAGGGTGGAGCAGAGATCCACCTGCAGGTCCCAAGCTGAAGCAAGCTGGAAATGCCCCATGGAAAACATGCACTGGAGTGGACTCCTGGCAGGGTTCATGGCCGTGTGGAGAGAGGAGCCCAGGCTGGTGCAGGTTTGCTTGCAGGACTTTTGACTCCACTTGAGGCACACTGGAGCAGCCTGTTCCTGAGGGATTGCATTTCCTGGAGAAACCCACACTGGAGCACTCTGTGAAGAACCACAAACTATGGGAATGAATCACATTGGAGAAGATCATGGCACAGTGCTGTGCAACGGAACCTTTGGGAGCAGGGGAATAGTATGAAAAGTGTGAGGAATTCTCCCCCTGAGGAGGGAGGAGAGGCAGAGATGGTGTGCAATGAAGTGACCACAGCCCCCATTCCCACTCCCTCTGTGCCACTGAAGATAAGGAGATGGAGAAAATGGCAAGTGAAGTTGAGCCCAGGAAGAAGAGAGGGATGGGGGGAAGGCATTTTAAGATGCTGGGTTTATTTCATATAATGAAATTCATCTAATAAATTCTTTCATTCATCTAATGTCCCCAAGTTGAGCCTGTTTTGACGAACACAGGAGCTGGTGAGATGGCTGATCCCTGTCCTCACCTTGGCCCACAGGACCCAATATTGATTGGATGATCCTGTGATATGAAAAATAGAATGGATATCTACTTTTCAGCTCATATTTCTACATGTCCTCTGTGTGTTCTTTGGCTGTTTAGTGAGCCTACAGTCTTGTTTTCAGTATTTTGATTGTTTGAGAATAATGTCAAGAGTGACCTTCACAGCAATTTCCTTTCTGTCAAATCTCTTTTATTCTTAATTAAGTGTTGCACTGTAATGTGTTTGGACATATTCACTGACTTGTAGAAAGGAAAACAAAAAGGCATATTCAAGGAATGAGCTGTCCAGAATAGATTCCATAAGTGATAAAGTATTCTTATTTCCTGTAATTTATTGCTACATATGGCTGTAGCCATAGCATCAAGTGGTGAGAACTCATTAGGTCCCTTAAGGTCAGTCTAAATTTATGCTCACACAGAGATATCTACTGAAGACTGAAATACCCAGGAAGAGCTTACAGCATTTGGTTTATTTTTCAAAATCTAAGTTACAGCACATATCACATGATCTCCCTTAACACTGGCACTGGTAAAGGTGCCCAAGTTATCTTCCCCATACCTTCAGTATGCAATTTTTATTGCCTTAGTCACTTTGATTGTGGTCCATGGCAGTCAAGCTAACTTAATTAACCCATTCCACAGAAAGTGGGGGGATCTCCCCTTCACAAGTCAGCCTTCTCCCCTTCCTTGCTTGCTGTTGCCCTGTTTTCCTCCCCTCCACTTCTTGTACAATAAATATCTTTAACTCAACTCACGAAAGCAATTTTGGTTCTATACTAATGAACTAAATGAATGCACCTATTGTGCACCAGAACTGGCACAGTGCAAGTGGTGAGGCCACACAGTCGGAAGTCAAGAGGAAAGGTGGAGATAGGTGGAGATAGCAGGATGGAGTGGGAACTCCCCTGTTAAGCTGTATCCAGGCCCACTACAATTCATACCAATGCACCAGGATTCATCTCACTTAACTGCAACCAGATGGGAACAGGAAAAATTTTAGGCTGTCTCTTTCCTTCTTTAGTCAGAAGAAAAAGGATAGTACTTCTGAAGAATGCTTCATTTCATCTCACCCCTCTCTGCTGACTACAGAGAAGACTTTGAAGATTGGCTTAAATTAGACTTCTATTGAGCAATTGAAGTGCCTAAACAGGTGTGTCTAAGTGCCAGAGGAGACACTCTAGAGTGTCATACCAATCAACCTCAGACATTTTGGATATCCCAGACTATCAATAATGATACTGATTCTTAAATGTAGGCACCTACATCACTCTCCAAACCTCTCCCTTTTGGAAGTACAGTTACTTTAAAAATAAAGGGAATGATTTTTTTGGATCCCCCTTCTTTCACACCGGTGTCAATCTGTGAACCCAGGGAGTTAAAAAAATAAAGACAAGCTTTCTATCTTTGTTCCAGGATCTTAGTCTACCAGGATTAGTCAAAGCGATTATCTGATAAGGACCCTGCATGTTCCTCTCTTGTGTCTGCAGAAAAATACACTTGAGGGGGTTTTGTTCATGCTCTAAATCCCCACTGAAAGCCATCCAGCCCCACTGAATTCTGCTTATGCCAGAAAATCTGCCAATAAAAGTTGTCATCATCATGCTGCTAATTCTACTTGAAGGTATAAAGGCTATTATTTTTGTGTTTTCCCCAATGGCTCCCTTTGCTGTAGTATCTAAACAGCTCATCATACATTCAACCTCCTTCATCTAAGCATTCAAAATGGCCCAGGGTCTATAGAGGTCATGCACTCACACTTTAATATGTCACCATTCACCTGAATATACTTTAGAGTGTCTCCCTATTTTTTCCAGGCTTTCTGACCAGGATATTTTTACATAACTTTGCAGTTATACTACCTGAACCAGGCAAAACCTCCAGTGTTTTAAACTGACATCAATACAACTCAAAAGATAAAAAAGGCAGATATATTTTTAGCAAATATGCTCCTGGCCAAACAGTACAGTCCTTTCTACCATAACCATAGATAGCTCAGGACAAAACCATCAAACAGGCTTGAGTGGGAAAAAAACAGAAAAACAGCAAAGGAGAAAAACAATTGGGATTGAGATGCTTTTACTCTAATGCATATGATATTTGTTCCAAGCACTGAAGTCCAAGTTTACTTTGGCTAGAAAATTTTTGAACCATTTTCTCAGGTTGCCTAAAAGATTCAGAAATACTGGATTGAAGAATACTGCTGGGAGACTTCTTTCAGTATCTCCAGTTAACGCTACCTGAGTTTAAATAATGTGCTCAACTGAGGTAAGAATTGTTTTTCAACACAAAGTATCTCCTAAAAAATAGAGATCCCTCATGTATATCATTCAGGCAAGATCTTTAACCAACTTCTACCACTTAGGGTATTGTCTCAACACCTAGTGAAGCTAGTCCTGTTAAATTATTTTTTTTCAACATAGTGTGTTATTGTAGCACTCAGAATGACTCCTGCTAAATGGGGTAACTTCTGAATAGTTTTATCTCTGCAGTATCTCTTGCCTGTAGACACAGCCTGTATAAATATTTCCCTTTTGTCCTCTGCAGTGTCCCAAGAGCTTCAGCTAGATTAAATTGGATAGAAACCAACACAAACCAGGAATACACCTGGCAATTGAGAAATCCAGAAGGAATTCCGTCACTTTACAAATATGTATGAACAAGTAGGAGCTGGTGTTCCAGTGGCAACATTCTTTCATATATACACATAGATTTTCTGAAGCACTGAGGTGTTGGTTGTCTGCTCAGTATGAGTATTTGCATAACTTTTCAACTATCTCTGCAGCATCAGCAAACTTAAATTTTAGTTCCTGGGCAGATGTCTGTCAGGAATCTCAGCACTGAAAAGAGCAGCATGTCCACGAGGTCATGGCAGAATTAGCATACAACCACAGAGCAGTTTAGATTAGAAAATTTTAGGTTGTGTAGTCCAGCCCCTACCTTGGAGCTGCATTCAGTTTGTTCAGGTTTCTTAGAATCTCATCCAGTTGCACTACGAGGATCTCCAGTAACAGAGATTTGACAATCCCTCTAGGCAACAGCTTTAAACCTATTTCCTTACATGTAATCATAATTTCACATATTCTAATTCTTGGCTGCTAACCCTTGTCCTGTGCACCTTGTTCTTGTCTGTGTCTATGCATCTAGGAGAGCAGTTCAGCTCCATCTTCTAGACAACCTCCCATTAGGTAGCTGCGGACATCAGCAAGATCTCCCCTTTGCTTGTCCTAAGGCTAAAACCCCCAGTTATTTCAGCATCTCCTTTTACAACCTATGCACCAGCCACATAACTTTCTAAGTGATTTTCTGGTGTTCTTACTCCAGTACATCTACATTTTTCTTGTACTGAGGAGACAAAATATGGGCACAGTGCTCCAAAGGTAGTCTCATTCATGCTGAGAGTAATGGGAGGTTTACTGCCCTTGAGTTCTCACTAATTTCTCTCAGGCTTATAATATTAAATTACAGCATTGAATATGTGATCCACAGAACATCCAGAGAGTATCTTAATGTAACAGTATATATGAAAGAAGAGCA
Organism: Cinclus cinclus; assembly: GCF_963662255.1. Classification (NCBI taxonomy): domain Eukaryota; kingdom Metazoa; phylum Chordata; class Aves; order Passeriformes; family Cinclidae; genus Cinclus; species Cinclus cinclus. The sequence continues at coordinate 38,700,900 of NC_085047.1, forward strand.
GGGTTATCAAGATGGAAGATTCTTCTTAATCAGAAATCTTTCCTCTCCTCAAAGAGATTTCATTTGGGGAGTGAGATTTAGACAGATTTTTTTTTTTTCTACACATATCCTTGATTTTTTTAACCATGAATTATGAACTTTATATAGGATGCTGCCAAACAAAAGTCTGTTCAGTCTATTCTATTGAAGTTTATTTCATGTATGAAATCAGTTAGATTTAAGGAACCATTTCAACCTTAAATACACTTTAATTTTTTGGCTTCCAACTGCTAGTGGTTGCTGCAGGCATAAACTGTGCTCAATTCCTCTGCATAAAAGGACTCATTAGCAACATTTAGATAAATAACCATATGAGCAAATGTGGCTAGTTTAAGCAATATTTGCAACAGAAAACAATTCAGGTGCCATGAAATTACAGCTTTATATGTCCATGAGCAGAGCAGCGTGTGGGATTCTTCAAAGCAGTTTACAAACATAAAGCTGTTCCCAGCAAGGCTCACAATGACAACAAATTTTGTTCTTCTGGACAAGCTGTTCATTGTTCATCTCACATTAAGTGAGACAAGGTAAGAAAAGCTCTGCTCCATTAACAGACCTACATATCTAAGGCAGCACAGTAAAGAGATTAGTACCAAGTGAACTCTTGTGCTAAACCAGGGCTCAACAAGATATATGATCTTACTCCAAGAATGTTCTGTTTGGAGGTTTTCTTGGTAAAACTTCCATGCAGTGCAATGTTCACCCACCCACAATGAACTGGTTGTGATTCCATTGGGTTAAGTAACCTGAAAATACCCACAGTGAGCCAAGGAAATTCTTCGATGGATTTACATCCATCGAAGAATGGATGTAAATGAGAAATGTAGTTCTCTGTGTTATGATTCTTTCTGCTAAACCCTTTTGCAGATACTTAATTGCTTCCTGGTGGTTTTGTAAGTATTTGTTTTGTTTTATCATACTGCTAAACCATCTGTAAAAGATAAAGCAATTCTCTAGACATCTCTAGCAGTCATCTCAGGAAAAAGCTGTCCTCTCTCTTGCTGCTGATTTAAGACAGGACTCGTTCCAAGACAGACCAGGACTGCGCAATGCACATGATGCACAAGTGATTCAAGTGGAGAGAATAAGCCAAGGACAAGATTAGAACAGTTTCCAGACTTTTTATTTAAGAAAGGAACTTCAGTAAGTTTCCAGTGGCTTTGCAGGATGTGATTTAGTGAATTGAGCAAATAACTTACTAAGGGTAGCAGGTTACACTTTTACCTTTGATCTCTGCTCTGTAGGAGCCTGACCTCCGTGGCTGTCACTTCTTTATCTTTTGCAGTTCATGTACTCATTTCTTCAAATTAATAAGTGCAGATGTTTTTGAGTATATGCTCACACGGCTCCATTTGCAGGAATTTTCAAAACTAAACTTACTGCAAAAATCTTCCTCTATCTTCTGTTTAAAATACAGCAGTCTGTTAGTTGATATTTTTACAGTGTTCTTAGTGGTATAAATATGTCTACAGTGAGGAAGAAAAGGACAGAAGTATATTCATCAGGCAGAAAAGTAAGTTGTGAATGAAAGGCTGTCTGCCTTCCCATAGACCCTCCAGGACAATAAACATAAATCTCCATCAATATAGGGTATTAAATACAGTGATATGAATTGGAAATGTAATCATATTTTATTATTATATAGGAAGTCACAACAATGACAGCTACTGGGGTTATCTGCCACAGCACAGCAGCAGAGGTCAAAAAGGTCACAAGGCATGTCATCTACTTTGAAGCTCAAAAGGTTTTGCTGTAGACAACACCTTCCCCTCAAGACAGGAGGTCATCCATGATCCTGTGCACATCTCTGTGTAGCCCTGGGTATGAACACGCAAACCCACAGAAATCATTTGGTGTGGATAAACAGCAGATGCATTGGGTCACACTGAGGTCCCAACTAACCCCACTAGTCCTGTCTCCAGCAGCAGCAGAGCAGATGCCTGTGAAATAGCGAAAAGTCAGAGCAACCATCATCACAGCTTCCCAGAATACTCTTCTATTGCTCCACAGTCTGCAACACAGGAAGCCCCAGAGCCAAAGCTAGTATCCTTATAATAGCTTTGAATATGTTTTCCTTCCCTGAACTTATCCATGCAACCAATTGAAACGTTTAGCATTTATGTAAATGTTTAGCATCTGCAACAGCCTTTGGCAATGCATTATACACCCTACCTTCATGTTGTGCAACTCTAAGCACCTACTTGTATTTGTTTTTGAGGCGTTAAATTCAAGTGTGGCTTGATAATCTCAAATCATGTGTGGGAAAAAGGCAGCAGCACCACCTCTAAGGCTGCTGACACTCACTAACCAGCCATCCGAGGAAAGGAATACTTCCAGCTTACTCACTGGTGTGTTCTTAAAGCAGGCAGGCCAGAAAATCTCCACAGTGAAGGTAGGTAGCTGTTCTGGCCTATCCTAGCACTTTAAAGAGCAAATGGAATTACATACAGTCACTTAAGATGGAACTTTATAGTCAAAAATTGCAAGATTTATCAAATCAACTCTGTTACTACAAAAATACCAGAACTACTGAAAAGCAAGAGTTCATCAGCTTTTATACTTCTTCATATTGAAGTCCAGGATTTTGAGGTGGGTTTTTTCAGGTTTTTGTTGCTCTTGTTGTTGCTGTTTTGATTTTTTCCCCTAATTCCTCACAAAAATCCTATGTCCTATGTAAGACTAATATCTATCCAGTCTGAGGCTTTATCATGTCCATCATGGACAAAAAAACCCTCACTTCGCCACCTCCATTCTGTGGTCTTCAGAACAGACTCAGTCCGCTTTACCTCAGGTCAAGGCAAGTAAAAGGATCTTTGTTACAAGGTCAATTTTCAACCATTCCTTGCTTTCCAGCTTATTTGCCGAGTGATTTTTGAGGCTACAATCATTTTCCCATAACACTGCCTTCAAATGATTCTCTTAAGTGCACTTGTAACATGTTGTGCTCCAAAATGTTCTATCTACAACTTCTGCTTCTCCATATTCTCTGATGATTGTATGGACCTTCACTATCTCTTTTGTGGTCCAAAGAGATTACATCTCTTCAGCAACTATTTGTTCAAAAGAGTTCTGTATATATGACAGATTTCTTTATCTCTGCTTAGTATATTTTTCCAGATTTTCTGTATCTTTTAGTTGAACTGGGTAGGCTAGATCTCATACAAGGCTGAAGATGATGGCACATCCTGGATTTTTGAAGTCACATGATACCTTTTTCTGTTTTGCTTTGGTTTGGTTTGGCTTGTTTTCCTAAGAGTTCCTACCTTCCCATTTTCTGTATATATATTTTACTGCTACTCAGCCCTGAGCTGGGATTTCCATATACTTAACCATTCTGGTCTTAAAAACTTTATCCTTGAGTCTTAATCAGCTCAGAGCATCATCATATTTGTAAAGCTGGGATCCTTCTGTACCCCACATATGTATCTAGACTGAATGTTAATTTGCCTTTTTTTTTTTACCTGGTCATTCAGAAAGGTAAGGACATTCTTCAGTATTTCAGTAAACTCTCAGTGTTCAATAAGAGTAGAGTCAGCAAACTGTCACCTCATTGCTCCAGCCTCTCAGCAGATCATTTGCAAATGTGGGATATCACAGCCTGTGGGTTAATTTTGGTGATTTTCCTTCCCAGTGAGACATGAACATTTATTCCTATTTTGTTTCCTGTCTTTTAGGGAGTTATTTACCCAATTACTTTATCCTTTCCCATCATCATGTCCTTAGAAGTCTTCAATGAGAAGTTTTCTTGACTGCCTTCTGCAAATGTTAGTAGACTATGACACTTAGACTTGTCCATGGTAAGTTTCTGTTTTTCCCTTATCACACATGTATCACAGCAGACAAGTGATCTGCAATATGTTTTCTGAGTCAGCTGCAGCCATTACTAGCCAAATGGTTCACATGCAAGTTCAAATGCTGTTTACTCAAAAAAAATACTCCCTGCCAAAACCTTGAATAATATCCTTTCTATTAGCCAGATGTTAACTATAAGTTCTTTCTGAATTCTAGGCTTAATGTTGAGCTTTCTTGGTGATATTCAGTCTCACCAAGCAGGATGTCACATTAGACAGCCTCATTAGGCCATCCTATAGTGATCACAAGAGTCCTAAAAGCTACTGGCAAAGCGTCATGCGAAATAAATGAAAAACACTCTGGATGATCACTCTACAATGTTAGTGAAAAAGAACACTTTTGTGACGTTCTACTCCAAGAGCACTTGAAAGGAGTAATCCATGCACACAAGGAAGAGTGAGGACTGAAAACATGCATGAACCAGCACCAAAATCATAAAGAACTATTACTCCCCTGTACCCTGCCTCCTCCTGGCTAATTTAAAACAAGATGACTAAAAAATGTCATGGAAAACAGTAGCAGCAAGAGGCACTGTGCACAGGTCCTTGTAAGGTATAAGAAGGAACTTAATCAAAATCTCCTTGTAAAATCCAGAGGGTTCATGTGGCACCTGAACTGACCAGCAATGTGCTAGAAGTTGGATGCAGAATAATAAATCTAAAAACTGTATTTAACTAATATTCACAAATTTCTTTTTTTCCTTCTGTGAATGGAAATGAACACAATGAAAATAATGAGTCTGAAAAGAACTGAAGGGGGAGAAAAAAGCATGCAAATTAATTGTGTGGGTTAAAAGAGTTTTATAGCAGCTTTATACAGAAATACAAGTCTAATACATGCCTTGCAATTAGCTAATTGCCACAAGAATCATAAAATCACACAATGGTTTGGACTGGAAGGGACCTTTGAAGATCAGTGAGTTCCAACCCCCTGCCATGGGCAGGGATACCTTCCACTTACCCAGGTTGCTCAGGGCCCCTTTCAGCCTGGCATTGAACACTTCAGAGACGGGGCATGTTAGAAGCTCCAATTATTATCATTAATATGAACCAAAATGCTCTGTATATTCCTTTTTTTTTTTTTTTTGTATTTCAGAATAAAGAGAAAATGTCTTGTGATTCTATTATTGTACGAAATTTGACATTTAAAAATCTGGTAGGTAGACTGACCTATCTGTCTGCTTCTTCTACGTTTCTAGTTGCAAGCATGCTCAGAGACATTGTAGAATTTCAAAATCTCACACTGGAGAGCACTTCCACTCTAATTTGCAGTCTAAACTTATCTTTGTTTATTTGCTCATATTCCAGGAAGCCTTATACATCCATAAAATTTTCTGTGCTTGTATATTCTTGCAGGTCAGAGAGATAATGTGAAAATGCTTTTATGCTGAATACTTCCTCCTTATTCCCAAATATGCTATGCCAAATCCATGTTTTCAATTGACACCAATGAATGGACTGCATCCTTTGTGAATATGAATCAATGTAGCTTCATTGATTTCATTTTACTTGAGTAATTCATGACAGCTGAGAATCTGGCTCAGGACTTTAATTGGCTATAAAAAGCGAGGGAAAATGAAATACCAAAATAAATCAAACAAACACAGGTACATTCAGTCAATATTTAGTACACAATACCTCATACTCTTTCACCAGCAGGTCTCTGCACCACCCAGCTCAATGTCTATTTGATGCTGTATTTCAGTCAGTTAGGCAATGCAAATGTGCAGTACCCAGAGAGAGTTAAAGTTCTGGAGACTGAGGGAACAGAAAGGAAAAGAGGGAATTTTCTGTCCTATAAATGTTTCTTCTGTGAGCAATTGACTTGAATTTCCTAATCCTCTCTTACTCGCATACAGAGAAGTTAGTCAAACACTGACTTTTAATAAAATTCCTTATGACATCACTCTTCATGGCCATGAAATGAGCATTGAGCAACACTCAGTGAGCAATGTTTACTTTGTTTGTGCTTGTTATTACACACTCCTCAATGGAGAGTGGGATGGAGTCCCAGTTACTCAGGTGCTGTGCTTTGCAGCCCAAGGTAAGATTAAAGTCCAGCTAAGCCAGGCATTGAACAAAACACAAAGAGAGACTTTAGAACTGCAAACAAAAACACGCAAGAAAAGAAAGAGCAGCGCCCATCTCTGTAAACTCCATGAGCACTCAGAGGTTGCAAGGCAAACTCAAAGCCTTCTTTGAGGGCTATGAACTGTGATTTGGCTAGTGTGATCAGGAAAGGCTCTGGTAGAGCTAAGAGCAGCACTCCAAGTCAAAAGCCTTCTCTCCAGCTAGACTTTAAAAAGAGAAGTAGAGTGATGGGGTATAGACATGAAGATAACATTTGGAGACTCCAGTGTTTTGTTTTATGGATATGGATTAAAGAGGAAGACTGAGGACCGCAATTCCCTATACATACACAGTCCTGCAGCTAATAAAGAATACAGTTATACAAACCTAATGCTTGACACATTTTGGCCATGTGACAGCTCTTGCTCTCCATTTACACAGCGGCCATGTAAGGATTTTTGTATGCTCTTTTCAAAACATCTATTTTGCAATTCTGATCTTTCCAAATGCAGCATATGGCATCTTTCCAGGAGCTCAGGGCTCTACCCGATATTTATTTTAGGGATTTCACTAGAAAAACACAGATGTGGGAGAGTCGTCCAGGCAAAACATTTGTTTTTTTCCAAGAAGATGCTTCCCCTGTAAGCCAATCAAAGCTATTAAAGTTTGAAAACATGTTGTAGTCAGGTGTCATCACCAGCAGGTTCATCTTTTGATTAATACAGCCTCCAAACCCTTCTGTGCATAAGATGAAAACCCATTCAAGAACAGTCACAAGCCTCACAATTAATCATAACATTTATTCAAGACAATTCAGACAGAGATTGCCTTACAGAGAGTAAAAATAACAAAGTTCTCCAATTTATCAAATTTCTGGAATTTAATCTATGTTAACAGGACTCTGAGCAAAGAAGTGAAGTTTTGTGGTGAACACAGGAAAGCAGAGGCTATCAGTACGGACATTTATTTGCCACCTCAGTGGGCCAAATTTTATGTCCCTGTAAATTGACTTGAATGTATTTAACTAATTATTTTATTTGACTGTATGTGACAAGTTTTGGGTTTTTTTTCCCGCTGATTTTGGTGAAGGAAGCTAAACCTGGTTTGAAATGGAAACAGAGCAAATGGCAGCTTCTGCTGCTTTCTTCCCTCCCACTAGCTTATTTCCAAGACAGCTGTTCCTGTGTTGCTAACTGGTAGTTGTACTACTTGGTCCATAAAGCCAACGGTGCATGATCTGATGGTTGATGTGGCCCTATGTTCTCAGGACTTGGCAAAATAAGGATTTTTCAAAGCCTGGGCCAAAGGCCAGGCATGACGTAACCATGAATAGCAAACCAATCCTTACCCTCTCCAACAAACTCCCCTTCAAGAGGCAACAATGCAAGAAATGCATTAAATGATGTACTGATGTCTAAATATTTATTCAAGTGTTTTATTCTGCCTTATATTCAGGTCACTGCTTCCTTCACAACTGTAGACCAATCTTGCATACTAATGCTGAAATTTCCTAAAGTTTATCATAAAGAACACCAGATATGCCTGACTGTTTTTAAGATAAGCGAGGAATTTGTTTACTTGATTTGTTTCAGTGGATTCTCTTTGCCTGTCTTGTCTGGAGGCTACCAAGGATTGCTACCTTATAGAGTGCATTTTAAAAAAATGGGGGGAAAATTTCTGGTCCTCAGTTATAAAATTCTGTAGCATCATAAGAAGGGAATATACAATATATATGAATGGTTTCATCATTTGAAGGAGAAGTCTTTCACATAATTATCACTCTCTCTGGAAGGAAGCAAAGATGGCACTTGCTCAGATGTCAGAACCTGATGTTACTCTGCTGATTTAATGGACCATATTCAGCTTATGTTCACCCATTGAAGTGTGAAAGCATGAACTGGAAGGGAATTTCTAAATTATTATGCCCAGTCCTCTTTAACTTCAGGTACCATGGGTAGCACCTGGACTATCATCAAAGGGACCTTAAGGAAGATGTACTTGAAGTCTTTAAAGTATCAGAGGTGTTCTTATTCACACCACACTATACTTCTAATTAAAATTTCACTTGGACATGGCTTATAATGGGTTAATAAATGATGTTTGGAGCTTTAAAGAAACTATTAAAGAATGGATATACATTTTATGCAGTCTAATGGCTTGATTGATTAACTCTTATGACATTCAATATTGTCATCTATTGATGTGCTTATAACTAAGACACAGTCCAAATCTATAAAGGATTTAAGTATTTAACCCTTTACATAGGTTTTATTATTAGAGTCTTAATATCAGACCAAGTTAACACCCTATAACATTTTGGGGAGAGAATTGTATCAATCAAATGTTATTAAATAAATAATAAATAGTTTCCGCTTATATTGCTTGGAATTATTTCAGGAAAATACTGCGATTCTTTTTTTTTATTTTTAAATTCTTAAAATACTGAGGGGCTAAGGAACATACTGATCTCTAAAATAGTATGAAATAAAAATCCATTTTTATGCTCTCTAAGTTGTTTTCAGGAAAGTTAAAACCCTATTTTTTTTTTAACTTCAGTTTGCATCAATGAAACTCTTAGAGGCAATCTACATGATTTAAGTACTTAAATACTGAAATGAAAGGAAAGTGAGGATCTGTACACCCTCTCTGGATCATATTTAAGGGTTTTCATTCAAAACAGATGAGCTCCACAAAGCACTTTTGAAAATCAAGTGCTGTTGAAAATAGCATCATACACAAAAGGACTAGCACTTGTAGTTGGTGAATACAATCCATATTTCTGTAAGATATTCCCCTTACCATAGAATTACCAAGAATGGTGGAAGTGGGAGGGGACCTCTGGAGATCTAGCCCAAGCTCCTGCTCACATCAAGGCCAGCAGGGGCACTGTCATGTCAGGTAGTAGATATCTGCAGAGATGGACACTACCAAATCTCTTCAGGAAAATGGTTTCAGTGCTCTAGCCCTCACAGTGTTAGGTTAGAGGTAACTAACCCTTACAGTGGAAAACCTTGTTTCTCACATTTGAATGGAATTTCTATGTTTCAGGTTGTGCCCACTGCCTTTTATCCTTTCAGCACCACTGAAAAAGCATGGTTCTGTCCTCTTTGCACCCAGTCTTTAGGTATTTATAGCCATAAATTGATAAGGTCTCCCTGAGTCTTCTCCAGGCTAAAAACATGCAGGTCTTTTTGACATTTCTTGTATAGCAGATGCTCCAAATCCTTGATTACTCAAGTTGCCCTTTGATGGACATGCATGTCCAAGTGTGTCTGTAGTGGGGAGTCCAGCACTTGGCATAGAACTCCAGATGTGTCTCACCAGAACTGAGCAGAGGGCAAGGATTACCTGCCTCCTCTGTCTGGCAATGCCTCCTCTTTCTTTGCAGCTGATCACAGCTGTAATCACAGCTTTACTCACTGCCTTTATGCCAAAGATGAGCAGGTAAACTCTATTCACTTAATTCCCTTCTACCCTCTCTGCTTTCCATTTCTTCCTTCTGTGTATTTCAGGATCCATGTATTCTAAGAGGGCCAAAGCTAAAATCTCCTTCCTAACACCAGATCTCCCTGAGTAGCTCTCTCAGCCAGATGTGCCACATTTCCCACTTCATGCATGGATCTTACCCTCCTTTCATGCCCCCTCAATGACTGTCCATGATGCTCACATTTCAATCCCAGCACCACTGCCCCTGGAGCCAGACCAGGCACTTCCTCTCACAGCAGAGCTGAGCGACTGGGTTTGGAACCTTTGCCTCTGGAGAAGGAGAAAAACATCCCTGCCTCTGGAGAAGGAGAGAAGCATCCCAGCCCCCATGTAGAAAATTTTCTGTATAAATTGATGATATTGAGACAGTTTCTCTCTCTATGGCATGGGCCTTCCTTTGATACAAGAATATATTTCCACAGAAATCAATAAGTATAATACAACTGTCTTCCATTTCAAAGAATTGCACAAATGTAACTACAGACAATCTGTCTAAATTTCCCATTCCTTTTTTCCTTTGAGTCTAGCTATGAACTAAGAGAGAATTGGAACCAAGAAGTTACTCATTTATCTTTTTCCTGAGTGTTTACTTGGCTGAATGCATTTGACAGGAGACTGCTAAGGAATATTTTTAATGATGTTTCCAAAATATATTCTAAAATCTACTGGTTCAGTAATTACCAGCTAAGAAGGATGAGAGAAGGATTTTTTAATTTACCTTAGAACTGCTGCTATGGCCAACGAGTATTAACACCATTGATTCTGACTACCATGGCATTCAGCTCAAATCAAGAATATACAAATCAGATCTTCTTATACTGCACCCTTTGGAAAGCATCCGTGCCAGTATAGAGCTTAAGTGTCAGAGACTGAAAGAGCACAGGTGATCTTGAAGGTGATATTGGTCATTAGCTAGCACAGAAAAGAGCTGTCATTGGCTAAGCAAGGATAAATTATTGCAGCTTTATTTCACGCTATCACTTTTTTCCCCCCTCATAACTTATCAGGCAGATGCAGCTGAGCAGTAACACCCAAGCTGACGTGTTCATTCCCAGCACCATACACTGCTTTGCAGCAATAGAAGTACAAACCAGTAAGAGGTCCTACTGGTCAGTGAGAGGACACAGCTTAGCTGAACTGACGCCTGCAGTCTTCTGAGAACTATCTTAGTTTTGTGATGATTTCACAATCTGAACTAAACTTTTTCAGCTTGACCCACCATTCATCACACTGGTCTGGCCAGATGCCACATCTGAAAGGGACCCAAGCAGGACATACATCAGGGGGTACAATATTGCTGTAAATTTAAATCATCAAGGAGACAGAAAGAATGAAGTGGGCAACAAAAGTCATTTCATCCACTGCATCTGCCTGGAATTTTCTCTTGTCTGATTCCCCAGTTGAGGATAGGACTTTAGCCAATATCAAATTAATTCTGAAAATCTAAGCCTAATTTTTAGTTGCCTTTTTATCCAGAATTACTTGTCACCCCATACTTTCCTGAAGTGTGTTTTTAATTCATCACCAATACATGCCACTATGTAATTAGTTCTGATGAAAAATATGCAAAACCAAACTGCAAGGGTAAAAGTGGTAATACACAGAGCAGTCTAGACAATAAACTCTGCACAGGTCCAAGTACAGGCTGCCTTTTTTTTTTCCCCACACATACATGCTCTCACACATGTGAATGAATAAAGCGTCAAACCACTCTATGGGTCTTCAAGCTTCTGGTTCTTCAGCCTGCCAGGTCAGTATAGAATTGGAATTTTTAATTTGAAATAAAACCATGAAATCATAAAACCATGACTTTCTGAGTATGTCCAAAATTAGTTGACCGGGTGGAATGATCAATTTGCCAAAAAAAAAATGTTTTGACAAGACACAGAATACAACTTTTTTGGACCGCATCCAGTTTGCCCAGTGATAGATCTGCAACAGTTTTTCATGTAGCATGAAAACCCTGATCTTAGCTTCCAAAACACACAGGAGTCTGTTAAAGCACTAACGACAGAGAAAAAATAAGCTCTAAATTCTGCCTGCATCAAGTCTATATTATGTAGTGTTATTATCAGATCATTGTTTCTCTGTGTCCAGCTGACTTCCTACTGGTCTGAGGATACAGGGTAAGGATCTTCCTTTTTCATGCATATTGAATTAAAATTTGCCTAAACGCAGCAATCCTTAGCCAGGGTGCAAGTTCCTCTTCTTTTTTCTCATGTGCCTGTGCCAACAGTAATACCAAGTGGGAGGAATTGTAACCCTGGTAAAACATGAGTGAGCTGTTTGCACCATGCTGACAACTTTATTAATAGCCAAACAGTTTGTAGATTGTCACAGTAAGAAAAGGGCAGACAGTTTTTCAGATTTTGCTTTGTCCCAGTGCTGCCAGCTAGATGCAACATGACAGCAGTTCAGACACATGCACACAGGCTAGGTAGCCTACAGGTAGATAAAAAGCAGATATTCTGCAGGAGACAGTATGCAAATGTGTGTTGGGAGGGGAAAGGATTTAGCTGCAAGAAACACAGAACTGTATGTCTGTCAGCAAATCAATTTCCTCTTGGAGTTCTCCCTCTGTATTGTGCTGGGTTTTGTGTAGGTTAATCAAACAAATTACTAGGAAAAAAAAAAGCTGTCAGGAAAACAAAGAACAGGACAACACCTTACATCCAAGTCACATTTTTTTACCTGCTACATCTTCCCATGCATCCAGCCCCCTCCTCACCATCACCCTGCCATCACCACTGTCCCCAGCTCCTGTGTCCAGTGACACTGTCTGATGGGAATTATTGACAATTCAGTGTGGGGTTTTTTAACTGCAGAGAGGATACTGTTAGAGCCAGCCATGCCAGATTTTCATTGTAATAACTACAATCTGTGTGATTTGTCAGGCCAGGGCGGCCCGTACTGTGGAAGGTTTCCCCACTCTGGTAATTCCCACTCAACACCCACACAAGCAGTGACAATAAAAACTGGAGAAAGACAATTGTTTGTGTCCCATTCTGTTGTCACCAGACACAAAATTAAAGCAGTATCCCCAAGATACCCTATGGTATTTATTCAAGGGCCAGAGAGGAATTCTATTTTGAGAGAACATTAGAATGCAAATGGAGGTGAAATTCTCTTTCTCCCTTTCTCTCTTGCAGAATAAGTCTGAGACATTGTTCAGTGCTTCAAAGCTAACAATAAAAGACTGTCGTCTTATTCAAGTTGCAATGTTCAGTGCTTTTGTTCCCCAAATCTATTTTACTATGTGGAAAGGCTTTCTGATGAGTTAATATATACTGTACAAGAATTGACTCTGTATAAAAGAATTGCTACATTCTAAAAATAGTGGCAGCTCTGTTATACGTATTTGAGATTGTCTCTGCTGTTGGGATCAAAGTTTGGAACTCCTGAACTAAAAGTAAGTTATCAATATGAATGGCACTAGCCTTAGGAAAGACCATTATATGCTAGATGAATGTGAGCAAGGCCCACAGCAGGTAAATATGTCACACCTGTTTTTTTCCTAGATATAGTACGGAAAAGTGTAGTACCCTGTAGCATTGTGTAGTGTAGCATACCACAGTGGAGTAGCATGCAGTGGTATGGTATGGCATGCCATAGTTTAATGCAGCCATGTCCTCCCAGAAGTTGTGTTGTGGCACAGGGAGGGCAGGGAGGTGATTCAGGACAGTCTTTGTGGCTTCACCAAGGGCAAGTTCTGTCTGACCAACCTGGTAGCCTTCCACAGTGGAGGGACAGCAGTGGACAAGGGAAGGGCTCCAGATGTCATCTGGTGTAAAACCTTTGACACAGTCCCCCACACCATCCTTTTCTCTAAATTAGAGAGAGGTGGATCTGATGAGTGAACTGTTCCCTGGATACAGAATTAGCTAGATCATTGCATCCCCATGGTAACAGTCAACGGCTCAGAGTCCAAGTAGATATCAGTGATGAGTGGTGTCCATCAGGTGGTCTGTGTTGGGTCCGTGTTATTTAATCTCTTCATTAATAACATAAATTAAGAGATCAAGAACACTTTCAGAAAATTTGCAGATGACACCAGGATGAATGATCCTTTTGACACTCCTGAAGGATGGGGTGTTAACCAGATGGACCCAGACTCTCTCAGGAAGTGGGCCCATGGGAATCTCATGAAGTTTAACAAGACCACATGCCAGGTGCTACACCTGGGTGGGGGCAATCTCTGGTTCCAACACAGTCTGGGGGATGAATAGATCAGACCAGCCCTGCCCAGAGGCCCTTGGGAGTGCTAGTGGATGAGAGGATGGACATGACCCAACAATGTGCACCCAACATCCCAGGAAGCCAAATGTGTCATGGGCTGCAACAAAAGCCATCAGGGAGAAGGAGGAGATTTTGCCCCTCTGCTCTGTTCTGCTCTGGTGAGACCCCACCTGGATCCAGTATCCAGCTGTAGTGTCCCAGCACAGGAAGAACATAGACCAATAAGGGCAGTTCCAGAGAAGGACTACCAAGATGGTTAGTGGGTGGAGCACGTCTCCTATGAGACAAGGTTAAGAGAATTGGGCTTGTTCATTCTGGAGAAGAAAAAGCTTTGAGATGACCTAATTGCAGCCTTTTAGTCGCAGCCTTTGGAAGGGGCCTACAGGAAAGAGAGAGAGCAACAATTTACAAGGGCATGAGGACAAGGGGGGAGGGTTTAAAGTCTGAAAGAGGGTAGAATTAGGCAAGATATTAGGAAGAAATTCTTCACCGAGAGAGCACTACGGCAGTTAAATAGGTTTCTGAGAGAGAGATAGGTTGTAGGTGCCCTGTACCTGAGTGTCAGGTTGGATGAAGCTCTTATCAACCTGGTCTAGTGGAAGTTATCCTTTCCCACTTCAGGGGCTTGGAACTGGATGATCTTTAAGGTCACTTCCAATCCAAACCATTGTATGATTCTCATATATAATTTATAGTATTGTAACATAAGTCCATGTCAATATCCATGAGTCTTGTGCATTAGATACATTGCCATGTTCCCTGAAATCTCAAACCATTAAAATTTGTCCTTCATAGAAAAACAATTCCTTGACTCTAAAATGTCATTACTTTTCAACTATCAAGCTTCTGTACATGATCATCAGGGATACCTCATTTCCATCAAATTCAGAGAATTTTTTCCCCCGGGCTTTTAAATTGAAAGAAATACAGAACTCTTATAGCTGCAAAACCCACCAAACACAGTCTGGCAGTATATGGGGTTGAGGATAAGAGGAGACAGACAAGGGCTTTTCCTAGTCAAAGAAGCTCCCAGAAGGAGGAGGGACATGCACTGAACTCCAGACATTATCAACATCAGTTGTTCACTCTCTCAGACACCTCTCATTCATTTTCAATCTGCCACCCACAGCCACAGCTGAGTTGTTTTCTGGAGCACGTTCTCTTCATGATGGTGATCTCCCATGTCACAGCTGAGTTAGCTCAGCTTTCTGCTTCCAAAGCCCTACAGCCATCGTGCATCTTGATTTAAAGCCTGGGATTTCTGAGTGCTGCTTAGCCTTGCTTGTGCTCTTCACTGAGAGATAGGGAGTTTGTTTACTTCCTGCAGGCTGATTAGGCTCTGCGTCGATTCAATGTCAAGCAGCTTATTCTCCTCTCAAATTGCAATGCATAACCAAACTGCCCTGGACATAAACCCCACATCAGCCCTGCTGGGATTTCACACAGGCACAGCAGTTTCATTTACATGCTTTTTTGAAGTCAGATCCAGTCTTTAGCCCAGGCAATAGGTTTTGAATCTTATTCTTGATAGTAGCAAGAGCTTTTGACACGCCTTCAGTGGACATATGCTTAGGCTGACAGATTGCTCTAATTTGGATCAGATGAAGGTCCTTTATGTATTTGGAAATCTTACAGAATTCTTTCCTTGCCAAGTAGTTTTCAATAGACCTTTCATTATAAAGGAACATGTTATAAAAATATTTCTGCGCTCTCAATTCTGGACATGCTCAAAAGCTGGCACAAGAATGATGGTGGCTCAGTAGGTGCATGAATCAATGATTTATATTGAGAAAAAGATCAATTATTTAAATATTTTCAGGAATATATGAAAGTATTTACCAAGAAAGCAAGGATGATCATTTAGATAGATTTCCTGTAGGTGAAAAAAATAGTAGAAGCAGTAATATTGAAAGCAGTAAAGAGAATAAAATAATTTTTTTAGAAAAACTGTCTGCCATCCAGAGGGACTTTGAGAAACTCAAGAACTGGACTCCCAAGAACTTCATGGGGTTTAACAAGGTCAAGTTCAAGGTGATGCACAACGGGTAATAGCAACCCCCTGTACCACCATAAGGTGGGGGATGAACAGATCAGAGCGGCCCTGCCCAGAAGGACTTGGGGTGCTGGTGGATGAGAGGCTGGACATGACTCAGCAATGTGCACTCACTGCCCAAAAAAGCCAATCCTGGGCTGTATCGAGCAGTGTGAGGGAAGGGATTCTGCCCCTCTGCACTGCTCTTGTTAGACTCCACCTGGAGCGCTGCATCTAACTCTGGGCCCCCAGCACAAAAAGAACATGGATCTGTTAGAAAGTGTCCAGAGGAGATCACCCAATTGATCTCTCCTATGAAGACAGGCTGATTTAGGGCAAGGGGTAATGGTTTTTAAATGTTTTTTTTAACCATTTTTTTTAAAGAGGGTTTATTTAGATTAAGTATAATATAAGAAATAAGTGTTTAAATATGAAGGTTATAAAATACTGAAACAAGATACCCACAGAAGCAATAGATACCCCATGCCTGGAAGTTCAAGGTCAGGTTGGATGGGGCTCTGGGCAACCTGGTCTAGTTTGGAAGGTACTCCTTCCAAACCATAATATTTTATAGTTCTATGGTAATATGATTTTATATTCTGTGTGATAAAGGCAAGATTTTATTGAGAAGGGCTTGTATTTAAAATGATGAAAATTAGAATAAAGTGAGAAGAACAGGTAAAAACTGAGAAGAGATCCCCATGTAGACAAATCACCTAATAAGCCAGAATCCAAAATGCCGAAAACAAAATAAAGATGTGGCATCCAACATGTCCTAAGGCAGAAGAGTTAGGGACATGTGACATCTCTTTCTAAATCAAAATACAAATGAAAAATATTGTGCAGACTTCACATGCAAAGTCAGTCAGGGAACGAAAGAAGAATTTTTAAGAAGAAAATAACATTCATTTCTCCTCAGCTCTGTCAACTGATCTGGTAAAATATATCCCTTCTCCCTTAAAAGCTTGCATTTAAAATAAAAACAGATGTGATTCTCAAACAAATTACATTTCTTTCATGTCCATCCAAGATGCAGGTTTCATGAATGTCTGAAACAGCAAATAATCTAAAAAACACCTTCCTGAAACTACAGAAAAACCTCCAAATCTCTTCTAAACTACCCCTCCTTGTGCCACAGAATGGGGTTATTATGCATAAAACTATTTATGCAAGAGGCTGCTCCTCCTATTACTCAGTAGAAACAGTTTAACATTGGATACAAGATAGAAAGTGCATAAAAAGATAGTAGTCCTGACTTATTCAAACCACCTGTCTAAGCATTTAAATGAATGAAAGGAGGAAAAGAATCCAAATGAACATAAAAGGTAGAACATCCCATTACATCACCACATGATATTGGACTCTCAAGATGAGAGTATATTACAATTCACTTAATAAAACATCTGTAGTGTCACACTGAAGTAGCAAAAGGCAGACAGCTATTGCAAGTGCGGATGCTGTTCTGCAATTATAAAAAGTACAATCTGGTTTTGGCTTCTTTAGTTTCCAGCTAAATATAAGAAAACAAACACCCACTTCCATATGTATATTTCTGCCTTGTTCTCAAATATACAGACAAACACTGCAATCTTATGTCTCTCTCTTTTTTTTTTTTTTTTTCTTTTTCTGAAAGGACTGCTAATGTTGTCTGGTTTTTGGTTTTGGGGGTTTTTTGTGGTTTTGTTGTTTGTTTGTTTTTGGGATTTTTTTTGTTTTGTTTTGTTTGTTGTTGTTGTTGTTGTTGTTTTTCTTTTCCAGTTTCTTCATCGCTGTTTCTTGTCACTGTTTGTGTATAAGATCTGTGTTCTTCCAAACTAGCATTTACCACTTACTCTTCCAGGGAGCCAAGCTATTAGGTCATGCCCAGGGTAAGCTAGGGTTCTTACATGCTCAATATATAATTCTCAAGAAAACTAGAAGAAACTACACACTTTCTAATATACCAAGTTTTAAGTTTGCAATAAAACTTTATTCCCAAAGCTAAGAATTAAACCTGTAGAAATATGCATTTGCCGCTTCTTTGGTGTCCTGTTGATTCAATTTTCTTAGGGATTGCTAGGAAAAATCTTGTCCATCTGCTACATTTTCATCCAGCATAGAAAATGTTCTTTCTAAGTATTAGTTTATATTTTCTTTAATAAAGCATGAAGTGTCAAGCAAATTGTAGCAAATCTCCAAACTTCAGAAGGGCCACATGGATAGTAATAAAGAACTGAAAAGTATCAGGGTCACCCCTTTATTTTCTGTCTTGACAATCTTGGCTGATTTCAAGTTTTATATAGTCTGGTTATGAAAACATTTCAAGGCATGTATGTACATGTATATTTTTGTGCTTATGTTATTGTCTGTATTTTTATTTACTGATTCAAATCAAAGAACAATGGTTCTGCAGCATTGTGGAAAACACTGAAACCGAGGAACCTTGCAAAAAGGTGACCAGAGAAATGAAGTTGTTTTTTTGCAAGAGTATGTACTGCAGTGGCAAGTTTGTCAACAACTGTGTAAAAATAAAATAAAACAAGCTACTACTTCCCTTGCACAAGCACATCTGTGATGGAGATTATAGAAAGAGTTTAAAGATAGAGGAAGATATAACAGAAAATCACAGCTCACTTTCCCATCCAGATGATGCAGCCATTTAATTAGTTCCACATCTCTGCCAGCGACATATTTTGGTGTATTCTGGACAGAGAATAGCACCCTCCTGGAATAATCACAGCTGGGTGAAGCTTCAGGAATGAAATAGCACAAAAAGGGATTTAGAAATATACAGTGAGTCCAAACACAGAACAGGAAACTCCAGAGCATAGCTGGAGGGTTCCTGGCAAGAGGGAAAGTATCTGAAGTTACATTAGAAAAGTGATCTGAAGGAAGCTTTCCTAGGAATCTTGTGGAGTTTGCTTATGTCCATAAAGGATTATAAGAAAGAAGAAAAATTGCCCTGAAAGGACAAAATGTGTTGGCAAAGGGGACAGATTTCTTTTAAGCATTTAATTCTATCTGTCTCAGTCCAAGTAAAGAGCTATGTCATCATAACTTGTTATTTTGTCCTCTAATAGCATAAAAGCTTTAGAGATTAACAATATTTGGTGCTTCTTGACATATAGGTCTTATAAGTTAGAAGTCATTCCATCTCAAAGGCTTAAGACAGCCCAACATCAAACACACTGGGTCCCCTCCTTTCCATGAGCCATTTAGAGAAGAGATTGGTTGGACCAGGCATTCAAAGAAATACTTCTTTCTGAATGGATATTAAACAGATTCACAGAGCATGAGATTACAGGACTTGCAAATGAGAACATTTATTCTGGGAAAAAGTCTTAGGAGATTATCCACTAATGCAAAGACATATAAATGACCATTTCAGATAATACAAGCAGGGTTTGGTTAAAAATACTGCCATGCCACCTACAGTCTATCTAATGCAGACATTAAACGTGAGAGAAATAATGTCCTTTAGAAGGCATCTAGGTTGACTAACTTAGGTTTAGACAGCTTCATTTGGCCAGGTGAATCACACCTCACCACATCTAGCTTGCTCATGGGTATAAAAATTGCTGCTCCAGGCAAAAGGAAAGTTGTTTACAAGAAAACTTTTTTGGTCTTTCCTTCAGCACCAAATACTTAAACTGGTCTATTCTCTGAAGGCTAAACTGAAGAAAAAGCAGATGGTGATGGTTTCTTCCTTATTCTGAGAAGTTATAGTGAGAGCTAATAGAGGGTTTTTCATTAAAACCTCTGAAAATCTCGCTTTCCTCTGAAAATATTTTTGCCTTAAATCAAAATATTTTTTTTTCGTTAGTTATTTTGGCATCAATAAGAAGGAGTCTATATCAAAATACAAGGAAAAAAATAGCAGCAATATTCCATGTGACTGTAATTCAAAATACAGAGTAAAGATTTGTTTCACGAATAGATTATATAATCTACATGGATATTATTGGATACCATGGCACCCTAGTTCTTGTTTTGTAAGAAATTTCTAAATATCTGGGGACATTTTTAAACCTTAATAAAATAAAATTTACAAAAAGGTGAAAGAAATGTTTATTGTCTAGCTCTAAATATACCACAGAGAACATTGGCTGTGATAAAATTTAATGAACATCAATTAAATTTTGATTGAGGAGTACTTGCAATTAATTGTTTATAAACAATCCAGAAAGAAAAAGTGTTTATCAAAAATATTGAGAAAATTAATTTATTTAGAAGTTCAAATAAAATTGCAGGCTGCTCATTAACAATTCATGAACATCAAAAAGACTGAATTAATTCTATGAAGGACTTGATGTTAGTTGTTATTATCGCCTTACTTCCAGCAGAATGTGATTGTTCTAGAACAATCCTGGTCAAGCAGTTCATTCTAACACGCTCAGCTGCAAGCAATCAAAAATTAGTTTTGGACCCAGCCCAAAATCCCAACCCAGTGTAATAAAAAATGCTACCAATCCTTTTGACTTTACCCAGACTCTCAAAATTTCACAGAATTCAGATGACCCATGAGAGTGTTACTACAAAATACAATTAAATTAAATTAAAAAATATGTTTCCTAGCCACTTTCATTTATGTTCCAGCAAAATAATTGGTTATTTTATAATTCTTAAAGAATAGTTCAACCCAGTTTAGTCTCTTTTTACTAGTAGTCAATAGGAGTTTACTGTGGCTTGTTACAACCATTATCTCTCATATGTCCTTTTTTTATTTTTTTTTGGCTTTTTAGTAAAATCCACTTGATGTTGTAGGAGTAGTAGGACAATATGAAGTTCTTAAAACAGTGAATTCCTAGAAGTTTGAATCCTGCATTATGTTTAGACATACACAATGATTCTTTTAAGCCTACACTTTTTTCTAGACTTATGAAGATACCTTGCTCTATTATATTCTCTCCTTGTAGAGGGATCTTTTAAAGCTATCTAGAACTAAATATTGCTTCACTGGGGAGAAACCCCATCCTTTGAAGTGTTCACAGCCAGGTTGGATGAGGCTCTGGGCAACCTGATCCAGTGGGTAGCATCCCTTCCATGGCAGAGAGCTTGGAACAAGATGATCTTCAAGGTCCCTCCCAACCCAAACCATCCCATGATTCTAGGATCCAAGGAGACCTTGCTACTTCTGTTAATTAACTCTTCTAAAATGGTCTTGGATGTGCAGACCAGGACAAACATTCATTGAAACCCTCTCTCCAGAATTTCAGATGCTCTACAACACAGTTCTGTGCAAACTCCCGTATGACATCCCTCACCCTGCCCACAAATTCATTGACCAGGATCCTGAGACTCAATACTTGGGAGAAAGATCTCAGCACCCTCCCTGAAACTTCCTATGTGTCTTGTCCTGGGCTAAAGCCCAGCATTTCATTCTGATTCCAAACAAAGCAACTAATTAAAAAATCTTTGCTTCTAGCCCAGCTTTTGTTTCAGAATAATTCCTTTCTCCAGAATTTAAATTGACTGGCAGTTTTTCAGTCTGTTCAAACTTTGAACTATGGGACCTATTATTACAAATTAGAGTTTTCAACCCTGTCCCTGCAAGATTTATATTCAGCAGCACCAGCATGTTTCTGATTTGATCATCCTATCTTTTCCCCTTTCTTTCTCTCTTTTCTTTCCTGTAAACAATCCATGGTCTCACACTAATTATAATAAAAACACATCTTTACAATGACCTTGCAGTGCCTCTACAGAGAGGACCTGTTAACAGCTACTCCTTCCCCAGAGTCAGAAAGAAGTAAAGAAGCTGCTTCTAATCCAGACTTCATTGTCATTGCTCAGCCGATCCATGGAGGTACAACCCAGGCTGGCTTCCTTTCCCAGGAGATCACATATAACATCCAAACTCATTGCCTCTGACCTGTAGCAAGAATTATGACTAATCAGTTCCATTAAAGTGACGGAGAGGTTGTGTAGCTATATCTCAACACGGTAATAGTTCCTGTTTATATGCACTGATAACCATTGCTATTTTCACTCCTTTTACTCAGGGAAAGACAAAAAAATATCAAACACAAAATCCCAAAAGCCTCTAAGTTTTATGCACAGCTCAGTTTCACAAAAGTATTGGCCCCAAAAATCAGCAAGTAAGCATAAAATATCATTTGAATGGCTAGGAAAAATAACCAGACCTGCCAAGTTTAACTAAAAAGAAACTAGAGTGACCCACCCCACAAAATAGTCTTTGACGAGATAATGTCTGCATCAAACAAAAAAAGAATCATTGTGCTACTCATATCTTACTCTGGACAGGAGTTTGAGGACTAAGACAAACATATGGATCAGAAGTTTTCATCATGGTTGATTCTTGCCTGTTACATAATACAGCAAGATGATCCTGTCAATAGATTCCCTCCTTAGCACTTGTAAAGAATATGAGAGCAGAGGTCACTCAACAGGATCTGACAAATCCTACTTGCATTCCACCTCTACTGAATGTATGGGATGACATGTCAAGATCACATGCATTAAACCTGGATGTCAAAGTAAAATATAACATTTTTTATATGTGCTGTACATGCTTAATCTTCCTTGATTTTTTTGAATTGAAGAACAGTGAAAATCAGTCCATTTATTACAGGTGTTAAATATTAACATGGGACATTTAATATTAGCAGTCATTATTAAAAAAGAACTTTAATGTCTGTCAGACCCTCTGGCTAAAGAATCTCTAAAGTACCTACCAAATTCATAGAAAGTTTCCAGTCTTCCAGCAGGCATTTATCATTCCCCGTAGATGAGCCTCCCTGAAGCCAGATGGTCCTTTCCAGAATGAAAAACACAAAAGGAACAGTCAGTGACTGTACCCAGCAACCAACCAAGCTATATTTCATAGCTCATGTGTGTGCAAATTTCTTCTCTCTTCAAGGATGGTTCTTCTTGCAACCACGTGGGATTTAAGCTACATAGAGCATCCTTGATCATATTTCTCAGCAGTGAATGTGGTGCATTGCAACTGTACCTCCTGCAGAGACCCACATCTACACAGAAGAGTCCAGAACTGAGACTGGTTTTAGTTAGCTGTTTCTAAAACAAACAAAAATAAACCAACCAAACAAAAAAGTCATGGCCCTGCTGTATCTCAATGAAACCAATGATCAGCAGATTGCTGCTGCAAAGAGCCACCAAGGTCAGTTCAGCAGGAGCCTGTTAACTATAGAAGAGGTGGGAGATTGCATCAGCTCTTACACCTGCCTTCCTCTACGGTTTTTCCTTAAAGATGGACTGTCCTGTGCTAATTACTTCATAGGAAATATTTTAATTTTTATGTCTCTGTCTCATTGCATCTATCTATTGATGATTACAGAGAAACATACAGTAAAAAAGACAAACCAAAGGACTCCCAGACAATAGTACAGGAGCACATACAGAAGTCCTTATTTTCTCATGAAGACCCAAGTGGAAGCCACCACCCTGTGCTAAGCTTTCTAGTTCTCCATATGGCATTCCTTGATTTTTTAAAATCTTTTGCTAACTCCACTAGTCCCTTATTCATTTCAGTTTCCTTGAACTCCTCTTTGCACCATCTGAAGTTAAAAGACACTTCCTCAAAGAAACGCCAACATGAGAAACACACTTTCTTATTTATACACAGACACAAGTAATGTCCCATTAGAGAAAAGCCCATTACTCTCACCTCTGCTTCACATTAGGGGTGAAAAATAGGTTGGCATGTAGCACTCTGTGAAGCAGCTCTTTTAAATACACAGAAAATAATAAATTTAGTTAGTTAAAGAAACAGAGTATAATAACCATTTATGACATTAAATACTTCCTTTTCTTTGTTGTATAGTCAGGTATTTCCAGTTTTGGAAATGTCAACAATGCAATCCAAAGGTACAGCACTTATTATCTATGAGATAGAATTTAATACCAAAGAAAAAAGAAACAAGAGCAAGAAAAAAAGACAACTTTGAAGACGTAAAAAGAAACACTAAATGAAAGTGAAAAAAAATCAATGCAGATTTTCTCAAGAAATTGAAAATTATTTCTGAAATGTTGTCGCACTGGATAGGCCTCTTCACACCAATCTTCTCACTTTATCATCTAGCAAATATAATAAATGTTGTCTATCCTACTCAGGGTACATGAAGGTCCATCCTCTTTTTCATTTCACTTTTTTCCTGTTGATGCTGATGAAATTTTCCCAAGGAAAGAGCTAAGGATTTTGGACTGGAAGAGGTTTAGAAAAAGGATAAATGCATGAGGAGCAAAATGATAAGTTCAGAGTAATAGGTTAGACATGCTTCATATAATTTCATTAACAAACAGTGAAAAGTCAGAAAACAAGAAAAATCAACAATACATAACATCAAAATGTCAAGGAATATATAAATTTTCATCTTTTTCATTAAAGACCTTTCATTTTCCAAGAGTTCTAGGGGGGAAAGCATGCCAAGAAAGATTGCCATGTAAAAAACAAAATTATTCATATATATATAAAAACAGTAAAATCCATGTGGGGAATGTCTAAAGGAGCAGCAGATATAATGTGACACTGGAGGAAAAGAGAATATTAAAGAAAAAGCCAAACAGATCTGGGTTATTCCAAAAACAATAAAAAAGAGACAGATAGTAACAATAACTGCTATGCTGTTGTAAGTCACTCAGATCCCTTATCTGTTCTGATTCATCCACTCAGACCTCCAGCAAGGACTTTATAGCCCGTTTTAACTTTTCAGGAGAATTTGTTTCTCATAAATAAAATACAAAAGAAAAGAGACTGCAGAAAAACTAGGCAATTGATTCAAAGGAAACAAATAAAAACATAGCCTAAAAGGGGTAGTTCAAACCCAAGAAATCTGTAAGCATCAAGACGGTTTTGGGAAAAAAAAATATTATATTAGGATCCCAGATAAAATATGTGCCATAATTCAAAAGGAAAACAAAGCAATCTAATAACACACTGCTTGCCTCAATGGGAAAGTTAAGGAGGCTGTCACAGGGAAAAGGTCAACAGTTAAAAAATTATAAGCTTGCTCAAATAAGGGAAACAGGTGAAAAGGAAAACAGGTCGTTTGAAGGGTTAGGACTGCAGAACATGCATAAGGTAGCTTTTTGTACTGATGGTCACATACTCATTAAATACTTCAAGAGGGGGATGAAGACGAGTTAATCAGTGGGGCTGCTTGATGACCCAAGTATGAAAAAGAGATTCAGGGAACATAATTCCACAGTGAAAAAGCCCAGTGAACTCTTACCATCAGCTTTTCCCATCCTATGCAGAGGAAATACCTCCATATATAACTTCTTCTGTAGTCCATAGGTCAGAGAGGCTTGACATGATCCAGACAAATACATGTAGTATTTCAAACCCCACAGGCAACTAAGGCATCACTAGACTGGATGGCATTTACCTGAGAGAACTGAAGAAACTGTGAAATTGCAGAGCCACAGCTGGTACATGTCAGCTGGAATTCCCTGTGCTGGAGGAATAGTGGGGTGCCAAGGTGATTAGTGCACAGAAAAAGGTCAAGCAGGGTCTCATAAGCACAGACTACCCAGTCTGACCTCCAGCCTTAGCATGACAGGAGAGTCTGTAACACAGTGAAAGGTCACAGAACCAAGACAGTCTGGTGGGAAAAGCTCAACACAGCACTCGTGAAGGGAATTCCTGATTTGGTCCGATGGCTGTCTCTCTAAGCTGATCCAATGAACATCCTAGGTTTGTTGGCCCAGGAAGATTTTGGCAAGGTTGTTTCTGGAAAGACCATCACAGAAACAATGAGAAGAAGTTGTAGGAAAAGCCCTTTTATGGATGTGAAACTGTTTAAAGGATGGGAACCAAAAGGCAGGGGACAATGGTCATTTCACAGAGTGGAGGAAAAGGATCAGCTATATGGGACCAAAAAGCAGCAAGTATCATCGGAAAGGGCTCTGAGAACAAAACACAAAATTTTATGTTGCCACTGTATAAAAACTTGGCATATCCACATTCTGCTTATTTGTTCATGGTTCTTATCTTGACATCTCCAGAAGGTCCTTGCACAGATAGAAATGATACAGAGAAGAAAATTATAATAGGGATGGAGTATCTGGAAAGATTAAAAATATTTCTGGTTTACAGTTTTGAGAGGAGACTCGGTAAAATTCTGATTGAACTTTAAAAAAATATTAAGTCAGTAGATTATCAAGGTGCAGAATTGTTCTTCAACAGATCCCACAATGTTAGAACTATTTGAAACACTTCAGAAATAAATTCAGAACACTGAAGCATATAGGAGCTTAAAAAGGTTGAAAGGATTTAACTTTTCCCAGACAGGGAAGCTGTCCCCATGGGAAGTTAGGGAAAGAGACTGGGCCAACAGATTCAGAATGAGATTAGCCATAGGTACCAAAGCCACAACCAGATATGCTACTGACTGCAGCTGGGCACACTGGGGAATACAGGGGGAGGGAAAGCCTACTGCAGGTGACAGATTGGCTCACACCCACAGTCTCACTTTCTGCACTGTCAGAAACCTGTCCTGTGTGGGCCACTGGTCTAACCCAGCAAGATATTTAATTTTTTCTCAAGAGATGAAATAATGTGACATAAGCCCTGCCCTGAGGACATGTTTTTAGCAATGCTTTATTTATTCTTTTTTCCTTCTTCTCTGATGCCATCCATAAGTTTGGTCTACAGCATCAGTATTACCAATGTGCCAAAGCAGCAGCCTAGACCTAGATAGATGCTTTATCAGGGTGAAAGCTTCCTTGTCAGTTCCTAACCCTCCCAGTTTTAATCCCCCATCTATTATTCTGAATAGACAGGGCATTTATGTGAAAAATGAAAATATACAGATCAAAGAATAAAGACACCTTTTATTCCAGTTTCATTCTTATATTTTCACTCTTGTATGTTCCATAGGCTGTCCATGGAGTTGATACAAAAAAGACTGAAAAGGGGAAAGAAATTTTCAAGGGTTTTTCTGGTTGATTGTTGTGCCTTGGGTTATTTTTTTTTTCCTAGCTTGTCTTGACTGCCTGTATAGCTACAATATAGAAGAAAATAACAGACTATCTTCAGGGTAATGCAGAATTCTTGCCACTCAAATTTCCTTCTAGTGTCTGCAATGCCTACTGAAGTTCACCTTCAATTTTCAGAGGGTCCAGGGTTCCCTACCACCTTGGCTTTATTTGATGTAGAAGCAACGTGGGACAGAAAATGTCTGATTTTCAGTGTGAAAGGCATACTAATGTTTATGGCTTTCTATGTCTCAGCTAGGGAAGATGAAAAAAACTCCCAGACAGCAAGGACCTAGACAAGCACTCAGACACATGCATACTCTGATAAAAATGGAAATTAAAAAGTTCTGCTTTGAAAAACTAAGAAATATGGGTGCATTTATTTGCCTTGCAATCTATGCTTGAAAAATGCTTGCATGAATGTATGAAGTGCTGGCAGAGCACACTATCACGTGTTGGCCTATTTCAAACACTATCAAATTCAACTAGCTGTTACACAGTGGCCTTATTTCTATTGGTCTGCAGTAGAATATTAGTTTTATTGTACAATTTGCCTAATTTTCAGTAACTCTGATGTCCCTCCTGCTTTATACCTAGCCAGTGGAACTAAGATAAAACATGACAACTCAGACACTCAATTTAGCAAGATGCATTTTGCTAAATCATCCCTATGCATCAGAACCACTGCCTATTTGTGTCTAGCAACATCTGGCAAACAAGCACTGATATATTATAATGTTTATCATGCCAGATGGCAATATGTCTTCAATGTCACCTGCAGGATGAAATAAAACCTTTGTTATCACTGCTTCTTTCCCACCCACTCACTTCCTCCTTCCCCTCTCTCTAGTCATCATAAGAGCTCAATTCTCTGCTGACGGAGCATCTGTGCTTAAATATTAAAATAAATGTAGGAAATGGCAACAGGTTACTACACAAACCTAATTGCTTAAAGGTATAAAACATTTAATTAGCTAGAAATGTTATAGTAATTCAATGACCTACCATTTTCACTATAAACACAACAATTTCTGCACAATTAAAAATTACTTATAAACTATCATTCTGGACAATGCTAATTGTCTACTGCAAGGGAAAAAATATCCAAGGTCATGCCTCTTTGTATGCATGCTCATAAAGTCAAAAGGAAGCATTTCCAGCTGCATCTGTGGAATACCAAGTGCTTTCTTCTGCCACTTGGGATTCTCCATATGTTACCTCCTTGAACAAGGGCAGTTTGAAGTCAGTGCAATCTTCTAATAATGGGGTTTACCTATCAGTCTCTTTTCTGGGAGCACTCCTGTGATGGATTTAACCTGGGGCTGCGAAATTTTTTTCCTGTGGGAAAAAAATTTAGTCATTCTCTTGGCTTGTTCATCAGAAAGGGTTTTTTTGCTCGGAATATTCTGTTATACTTTATCAACAAAATCTTGGTTATCTTCAAGAAGAGTATGATTTATTTTCTACAGTTTAGACCAGTTTGCATGAAAGCTTCTATGGATCAAACATGCACTTTAAATATAAAGGATATTTATTTTCAAAAACCAGTATCGGAAACCATCAGACTTTATAAGTCTCACAGTTTTTCATATATTATGTGTTCACTTTTCAGGATAAAATTAATTCACTGTGTTTCAAAAGAAATTCCCTGTTAGCAATCAAATCAAGATACCTACCATTTATCAAAGGATTCAGCTTCCACATAAAAAAAATGCAAAAATAAAACTGCCACCTTTTCAAGGTATATTGTTGTTAGCATTCATAGATTAAGAGGAATTTTAGCAACAAAGTTGTCTTTGAATACTTTTCTAAAGGCCTGAAATAACAGCGCAAAAATGATGAAGTGTTCGTGCTTCCTTTGGCATTTCTATTTGAGGCTTGTGGTCAGTGGCCTGCACAACAGAGGACCAAAGAATTGCTCAGTTGTGTATTTGGTCTCCTAATTACTGTTTAATTTCTTTTCCATTCCCACAAAACGAGTGTTAGAAATGAAAATTAAGTAGCAATTTGGGGGCCAAATGCCCAATTGTGCAATTCTTGACAGTGCAGCTACTTACTAGGGGTGGCAAATTAAGCATGACATCTGAGCAAATGAACCCTTCTGTAGATCATCTGGAGAAAGCCTTATGGTCACCAACCATTTGGAAATCAGTACAAGCCCTGCCTTTGATTATTGAGGGACAGCATTAGACTTGGCTTCATAAAAGGAAAGCTGGAGTGATTGTGAGGAGATGTGTTTCCTACTTAGTTCAGTACCTGCACTGACATACATAAGTCTAAAACTAAGGATTTAAACAAAATAAAGTCAAATTTCTTGGGCTCTTTGTACCTACCACTAAAAATAAAAGAAGGGCTCAGAAAGCAAGAAAATTGGTTCTTATTTATGAAGGTGCCTACCTGCAACTTTGTATTGTGCAGTTTTGAATATCTAAGTTTGACAGTACAACTTGTTTTCCCAAGTCTAGAATTACATCAAACTTAGACTCAGATGGTGGAAGAAATTAGCTGCTTCTGGTAACCCCAAAAGTATGCAGGTGAAAAATAGGATCAACTTTATCTTTCTAAGAATCTATTCAAAATAAGTACATATTGTTTTCTTATAACGTAACATATAAGATGAAGGTGCATATAATAACTGAAACAGTAAAAGATTTAATGAAAGTTCTGTTTCTACAGAATGATCCTTCTGAGTCTGTCTGTGCCCTGAAGACAGACTAAAGGACCATGACCTTCTGTACATACAGAAAATAGATTTGGTCCGCACTGGAAAGTCTCCAAAGACTATTAAGATCAGATTTCCAGAGCACAAGAAAGAAGAGAAAAAAGGAGTAATTTTGACTCCAAATACTTCTGACTGAAAGCAGGTAAAATGAAGGAAGGAAGCCTCTGAGTGCAGTTTCTCTTGCTCTACAGAGGTGCTGAGGATTCATTTCAAATTAATTTCCTCTCACCTTAGCTGGTCATATGATGGGCCTATATATGTATGTCTATATATATATATGCTGGAATGGGTTGGCTAGTAGAGGCATCGGCCTCCGAGCATCGTACAGGTGCCATGGTGTTGGCTTGGATCCCTCACCATCCACAGTGACTGCCCAGGGAGATGTTTTCTTCCCAAGGTCACAGACTCTGCTTTAATGCTACAGGGAGCTGAACTTGCCTCCCACAAGCAAAGGGTCGTGGAGAGAATGCAGTGGCAATCCCTTCAAACCTCCCAGGCAGTGACGGCCAAGCTGCAGAAGCCTTGAGCTCTGTTCAGGGGGGCTCAGGCTGCTATCCTCTGCCAGGATATGGTGTCTGTTCCAGGTGAGCTGCTCTGAGGGCAATGCAGGTATACCCTGAGTCCAGGAAGTCTCTGTGGGATCATTCTTTGCCTTACACAGCATGTCAAAGCTCACGGAAAGCAATTTCTCTTTCAGTGCCTCCTTTTCAACTGGGAAGCATTTGAAGGGAAGCACTTGCCCCTTGAGTGCTCAAGTGTGCACTTTGTATTGCCAAGAAAGGGCACTCCAATAGCTTTTCTGGGAAAGCACACCATATTTCACATGTCCCCATGCACTTTCAAGGGGCTTTGCAGAAATCGCTTGTTCTGGGACATCTATGAAATATAATTAGGAAGAAAAATAAAGAAGCTTTCTTCTCTTTCAGGCTGAGATAACCCACAGTGAGAAAAATAAAACTCTTTTGCCTTTTCCTTGCCTGAAGTGCTCCAACCTCTGAGAGGTCATCTTTGGGAAGTGTTTTAATTTCCTAACTTATAAAGCAAGCAATTATGATATTCAGGGAGACTGTGGATTTTGTGCAGTTAATTTCTGAGCAAGGAAAACAACAGTAGTCTGTATGCACAGACCAGCAGCCATACTCCTCTATGGGACCATCAGGTGTGATACCTGCAGGAAAAGTGGTGCCATGGTGGTTATGCTACTGTTGCTACTGTTCAGTGCAAGGGGTGGGGGTAATCTACTAAGGCCAGAAATGTCTGCTGTCTCCAGGTTATGTCTAGTGCAAACCACATGCAGAGTGAAATGAAGATAAGTATTTATAGGAACAAAATTGGCTTTTAATTGTAGTATAGCTCATTTGGGCAGTGTTGAAAGAAATGAGGTCTTTTAATGGTGTTTTGCTTTGTTTTTTTTCCACCAATGTGAGCTGTAGAATGAAAAACAGGGATGTTTTGAACCACTGTAAACAAAATCAATTGAAAGTAATGGCATTTTATGCCCTCTACTATTTTTTCTTTGGTTATGTGTTTATAAACACACAGACGTCCATGGGAAAAAAAAAAAAAAAAAAAAAAAGAGAATACTTTGGCTGTTGCCAGGCTGTCTTCCGTATTTGTGCAGATCACACACAAAGGACATATTAGGTCTCTGCTGGCTGACACCCTGCACAAGGCTGGCCCCAGCCATAAGAGAAACAATACTAAGGTGCCATGCGAGGGCAAAACACCAAGCCTTGTGCGATCATGTTCTTTTATGTTTATGGTTAGCTACTCTGTCTCCCTTCAGACTTTTTTCCTTATGTGCAGAGGCCTCCTTCCCTTGAACTTCTCCAGAAAACCTGGAGAAGTTTTCTTTGACAAAACTTTATATTTGCTCTTTTTCTTCTGAGTTCTCCCAAACTTTTCAGTGCTGTCTTTGCAACACGGCATTTGTAATAGATTGCAGTATTCCAAGTATAATGCCAAAAAAATTTGCTTGCCTTATATGCACATAACCATCTTCCTTGTTCCTCTTGTCACTGGCCTGAATGCAAAATCTCAAATCTATTCTGACATTTCTTCAGCTCAAATAAAAATGTGATTACTTTTCATAAGGAGTTTTAACCCTGCAATATTGAAACTTTGGGATTTCCTGAAATTCAGAAGTTGTGACCCAGGATGTTCCAGCATGTATCAGACTGACAGCTCTCACCATTCTGCATCACACAGCTATCCCTCCCCACTGCACACACAGCTAGCACAGCTCGGGGGAACCCTGGCTGGGAAAGCAAAAGGCAACAGAGGAAAATGCTCCTCAGGCAGTCTGGAGGGTGGAATGGACAAGAGAGCACATGTGAGAGGTTCAGGACAGATATCAGAAATAATCTTTTCCATCATACAGTATGGCATGCATCCCTTGTAATAAAACAGAAAGTATATCTAAGGAGGAAAGTGGGGAGGGACTTTGTAACTTTTGAGCTGGTCTCAAGGAGTCTGGGCTGCTCTGTTCCAGGGAGAGAAACAGGTGGGGTAAGATGAACAAGGAAATCACTTACACAGATGCCTGTCTTGACCTGGAGTGATATTTCTCCTCTCATCTGAAGTGTATATGTAGTCAACTAGCCTAATTTTAAACTGCTAAACAGAAGTCACCATGACTTCATCACATCAGTCTAAAGCATTCACCTGCAGGAATACTGAATGAACTAATGTTCTAATCAACTGGGGATCATGGAAATGCAGGACTTCCATTATAGCCCAGTATAAAGGCAGTATATCTCACTAAAGCTATGAATGGTATTACAAAAAGCACACCTAGGCCAACATATGTGGGCATTACTGAGCTCCTTGCTATGGACATCAGCAAGAGTAGGCCCTGCAAATATAAGTCAAATGAGCCAAACGTAGTGTTTGCACACTGCTTTCACAGGGCTCGGTTCTAATCTCATTAGTATAAATCAGTAGCAATCTTATTTATGTCATTACAGTTATATCAAGCAAATCAAGGTGCTCAGGCCCTGTTTCACCTGCTCTTACTAATATTCTGCCAGGATTATTGATAACGCTGCTGCACAAGCAAGGAAACTATGAAAAATATTCATTTCAAGCTCCACTGCAAGCAGAGTAAAATAATCAATACACACTTACAAACAAGAAAGAAAAGAAGTTTGCTTTGGAACAAAACTGGACTTACAAGTAAAATGTAGTGGGAATAATTGGAAGAAAATAGTAACTATACAATTAAAATAACCTGTTTAAAGGAACATTCTCCAGATAAAATCTATACCTAGTTTGCTTCTGCTTTTTTTGTTTGCCTGCTTCCTTTTTAATTTAACTTTCTTTTACTTTTTTTTCTTACTTTTTCCTCCATTAAGTGCAATTTTTGTCAATTTGCTTCTGTCTGAAGTCACTTTCATTTCCATGTTCTTTGCTATTGGAACACTTCTCAGTGTTCACTTCTTTGCCTCACATATCTTTTTAGATGAACAAGAACCTGAATTGAATGATTAAGCATTTTGTGCTTTTCCATCCTCTCAGTTTGCACAAAGATATATTTTGCTTTTTTTTTTTCCTCTAGGTATCACCAAAATTAGTTTTAATTTTAATCAAAATTGAAAGTTCTACCAGAAAAACAATAACAAAACTAACTCCTTTGGAAAAAATCAGACATATTATACAGTCCCCAGTTAGGTTTTATTTAATTGCTTAATACTGTTTTCAAAAATTTCTTTAAAACATACCCTTATATCATCTAGAAGAACACAAGTTGTTGGTTTCTCTTAGATAGACCACAAAATGCAGAATAATTTTGCGATTGGATGCTCAGCTGGAGTTATTATTTACTTACCACAGAAAAGCAGATGTTTCATATCCTCTGGGTAACTATAGACTATAAAAAGTCATAGAAATTTTTCTCCTTTATTTAAAAAAAACCAAACCCCAAACTAACTAGATAATGGTTCCATGGCATTTCCATTCTAAATACAGGCTCATTCACCAAGAACACTGAAATGTGACAACCCTATATGAATTTGAAGCACATAATTATAGCAAGTCTCAATATCAGAATCTTATTCCTTAATGCTTTCTTTATCCCTTTGAGTTGTAAATATTTGTTTCTGTACAGTTCAGACGTACTACTCAGTCACTAATGAGAATGCAACACTGACTGTCAGCAGGAGAAAAATGCTTTATTGGGAACGTCCCAAAGATTAAGTGAAATTCAGACAGCTGCATAGCAGTATTTTGTTTGAACAGGGATATATGGAAAGATTCTTTTGTGCAAGCTTGGCTATGAACTTGTTAGGAAGGGTGTAGGTTGATCTGTGTCCATGCTTCAGGACATGATATCAAGCAGTAGAGGTTTAAACAAGGGGTCATATGGCTTCAAGCTGAAAGAAGGTAGGGTTATGTTAGACATTAGGAAGAAATTCTTTACTCTGGGGGTGGTGAGACACTGGAACAGGTTGCCCAGAGAAGTTCTGGCTGCCCCATCCTCAGAAGTGTTCAAGCTCAGTTTGGATGGGGCTTTGAGCAACCTCATCTAGCAGAAGGCATCCCATCCCATGGCCAAGGCATTGGAAGTAGATCTTTAAGGTCCCTTCCAACACAAAGCTTTCCATGATTATATGATTTTATCTGACATCATATCCAGTTACTTGCACCACCAGTGGAAGAGAAGCCAGGTGACTCTCATTTCTTATCACAGAAACAGTCTTGGAGAAAGAACAAATCATTGTGGACAGTTATGTCAGACTACTCAATATGCAGCAAGCTCACAGCCTATAGCCCAGGCTTTGCTGTTGATCTCTCTCCTGAGCTAGCACTCCTCACTCCTACTGCAGGAGCCATTAACAGCCAAAGACAGAAAGCAGGGTCCCATTAGGCTGCAAAACAGGCAGGGCAGCAGCAAGGGGAAGCCACTTCCCATACAGAAAGAACTGAAGGGGTAGGTGGACAGATCCAGCAGGGAAATGTGACAGCAGGTGGGAAGACGAGATAGGAAAGGAAATTAATGGGGAGAACAGTCTTGTTTCATGTGCTGGACCATAGCTTCTGAGCTTTGTCTGGCACTATCCCACTCAGCCCCCAGGCGTTTGTTGCACTATCTGTTATTGACAGAGGTTCCCGGTGCTGTGAGCTCTTGGACAGCCCTGAATAAATTCACAGGGCTGCACCCTGTCTCTTCCAGTATTGTTGCATGGCTGGGAGTTTTTCTGACACAGACACCAAGTGTTTCATCATCTTATATGGGAGGAGAGATGACCAGAGACAGATAGCTTGGGCAGGAAGGACAAAATGCTGTGTTAGAAGTTAAGGAAGTGGAAGCTTTTGCTCATCAATTTTTGCTCATTATCTGAATGAAAAATGGACTTGAATATCATTAATCATGAAGAGCCTAAGCTCCCCCACCAAAGCAAAGTCCATTTAAACCTACTTTACACCAATTAGATATCAATATGAGCAGTTCTTTCTTCTGCCCTTAGCCAGCGATCTCAAAGCACTCAACAAAGCTGGTTCTGCGTTATTTCCCATGAGCTGCAGGCACTGCTTCACTTTGGTTCTTGGGGTTCTCCTAAGTGTCTGCAGGGCCACGTGTCCAAAACCCCGTCCAGGTTCAGAGCTGCATTTCTTTTACACCTTTTTGGAAGACAAGGAGGATGGCAGCTCTGACTCCAAAGGCTTTCAAGTTCAAGCTAAAGCCTGGTGACTGGCAGCATGCCACTCCTTGTGCTGCCTCTCTATTGATTACCAGAGGGGCTCTGTGCAGAGACAGCAGTTTTCTCCTCCACAAGTGCAGAAATCAGAGCCAATATGAGCAGAGGTTGATGGTGAAACAGAAATCAGAGTGGAAATGAAGGAAAACTAAAGTCACAGCAATAAGGCTGTGTAGATGAGATGAGCACAGAAACTAAGCCCTGGGCAGATGTTTCATGCCAGTCGAGTGGTTAAGTGACGTGCCTTACTCCTTACAGCCTTAGCAAGGTCAAAAGCAGATCTTTCATTCTTTTCCATTAACACCCTCAACACTGAGTATCACTGAGTAACTACTAGAGCATTGGCAGTGTGGTGAAGCAGTGCATTTTTATCATTTGTGCTAATATATTTACTCTCTTACAACTTGTCAGGTTTTGTGACTAACAGCATCAGATACAAATCAGCAAGTATTGCATTATATAAGGTTCTGTTTTTCTAGAACTTTACAACACTCCCAAACAGATCCTTAAGCCACAAAACATCTCTTTTCTTCTTTGATTTTGTTTATTTCCTTCAGCAAAGCCCCTGTTGAAACAGTGAAGAATTCCACACAAGGCAATGAAGATTCAATATACATTGCTTAAAGAGAATTATTTCCCTATAAATTGATTTCAAAAAAAGATCTTGGCATTTTGACCAAAACCACATATCTTAAATTATCTTGTATCCCTCCAAACACACAGTCCTAAGCCCTTTTTTGTTCATACTAGAAAGACAGTCATATTTTGGCACAATTTAAAAGGTTTTGAGAATGATGATGATTTAAAACAAAGTATTCCCCAAGCAGGCTGTGGACTTGAGCAGAAACAGCCGCAGAGTCCTGCGGGGACTTCACAGCATAGAATTGATTTAGCAGGGAAGTGTGTAGATTGAACAGTGATGGATGCTGTAGAAAACTGTGTGATATTGAAGATAGATGGCCATTTGAAAAAGATCAAGGAAAAACACACTGAAAACCAGGAGAGCATCCAGCTTTGTTGGAGTTATGATCAGTATCAGGCCCAGTAAAGCCTCAGAGACAAGGGGCATGGATAAAGCCATACTCTGCAGTGTTCTATCTGTCCAGAAGGGCTGCCCCAGTGCAAAAAGCTGTAGCTGCAATAGATGCCATTAGACATCAACACAGCTGTATGAAAACTCCTTTTAACAGTGTAGGGACATGCACACTGGGTGTTCATGCATTAAAATACTGATATTGCTGGTGCCAGATAGAGGGAAAATCAGCATCTAACATCCCCTGGTTTCTCCTGGATAGGGGCTGAGCCCCAAGATGTGCTCCCAGCTCCCTTCCCTGCCTGGACTGGAGCAGGTGTTGAGTGCATGGTGCTACATGGGTGGTCACCATGCGGCCAGGGGTCTTATCCTGATAAGGATGGCCAGCATGGCAGAGGAAGAAGCAGAGTGTGCCATGCATTGCTTGTCACCTGGAGCTCATTAAATACATCTCGTATTGTTTCTCTTTTTTTTTTTTTTTTTTTTGTTTGCAGGAGAACTGTTTGTTTGTGGTGACTAAAGATGAAGGCTATCCATCAGTCCTACTCCTAGAAAGCACTTCAGGCCCTTTTATGTTCTGCAAGCAGAAGACAGAGTGATGGAAACATGTCTGCAACTATTCCCTATCCTCTCAAGAAAACATATCCCAAGACAAATTGTTGTAAAAAATCAACCATGCTATTTTGATAAATTCCTATATAAAGCTATATAAAACCTCATCCCATTTTAAACACTAGAGAATGCAATTTTTTGCAAAGACACTAACAGAAAATACGCACATTTGTTCTTGCAAATGTAAATTAAATTCCTAGGGCTTGTTTTGAGACTACTTCCAATTCTTAATTTTGCAAATCATGTTAATACCTTCAGTGCCTCATTAGCATATCCTGTATGCTCTTTAAATTATACAGAAGCTGCTATCAAAAACCTGTTAAGGGAGATTCCAGAGAACCCCAACACAAAAAATAATATGCTTAATATCTGCATTTTAACATTAGTCAGAGCCCACATAGATCAAAGATATACTCTGGAACAGCATGATTATAAGCCTGCAAAAGTGAAAAATAGAAACCAGCTGAAAGGGCAGGACCCTGAGCATCTGCATATCTGTAGACTAAATACACTCATAAAGGAAAATGCTTTGGGAGACACTAATGATCTGTGCACTACAGCAGTATGAGAAGGGCTGGGACAAAAGACTGGCACTGGAATCCTAAAATTATAGCAATAAAATTACCAGTTTTCTTCCTCAAAGTTTCTACTGCTTTACATCTCATTCTTCATAAGAGCTAAATTCTCTATTTATTATAATATTTAAATGAAGAAACCTCAAACATAGATAAGCAAAAGACTTTGTCCATGAAAAATACTTACAAGTGCAAAATTTGAAACATGAAACTTTGAAATTCAATACATTTCTGTAAAACCTTCAGAAAATTGTGTGTACAAACAGGCTTCTTTCAGAACATCTGAGCAAAAATAGAGTTGATTTTGAAAAGGCTGAAAATGTTTTCCTGTCATTTCTCTTTGCATTTTCAAAATGCAGGAAGAGTTAATTTTCAAACCACAGGAGGGGTTGAAAACAATGTCAAAGTAAAAGGACTCATGAAAGAAGGTGAATTGGTTTTTTGCAACAGATTCATAAAGTAAGCTTTCAGTCTTGGAGTAATGCATCTTCAGTTTAATTCAATGACCGTGTTACTTGGCTCATTTGCTGATTACCAATTTTGCTGATTATTTCTTGATCTGAATAACCCCCCTCAGGGAAAAAAAAAAATAGGTAGCAGACTCATTTATCTGCCATGAAACTACTAAACAATTGACTGATTTCAATCCCCTCATTTGAATTTCCAAACACAGAAAAGCCTCTAAATGCCAATATATTCCTTTCCACACTCGTATGTCAGAATATGCCAGAAAAGTTCGCTAACATTTTTCATTCCCATGAAGTGCAGAGTTTTACAGGTTGTGAACAAAGATCATTTGTCAGCTCATAAAATGGCTTTATGTGAGGAAATACAGCAGCAATTCTCTTCTATTTCAGAATTAAGGAATGAGAATCTTAATTAGACATAGGGATAATATCAGCCAGTTACACAGAAGAGAATAAAATGCATGAAGGGTATAAAATCTCATGCTTCAGGACATTAGTCAAGCAGTAATGGATGGGTTAGCACAGAAATACCCCTGGGGAGTAAGCAATTTTTTCATTTCCCCCTTCATTTATTGCCTTTGAAAGCTAACTCATCTGAACAGGTGTAAATGAGTCCAGTGGGTCTAATGAGACATATGAAAAAGAGGATGGGAGTTACAGTGAAGATCACTAGTTTGGAAAGGAAGCTTCATGAGAAGAAATAGCTGAATAATGCATTAGCTTGCCTGATAGCCACCCCTGCTACTTTTACCCCTGCTCCTAGCCCCACGTTTCGTCACTGATTACCGAGGTGAAGCAATTAGGCATGTCAATTCTCAACTACCCATAACCTATTGCTGGCTCCCCAGCAGGGATGAGCCTATTATGTACATATGAATGCAGCAGCTTTCCCATTTGTACGGACCAGTACATTTTTAGGATCAATTTAGCCCACCGTTCTAATGTGCAAAGGGGATGTAATGTGCCTTCTTACTAAAGCAAACAATATCTTCCAGTGATTTTTTGTCTTCATCCCAGTGTGTGCTCTTTCCCTGGAGGAAACACGATGTGTTACATGAGTTTGGGCGTCAGCTACGGCTTGTCTTCAGAGATGGTTTTTTCTATGAAGAGATGACTCCTGCTGCAAAATCCTAATGACAAGGCACAGATTGTAACCTCGGTAAAACTAAACGAACTGAACCCTACAATCCCCACCATCAATTGATTTTGGCTACTAATTTGTGACAAAAGCCTACCAGCATCCAGTCTAGTGTTTTACAGGAAGATAGCTGTAAATCCTGCAGAAAACCCCCTCTCTGCACCAAAGACAAAGCTTATGTGCATAAACCGAGCTGCCAATAAATTCAACGCAAGTTGTCCATAAGCCAGATTCTCAGCTGGTGTGGACTGGCACAGCTCCATGCATGTCAATTACCAGCAATATGATGTCTGTCTCTGCTGCTGGTAGGCCATGTGCTAATTTGCAGGAGGAGAGGACATATCACAGTGGATGGCTCTTGCTGGGCTGCAGCAGAGCACATTGAATTAAGTGTTTGCATGGTCTGATGGTCGCCCTGTTTCACCCGGGACTGCAGTGTCCAGGGCTCTGACTCAGACTTGCTTCCCAGCTCTGCAGGAGGGGATCGAAACGTCTCCTTGGTTGCAATTATTGACCCCTTAAAGTGGATGGTGTGATGAGTAGCTGCCAGCTTCTCTCTTGCCTGTTGCAGTCTCATATTTAGAGTCAGGAAAAGCAGGGTTGCGGGTAGCCCTGTGGCCTGCCTGGTGCACAGACACTGCAAGCAGGAATATAAACATTCTGTGAGCTCACAACAATTATTTATCAGTTCATGCACACAGCAGGCAGTGAAGGATAACAGGCTACTAGGCTCAGCAGGAGCACACTTGCTGCCCATGACAGAGGCGCCCTATGAGTGTCTGTTGTCCAGGCAGCCGTCAGTCAGATGGGGAAGTGTCAGCTTCCTTGTTGGAAATGACCGAACTTCGACCTTCCTGAATTGCTCTCATTTCTTGGAGTTCTGTGCCATCACATGTCAGTAGTTTTCTCCTGAGGACTTAATTCTCCTTCTGCCTGTGCTTTGAATTTTCTTATTTTGCATGGCTTTGGCTTATGTTCCCTTAGAGCTTGACAGCTGCTCTTTTCGTTCAAGCTAAGCTGAAATCAGACAGTTTGGTTTCAAAATCCAAGCTGTAGGTCACAGGCAGCTAAAATCCTGGGCTGCATGTTCCATGGCCATCTCCAGCAGTGCAGTCCCACTCTCCTCCCTTCACACCTTGACTAGCCAGTGGGCAGCTGAACAGCAAACTTGGAGACAAATAGGATCAGGCACAAGCAAGTATTTTTTGCTTCCACATGGATGCAGCTTGCAGTCAGGCCATATTCCTGGCTTCACAAAGGTTAGCAGCAGCACTAAGAGGGGCAAGAAAACAGCTATCCAAAGAAAAGGTGGGAGAATAATAATCTTGTAGCTTTAATCAGAAAGGGACTGACTCTGCCAATTACAAAACTGCAGTCTGAGAACAAGCCACTCAAAAAGCCTAGTAGCAGTTTAAGGAAATATCTATAGGAGATGGGAGTCTTCCTTCCCCTAGGCAAAATAGGGAAATGAACTCCAGACTTCCAGTCCTGATAAAGCTCCCTTGATATTGAAGGACTGATTAAAAGGGACACATTTCACTTTATTCCTGTATTTTGTGAAGACTTTAAACAAAGTCCTCTAAAACCATTGGTATTATTTTTCCTAAAGATTTCCAAAATTAGAATAACATTCTACACTTGCAGATCAAATTAAATGTTTCCAGTGTTTTACAGATTTTTTTAAAATACAGACAAGTTAAAAAACATAAAAAGTTGCATGTTGGAAAAAACCCTTCCTCTTCCATTTAGCATCCAAATAAAGAAAACAATTATTCATGGAGTCCTATCCTGCTGTGCTGCTCTAACATCTATTTTATAGAAATAATTTCCTACAGTTCACGATGTTCTCTGTTTTCACAGTGATGTGTCCCAAAGGATAGTCTTAAGGAATTACTTGACCTATAGTGTCCCTGAGATTTTCAGAAAGAATCTGCTGGAGATGCTTACTGAAACAGAAGGCAGAAAAGAAAACAGATTGAAGACAGCTTCTACAGCTTTTTATTTCATAGTGAGCTCAGGACCACCTTTCTGTAAAAAACAGTGGGACAGCCTGATTTTCCATATCAGTGTCTGCTCCTGAGGGTAACAGTAGGAAAAAAAGGAGCTTTTTGATCCTTCTTTCTTCTGTATTGATGCTCTGAAGAAAGACTACATACAGACTTCATTGCCATTTAATAGTACTGGTTTTTAAAACTTTTGCTCTTAGTTGTTCTGAAACTTTGTACAAGAAGGAAAAATTACAGTATCCAAACCAATTATTGAGAAATTATTGAACTGACAGAGAGATTTATTTATTTTTGCCTGTTGTCTTTGAAATGCTTGTGATGGTTAGACTGTAATTAAAAATTCTGTTTGACTGATGCACAAGGGAATATTTTCAAAATCTTTCTACATTTTAGAACTCTAAGAAGCACTTTGAAAGAATCAGGTCCAGAGCATAAAGCACAGCAGGTGTAGACACATGATCCTGAGATACTACAGGTGAACAAATTACCACTATGCAGCTGAGCTCCCACATCTGGACAGTTTTGCCTCCTGGTTTATTCTAATAATGAAATAAAATATGTTAGAGGAAGCAAAATATGTTTCCCCCATGGTGGGGAATAGCATGAAGAGTCAATTATTAGCACCCAGCTGCTGGGCATTGATTTCTTATGCCACACTGATTCGATCATTCTTGATTTTATGCCAAAAAGGTACATAGAATCAGTACTATGTGGATGATGGGTAGTAACTTTCTGACTTTACTTGGCTTGATTACACTTCATCATGTATAACTTTAGATTCATTCTCAGGAATAATACAGTAATTTGTGCTCACATTGCCAAAAAAGGGCTTGTG
Source organism: Cinclus cinclus (assembly GCF_963662255.1). Lineage (NCBI taxonomy): Eukaryota > Metazoa > Chordata > Aves > Passeriformes > Cinclidae > Cinclus > Cinclus cinclus. The sequence continues at coordinate 38,742,636 of NC_085047.1, forward strand.
GGGGCTTTTCAAAAGCAGTTTGGTGTATTAGGAACTTAAATTCTATTGAAAACAGGGAAGTATTTACATGTGATACAGTGCTTGTCCTAATGCATACCTGCCAAATTGCATTCATCTTGTAACTTGTCACATCAACATGTTTCAAGATGCATGACAAGATGTTTTACAACCTTAAGGTGTTTCTGTTTGTGAATTATTTTACACTGAAAGAATTTGCAATGAGTGTTTGCTCAATCTGGTTATTTTTGTGTGCATCAACTTGTAAAGCTTTGTATTTCTGCGCTCTCTTGAACTAAAAACTTTCAGTTTAATTGACAATAACAATATAAAATTTGTTTCCACTGTACATGCTTTTAATTTCTTTCTTTTCCTTCTACCATTTTTGTGACTAAACCTCTCTGATAAGATTATATAGTAGACATTTCTATTGGAAGACCAATGTTTTACTTGTTGCTACCTGTTGTAAGATTATTTTTTACACCCTAGCTATATTTTATACAGTTATAAAGAGCTTTTGGGTAGCATTTTGGCATTTTCTATATATTGGATTTGCCTGATTAAAAGTCTTTAGTGTAGGCTTCAACAGCAAGGGATATTCCTATTTTCACCTTACAATTTTTTGGAAAGAAATAGGCATTGAAACAGTATGGATTATTTCACCCTCATCTCATCATCTAAGATGGGACACCTAAAAGAAGGCATCCAGTTTGTGCTCTCAAATGCCTAAATCTTTCTACTGACTAAGGGAGGCTGATGATGACTGAGGTTTATTTAGAGCAGATATATAAAACTGAAACAAAGTGATCCGATGCTCTTGCAGGCTTTTCCCAGGGTTTAGTTGCTAAAAGGAAGTGGAAACTGTACAAAATTTGTCACTGTTGCCAGATATCTACCACTTCAAGCTTCATTCTATCTGCCTTTAGCAAACAAATATTGCTGCTTACCATGATGATAAGGAATTAAACATATGTGCAGTGCTACCATCCCAGCCATCCAGAGCTATAAAAATATCCTGTCTGTGAGTATCAGTTATAAGTATTCAGTTGAAATGAATTACCCACTAGAATGTTAAATAAAGGTTACCTAATACTTTATTTTGGAGGTGGGGGAGGAATTTCTAACCTCAATCACATAATAATATTGAACAAGCTGCATTTCAATCTTGTTGGCCAATAAAACATTGATTACACAGCTGATGCCACAGTAGAAAAATTATATCTCTCTGAGAAAGCTTGTGAATATTTTACACAACAAAAGAAGTGTACTGTGCATAGAAACATTTTGCAATGTGTTACACAATACCAACATAGTGTGGAGTGTATTATTTCCTAATATTTGTTTTTATGGTACTTCTAAGAGGTCTGTAAGTCATCTGTTTAGCCTGAGGAAATACCTCCTGATTGTTACAAAGCCAGGAAAAATCTGCAGCTCAGAATTCATAGGCTTTCACCAACACTCCTGAAAATTGTAAAGGCCAGCTAAATCTCAGCCCTGGTGGAGTTTGTGGCAAGCTCCACAGATCCAAATTCTGGCTTCTTCTGCACATGTGTTCTTTTGACACTGGTCTATTAACTCTTACTAAGTCATGTTTAATAGAGCTTCTGACATACTTCAGAAATTTGTCTCTGAGAGAAAGAAAGTAATTCTTCATGTTCTTTGCAGTTCTCTTATCTAGTTCATACTTGGAAAAACTGACAATTTTTTTTTTTTCCTTTTCTGGAACAGGAAGATTTTTAGAAAGTTGAACAGACGCAGTCCGTGAGAGCTATGCTCCTAGGTGCTCCTGTGATAATCCTCTCTCTATGCCCTATCTGGCAATGTCCAAGGAAATAAAGTTTTCCTTTTTTCTGAGGAGCTGCTTTTCAAAAGCATACAAAGATATTTCTCTATGAAGTCTTTAGCTGTTTTTGCAAAGAAAGTTAATGAAGTTTATTTTTGGCTAAGGCCTTCAAAACACATCCCACCTTCCTTCCCTTTCTTGGTATTTGAATGCTTTTAATCAGTCACAAACACTAAACAAAATGAAAGAACCAGGAGGGGAAATGTGGGATCAAATTATCTGGTTCTTTTCATGCTTTATTCCAGAAATCATCAGTGAGAGATTGTGTGATTGGTTCCAATCTCATTTAATAGCCAGCTGAAAACATTTCTTAAAGAAGCCAGTAACATTCAGTGACTCTGAGCACAAAAGGGCATTCAGGGATTTTGTTTCTCAATCCAAGGAAAGTGTTCAGAATCCTTTCCGATAAGATCATTCAGCAGCTTTAATTTCTCATTAGAGCAGTTTTCAAGAAGTCTAAAGTCAGATTTCCATTCAGACACATCTTGTGAATACAAGTTACTGTGCTAGTAAAGTGTTTGTTAATTAAAAGAACATGTGGTATAGATGCATGTGTTCCCTTGATCCACTTTAGATAAGTGTGCTTGCCCTCTTTGGAGCAGTGTGGAATGTGTTTCACCGTGTTCTTTCTCAGATGGGGCACCTAATAACTTCTGTGGCTATTGGATAAACAGGTACAGTCCTCAGGTAGTATAAGCATATTTTTGACTTGATAATAAAATGTGGAACATTCATATACCTTTAAAGAAAGGGAGAAATTCACTTGGAGCTGTTAAAAATCTCAGGTAGAAATGGATCTCAACTCACATGTACAATGGCATGTACAAACATCAAGCATTGCTTACTGCTCTTATGCAATTTTGTAGTTAGCATTACATTGTGGGGTGAGAAGAAACAAGCTACTGAGTTTTTCCACTCCAGCTCTGAGGCTCTGCTTCAGGAGAGAAAGGGTGGGGAAGTAGTGCAGTCTTGACTTTTATCTCCCTCAAGCTGAGCAAGATGAGCAGAAGTTTCTGGTATGAGGTTTGACTTCAACCTTAGAAGAGAGAATAGAAAACATGGAGTTTCCAAATAAATGCTACTGAATATTAGCTTGCTCCCTTTGCTATGGATTCACAGTGATTCCCCAATTTTTCCCTTGAGAGAAAATAATAAAAAGGAAAATAAAAAAACCCTTTATTTTAAAGCCAGCGCCTTGCAGCCCCATCACACCCTTGCTGAGCCAAAGCCAAGGTAAGAAACTGCCCTTGCCACACCATCCTGGGAACCCAGAGCTGACAGCTTTCCCTGAGAAGGCTCTGCTTTCACTGCCAGCCCACAAGTAAAAGGCACTCAGTAAAATGTAAGATGACAAATAGCAGGGACCATGCAAAATACTAGAAGCCCGTAACTGAAAAGGAGGAGGAGACAAGGGATAGTTTCTCATGTAGTATAGGAAATCTCATTTGTACCACCTCAACATAAGTTCATATGCTTTTCTGTTACATGCAGCTTTTCTGCTAAACTCCCCATTTTCATGATTTACTTGTGAACAAGTGCTCCCTCTTGGGTATCACATGGACTGAAGGAAGGTCCTTCACAGACATGGTAGAGGTTTAGACCAATGGGTAGCTGAGAACCCTGAAGTACCCAGATGGATATAATTTTCTAAAAAATGACCTTCCTGGAAAGCTAAGTTTCTCAATGGAGTAAGAGCCACAATTATCCCAATGTATTACCTTATACTTGACTCCCCTAAGAGGTGTAAGCAGAAGTTTGACACAAAACACTGCACTTATGGTAATAAATCAAAATTTGTACAAGAATGTTCTTTCATCCTGAAACAAGGTCATAATTGATAATAAAACAACAGAATGTTCCCCAGTATACACACGGACTTTTTACCCCATCTCTTTTACTGAAATCCCAAGTACCTCCCAGAGATTTAACTGCTCAGGAACCATTCCCAAAAGACAGCTGGCTTCACTCTCTCTTGGTGGATTGAACACCTACCTGCTCTAAATGTGAATTGATCCAGAGCGATTTACCTCCACACCCAGCAGTTTTCACCACCATGCTTAACCTGGTGAGATAGACATAAATAAAATAGGTTAAGGTGATAAATTAATATCTAGCAGACAAATAAAAGCATCTTCATTCTCCCAGTCCTGGAGTATCTCAGCACAGCTAAGGTCAAAAGCAGTGACAGGATTCTAATGTCCCTAAAAATTAAATTAATTCTATTTGTGTAGAGTTTAAGAAGTCTGATGATAGGTTTGGATATTTTGACCAAACTCTGTGTGACAGTCTTCAATATTGGCTGTATTATTCCCACAATCTCTTTAGAAAATACAAGTACTCATTTAACAACAAAATACAAGGATGACATGTTTGTGCTGCCAGAACTTGAATGTGGCCAAAAATTTAGTCTTGTGTGGCATAGGAAGTATATTATTTGAATCTTAACTGCAAAAGTCTCAGCCAGTGGGATAATAAATTCTGAAACAAAATAGAGCAAGGCCTTTGCAATCTGTGCTTTGCATCTGTTTCTTGAAATAAAAAGCAGGTTGCGGCTATTCTTTGTCACACCAAGTGGCATATAAAATGTGAAAAGGATTTTTGGGTTCCAGTCCTGGCTGTTAATAATTCTTTTGACAATCCACTGTTTATGCCTCATTTCCAGGTTGAATGTGGTTTTACAGGAGTTGCACATGGAATTGCAGAATGGACTCAGTCTCGAAAATAACCTGTGATTAACCAAAATGAAACTCCTGCACATTTTTAATTTGGTCACCCATGTCTTTCTAATTATTTGGTGGAAGCTATATAGTGATTCACTAGTATGATTTGGTTACAGCGTGCTTGTCACATACAAGTCCAGCATGGCTTACAGAACTGACAATATTTTTTAAGAATTTATTTTAATTTTTGACCTCTCCCTTTAAAAGACGAGTTACATTCTTGTTGTCAAGAATTTAAATCCTACTTTGTCCATGAATATCTTTCTGAGTTATCCTTATTAATCATTGTTGTCACAGCAAAGTGACTGGAGGCAAAACAGAAAGTCAGCAGTGATTAAAATAAATGATGAGAGAAATGGAGCAATTGCATGGACACAGTACTTTTAATCTATAATGAAGACTGATTCTTATACTGGAAACAAAACTATCCTGGTGGTCCTCAACTCCTCTTCAATCGATATCCCATCTGCATCTTTAAAAGCAAGCTTGGTTCTGTCTCTCTCTTCTCAGAGGGAGAAGGTCGCTTATGATGGAGGCTGTCAGCTGGCTCTAAGTGGTGTCATCCAGGGAGTCACACTGCTTTAGGCTGGCTTAAGACCTCAATACACATAGCAAGGGTGTCAAAGGGCAGGGGAAAGGTATGTGAAACACCTGTCTGAATACAGCAGGACACTCACCTCTTCTGACCAGCTGTGTTTGATGCACCCCAGGATGTGGTTTGCCCTCTTGGCAGCCGGGGCACACTTTTGGCTCACACTGAGCTGCTTGCTGACCTGCACTCCCAGACTTCTCCCTCCAGAGCTGCTCTCCAGGGACTCCTCTCCCAGTTTATACTTCTGCCCAGCAATACATGTATCTTCTGGTACTTTTAATCCCCGTTTCAATACTACTGTTCTTCAGCTCTGTGTCAGGAAGAAGAGGTATCTCAGGGCTGGTGCTTTACAAATGCTTAATTCAACACTACTGTACTGAAGCACAACTCCAGCGAGTTCCTCCCCCAAATTTAGGAGTGCCTGGATTAGCTGGAATTGCCATTATGTCAGATTTTACCACTTGTTAAACAGGGATAGTGTTACCTGCCCCCTTTGTTCTACACAGTGGAGCCTCCATAGACAAAGTGTTACATAAATGTCCCACATTTACCATTTCAAATAGTAAATCAAGGGCAGGGCAAGTACAGCAAGCCGGAACATGTCTTAAATCTTCAGCCAAAAGGAGAGTTGTGTGTGCAAAATATTTCAAAAATAATATGAAAATGTGGGAATAATTCTCTGTAGTGAAGGAATAAGAGTAATTGCATAAGCATGGGAGTGAGATGGGAATCATGGGAATTACCACTCGCACAAAATTAACTGCAACAGTGTTTTGCAAGCACATAGGACATGAATATGAAAGATTAGTCAAAAGGACTAAGGAAAAGTGGTCCAGCAGAGCTGTAGCAAAAGCCAGAGTCTTGGTGGCTACTGTTAGATATTGAAGTCTTTATGGTTCCACTTCATATGGACTCAATTAACATTACTGACAGGATTCTGCTTATATTGGAAGAATTCATTTCACCACCAACAACAAAAAAATACTGCAGCAGCTAAATCCATAGGAAAAATTCTATTAAATAAAGAATTAGGTCATTGTATATGATTTCAGACAGCCATCACACAAGTGATCTATGGGAGTACAGTGGTTCCTGGAAGTCAGGCAGTATGACATCCTAAATTTGTTTGAAGAGGTACAAATCCATTTCCAGATGCAAGTCAGGTAAATGTTCTTCATTTCGAAACATACAGAGGAAGATTGGTAAATGTTAAGTGGGACAGATTGTATTTCCATAAAAAATATACTGAGGTGCACAAGAAAATATGACTTTGAGTGTGCCTTGAGTGAAAGGGCAGCTAGTCTTGGACACAGTGGAACAAGTACAGGTGTATTCTGGATTTGAAAAGCATATGCAAAAGATATTCAACTCCTGGGTACTGCTCAGCACAGTTCTATCAAGAACTCTCTGATTATAGGTTAAGAACATCTGTGAATGAAAAAAAAAAACTCTTCCCCCCCCAAAAAAAAAGGTTTGCAGGAAAGGTTGTTCTTCTTTAGACAAACTTCATAGGATTTCTCTGTGGTACGAGAGGCCTCAAATTCTTAGGTAATTAATGTGAAAAGGGATAAAATAAGTTACCTTCTAAACTAAATAGAAGTTTAGTGGGAAATAGAAGCGGAAATAGAATCCCGTTTCCTTAAAGGGATAGTTGTGATTGTAAACCCTCTGACAAATATCTCCTCTGTGCTTTCCTACTGGCAAAGGAGGAGGCTGCATGCTGAGACCATGGGCAGTGGCACAGGACAACTTTGTGCAGGATCAGTACATAGCACCACAAAAAGCAGTGCTTCTCCTGGGCTCATGCCTGACAGAAAAGTTCCAGTGGTGGCTAGCACTGCTGCAGGCACTCCGGGAAGTTGCTGAGACTCCATAATGTCCAATAAAGTACAAGTAAATCCAGGCTGTGCACATCTGTTGAAATACACGTTCAGCATTGTGAAGTGACTCCCAGAGTCTGAAATGTGAGAACTTGGTGCCTGGAACTGGTATTTGAAGGTCAAGAGCTTGAAGATAATTTCCCTCTTTACATATGATATCTGCAAGATAATAACCTTGCAAAAGAATCATGTTGTTTCTCATGCAGACATCACCTATAGCTCAGACAGGGAAGGAAAATAGAATTGTAAAATCATAATTAATGGAATCATGGCAAGATATTAGTTCACAGAGTCCTTAAAGTTAATCCAATTCCAACCTCCCTACCATGGACAGGGATACCACCCACTAGTCACCTACAAAAAGCTTCACTTCTAGTTGTTGGAGTCCAAAATTCTCCCACGATGTACACTTAAGAAGTTTTCTTTTCTTGTAAAAATATGCAGAGTCATCAGGACTCTGATGACTGATTCATTGACTGATTCATCAGAATTCTTCAAAGCCCAGAGGTATTTGCAGCTATTAATGGTATTTTTTGTAACTCCTAATTCTCAGACCTCTGAAAACCAGGAAATAACAACAATAAGTCATATATATACACTTTTTACCCAAATAACTTTAATTCTGATGACCCTGACTGAAATGATAGAAAGGAAGAAGCACCTGCCAGTAGTTTAGCTGCACCCAGTTCATTAGCTGTAAGTGTCCTGAAGGGCTGAAGATAAAATGGAGCAATCAGGAGAGCTGTGATTGTGATGTGAAGTGCTTAAGGCATCCCTCTGTGTGTGGAGAAAGGAAGAGCTGCAAATGTACCTCAGCAGGAGCTGAGAAGCCTCATTTCAGCAGTGTGCTGAATAGATGTGCCGGGAATTTAGCATAATTTCTCTTTTTGTCTTGGGGATTATAATCCGTTAAATGGGAGATGAGTGAAAACTGTGGACTTTTATCCTTGGAAAATGAAAGAGGGAAGTTAGATGGCATTGTGTATGAAAGGTGAGGGGATTACCAAATGAAAAGTGAAGAACCTTAAACATCAGCAGATGTGTGGCTTTTTCAGAGCATGGAAAGTATGTTACATCAGGCAATTCACACTCCATTCATTTCCAAGACAGGGAGCACCATGTGTGGTAAAGGCGCAGCACACCACCTAGAGATGACAGAATTGTGGATGTGCTGCTCACCTGCATTTGCTTTTAGAGATTCAAGATGACTGCACCCAACACTGCAGAAGCATGTGGGGCATTGTGGAAAGCCTTGCACCTAATTAACAAAGTCCCAGCCACTCTATTTCCAAGGGACTGGTTTGCTTCCTCCGCTAGCTTGGTTTTTAGCTCATCTTCCTGCTTTTGACAGGGGAAGGCAGGAAGGGCAGGAGGAAATTGGGATCTGTTTCAGGAAGAAAAACTGCTTTTCATACAAAATAGTAGTCATGCACAAAATACTTCTGCATGGAGGTACAACTGTGTTTAGATAGAAATAAAGGACATAACTTTCTTGCAGAACATTCCTTTTCCTGCTGTATATACATCGTAAGCATGGTGTGAAGGATGTGAATATTCTTGAAAGTGTTTCCAGGGGGTTCATTAGACCCCTGAAATAATCCCAGATGTAGTCTGTGCCCTTGCACTTCTATTCCAAGATGGGAACAATGAGTGGTAATTACAGGTGTGAAAATCATGTCTCTAAATTCTCGGCAGAATGAGAATACCCATCGGTATAAATACAGATGGAGGAAGGAATCTCAAAGAGCTTTGAACTGCTTTCTCGCTATCACTGCTACATGGCAGCACTAGCACCTCAGAGTCTGTGATGTGCATCAGGGGCACCTGTTCCCTATCCAAGCAGTGTCTTTTAAGTATATTTCAAGCACCTTTTTCCCCCTCTGTTCCCTTTCCAGAGAGACAAGACAAAACGTACAAAAGAGCAGAAGTCCTAGGATTCATAGGCATTCACAAAAGACAGAAAAATGGCAGTGCAAAAGCCTCTGTTAGATTGACAGTTGCAGGCAATTCACACATTTTCAAAACCAGAACACACTAGAGCATGCAGGAAGGTAACCTCATGCATCCCTCTCATAATAATTGTTAGATCTCATGAGAAAGCCAAGTCCCCACATCCCACCTATTCCCTCTCATCTTACTGCAAGCATGGTGCCTTAGCTTAGGACAGCAAAGTCTTCTACACTTTTAGATGTTTCCTCCATGAGTTCTTGCTTCTCTCTTTGAAAGCATTTCTGTTTGTAACTTGCTTAGTTTTGCAAGTACATCCTTAATTTCCTGCTGAGTTCAGATGAGTTTATTCCCTACTCTCACTATCCCCTACAAGAATATCCAAGGTTGACAGATACACAGATGATGACAGTATGAATAGCTTATAGCAATAGAATGATTTAATTTTTCTTTTGGTTCAACACAATGGAAATGCATTAAGAAAAGAGAAAAAAAGCCATCCACTGTGTTCTCAAAAAAGAGTGAACTCATTTTCAGACATTGTACATAGAAGAGCAATTAGCTGTTTTTCATGGTGAAGTGAATATTCAGTTCTTAAAAATATAGCCCAATGTCATCAACAAACTGCAGAAATACAGAGGCTACCAATTCAGTTCTTCACTTTAAAACTGATTTGAAGTGTAATTTAAAGGCCATTAATGTCAGTGGAAGACTTTCCATGGACTTCTAAAGGATTCTTCATCAGACCATTACAGATGTAACATTTCTGGGTCCATGGAAGAAATAGAAGTCAGACATGAAAATTAAATAATTTAACTGTGGATTGTGGACAGAAGGAAAACACATTCAGCATATTAAGATGAAACATGCCTTTTCCTCTAATGCTTGGAGAAACAAGAAGTGCAATACACTAACCTCCTAATAAATTACCTATTCAAGCACTTGTGTATGCTTAAGTGGCAGACATAAAGATATTTTCAGACAGATGACTCCATCCTGTCATTTGGCACCTTGTTGCCACAGTCTTCTACTTAATTCTAGTCATGCCTCTCCTTCTTTGATAGAGTTCTTGTTGTAACATTTTTTGCTTTACAGCTAGCCTGATCTGCCTTCCATGTCATTACAGGAGAACTCCACCAGAAAAATGTGCTTGGAGGCAGTGGATAAACCATGGAGTATTTGCAAGGCAGTCTTTGTAAGGATGAGAAACAACAGGGCAAGAATAATTGCAGGACAATTAAATGTAATGGCCACCCAGCTACAGTCTTTCAATGTATTATCAACTCAGCTTGCTGATAGGGTGACAGTATTAAGAGGAATGGAAGTTAGTACATCTGCCTCTGATTTTTCAATTCAAATTGAAAGCATGCAGATGAAAATACCATACCTTAGCCATCAGAGTTTCCTCCATTCTGAGAAAGATACCACAGTTCTCCCAGAGCTAATGAGGTTCTTAAAAACACTGTAGTTTGTCAACTAGTACAGTCATCATTTCCTACATGACCATAGGTGCTGGGAAGCTTTCACACCTCTTGTGTGGTCTGCTAGCCAGCGCAGTGCTAGCAAATTTTTTTCATATGAATTGCTAAAATAAGCAAAATAACAGCTTTTGCTGATTTGCAATTTTAAAAAGAGAAAAAAAATAGTCATTCACAGGTGTAAGGAGGGAAAATAACTGACCCATAGAAATTTTCCCTTCTTTTCCCACCCTACTATAATTCTCTGAAAGTTTTGTCTAAGAGAAATTGAAAGTTTCAAATGATGCCATGACTCCTGAATCTCTAACTTTCATGAAAACAAAAGAAACACCAGGATTTTGTTGAAAAGATCAGAATAGAAAGAAATACCATTACAATTACACTGGAAAGTTGTGGAAGACAGATGGCATCTATGTAATTGAAAATTTCTACACATGGGTATTCAGTTCATGGGTATTGAATACCTCTCTCCATTCCCTACTACCAAAAATTAATCCTGTTCAGTGTACAGAAGATTGAAAGGAGGCATATGAACCTTCAAAAATGTAAAAGAAAGCGATAAATTGTTTTTCATATTTTCTGGGAGAGACAAAAATTATAGGATTGTGTCAATACAATACAGAATCATTCTAAACTCACAGAATTTCACAAATATTATTCATGTAATCAAATTGCCTAGAGAGTGATGAATTTTCTGTCTGAGGAAAGAGAAGAGGAAGGTTATCCTAGGTAAAGAAGGATAACAATTGAGGCAGATGACTGATGCCCCTTTGAATTCTGCTCTTTCATGATTCACCACCTTTGTTCATCAGTTGTGAGCTACTCTAGATTCAAATCTTTTTGAATGCCTATTACCTCCTTAAGACTTACTAAGATACAAGGCACTACCATGAGATAGAACATCTTTATTCCCACCGGTGGCACCTCAATCAGCTCACGGCCATCTTTAATGAGAAAGGGCTCCCAGTGATGAGCCTGGTCCTGTATAAATGATGGAACAAAGCATTTATGATGATAATAGATGGTCCCTTCACCAGAAGGCTTTAAAGCAGGAAGGACCAGCAAATTTGAAGAGATTTATTGGCATGGAATAACAGAGTTATTGTCCTGTCTGTGATGGAGGTCAGGCTAAAGTAATATTACTTGTGGTTTCCAGTAGGTAGTGTCCGCACAAACACTTGATGGCTTGGGGATGAGCAGAAATGGGAACTCCTGAAGAGCAGGAAGCCATACCTGCCTGTTACAGAGTTTGACAATAATGTAGATGGCCTTTTTCCTGTTCATTCTCCTTGTCTTGACCAATAAATAAGCAAGCTTGAGCAATTAAACCATGAGGGGGAAAACTTGCTGACTAACGAACTGGATTTTTCTCATTCCTGACCTTGCTGGGCCATTCGACCAGTTTAGAGGATCATTAATCAACAAATCTCTTTCATTTTATCTTTGCCTGGAAAATGAAAAGGTTCTCACTTTGTATTAGTGTCATACACACACAGTTTATAAAGCCATATTCAGTGAATAAATATACACTTTAATAAGTATTTTACCAGTTGTTGTTGACCTTGGTCAACAGACTGCCTCTATACCATAGCTTCTCAGTTCTCCCTACCACTCCTCTTTTTTGTATTCTGCTGTTACTTTTACACAGTGTTTTCTATTAACAATAAATTTAGCATTTTAAAATATTCCTTCATATATAATGTGACTGCAAAGACTGAAAATATTTTACTTTGAGACTCCTTCTGTTATCAGGAGATGAATACCTTATTTTTTCCTCAGTCCTCTTTCTGAAGAGGAACAATAAAAACTGATGTAACCACTAGCAAACATATATTAGTCTCTAGGCTTTATTTCTGAAACTTCTCTATTAGAGCCCACTTAATTAGATGCATAAATTCTGTAAATGATGTCAATGTTCATAATTAAATGAGACAATTGTGAAATCAGCTGCAGCACAAAATGTAGATAAATGTGGGAAGGAACAATAAGGAATTGCTTTATTATAAATCTGCATGACTAACACTACCATAGTGATGTAGCAGAGAACCTATAACATCTGCTTCATACATATGAAAATTCAATTAAATTATCAGCCATGAATTACTGTAGCACAAATACCAACAATAAAAACTTTGACCTAATTATTTTAAGATTTTTCAGAAGGAAAAGGTCACATTTCAGTACAATGAAGTGGGTAGATTCGTTTCTATGATACTTAAAAAGCTTAATCCTGTAAATTCTTTTAAAAATATATTTTTCACCAATACAGAGAATACAAAAAGAATAAAGAGACAGATTTAAAATCTACTGCCACTCAAAATAAAGTTAAATAACATAAAAATAAAAATACAACTTAACTGTAAATTGTTATAGCAATTGAAGCTCTTTTAATTAGGATATTTTATATCACATCAGAGCCCATATCTGAACTCAAGGTGCATATTATTGTTCCTTTAAAAGAAATATCTAATTTTATGAAATAAGCTGGATGGTACTGTCACTCCAATAGTTTGGTAGAGGAGTTAAGGGGGAAAAAAATGGCCAGGGAAGAAGGATTACAAATGTTTTCACCCTCCCCATGCTCACATTTAAAGGACCAACAGCAACCTTGACTTTGTCTTCAACATGCATAAATGCACTTTCAATGGTATACTCACACCTATGTGAACACACAGATATATAGATATATATATATATATGTACATATATGCATATATATACAAAATTATATCACTCTTTTTTTCTCCCTGTTGGCCCAGTTTAGACTACACTGACTTCTAGTCAGCGGCCATCCTTAGAGAATATACACCAGACAGGTACTATCCCATCAAATCAGAAGTAAATTTTAATACTTATTCCCAAATAAATCTTGGTTACAGATGAACTTTTTTTTACAGAAATAATAATTAGGAGTTAGGTCCTCCAGCTGGATTTGGCAGCCCTCTTGCAGAAGCAATCCTCAAAGTCTTTGGGCAGATGCTCAAGTCCAAGGACCACCAAGAAGTCCCAGCTGAAGGACTGGCTCCTACAGACCACTTGGAGTGCTCTGAAGTTCAGTGCTTCAGAAAGACCCTGCTGCTGATGTCACATCCACTTTTGTGAGAGACAGGAGAGCTGAGCCCAGGACACAGCCAATGCTCCCTGTCCACATTCTCAACCTTGGCAGTACCAGATAGCAGCATCTTCTGCTGTCTGTTCCAGGCTGCCAAAGCCACTGTCAGCACTTAACAAACAGTACTAATGGGGCATATCTGAAGCATTTTCTTTGCATTATTGAATGGAAAACAGATAGATAGAGGGGTCACAATAAAAGGATATATCCCTGAAGGTCTTCAAATAAAGCACCTAAGCAGAGACCTTCCTTCTGCACTAAATGAACAGTTCAGTGTGGCTTTGATCCTTGCATGGGTACAGAGACGAGTATAAATTTGTTCTTCTCTTCCTCCTCCTATTCCAAACACTAGTTAAAAGCTTAGGGACAAGGGTTGTCATAGGCTTAATAGACAGCAGGCAGTATACTTCCTTGGACTTGGAAATAGTTGCAGAACTTAAAGCAAGCCTGGCTAGAGAACAGCTGCTGAACCACACTGCTGTTTGGCTTTGGAGAAGGCAGCTCACTGCCCTGACTTTTCCCCAAGGTTTTATGAAAAGTGATCAGCTCACCCCAACTCACAAATGCCACAGAACTGACCCAGATTTATACACCCAGACCCCTAAAGAGAAAGCCCTTTTGATACAGAGGGTTCGGCCTGAGGCAATCTTTGGGTCTGAAGACAATGAAGCTTTAAGAAAGGTGATTCAAATCTCTGGAACAAATTTGGTGAAAGAAACCCACAGATAACTCCAAAACTTGCATTCAGCAAGAAGAGCTGAGCTGAAGAGCATTTAGGATGTATGGGAAGGTGATGGCACTCATTCATAACTCAAAGCTAGCCGGCCACAAGCCAGCTCTGGCTCAGGGGCTCTCTAATCAACTGTGAGTGCATGGCTTCCATGTCAGAGCTGGATGAGGTCCAGATGGCCCAAGGCACAGGTGGGAAGACAGAGACACATTCCTGACAGATGTGCCCTCAAGCCTGATCAATCTTGCATCAAGTTGGAGTCCAGCATTTGCTCCTAAACAATTACCTCTGGGACTCTGCAGCAAGGCTGGTAGCTCACGGGTTTCACAGCCTGTTTAGAGCCAGCTGTACAGGATGCATAAAGCACTAGTGCAGGAGAGGAGCCATGGTGTTGTAAAACAGCAGGAGCCATATTCCCCTTACCTTAAAAAGGCATATTTTCCTTCTGAAACTTGATTTTGGGCCTTGTCATTGCATATGATCCATAGCAGCCCTTTTTGTCTCACATGATCTAGAGAACCACATATTGGTGTTGGGATGTTCAGTCACTGAGAACACACCTGTGCTGCCTGGGCCTTCCCTTATTATAGAAAACCAGATTACCTAGTATAAAAGGGAAAGGAAAGGAAAGGAAAGGAAAGGAAAGGAAAGGAAAGGAAAGGAAAGGAAAGGAAAGGAAAGGAAAGGAAAGGAAAGGAAAGGAAAGGAAAGGAAAGGAAAGGAAAGGAAAGGAAAGGAAAGGAAAGGAAAGGAAAGGAAAGGAAAGGAAAGGAAAGGAAAGGAAAGGAAAGGAAAGGAAAGGAAAGGAAAGGAAAGGAAAGGAAAGGAAAGGAAAGGAAAGGAAAGGAAAGGAAAGGAAAGGAAAGGAAAGGAAAGGAAAGGAAAGGAAAGGAAAGGAAAGGAAAGGAAAGGAAAGGAAAGGAAAGGAAAGGAAAGGAAAGGAAAGGAAAGGAAAGGAAAAAGGAAGAAATGCAATGAGCCAGTCATCATGCAGTTCTGCCCTGAGGCTGAGATGGGAGAGAATGAGCTATTCCTGACAGACATCATATAAAGCATCACCTCATAGTGACCCTCTGAAAGGTTCAGGACACCTGCACAATGCACCTGCATGAACTAAACTGAGTTTTGCCTTATCCACACACACACACACACACACACACACACACACACACACCTGTTGAGCTACAAGGCTCATATTCTAATGGATAGGTCTTCCATGGCACAGTGCCAGTACATTAGCAATGCTTGGTTTAATTATCTAAGTTTCAGAGAAAAAAAGATCAAACCTGTGTCATAGATTAGCTTCCAACAGAAGGTAGACAGAGTGGCATTATCTACAGAAAGTCTATATTATAACTGACACATATGTCTTATCCTGATGGATGCCTAATACACTTGAGTTATCAACTGAGATCTATACAGAGCAAATGGAGTCAATATGGTGAGTAGAGTTTGCAGTGATAAACAAAAGCAGTCATTTACTCAGTGCTAAGGTGCTGATGAGTACTGCTCCCTGTGCTCAGTCCATTGCCATCTAAGTTGTACTGAGGACATTGAAAGTTAAGTGTGACAAACCCATATCCTGCACTTCACAACAAGTTGCCATGGCCTGTGCACATCTATTTCTTTACCTGCATTGATATTTTATGCATGTATACTAGCAGCCGATTTCAGCAGAAATCATCAGAGAATTATTTTTTTCCAAACAGCAGATTTAATAGGATCATAGAATGGTTTGAGTTGGAAGAGGGACATCAAAGACAATCTATTTCCAATCCCTCTGACATGGACAGGGAAACCTTCTACTAGAAAACTTTGCTCAAACCCCATCCAATATGGCCTTGAACACTTCCAGGGATGGGGCACTCAGATTATCTGCATAACTCGTGCCAGTGCCTCAGCACCCTCATAGTATAGAATTTCTTCCTAATACCTAAAATAAGCTTATTCTTTTACCATTGAAAGCCACTCCCCCTCATCCTGTCTCAACAAGCTCTTGTGAAAACTGCCTCTCCAGCTTTCCTGTAGCCCCCTTTAGATATTGGAAGGTACTCCAAGGTCTCCCTGGAGCCTTTTCTTCTCTTCTCTTGACTAAACATCCCCAACACTTCCAAATCCCAAGGTGAGACCAACCAAGTCTGTTTTCATAGTAGAGGTGCTCCAGCTCTCTTATCATATTGGTGGCTTCTTTTGGACTCACTCCGACAAGTCCATGTCTTTCTTATTTTGGGGACCACACTTTTCGGTATTTCAGGCAGGGTCTCATGAGAACTCTCACAGGAACAGAGCAGAGGGGCAGAATCCCCTCCATCAATTCCCTCCCTCCCTCACTCTCCCAGCTGGCCATGCTGCTTGGATGCAGCTCAGGACATGGCTGGCTTTCTGGGTTGACAGTGGACATTTTGGGTCATGTTGAGCTTCTTATCAACCAGCAACCCCAAGTCTTTCTCTCTAGGTCAGTCTTGATGAATTATCTGCCCAGACTTTATTTGTATTTGGGATTGTCCCAACCCAGGTGCAGGACCTTGCCCTTCACTTTGGTGAATTTAGTGAGATTTGCATAGGTCCACCTCTCAAGCCTATCCAGGTTTCTCTGGATGGCATCCCTTGCCTCCAGCATGTTGACTGCACCACACATGTCAATTAGAAAATCTCCTCTCTGAGGAGTATATGTGAACCTGGGATCACTACTGATTTTTAACAGCTCTTGCTTGTTCGCCTTTTCTTTTACCTGAAATTACACATGATAGTAATTGTTAACACATGTAGCAATAGGCTCCTGTCACTCTCCCATCACTCTATCTCACAGCCTTGCTGAGACTTGTTTTCACTTTTTTCATTTTTAATTCACTGAAACCAGGAAATCCCTAAACCCTCTACCATGACTAGAAGCAACTGCCCCAGATCTGACTGACAGAATGGTGAGATTCCTCTGGTGAAAGCAAACCTCCACCTGAAGCATCTACAGCTGAACCTGTCACCTTCCTCTAGGCAGGGAATAAAAAAGTGCAGTTCAGTGAAATCTCATCACATTGTTTTCTGCTCCAGTTTTGAATGCTTCACTGTGGCATGTATTTAAATAGGCATTAGAAAAAGATATAAAATAAATTAACTTTTTTAGGAAAGGCAAAAGCTGGATCCCTCTTATATTCAATGTTTTTTACTTCACTAGTAGTTTAACAAGACCAGATAGGAGAACTGAGACACTTTTTTTCCATCTGGACTTTAGATTCACATCTATTATAATCAAAAATTATGGTTTTAATTAGTGTTTTCTCTTTCCCAGTAAATACTCAAATAAACCTAAAAGTAAAGTATTAGACGTATTGAGATTCAGAGCTAGTCAGAGTCCTTTGTGTTTTCACTGTGCTAAGGTCTGGCTTTTCAATTTGATTACACTTCTGTAAATCATGATCTGGTCAATAGTGTCACACTACTGACAGAAGCGGGGCAGTCAAGAAAAATATTGGAACCTCTACAGGACCTATATGAGCCTCTGGTCTCAAAGCTACAATGTGCCCTGAACATCCTGAATTTCACTGGGTGTCACAAGTATTTTTATGCTCTCAGAGTGTTTGACATTTATGGGTGCATTTTTTTTGGCTACTGAGTAATCCTAGATTTTTACAGAAGAGTGTAAAGTAGCATGGCAGATTAAAAATTAGCATCCAGTCAGGTAGCAGAAGTTGAAATATACATAAAACCCAAGATACGGTGTTGTCACCATATTCTAGGGATATATCTCAGGATTAATTTGACACTTTCCAGCTTGTTCTTCTTTTAATATTCATTCTTTGGCAAAAGAGTTGATTTAGGAAAGAGACATTTAGTTAATTAGGAGTCCAAAGCTATCTCTCTCTGGCTCAGTGATATCTTCTGCAGCCAGGCCTTACCTATCCTATTATTTAGTGTCCATCTGGTAGCAGTCTCAAGGCAAGCACCCCAGTTCTTGGATGGTGATGGTCTTTGAACAGCAACAGACATGGTTGCAGCACAGCTGAATAGCTTCCTCAACTCATGCCCTATGGCTGTCCAGAAACAGCATCATTTTTACGCTGTAGTTTCAGCTTTTCTGTCTCCCTGAAATTTCAGACACCCCTTTTTTTACAAAATATTTAAAATATCTGCAAGGTCAAGAGTAGGAATTAAGTTCAATTGCTAAGGAGTAAAAAGCCTTACTGGATTTGGGGGCACTGCAGCTATCGATCTCTCTAAAAGTACTTCATATCACACTCTCCAGGACTCATCTCTGGCTGGTTTTCCACTTAAGAATCTGATTCTCCTGGAGAAAAAATGACTTGCTGGCCAGTGCATTGATAACGTGTTGAACTATGCTGAAGAGCAACTGCTTGCTTCTTTGGAAATGCCCACATGCTTTTCCATATTGGCATTCAAAAGACCTCATCTAATGTAGTGGGGAAGTGAAGAAAATGAGCCTTACCTTTAGGGTTTGTCTTCCTAAAACGAGAGACAAGTGGATCCAGTTACAAAAGCACAAAGAGACCATCAGCTTCTAGTTTTTTCATTCCATTCCAAGTAGCAAACTGAACTATGAAATAGTTAAATAGTCTGCATTAAACATTTATCTTAGAGTGTTTGCCTTTTTACACATAAATTAAATTTTCTTGTTTAATCTCTTCTTTTATTCTAATTATCTCTCTCCACACACACTGTTGGCTCAAAACTAGTATATCTCTTCAAGCAAGACGATTAAGAAGTGTCTGTTGTTATTGGGCTTTCTTTTTTTTCCTTTAATTTCTTTCTCCTGGAGATGATAATACTATTTGTTTCCTATGTGGAAGTGGTTATAACAATATATAAAAGGCAAGAAAAACCAGTAATTTAAGCACCTTCTACCAGAACAGGACACAGCTTACATTTTTGACATCACATTTTTGCAGATTTTTTAAAATAAAAATTCCTGTAGTAGCTCTACCTTGACACATATGATTCATTTTTCACCTTAAACACCGATCTTTGGTGTGTGTGTGTGTGTGTGTGTGTGTGGGTAATGCTTTAGAACTAACTGATAAGACTTTACTACACAGAAGCCCAAGTTGGTTTCATATGCGTTTTAGAACTATGGCTAGAAGAATGGGTAAGAAATGAGAAAATTCTGGCCAATTATGTAAGTGACATGCCTCTAGAAGCTACATTGCTAGCAAAAAAGAACCACAGGGGTGGACCCTAAAATTTATTCATTTCAATTCCATAAAAGGTAAATACAAAACTTTGCTTCTCTAATGAAAGACTGTCTCCAGCCCTAGACTCAACTTTGAAAAGCCTTCCTGAATCACTTCCTTTTATATGGAAGCACACACACAGGTTTAATATATATTTAATAGCTATATATAGAAATAGCAGCACAAAGCATTTGTCTCACTGCCTTGCACTAGGAAGGAATAGATCTACCTACACGTTGCAGATTGTATACGGATTAAGCATTCCCTTTGCTGTTGGTGTGAAGTTTTATGTGATCATGTCCTTTAGGAAAGATCTTTAAATCTTCAAGTGGACAAGGCTGTAGGTTGATAGACAGACAGCTATATCCACCCATGCATGCTCTCAAAAGCATATACACCTTTCTGCAAGATTGTGTAATGCTAAAATACGTTATTAGGGACATTGTCCAAATGTCACTTAAATCCCACTAGGCTTGGGGCACCAACCACCTCCCTATCAAGCCTGTTCCAAAATATAACCATAAAATTGTGTTAAATCATGTTAATAAGATTTAATTTTTGATCAGCCCTACATTGGTCAGGCTTCTTGGACTAGATGTCCAGTTTAGGTCCCTTCCAACTGAAATACTCCTATTCTATTCTATTCTATTCTATTCTATTCTATTCTATTCTATTCTATTCTATTCTATTCTATTCTATTCTATTCTATTCTATTCTATTCTATTTTGTTCTGTTCCTTTCCGTTCCGTTCCATATAGTCAGTGAATTTTTCCCTCAGTCTGAATACACAGTAGAAACACCAGGATACACTGAAGAAAACTAAATGGAGTATTAGCTACTGTATATATCACTGTGAAATTTAATCCCAATGTGTTTTTTCATTTCAAAAATATGGCTTTCAGTTGACTTTCCTTCATATATATCCCAAACAAGTGCTTCTCACTCTCATTTGTGTTCCAATCTCACAGCTCATCAGAGCATTTTGCTATCATTTGGCTTAAAGCATCTCCAGCCTTGCCAGCTAATTGATGAAGAACCATTATGAAACAAATATATCATCTGCATTTTAACTGCGTGAATGGAAGGCTAT
Organism: Cinclus cinclus; assembly: GCF_963662255.1. Lineage (NCBI taxonomy): Eukaryota > Metazoa > Chordata > Aves > Passeriformes > Cinclidae > Cinclus > Cinclus cinclus. Next base: position 38,763,208 of record NC_085047.1, read on the forward strand.
TGAAGTAATCACTGGCAACATCTCAGCCATTAATAAAATATGGTCTGGGAATAGCAAATTACAAATTTCTGTACCTAGTTCCCAAAATAAATTTGCTCTTGAAGGTAGTTCTAGCACTCATGATGACATAGATGAATGACGCTGATTAAAAAGAAGTGAAGAAAAGATTATCACTTCTGCATAGAAACCACTGGTGTCATTATCAGTGTCATCCATATCAAAAGTGTTGAATTTTTCAGTGGTTTCATTGCCTTGCTGTGAAATTGCAGGTGTTGCTGTGTACTGGCAGTTGAGCACAAGATAAGACAAAAATGGAGGTAACGTGTTAGACCATAAACAAAAGCCCAGAAATCGGAAGATATGATAGTCCTGTGGCTTTAAAATGGGCTTTTTGTGGGCTTCCTCTTGTGAATGGCACATTTTAATTGCTTTTTCTGGTGATGAGATGTTCCTTACAACAGGAAGAGACTTCGCATTGAAGGAGCCAATATCTCATTAATGAGCAAAGATGTAAATTATCAAGTGTGCTTAATGTTGTTATCACAACCCAAAGACACGAATAAGCTTCCTAGAGAGGGAATGAGTAGGACACTAGGCTCAGAAGTACTGTGTGTGTGTCTCTCTCTCTCTCCATTACATATTTTCAGAGAAACTGTAGATGTGCCTGTTTCCTTCTGTCTACTCATCTTTCATCTTCCACTCTCTCTGTCTTCTTGTCAATTTAAAACTTAAACTCATTGCAGAAAGACTGGCTCTCACTATGTGGTTCATACAGTCCCTCACACAATTGCACTGGTGTAATGCAAATTGTGGTATTAAATATTCATACATTCACAGTGTGGCTGCATGAAATCAGAACAATCAGGGAACAGGCACAAGCTGAGCACCTAGGTAAGATGAAGCACAGAGATTTCTATTACAATTGCTGCTTCATTACAGAGACTGTGCTGACATAAGCTGTGTTTTCATTGTCATGAGCCCAATTTCATAACCATGTATTAGAGTTATGACTTATCCTAGCAAGCCATAATGTTTTCACTTTTGGCTGTGCAATCACATACTGTTAGCTTAAGACATTTAAACTTTATAAATGGCTCTGTAATATGTGGTCTTTTCAGCTATAAAATTGGTCCTTAAAAATAATCTGAGCCATTGGTCAATGCAGTCAATGTCACCTAACAGCAAATAAATTTTAGCAATGTATTAGAAGTTAACTACATAACTGTGAGCAATTCCTTCAACCAAGAATTAGACATATATTTTCTTTCTGCCCAATAAAAAAATCACTAAAATGCTATGCAATGTTCCTGTTCCTATCTGTTGCTTTGCTTCAGAAATTATAAAGGATGTTTAATAATTAATTATTTCCAGCAGTTTGCAGGACTTTGTGCTGAAAATTTTATCTGGAATGCCTGGATTGGTACAGCCTGTTTAGGAAAACTTGCCTTACTCTATAACCCAGATAAGGAGACAGAATACCCCCACTTGAATGGTTTCATAACACAAAAAATACACTGACCAAAATCAAATCCACACTCAATAAAAACCAATTTTTGGTCCTTTATTGAATGATTGACCCTGTCTCCAGCTATGCTATCTGTCTGTTTAGGTGGTAAGCTGTTCAAAGCAGCTTTTATCTCCTGTTCATCCTGAAGCATTCTTTTCCTGTAAATTATAGCTGGAGAAGTTCATTCTTACTTAATACTTCCTTAATTAAACCGTTTCTTTTCAGAGGAGGAAAACGAGACTCTATGTCCATCACAGTGAATTTATATGCAGTATAGTCTATATAAATATATTTTTATCACACTGGACATAAATTAAAATCTCAGTGATTTGACCTAGGGTTAATATTTTGCACTTTAAAGCTCTCCAGCATGTTCTCTAAAGGCAGACTGGGGACAGTAGTTCAGAAATTACCAAGAATTCCTACACCTTAAAGACAAGCAGGCAGTAGACTTAACCAAATAATTCAGCATTTAGAAATTATCATCATCTTAAAAGATCACAGCAAGCTGTTATATCTTTATGATTCTTACCTGCTCCTGGAACTTGATGGGAAAAGAGATCCACGTGTGGCACACTACCTGTAGAGCCTCATGGTGCCACTGGGAGAAGGCAAAAAAAGCACAGCAGGGCCAGAGGCATTATTTTGCCACCACCCTCAGAACAGGAAGGGATAAAAACCACACAAATCCCCTCTTCCATGTCAGAATCATGCACTGAAATTTAGACTGTTCAGAAAGATTCTCCACTGTTGACATGAAATTAAGTGGCACTCAGGAGCATCCTCACAACTCGCCTTTGTGAGAGCTCATGAGATCTTAATCTCTCACACTCCAATCCAGGCCAACTGAAAAAGGTGCTGGTCTGAATTTGCAAGCTGTGGCTTCCCCAGAGCTACCTGGTCTGACCTTTGACGAAAGCCCTATGATATCAAAATCTTCACCAGATCCAGACTGCAGCTGTTTCACACCAGAATCCAAATTACATACTAAATATATTTTCTCCAAGCTGTAAATGCACAGATATATCTTTGTGGGAGAGATCCTTGCCAGTGATCAGATAGATGATTCATTATTTGCACGTAAAAAAAAAAAAAAAAAGAAGGGTTGAGCAGGTCAAGGATGTTTTCAGGGGAGACTTTCATCCTTCACAGACAAAATGTCACAGTGCTAAAGAGAAGAGAAAGCAGAAATTTGGTGTGGTTGCAATCATATTCCAATTTAGCTGCTGGGCTGCATATTGCACAATACTATGTAGTATGTCTTGTTTCCCTGCTGCCTATGGAAAGAATATATGGGCATATGGTTTGGCCAGGAAAGCCCTAAACTGGATCCAGAGAAGTCAAAAAATCTTGACACAGAGAGAGATCCGAGCTGGCTGATATCCTGATACCATCAGCTTGGGCAAAATACTGGCACATACAGATATAGGATATTTCTGCACTGATGCCTTTAGGACTTTGAACTGATTGTATATATATATATATAAAAAAAACGTTAAAAATAATTATTTTACTGTCAGCAATTGTTGTGGCTGCTGACTTCTGATTCAGTAGCAACAGGAAAGGTCGTTCTTTTTCCCCTGAGAATTTCATGTTCTGACTGAGTTTATTCATGAACCATGAAAACATCATTAACATTCATTCTGAGCAAAAGAACAGATTTTACTGCATCCAGAATCATTGGATGTTTCACTTGATCCCATTTCTGCCCATCACACTGAGCACTCATTCCCCTCCACTCTTTACTCCCAGTAAACAGAGAGCATGTTCTGGGAAGTACAACAATTTATCTTGGGAAAACAAACAGTTTGTAGCTGCAATAGAAATGCAACACAGATGTTTTGGGTGACGAAATGGGAACAAGACATTTTCAATGTGCTTCAGAGGTGTTCCTGTGACACTGCCACTGACCTACTAGGACTTGCAGCAGTGTTTAACCATAGGAAGTGTCTGTAGCGTGGCTCAGCCTTGTAAACTCCAGATCTCTTTTCTCACCTGCACTGTGTGACTCTTCTTTCAGATTCAAGAGTGAATTTTCCAACCAAAACACGGAAGGAAGGGGAAAAAACAAAAAACGGCAACAACAATAAGAACACAAAACAACAAACCACAACACCCTAAGATTTTTAAGTTTTTTTCCCCCAGTTTAACCTGTGCTTCAAAGCAATTCTTGAGGACTGCATTTATATTTCTTTCCATGGTATTTGTACAAAAAAACGTTTATTGAACACACACCAGGGGTAATTAGGCATTACTGCAACACATTTATTAATAGTTTTTGCCCCCAACCCATTCTGCTACCTGTCACAAGTTTCTTTGAATGAGCTGGCAAAGAAGAATAGCAAATTTAAGGGAAGATTTCTCCTTCAGAGTCAGAGCCATAAGGATTATTTCCTCTCTTTCTTCCCTCTATTTCCAAGTCTTAAAATTTGCATATTTATGACATTCAGCCAAAACCAACTCTCTGTATTACCATTTTCATTCCTTGTTCTGATGAAGTGAATACATTTTTATTTGGTCTCTCTTTGCTTTGAAAACTGTGTTAGCTAACCATCTTTAAGATATTCCCAGCTTTATGGCCATCTTAAATGAACGATGTCTGTAGACAGGCACTGTGACTGAAGAGCAACCTACAAGGTATTCAGACATATCAATATCACTGTTTCTGACTATGGTGTTACCCAAGTGTTTCTAGACTGCCTCATTTCATTCTACCTATTCATAGTAACTATGAAAAGAAAATACCCACACCAGACACAAAAAATAAAAAATCCTACAAATAGCACTTGGATAAGTCATGATGGGCCAGATCTTAAAAAAATAAAAGAAAATTAACCACCTAGTGTTTCTGATTGATGCACCAGCATAAGTCTTCACAGGTCTTCACATCTTCCACTTCAATTCACTGTGATAGCTACTAGGCATGGTTTAATCACCATATGAAGGTCACAAAAACTAAATAGGATGGACAAGAAATAAGAATTATGTATGTAAGGTGTCTGGATAAAACTAACTGTAAACATTTTGAGTAAGTATCTAAAGTAAGTGTGGTTATTACGATTCTTCTCTCAAATTAATAATGATCCTGCTCTGGGTTATAATTTTTAATTGGGAAGGAAGGATTTAAAATAAGAAAAAAGCAACTTGAACCATGCTGAATTATTTATTATTTTGAGGTAAACCAGCTGCAGTAGTGAAAGTGATCAGATAAAGACATGGTAAATCATGAAGAGTTCAACCTGACAAGCACCCTCAAAGCCTGTGGGCATTAGCCAAACTGCAGCTGAGGAATACATTAGTTGATGATTAATTCCAGTAAAAGAAGATTCTCAGTGATATTCCCTGTTTTCCACGGTTTTATATTCTGTTCCTATGGCGTGTGGAAAGTCGTCTGTGTTCGAAGACAGCCACCAGCATGGTAGCTTGTGCTGGCTTCCAGCAAAAGAGGCAGAGTACCCAGTGCAGTGTGAATCCTACTTACCAGCAGCTCATGCACAAAATGCTGGCTTATCAAAAGGAAATGTCTTACGGGGTCCCAAACATATTCTTAACCTCAGCATCCCATTTACAATTTCCCTCCGTTCCCTAGAAGAATGGTGTACAGCTGTACTGTAAAAAATGTGTATTTTTTTTCTTTTTTTTTTTTTTTTGATAGCTGGCTGACATCTGGATTTTTGCTCACTGTCTGTGGATAGATGTTCTCCCAAGGAGAGAGTGCTTGCTCACCAGTCAGCTCTCTGTCAAGCTTGAAGATCAATCACATTAACAAAAGTATTTGAAACTTGTGCTTCTTTCAGTTGCAGCTGGAAAACTTGTTATTTCAGTTGTTTCCACGGCTCCTGAAGGCCAAGACTTCCACAGCTTCAAGGACCTTTTAGGATAGGCCTGGAATAACTGTGTTTTTAGAAGCACTCCTTTCTCTGAGTTATCAGTCTAAGATAAGAAACAAAAGCAGGAGGGAAATGGGAGCACTGGGTGGAGAGATCACCTGTGGAGTAAGGAAGAGAGCTTGACCTGCCCAGACAGAGCTCACTGGGCACCAGGCACTTTGGAAGCTAAAAACACTCCAGCAGTTTAAGGATAAGACTGTTGGCATTAGGCACAGGAAGGCAACTGTGGAACTGAATGAAGAAGGGAGAAAACACAAGGGCACTTTGTGCAGGAGCCTGTCTCCCTTCAGTGGGACAGGAGATGCTGGTGGAAAAGGAGTCAGGTGGAGGATTTTGGTGCATGTGGACAGTGAGCAACTGACATCCCCCAGAAGAGTACCCAGAGGAGATGGGTGTTTGGCTTGTCCTTTACATGTGCTGTCCACTTGCCTTGGTCTCAAGCTCCCTGAGAGATTGGATTTTGAGGTATTGCTGCCAGCCCTTTGCATGAGGATTCTGTCTGTTTTACAACTCTATTTAGCACCAACTTACTTAATATGGTTTTTTTTATCTATAATGATAAAATAAACTGCTTTAAATTTACCCAAAAGGTGACACTTCTCAGACATTCCCACTCATGCAAACAATCTGCTTTTAATTCTAGCTATTGGTGCAGAAGGCACTCTTAACTGAAGCTGATCCACTTTTACAAACAGAAATATTTGGTTTATTTACTTCCACAAGGGAAAAGAAAAAAGAATGCAGAAATGATAGAGGCTTCACCACCACTCCAGCAGGACACATGCCCTCAGCTGCAGTCACAACGGGACCAGGTTCAGCCCTTCAGCTACTGCTCCTCCCCAGGACCAGGTGAATATCCACCTCTGTACAGAGGGGGCCTACAGCCACTTCAACTCCTCTGTCACTTAACCATTCCTTCCCTGGTTAAAGTAGTGACATTAGTGGGCTTATACCCCAGTATTGGATTCATTGCAGATTGAAACCCCCAAAAGGTCACAAGCCTCAAAACATGTGCCTGAAAGTCAGACTGGAGACCTTCAATGAAACAACATATTTTTAAATGTTTCTTTACACCTTAACTCTGACTGCTGAAAAATATACCTACAAATTCCCCCCTCTTTTTCTTCACATCATGCTTAGCAACAGGAAGCCTATGCATTTTTCCAGCCCCCAAACTCCTGTCAGCTCCACTTGTCCTTTCCAGTAGGGTAACAAGCCTGGCAGCAATGGCATTGGCAGCGCTGCTGAGGAGCAGAGACACCATGTCCATCCCCAGGACAGCAGCCAGGGCAGGCTTGGCCGTCTGGGGGAGCTTCACAAGGCAGATGGCTGGAGCCTGAGTCCCCAGAGCAACTCACATCTGTCATGTCAAAAATGACAGGAAAATACCAGAACAGTGATGCAAAGAGTGAGAGATAAGCTGATACCTTCCAATATCAAGACTGGGAAAACAAACCTGTGCACAAATAACTCACCAAAGTAAACAGATTCATACTTCTTGTTCTGCTTTCAATGAACAGGCTCATGGGGAAGATCTCATCTACACCTGCCTCAAGACCTTTCCCAAAACTCAGTCCCTGAACAGTAGTACTTTCTCACCTATTGGTGAGCCAAGTTGACAGTAATTTCTAAGGAGAAATTTTGAATCCTCTGTATATTAAATGTTTGTTTCTCTCTCTCTCTTTCTTGCTGTCAGTAGATTGCATATTTCGTTCATGCATAAACCCCTTTATCTCTCATATTACTTTATTTTGGAGCTACTTAGCATAATAATGTTTACAGTTTCAGGTAAAGTTCTGTTTAACCTTTCCTTTGACAGTTTGGCTTTCTCTGTGGTAAGCAATATGAATATTTACTCTCTCAACTCATATCTGCTGTATGCTGTGACACTAATGTATGAATTGTGAAGAAGCCAGGAAAGCTTGTCCCGCTGGTGGGAGGCCAGCAGTGCCCAAATCCTTGCCATTGAATATATCTTAGCCTAAATATCCTGCCATGAGGAGAAATATGATGACATGTGTTTAGAGTGAGCACTTGATCTCAGCAGGCACAACAGCTCGTTTTCTTCCCCAAAGGCTTTGAAGGAAATTTCTTGACCTGCCCAGTTATGAGAGACCTTGAATGGAAATCAGTAGCAGACCAGAGTCCAGATGAGCCCTCTTGGTGGGTCAGACACCCACCAGAGGTAATAGATGAAGCATTTAATGGATGTAATTGTTACATGGCACTTACGTGCATGACCATCTGCAAAACTGAGTCACACCGCGACAAAATTATGTAGATGTAAGATACAGAAGTTTACCATAAGACAAGATCATTCAACAAGGAGAGCAGCAAGGTCAATAAACCAGCTCACTATACTCTCACAGACAGTTGCTGTAAAAACATAGATCTCAACCTTCATTGCCAGCACTGCAGAGTGGTTACACTCTGCTTTCCTTTCAGATGGCACTGTGGAGTGTCAGAAGGCAGACTAATAGTCTCTGTTCCTTCTCAAGGAAACATACCATTGTCCTGCCAGCTAATAAACCATAACCACCTACAGAAAGCTGCAACAGTCAGGGCAAAGACTGATCAAACTGCTTACAACACAGTTCTCTAAGCCACTGAATAAAATAATCCCCAACACTGAGGATCATGGTCGAAATCCACACGAGTGTCTATCTATGTATTTTCAAAGTTTCAGGTCCTTCCCCTTTCTCCAATTAAGATGTTTTCATGAAACTGTAGAATCTGCAAACCGATTTCTTTGGGGATGAAGGCAATAAAGAAGTATTGCCAAGATATCCACAGATTAGTTTGTCTCTGATCCAGCCTCCTTCTCAGCCTGGCATATAACCAGATACTGTACATAAAAACTCAGCTGAAGGATTCTGAAATGTTAAGTCATATAATTCTACTTCTATCTAATTTCAGTATTTGTGATGAATTGTATAACTACATAGTAGTTGATATTCTAAACTAAATTGGCAGCCATCACTGAAAGAGGAGTTCAGAGCTGAAACCAAAACAATTTTTTCTCTTTTTTTAGTGGAAAATATGGCGAATACTGAAAATACTGTCTTAGTATCAACTTCTCTGTTATCCTTTAGCATGTCCATTAATATGAAGGGAAGTTTAGAATAATAGAATTTTTATATACCTTTTTCTCTCTTCCTGTTTTTAAAGATGCTCATGATAGGAATATATACTACTGAAAAATAGATACATTCTGGTTTTTTTTTTTTTACTAAATGCCACTCTGTTCTCCAAGCATTCTTACTGAAACTATTGGGATCACTCCTGAGGTAAAGAGATAGTGGTGAAAGAAAAATATCAAACTCTGGCTCATTAAAATGGAAAGAAAATGTGAATATAAGTTTTATGACTTCCTGTTGTTTGAGTTTTATTATTATACTCTTAACATAAAATTTTGAGAAGGTACTTAGGTTTCAAGATAGCTGTGGAGACCGTCAAAATGACAAATGCTAACGAAAGGTAAGAAAGGAAGCTATTAAAATACAAGAGCATTGAAATCCATATCGATCGACAGGCTACTCAGAGCAGAGAATTCATGGATCATTACATATTTCAATTCAAAGTCCAAGGTGGAGATGCTTAATTTTTTTTTAATAGGCTCCAAGTAATAACATATCTTTAGTCAAAGAAGCTCAGTATTGCACATTATAGTGTAATAATATTTGGCTCTAAAAACTTACTTCCAAAATAAATTAACAAAATGTAGACACATTAAACAATTTTAGGAAGAAATCCTTTAGAGGATCTGTTCATATTCAATTCTGCAACAAAAAGCCTTTGGAAATGAACATATACACCTCTCAAGGAGCTATATCCCATCTTTCACTGCAATAGAACTGATGGAATGATGTAGAATATTGGAGTTTTGACTTCCTCTCCAACACAATGAGAATTAGCATTTTACATGTAGGATCGGATAGCATTTTATGTAAGATCAGATAGAATATTGTCCTGGAAAACACTGATCATTTTCTCTCTATGAAAAGACTATATTAGTATTTTGGCAATATCTGATAATCACAGTTACTACGCAGTTAGTCTTGGTCGTTGAGCCCATGGACTTTCAAAAGAACCTACAAGGTACAATTACTCTTGGCCATGAAGTCAATAGATAAGACATCCATAAGTATCTACAAGATGTAGGATTGTAAGTCCTTGTGCCTTAACAACAAGTTTTGCCCCAATGGTAGGTGGCCTTGTTGCGTATTTAGGAATGCAGCTCCAGAATCCTAAATCCATCACATCTAAATGTACCTTTAACCTTATTAGTTAGCTATGACAGTGTCTTCTGCTGTACCTCAGAAGGTGCCTTTTCAAATAAAAGGAAGATTTTGTGTTCATGGGAAATGACCTGAATTTCTGCGGACACTTTGTGGGAGAGGCACCCAAACAAGATTTCCTACTGCATGCATGACATCAGTACACTCCTCCATAGAAACCTAACAGCTGCCCATTTATCAGTACATCACAGCACACCCTGAGCTTTTCCAAATTCCTCTTTTCCAAAATACCATTCCTAGGACTTGAAACGAGAGCAAGAATCAGCACAGCATCCCAGCATGCAGCGAGTGATGCAATCAAAACACAGAAAGGTTAAAAAAAAATTAAAAATAAGTATTTAGATGGCAAGATTTTCCAGAATGTACTGCTTAGACCGAGTGTTCTTGGATCTGTGCGAGCTGAGTCAAGGCAGAAAATTAAATGTCTTCACTACCCTCCATCAGACTTGTTTCAGAGCAAAAATGAACTCTCCAGTCAGCTAAAATGGGAAGTTAATCAAGTATGATCTATAAGCAAAATTTACAGCAACACCTCAGCTCCTGGCTATCTTTCTTAACTTTAGCTCCAAAGCAATTGTCTTTCATAAGAAATCTGTGAAAAAAACAAACCAAAACAAAAAATTGTTCTTTGATTTATAACAACTCACAAGACAATAGAACTTTTTTCAGTCAAACTCCAGAAACTTCTTTGTTTTTAATAAAGATGATACTGAGACTTTCCATGCCTACTGAGAAAAAACCAGAAAGAATATTTACAATTTACAAAAAAGCCGTCGATATCATCTAAATTTAGAGTATCACACTGTTATCTCACTCACATACTTTATTTCTCACCTGTTAAATTATACTTGCTGGGAATACAGCCAAGGAACAACTGTTGGCACTGTGACTCTTTGTAAGGAACAACATTACAGATACTACTTAGAGAACATGGGTGGATTGAAGGCTGCTTTTAAAATTTGGATTGGAAAAATAATGTAGAACATATTAAAGAGCAGACAAATTACCTAGGAAATTAATCCTCTGCTTTGTTCTTTGGAAATGGATAAATCTAATAACTGTGAAGAATTGTTATGGATGTTTGATATCTTGCTCAAGAAGATATCTGTGAAAATATATCTCCCACCACTGCAAACCCCAGAGTGTTATGAACACTTCTCAAGGAGATGGGGAAGGCAGAAAGGAAATGGCTAAATATCTCCTAATACAGAAATAATTCTCTAAACATTGTGCAAACAAATAATTTAATTTAAAGTTTTCTTAATATTATATGTCTTGAAATGGAACAGAAAGCACCTGATTCTGCTTGCAATTCAGCCTCTTTCTGTTACTGAAATGACACAGATAAGGACAAGCTGTGCCAAGGCCAGAGGAGCTGTAGGGGCAAGGGGACAGACTGTATGCACTTGGGGTTGCAGACACAGCCCACAGCAGCTGCTCTGTGAAGCCACAGATGATTTCACTGTGTTGAAGCAAGAAACAAATATTGTGTCTAAACTTCCACTGCTTCTGATCTTCACCTTTTATAAGTTCTTTTTTAATATTTATCTATTCTTATGACAAATATTCTTAATATTTCCTACAAATTTTTGATAATAAGTTGTCAGGAAATTAAAAGGCAAGAAAACAACTTAAATTTGCTCTTTTTCAGATAAGGATCCTCTCTGTAGCTTTGTCTAGCAAATGTTTCACAATTTTCAATGTAAAGTACAACTAGGTTATGTATTTCCAGGACAACTTTTCTGCTCTTGACATGAATTAAGCACCCCCTTTATAGGCCCTGAAGACCCTGAAATCCAAAGGATGCTCCCAATTAAGAAAGGATTTTACAATGCATTGAACTGTTTGTGATAAGTGCACATGTGATTTATTACTGCATATGCAATGGTTGTGTGCATGCAAATCCTGCATCTCTAAACTTCCAGTTTGAAAACACAGCTAATCTCACGGGTAACAATGGATTAATAAATCCCGTAGTATTTTTCTGAGAAACACACAGTGCAAGAATGCACATAATGCTGAGCATTAAATTCAAGAAAGCAAAGATAAACTTTTCAAAGTGATAATTTTCAATATATATACCCCCCCCTTGTCTGTTAAGATGTAATATTAACCAGCTATTAATATTGTATATATAAAAATAAAACTATTAATCCAGATTTTAGGATTATATTGGAGTTGTCTTTCAGATTTCCCAAGCTGCTTATGTAAGTCTCTCAGTTGTTCAGAAAAGGAAAAGTTCATAATTTTTTAATGTCTGGTGCATTTCTCATAGCTATAAATATAGTCCCACTGTGAATGGCATTGTTTCATTTTTAAGTACAATGTTCAGTAATCACTGGCAAATGGCTCTGCTTCAAGGCAGTTAGACACTCTAGTTAGATGCTCTGCAAAGACTGTTTGTCAAAGATAAATAGTCCAGAAAGTTGTTAACAAGATTCGGGCATAACTTAGATGTACTGCTATTACAAGTACCTTGACTTTGGAGGATACTCGGATCCATTAAAGTGGCTGGGAATATTGCCACTGACCTGTCTGGGGCCAGTATTTCAAGTATTTGTTCTCTTTCAATGTAGAACCAGTGAGGATTTCAGAACACCCCCCAGTGAAAAGGAGATCTAATATTTAAGGCACAGATTCCCACTTCAAAACCCCCGTGAAAGCAATGGTACTTGTATCCTCTGCATCATGCTGGAATGGCTGTGAAGGCTGAACATCAGCTCCCAGATTAAAAAGTTCACTTCCTGCATCAACCCCAGCTGGGGATGGTTGAGGGGGACTAAGGTCCCCTGCAGTTACACAGCATCACAGAGCCATGGAAGTGGGAAGTCACCTCTGGAGATCAACGAGTCTATTTCCCTGGTCACAGCAGAGTAAGTGAAAGTAGGCTGATCAGGGATGCGTCCAGATGATTTTTTTGATCATTTAAACGGTCTACATAATCTCTCTGCACATCTTGGGCCAGAGTTTGGCCGCTCTCACAGTGAAAAAGCTTTTTTCTCCTGTTTAAAAAGAATGTCCTGTATTTCAGTTGAGGCCCATCACCTCTTGTACACACACTGGACACTGCCGAGAAAAGTCCAACTCTGTCTTTTATCTCCTTCATCAAATATTTTTCGATAAAATTCCTCTGCACTTTTTTTCTCCAGACTGAGCAGTCCCAGGTCTTTCAGCCTTTCCCTGTGTAGTCCTGATTCAAAAAACAGTTAAACATGTGCTTATCAGAGCTTTCTGTTGAAAGGTCACCATATTTCATGGGGGCAGGCAGATACAGCAAAATTCTATCCCAATTCAGAAAAAAAAAAAGACCCAATATTTAAAATTGTCTGAAAAAGAGAAATCTATAGGCTCCCTATCTCACCTCTGCAGTTTCTCAGCAGCAAAGCAAGGAAGCCCTAAAATCTCCAGCCTCACAGCCTGTGGAGCTATGCTGTCTGCAGCAGCCCATCTGGAGAGCTGCCCTTTGGTCAGGACTAGAGACACCCCTTGTCAGCAGTTCTGCAGCACTTCAACTTCCATTTCATACGTTTGAGATAATATTGCTCCATTGCATGGCTTATTTATTTCAAAGACAATAACTTACTTCAAATTCACAAAATAAATAAATATCTCCCAAGAGATTTATTTAAACTAAGGCAGTTCCTGTAGAACAGAACTTTAAATTAGAAAATAAAATCACATACAAGCATAAAGTTGACATTTCAGTTTAATTAGGAAGACTCCCATACAAATACTTGTTAATATCAAATCAAGCCAGGCTTCAAACTGCTGATAATAATGAAATGAAAATTAGGTGCACAGATGAGACACTGAGTTAAAATTTGGATTGCTCTTCACTAATTCTGATAGGCAAAATTCATCCCATTAGGGAAGATCAATAAATGGTTCATATATCACCATGGGCCACCTGAGACCTTGTTTCACATTGGAGGCAGGGCCTTCATACTAAAATTCCAAATGTGAGCTCTCTACTCTCTGAATGAGTATTATTAAAGTGGTAAGCCTGTGATAGTGCTTTATATTTCTACATGGAAAAATTATATTCTCAGTTTCATAAATTATTCTGTGACCTATATATGACAAGCTTTAAAAACACTCACCAGCTACCATAATTGGAAAGTCAGAAGCGAATATATTCTGTGCTGAGCTCATGTAGTGGAATGGATTTCCTTCACTTAGAACAATTTAATTTACACTTATTTCACACAGGAAATCCTCATATCATATTAACAAGTTGAAAATGATATGTATGGATGTCTCCAGCAATATGATACTTTATCACAACTAAAGGAACAATGTTTCATTGGATGGAATTCAATTTAAAAACAGACTGCATCAGCAAATTGCACACTGGCATTCATCCAGCTATTCCTTTGGTGGCTCCTGGTTCAAAATATTTAGAGGATCATGGTGTAAGTTAAGAGCCCCAGAGAATACTGTTGTCAGGCATATACTCGGAATTCGAGTCCCTTTCTAACCAGCCCAATCAGAAATTAAACCTTTGCCTGCACAGCCTATACTTGTCATATAGATTCTGCAGAGAGGCAGGTACTTCTTAGACAGGGTTTCACCCTCCCCTTGAAGGCCAGTCTCAAAATGCTCTTGGTGCTTGGGTTTCCTCAGGGCCAGGAGAACAGCTGGGACTGGTAGGGCTGCAGGTCTAATCTCAGCCACCCATCTGTGGCCACTACCCTGAACACAGAGCTGCATAACCACACAAACCCACCACCAGAGCAAAACACTCTGTGCTGGTCTAATTACTGATCAAAAACACACATCAACGGCACCAGGAAGTAGCTCATGTTTCCTTTACCCAAATTTGCCCAGATAAGGGTTCATGGGGCTGTGTTTCTTATTTGCAGTTTACAGCTTAACTCTGGATAAGACTCTAAATAAAAGAGCAGCAGCAGAGCCACCTGTATGAAAGGGAAATTCTCCAACAGCATTTGTTGGTTTTCATGCAGTGAAAAAATATTTTCATGCAGTGAAAAAATATTTCAACCTAAACATAGTGCACCAGTGTCCTTTTATTGTTCATTTCTGCTGGCTCTCAGTGAAACACCGACTATCCAGACTGACCAACACTCATGACCAGTCAGTTTGTTATGCTTAATTCTTTGAAAAATCATTAAAGTGCTTTCAATGGTTTCATAGGAAACATATATCAGGAATTTTCAGATGCTATTCAGGACTGATTTCCTTTGCAGTCAGAACTAAATTAGATGGCAGCTGGAATATTAAATGTGCATTTATGGGAAATAAAGTGTCCAATTTGCATAAATTCCAATATTTGAACAAGAAACAAAGCAGCAGAAATTCCCGGGGTGCCTTTTCAGAGCAATTTCCTGATGTGAGATGTACCCCTTTAAAGAATAATTTAGTACAACCCTCAAGAAAGAAGAACTTCAAATAAAATACTGACTTAAGATGACACTTGTCTGGTTGCTAATAATGCTGAGATTTACCTTGTAAGAACTAAATATGAAGATACGGCCTCAAATTTCTAGATACATGTAAATTCTTAAAAAAGTGCATCCTTCTTGGAAACAGTTGTAGTCCTCTGAGGCTGTGTAATATGCAATATTTTAATTAATACAGGCTGGGCAATGCAGTTTCCTTTCATGACACTTAATGTTAATAATCTGCAGTTCACCGAGGAAGGTTTGAGAGGCTCTCACCTGCACTTGTCTTGGATATAGGCCCTAAGTCCTGAGCTCCCTGAAATAAAACAATTTGACCAGTTTGGCTGAGACAACAGGCTGATAAAAGCAACAGGGACAAGGCCACAGATCAAATGGAAATGTGCTGATGTATTTGGATTGCCATCCTTCCTAACCACTAAGTGATCCATCCCTTTGACCTATGAAGGGAATCACATTAATTGGGAAAGGGAAAGTATCACACAACAAAGTCCTGTGGAGATTTGCCACCTACATAATTTTTATGCCAAATGTCCACAGGCTCCTGTACTTCTGACAACAACTCATGTGAGAGTTCAGCAGATGGACTGATGAGGGATTTTCCAGTGATTGGGTTACTATCCAAAAATACCATTAAGGTGACTAATCAGAGCACCCAGGTTTGGGCCAACTTATCTAACGTCATTTCCACTGCAGCTTTACCTATACTGCATAGCAAAGCAGGTTCTCCTGATCTCTGATTCACCTTCTCTTACCCAAAAACTAAAAGTTCTGCAGGACGCCAGTTAATTATCTTTGGAACCTTGATTTAAGAGACTTCAATGTTATCTTTGTTTATAGCTAAATGTTACATCTTGATTTTGGTGTGACTTCACTTTAAAAATGGAACAGAATGTTCTGACCTTCAATGATATTTTGTTTCCCCGTTTTAACTTCTGTATTTTACATTAGGCAAGGGAAGAAAGTTTAAAATATAGGAATGCTTTATATTGTTTTTATCAAAACAAATCCTTTCAGTTTTCTTTATGTTAAATATTTTGCTTGAAGCTTGGGAGGGTTGGGGTTTGTTTGGTTTTGTTTTTTTTTTAAATGAGTTGTATGGATATTATTTAAACAAAGACATAGCTTTCATTCCATTTCTGAGTGAAGCAAAATATATCAGCATTACATAGTGACTGAGAAAAGAGAAAATCTTGGTCATACACAGCTTAACTCAGCAGCCATTCACCTCCAGACCAGAAATAACTGCTTTATTCTAAGCCAAGTTACTGGGACTGTGTGGAGGAAACTGGATGAACTTTATTAGCTTGAGATAAGTATAGCAGAGGTCAGGTTATAAGATGGCCAGTTCTGGCCTTAACTCCAGGAAATTTTGTTGCCTGTTTGAGGACTGAGATATTGCAGTTTCCATAGCATGTGTAAAGCAATTTATCAAGTCTCAGGAACGTAAGTAAAGCCAAGCCTTTAACAAGATTTCTAGTAGGATCATCAATTGTTCAGAGTTAAAATAGGGAAAATGAAGGAAAGGAAAGGAAAGACTCATGGACGTATTTCCAGGTCTGTAGGTAGCTAAGTGCTTGGATTTATATCTTGCACACAACTGCTGCTGCAGGTCTTTCCCTGGGTATCTGAAGTATCAATCAATAACTGACTCAGCTGCCAAAGTAATTTCAGAAATACCTCTCTACTTCATTCCAGAACTTCAACATTTTGAATTTTCACTCTCAAGCACTGTTGCAGCCTCCAGTAGTATCACCACAAAGCTGTCAGAGCCAAACCATCTGCCCAGAGCCCAAGCCAGCTGCTTTCTTTCTAATCAGCTTCTTGTATGTACTTGGGGTTGAGCTGAAAAACAGATTAATTACTTACACAGGTTTCAGCCTGTTCCTCATCTTTCTGCTTCCTGAGGGCTCTTCAGAGTCTCTCCAACTCCCAGACTGTAGATCCATCCATTCCTCCAAAGTGTCTGTTGGCACATGTTGCTAAGAGTTCAGCATATGGAGCGTGCCTGTCCATTCATCCATCCATCCATCCATCCATCCATCCATCCATCCATCCGGGCACACATCAGTGCTTGTGGACATTCAACCACATTCACAAGGACTGCTGCACTTCCTCTCACGGGGCCTGACCCAGTCCTGTCTTGAGACACAAGAGATCAATTTCAGCTATGTGATGGACATGCATCTAGACAATTTGTTGAAGGAATGTGTAAAAATTTGGTGAAGATGGTCCATTTCAATACATGAACTCATTTAATATATTTTCTATGCATTCATAGGATAAGAAACACCTGCCTTGAACCCTGGGCAGGTAATGGGAATCAGCCTCAATTAATACTGAGCTTAAATGGTACTAATGGAGTTTATATACAGCACCTCCCCTCCAGAGTGTTTGGCACCACAAGGCTGAGCTCACTTTACCTTGTAGAGAACACTCTGACAGATAAGATCATTCACAAACTTGGGCAGGAGAAATGAGGCTTGACAGAAGTGTACACAGACAGGCTTGGTAACTACAAAAGGCTTCTAATCTGTGAATTCCCCATACCATGGTACATCCAGGTTTACATGCCAATGATTTGTTCCTAAATAAAACCTGACAAATGTCCATGCTGCTCTTCTAGCCCAAAAATGCTGAACATATGAGAATCCTAAGTGAATCTTGGGAGTTGTGGCTGGACATCAGGGGCTGTTGATCTGTATCAGCACTAGGCAGAGTCAGGAGCACCCTGCATCAAATGAGTTGATTAATCACAGCACCATAACCTTGGCCATTTGACTGATTAGATCCCATATAATGAAATGTACTAACCCTGTTTCTGAGCTTATCATTGAAAATCACCTTTTTCAATTTTTTTATACTCAGATGAAATTGCAAGAGACTCTATGATGTAGCTATGGCCCATTTTTTGAACTCTTTTCTTCCTTGGCTGCCACTGAAAGAAAAAGATTTAGGATCCTATCTGTCTCCTGCTTTTTGGCACCATTAGATGGATATTCTCCTAATTTCTAAGTCTTAGGTGACAATGGCAATTTAAAGTCTTGAGTGAACTCTCAGCATGGAAAGAACATAAATGATTTTCTATTCCAACAGCACCAAGAAACAGAACAAGGTCATGTACTTCCATCAATTTTATTTATTTATTTATTTATTTATTTATTTATTTATTTATTTAACAACTAATCCAGGGAAAACTCATCTTTTCTTTTTCAAAAAGGAAGCCAAATTCACCTCTGTCTCCATCATGATTCACTGGATCTGCACCTACCAGAAATAAAATAGAAGATAGCTGTTTCCTTTGAAATTAAGACTTCTTCCCCAAAGCACACAGATGCAATTTATCTCCCTCCTAGTCCTCTGCTGTTCTGATTTCAGCATCTGAGACAGACCTGGCAGGTCCCCACTGTAGCCATTGGTCTCATGACTAAACACCCATGAACAGTTCTGACATCTGACTTAACAGACACCCTATGTTGAAATCATAAAGTCATGTGCTGAAGGATGCACTGGATGGATGGATGGATGGATGGATGGATGGATGGATGGATGGATGGATGGATGGACGGATGCACAGATGGATGGATGGATGCACAGATGGATGGATGGATCTTTGGTCACAGATCAGGAGCCCAGTGGAAGAAGGGGAGAGATTGCCTCTGCTAAGGCATATTTCATATCATCTGTTTTAGCCATCCACCTGAGAAAGAGATGAAGCACACACTAGAAGTTCTTGCTCCTCTTCTTTTAATAAGCAAGGATTCAAGCCTGACTACTTCTCACATGGACAACTCTTGGAGAGGTCTAAATGCAAACTGGGGAACTTTTACCCACCTTACCTTTCCTCTCCCACAAATATATGGCAAAACTCTATTTATATGCTGCATCTTTTAAAGACAAAGGCCCATCTCTTTATGCACGCTGATCTCCCAACTGTATCTTAAAGCTGAAAAATAAAACATTATGTCCTACCTTTCTTTTTTTGTTTAATATACTGGAAAAAATAGAAGGTGCCCTAGGTGTGATTTATACTGAATGATGTGTAGTACTTTTCTTCTTTTACTGAGTATGCCAATGTTTTTTGAATAAATACAGAAAATATGGAAATTGTAACATATATAGGTGAGTTTAGTGCCTTTATATAGAAAAGTTAACTAAGTTTGCATCAGGAGAAGTATTTCATGGCATCTTCTCTGTTTTGAGGTAGAAAGTAAGTTATTTGTGAAACTATCTACTCTTACATATCTTTGCATGGATTAATTTCTCACTCCTTTCCTCTCTGCAGCCAGTAATTGTTTTTTAATCTAAGAGGGCCGTGGTCCTGGGTTTTTTGTTTGTTTGTTTGTTTGTTTGTTTTTTGGGGTTTTGTTTGTTTGTTTGTTTGTTTGTTTTTAAGTGATGTTAAGTAGGAATTTTCATAATTAGAACTCAGTCATTGACAAAGATAAATAACAATCCAGACAGACTTCCTTTAAAATCTCAAATTTCTGTCTTGCATTAGAACTAATTATATGAACTTAGAGCCTGGAACAACTCACCACTATAATGGAAGGGAGGCTTCAATGGAAAACCTGCAACTTTATAAAGAAGCTTGGCTTTAAGTCACCCCCCAGAGAAACATCAGGAGATCAGTACTGCACAGCACCCCAGTGTACTGGATTATTGTGAACATCCTGCTGGCTACAATTCAGCTTTCCATTTAATTGTGCTCTTATTTAAAATAGAAGAGCAAGAGAAACCCGACAGGCATTTTGTAAGGTTATGAACAGTGAAAAGTCTAGATAAATGTCAGAAAAAAGGTAGTAGGCCATAAATCATCACTTGATAGTATCAGATGAAATAACTTCTTCTCTCTCACACCTCCCCAGGGCAAGCAACACTGTGTATGTTAAATGCTGAATGTACCAGTGATGCAGCATCCCTGCTGACACTAAGATATGAGGTAATTTCAAAAGTGATGGAGAATTTTGCTTTTCCATCTTAAAATTTTATTTTTTTTTTCCCAGGGACAAGAAGTCTCAAGTCACAGATAAAAATAGGGCAGAGTGGCAGCAAAACTTAAAACTCCAGCCTCACAAGTGATTGCATTGTATCTGCCTTTGAAAAAGCTGTGAAATAGATATATTCATATTGTAAGAGTAAGACAATTTCTTTTCCACCATCTCTTTGATAATCATGAATGCTAATGGCATGTCTGCAATATTGTCTTGTCAAATTATGGCATCCCAGGCACTTGGACTGCCTGATGTGGTCTCTCTGTACCTAGATACATACAAAGCAGTGAAGGAAGAAAATCATTCCAGCCTGAAACCAAAGGGGGAATCATTAACAAATGCTTCCAAATCAAAACAATTTTTTCTTTTGTCTCTACATTTTCTCCTTCATTTCATTCCACAGTGGCAGGGGGGAATGTTGTCATCTGGCATTGGTAGCAGCATCATATAAAATGCAATACCCAAAGGTTGTTTTTTTTTTTAATTGTAAAATAGAGTCAGATTTTCAGAGGAAGGGAGCTAAATCATGCCTGCCAAGTAGTGAATCCTTGCAGGCACATGCAGCCACAGCCACGCAGAGCATACATGTGAAGTCCTGCCAAAGCTGGGCTGAGGAACTGCCATACTCCTCTTTATTCCTCCCTCTATTTCTCACCACATAGCAGAAATACAACCCTGGGGCCTCTTTCCCATTCTGTGACTGCTGTGCCACAGAGCACAGGTTCCCGAAACTGGATGATGGCCACTAACTCCTCTCTGCAAGATGAGAAAAAAGAAAGGCTCCCAGAGCAGATATCCACCTGCAAAGAAGGCCTTGCAGATAGGACAATCTTTGGGTCCCCCTTACCTGCACAGTTAAACAGATAAATTGCTTGACTCAGGAAAAGCTTTTCACAGGAAAGAACCCACAATTTGGAGATCCGCACACATGTTTTCACTCTGTGGATGTTTTGGTGCACCTTTGGATAAGGTGAGTTTTCAGCCTTCTATGAAGATGAAAATACCCAGCTCCCTCTTGTCAAAATTAAAAGACCTGTGTGTAAATACTGCTGTTGTGCATTTCTCCCAAGGAGAGCCCTGCACATATCTGGGGGTGGAAGCGTGACTCAGAGAGACCCCTCAGGGAGCACTGAGCAGAGGGCACACTGGCAGCAGATGCAGCAGCTGTCAAACAGCATGCTGTGTCCATCCTCCTCCTCCTCTGCACAGGCAATAGCTGGTGGCAAAAGCCAGCCCAGAAATCTGGAGGGGTTGGCCATATCGTAGTCCTCTGACTTGGGGACAATGGTGACCCACAGGGCTGAAACCCTGGGGACAGTTTGCAGGGAAGGAAGTGTCCTGCAGGTTGAAAAAGAGCTAATGACTCTGATACTTCAAACTTTATTCAAGACTTTCAGTTTTGCAAGTTTTGAAGAGCATCCAAGTAAGTTAAGGCCACAGATGGGATGAAGTGAACTTGATTTAAATTTGGATTTCACACTGCACATATGCATACACATACAAGCACACAGCACAGCAGCTTCTCTGATCTGAGAGACAGGTTTGAGCTGCTCCTGAGACAGAGATCAGTCATCACTGATCACTGCGTCCCTAAGTCACCACACCCCTACAAATTATGGCCACAGATATTGGGGGGAAGGCAGAAAGGAAGAAGAAAATATCTTTACCTCTACAAAAACACGTTTCAATCAACACACAGAAAATGCCTCCTCTTTCCCATCTGTCTCCTCATTACCAATGATAAATGGAAAGCAACACCTTCTCTCAGCTCCAGGTTTCTTCCTCTGATCTTCTGTGTGGCACCTTTCATACACAAGCAGACAAGGACCAAGCCATTATCTCTCACCACAGCTCTGAGAGGCTTATGGCTTTTTTCCCTTCCCACAAAAGAGAAATGTCTGAATGCTCAGGAACTCCTTGAATTTCTCAGCAGCTTAAGTTTCTCTTTTACTCCTTTGCACTTATATCTGCAAAGAGGACTGGGAAATCTCATTAAGTCTCTGATTTGCACTTACACTACATATTCACTTATGTGGGACTTTGAAGGAGAGTTTCAAACTGGTAGAAGAGTTTGTTCTTTCTTATTTAGTTATATTAGCTGCCAGGCTACATCAGGTGAAATTTTCACTTACCTGATCCTTCATGGGCATTTAGGCATCTGGATCTCACAGAAGAAAAGAATGGTGCTCTTGCACCTCATCTTGAAGGCCAGAGATTTGGATATTTAAATTATTTCAATTGGATTATTTAAATTGTTTTCACCAGATATCTGTGTGACTTGGGGGAAGAAAACTTGGCAGATTCTACTCTGCCTTGTGCCTTCTCTATGTCACAACAAAGTGGCTTAGTGCAAGAGGACTTTAAATCAGAACAGCCAGCTTAGGCACTTGTTTTACACAGGGGTAAATGATGCTGTGAGATAGATGGGTTATAAAGCAGGACAACCTTTGTGCTTTTGTTTCATCACCTGTGAAGTTTTGTCTGATTTGGTCTTCTTTGCATTTCTCAAGGTAAACTCGAGATCACCAGGAGAGGAAAAAGAAGATACATCTATTCTTCTAAAAGAAGATACATCTATTCTTCACATACAAAATAAAATAATAGCTGTGGCAATTGTAACTGAAGATCCCTCAACACTTTATGGAAGAATGCAGCTTCTATCTTAATGTTGGACTATATTCCTACTTAACTAATTGTATTTTTCATTTAAAACATCCTTCTCTGATGGTATTAAACACCACTGTCAAAATATTTAAGAAGCTTCCCCTCAGTGGTGAAAAGAGAGGCTACACGTGCAGTTTAAATACATCTGTTAGCATGTGGAGATCACTGGTCACTTGAGATGAAGAATACTGAATACCATGAAGGTACTTCATTTATTGCATGTCTAGTAGTTAATAATTTCTTCTTCAACTCTTTTATTCATAAAATGTGCAGAAACTTTGTGTTATTTTTAATATGACTTCTCTTTTTCCGGTTCCTTGGTGCTAAAAACAAACCAAAAAAAAACCCCCTCCAACAACAAAACCAAACAACCCGCACAAAACTTGCGAATTTCTAACACCAAAACAAATGTAGTATTTTTTATCTTTAACCTTCTTCAGCAGCAGGGTATATTGACCATATGCAAACAATGCTAAAGGAACAAGATAAGGCTGTTCATACATGGAAGACAACAAACCTCCAAAACAAAGAAACATTTTTTAAAAATTCAGGTATGCATATAGTACAACTTCCTTTTGCAAAGGGTACAAACATAATCTGCTTATCAAGTTATCTGTGGTTGTGTACTGGGTCTTCACTTGTAGCAGTTGGTTCTCATTGGTGTGGATATTTGGACTAACATTCTGAAAATAAAACCATCAAATCTCCTAATCTCTGCAAATGCAGCAAAGACATAGCAACTTTGTCCTTAGAACAAGGAAAGAAACCTATTACTCCTCCAAAGTAAACAAGAGAAAATATTTCCCAACCCAGCTAAATGCTGAAACTTCTCAGCTATGTCAGTGCCCCGGTTAAAAACAAACAAAAGGGTTGCAATAGCCATTTGAGCCTTTCAGCTTCAAGTATGCACTCAGAAAGCCTCTTCTTGTGAGGTTAATGTCTAATGAATATTGCAGGAGAACTTGCTGGTTCTGGCTCTATCAAAATCTGGCTGTACAAAGCAATAAACTCACAAAAAGGAGCCACAAGTGGACCTTTTATACTCAAGCTGGAAAAAAGTTCAACTGGGAAAACATTTCAGAGGCTGGTTTTGATTCCCAAGCACTTTAATTTATGTATTTATGTATATATTTATTTATTTGTTAGTTTATCATGTTACATTGAAATGAGGGGGAGAAAAAAGCTGAAGTTCTGTTTTACCAGGTGTGTGGAAAGTGATATAAGGGATGACAAAAAACTGGAGCCGCATAATGCAGAAAATGACAAGGGAAATAATGAATTGAAATGAAGCATTAGAGTAACAGATGCATCACTCAGTCCAAAGCCATATGCACACAGAGCCTTGCTAGAGGGGGAAATGTGCCCTAGAAAGAGAAACCCTAAATTTTACTAGAAAATATATGTGGGATTGGAAGAGACATGAACAACTATGGGATAAAGGGAAGTTCGTATTGAAATTGCAAACAGAAAACATATACATAAGGTACAGAAATCTGTATGTGCAATATATTCCATATACCATCACCATTTCCCATGATTGGCTTTGTGTTAAACCTTCCATTGAGTACTATATTCAAACACATGAAGGTCTCCTTGTCCTCACACTGCCATTATCAGAGAGGATGAATCAAAACCCCAGCTGTCCCTCTCAAGCCACCCTCCAGTGCTTTCCTGCTGTCTCATCTGGATAGTCTCTACTGCTGCCTCTGAGTACAGTCCCCACGTAACTACACTCCAGGCAAGAAATTCACTGTCTGTCAGTAGCTTTAGTGTGCAAGGAATATCAACAGCCACGATGTGCCACTTAAAACACAGTGGGAAGACAGAAGCACTGGAGAGAGTTGGTCTCACTCCACTGACCCTATTTTGTGTGCGGGTGCCCAGCAAGGAAATCAAACCCTGGACACACTTTGCATGGGTTCATTCACCTCCCTCAACTTCCTCCTTACTTCCACCTCCCTCAAATGCGCTTCTTTAGCAGCAGAACTACTCAAAAAACTCTCTCTCTGACTTCTGATTACCATTACAATTTTTAAAGGGGAAAAAAGATTGTCTCAGGAAAAGTAAAATATCCCTCTTGTGTATCAGAGAAAGCAGCCAAGTGCAGGACCATGGCACACACAAGAGGACACAAGATTCTGGAAATGAAAAAACAACTAGATCCACAGTGTTTCAAGATTTCTTTTCAATGGTTTGTTGTTGTTCTTACCACAACACATGCATGATTTTTATGGAAAGCAGATAACACTCATAAAAATATCTGCTTCACTAAAACTTGATTTCCTGCAAAGATTCTCCTAACTGCAAATTTTCAATCAGTTCCAGACACAATCATTTGCAAATGGCACCAAAACTGTTGATTTTATTTAAAACAAACAAAGAAGCAAACAAAAATCCTTTCCCTTACTGAATCATAAAATGCTTCTGGATGTTTAGATTCAGTATGTCACAGTTTAGAACTAAAGATTATTTAAAAAACAGCTCAAAAATCTTATGGAATCAGAAAATTATTACGACTTCTTAAGTGATCAGGCTGATAATTCTTTTAGATCTGAAAATTGTCTAGTTATTAGGAGAAGGTTCTAATTAAAGGAAAACTGGAATGTCTGTAACTACAGCAGTACGATCCCACCATCAGAGAGTTGCTCCTTGCTTACACGTGACTGCACAAAATACTGGTAACACCCTCTCAGTGCCATAGACTGTGGCTGAAATGTTTAGGTAGAAGACTTCAAACACAGGGGCTGTGTTTTCACTAGCAAGGAAAGTCATTCTCCTAAAATTCAGCTTTGGCTATAATAGGCTCTCTGCCACTGGTGATTTTTAAATTAAGAGTGGACTTTGTGGTCTTTGCAAGATAACTCTGGTTCCTTTTCTTATCAGTTTTCACAACTGTGCATAATATACTAAATTATTTTTAACTGCAATAATGTCTTCCTATGCATGGCCGAAAAAGTGTTTTTGCTGAAGTAAAAGCATGGCTCCAGTCATGTTCCATAGATTCATCACAATGTCACCAATGTTTCCAAAAGGTTAGTTCCCAAAGACCTGGAATTGGCATCCTTCAGCCTAACAAGGTATTGCTTACAGAACTGTAAGAAGAGAGAGGAAAAGAAGGAATTAATGGGAATAAATATGCTCAGCCCTCAGTGCAGTTTTTTGATAACACCCAGAAAATGAGACATCAGGCTTATATGAGTGGAAGAAACTGAAAGAATTTCCTGGCACCTGGCATGGAAAAGAGATTGAGTGTGGGGACACAGAGTGAAAGAAGGAACATGAGGAGAGAGAAGGAGATCAAAGTTCCTTATGTTCAGATCATGTCTCACCAGGAGTCTGTTTGCACAGGACAGAAAGAGCGGAAGCACCAGGCACAGCTAAGACACACCTTGCAAGTCACCACTGGGGTTATATTCCTCCCTGGAGGAAATCAAAGGAAGTTCTACAATCTTCTTCTGGTTCCTAATCTTTCCCCTCTGACTCTCACTGTGCAATAGCACATCTCCCACAGTTGAGACTCTGGGCTCGTTTTTTAGCATGTCCCAGATATTTGGTGGATAACCTTTAAGATGAGGAGGTCAGTGAACTCTTTAATGAGTTTCAACCTTTTTATAAATCTATTTAGCACCTAATAATTTTCTACAGCCTTCAGTGGCACTTATGCTTCTGGTTGTAACTTTGACAAATGCCCAGCCTTCATCCACATGTTAAGATAGAAACAGAATTTGAATTGAAGATTTATAACTTGAACTTGACGTTGCAGTTATTTAGTGACTAAGAAAAGGAAATGCCCATATGCTCTTTCCAGTTCGTGACATAATTTCCTTCTGCACTGGCTTACTTTGGAGCAACATATCAAAGTAAATTCAGTAATAGCAATAACAATTTGCATTGTTACAGCACTTGCCACAAGTGATTTAAATAACAGCTTCTCTTCAAACACTTTCACCACCACCCTTTAGGATTTAGGATATTACAGGCTGGTGAGAGATATTAAGTAACACATCTCAAACCATTCTTGACATCTGTTGCTGAAGCAGGAATAGACAGTGAGTCTCCTGGGTATTTACCCATTCATTTCACCACAAAATGATCATTTCTGTCTACGATATGAGTTCTTCAGTCAAGAGATTTCAATTACACAGCCCATGAACACAATTCACATTTAGCCTTGGAGTTAAAAAAAAAAAGAAAAAAAATCCATTGATTGAAGGAAGGACCAACTTCTTTTTTTTTTCTTTCTTTTTTTTTTTTTTAATTGGAATTTAAACTAATGACTTAGACAGGCTTGACAGGGCAAACAAAGGTTGGCAGCTCACATTCGGGAATACCCTGGCAGCACTGATTTCCCCCAGTGGAGGATTTGTTCTGGGCAGCTGAGATAAAGATGCCCATTGAGGAGCACAGGAATACACAATCAGTTGTGATCTCCATTGTCATCTAAGATGAATCCTCACAATATAAACATATTACAGTATCTCCATCTTAAATAGGAAAGTATAAGCCCTTTCCAGATAAATGTTGGATAGAACTAAGTGCAACAAAGCTTTTAATTGATAGTTTTACCCCATTATGTTGGTGACATTTGGGGCCACTTGGTACATAGTAAGGTGTGACCCTGGACCACAGTGTCACCTTAAATATGTAGCATTTCGCTACTGTCCTCAATACCAGTAGAACTGTTCCCTTAAGTTTCTGTGCTGAGAGATCATGAGGGTCTTTCTTCTCCACTGAAAATGGAGATTAAACACATATTTATAGAAACATGGTTTTCACATGCTGTGCTGGATCAGTACCAAGATGCTCTGCATACTGCAGGCTGATGCCATATTCTCAACTCAACAAAACCCAGTAACATTATCAGAAACAGATTTTGCAGCATGAAATTTCATCTAAGGGAAGTCAGTGCCTATTGCCTAAGATGCAGTAGAGCTAATATTGCTGCCAAGATTATCTGACTACTGTCAGAATTGCTCATCTTTCAGCAGACATCTTGAAGTAGTTGTTTTACCTGGTACCATTTCTTCAAGCTTTTCAAAATGATGTGAACATTTTGTAACAAGCTATTATAGAGCAAGTATTTTTTTTCTTTTTCTCCCTACAAAGGTATGCATTAGAGGTTGGAGGTTGGGGACTTAACTGAATGATTTGTGGAAATGGAAGGAAATAAAATGGATCCCCCAAGAATAAGCCCAGTCAAGTCCAACTTGCAGTGAGAAACAGCAGTTTACATGGTTTTGTCAACAGCCTTTGGGTACCCCAGGAAGAGAAACTACAGCAACATTTCTATAAAAACTTAAAAATTATATTTTTAACAACTTCAAACTCTTCTCTTGGAAATTGGTCATTACTTGAATAACTTGTTACTCTTTTGCCCAGAAGAAAGACTGATTTGATTATGTAGATACAGTACAGAACATTTCAGCTGTCCCTGCTTACCAAAGAAAATATATCCTTTCCCCACTAACTTTACCTCCAAAATTGTTTTAACTTAGTATCTTTTGGGGGAAAGGGAAGGAGGATTCTTCCATTCTACATCCTTTGAAATTTCTGTCTTAAATAGTGTCTGGAGATGACTTCTATCTTATTAGCAAGCAATAAAGAGCTGTTGGGCTATTCTCCTTACTCCCCGCCTTCAATTTTCATACTCACTGAAACGAGTTCAGCTACCATCTGTAATTCCCCTTCCAGCAAGTTGAATGTCAGAATTCCTGGGGTTTTTCCAATGCTAGAGAGCCCTAGGGAAGACACCATTACCTTATTCAAATGTCAAGGGATGCGACATTTTCTACCATTGATACATCACCTTTCAACATGTGAAACTTGAAAAGTCCTCATGTCTCCAAAGCAGAGAGAGCATAAAAGTAGCTTCTAATATCCTCTTTCTCTCAAAGGAAATGCATGATTATGCAAAAATTCAAGGAAGAGCTGAGAAGACAAAATTTCCTTCAGCTATGTCCATGTGAGGAAAAAAGCATATGCTTTGAAATATGATAGCAAATACACTGTAAAGACATTATGGAGACAGAGTATGGGTGAGGTACATCTGTATTTTGCTGGTCAAAATGACTGCAGTGTTCTTTGGCCCTATATATTCATGGCCTAGAATAACCCAAAACTTTCTAAGAAACTGACCTACCTCATTCCTGATGGCAGCAGAAGCATAACATGGCTGTTTCTAACTCAGGAAAACAAATTGCTGGGATCTTGATCCAGTGATTTATGTGACTCTCTCCAGCTGCATATTAGAAAATGGGATTGCTATGGGCCATACTGAGGGTTCTGAAGAGTCAAGGATTTTTCACTGCTTAAGCATGCTGCTTTTTGGACACATGCATAAAAAGGAAATAACAGAAAATAAATAAGGTTGCAGGGTTAGTGCTCCAGGGCTGCCAACTGTTGCTGTTTTATTGAAGCTTGAGAAATTTACTGATTTACTTAAAGTTGCAGCTCCTTGAGTCGGATGTCTATACATCAGTTTTATTTTCATTTTTCGAGAATGACTCTATTTTTTATGGCTGAAGAAGAAATTTTGAAGTTTTAAAAATATGAAGACAAATAAAAAAGGAAGCCAAGAATACAGTAGGACGTGGGAGGAAGAATTGGGTTTTCAGCAATTTAATAGTCTCCTGCATTTCTCTAATGCATTTGGAAAGTGTCTGTGAATCCTGGATTTTGAATGTCCAGAACATGTGGCAGCACTGAGGTGGGAGAATAGTATTAAACAGTCCAAGGTACACATATTTCAAAGAGATCAGATGTGTTTGGGAAGGAATAAGCCAAAGAATCCTCTCATTTTCATGTCTCCCCTCTGCTATTAGACTAGACCTTTGTTTAGGTACTGGCATACCTAAAATGGGCAGCAGTATGTCTATTTTCAAGGACTGATCTCTAAATCAAAGGATCTGCCGCTCCAGACCAGTGACTGCAGCTGCAGCCTCACTTGTGTTGGCCACAGTATGTGCTGCAAGGAGACTGACTCCATAGAAAAGGAGCATATTTGCCAATAATGCTTCCTTACTGCCATAAGAACATACCTAGGGGGGGAAAGCAGAAGGCTTTCCACTTTAGCCAACAGAACCTCTGATCCTCACAGAGTTACATGTCCATGGCCAAACCCCCATCTACCAAATGAGGATGATTTGCTCACAAGGAAAACAAGAAAAGATTGAAATGGTTATGAGAGTGTGTGTTATGTTGAAATTTAGTGGGCCCAGGCTGGTGGGGGATATGAGAATTTTTAGGGAACGATGACAGAAATCTGCCTTTGGAATGCATGAGATATTTTGCATGGAGCACCTTCTTCAATGAATGGCATGTATTCCACACTGAAGAAATTCCACTGAAGTGATGGTGTTGAACTTCCTGCTATGAACCAATGGAACTAAGAGAAATTTAGTGATGCATAGGGGCTGTGCAATATTTCCAAGACAGAGAAATGGGACCAACACAGAAGTTAGAACATGAGATATCTAATTCCAAGGTTTCTTCTATTCACTTATTTGTTCAATCATATGCAAGATTAATTGTTGGACTTCACTTTTACCATATCTAAGAAAAGATTTCACCTTTTTTTCAAAATTCCTTCCTGATGTTCTTTTTAATGGGGACTCTTTCTTCTTCTACACTAGAAAACTAGGACGACGTTTTTGTTTCATTACATATTACTTTTGTGGTAAAAGAAGCATAAAGACAAAGCAACATTTTGCAGGCACACAGACGGTAAGGATTTTTTTTGATGGTATGTTGTCTCTCACAAACAAATTGTTGCTGACTTACTCTACTGTTTCCTATCCTCATATGCTGCATATACAGAGAGTCTTGTTTGCAAATTTCCACTTTCACTGCTCAGACAAAAACACTGGAAAATGTACCACTGGGTTATGAACCAGTCAGTTTGAAGAAAATGTGCTGGCTGGCTCTTTCTGTCAAAGTATCTGTCATAGGCATATTACACATTTCCAGCCAAAAAAAAAATAGAGAAAAAAAAAATAAATACTTCAGCCTATTAAAACAAAGTGAATGCTTTTGCCATGATATAAATAGCCTCTGGTAATATGTCAAATTAGGAGGTTTTATTTTATTTTCTATTTCATTTATGTACCTGTAATATAGGGCTAAGAACAAAAGGAATAAGTAGCTAAAAGGTAATCTTAGGATACAGATCACTTGGAAGTTTTAGGTAACTGGAAAATATACTTTTGAAAAGTACACCTTTTATACAGGGAAAAAAAAAAAGTGTATTTGCCAGGGATTACAAAAATCCTGTATCTGCACAGAAAACAGGACGCTTGAACCCAAGGTGAGTTAACAGGGCTGAAATCAGGTCATCTGAGATTTCAGCCTTCAGAGAGTATGTGGGAAGATTCTAAGAAAAGCAAGTGAGAAAACAGGAGATTTTCTGATACTGCTTTGACAAAGTTACTAGAGGTGTGATGACCATGCAGGCATGGCTGCCAAGCCCCTTTTAGGCACAAGTGTCTTGTCTTCAGCAGGGTGGCTCAGGGTTCACATACTGATAGCAGCCCTTCAAGGTTTCACCTTACCCACGCGAAAATCCACAGTGGTAACCTAGGTTAGATTGCACTGAGATTATTGGACATGCAGGTGTTCAGTTTTGTACCCCAGGAGCAATCTTAGTGCTGTCAGCATGACTGCGCCAACAGGACAGTAGTGCCATTGAATGCTAAGAAGGTCACAAAAAATTAAAGTCATCAGCATTTCAAAAGACTGGGCACCAACTGACCAACAACATGCTAGTTATAGAGAAGGTTTTCCTCCTGCTGAATTCACAAATACCTAAGCAGGCTTCTGTGATCATTAGTTGTCTATGCGTGATAAGAGTAAATATATATTTATAAACACTCACGGTGGTTCTCAAACTTTCTGGACCAACAGAATTTTGAAACCCTTGCAGGTGATCATATTCCACTATATTCAGCTTTTGACTGAAGGAGTTTTGTTAAATCCTGCTCCAAATCATGGCCCAAGCTGTCAGTGAGCAATTTCCCTTGGGTCACCACTGTACAGTTTTGGAATTACTAAAGCAGCACAAAACCTGCTGTTTCAATGCTGAGGATGGATTCTGACACTGAGACTGGAAGCCAGCAATGTCAAGATAACTTTTCCATGCCTGTCTAGCTGTAATTCATGAGTGGGGCTTCAAAACTGCTAAGCATTATTTCACTTCTCCCACTTTGATATCAGTAAAACATGGTTAGATGTGCCTTCACTCTAATGATGAGTTCTTCACCATAATGATACATGGTGAATTAAAAGATTAGCTGAATATCTTGCCTCTGTGGTGACAAGCATGACAAATATATAATTTCAAAATTAAACATCTATGGACAGAACAGCTGAAAAGGAAAAGGCAGAACCACCACTGAGAGCAAGGCGCTGAAGAATGGGCAGCCCTGTTTTATGGGTGCACCCAACACAGCCTCCATGTGCCACCACACAGCTCTGTCCCTTTCTCATGGTTCACTTTCCACCTCTCCCATCACTTCAGGCTGCTATTCCTCAATCCCTTCATCTCAGCAAGCAGGAGCAATTTCACAAGACAGAGACTGTTTGTCTACTTGAAGTGGAACAGACACATGACAGTGCTGCTCCCTTCATGGGAGGGATGGAGAGCTTAGAGCACCTCTGTCTGTGAGTACGGGGCTGTGAAACCACGTGCACTCTCTTACCAGGGGTCAGACTGCAGCACCCAAGGAGGTTGTCAAGTCTTGAAGCCAAGAAATACTCTCTTTCAGTCTGGTACACGGCTGCAAGCTGATGGAATTTAATGCATTGAAAAGGTATCACTATGGATTGGGAAAGTGCAAGGGGATATTAAAGAACAGGAGTAAACAAGGCTTCAAAGCCAACAATGTGTAAAATACTTTATAATTAATAAATGACCACACCAATTACAGCCATCTAGTGGGCATATGTATTAAGCAATGAGCTGTCAACAAAGTGGTGTCTCTTGTATTGTTGGAAAGTGTGCCTCTTTCAAGCTCAGATCTATGTTCCTAATTAAACCAGCCAACACAGACACCTAGGAACACAATGCTTTACAGAATAAGGGCTGAGCTGCAAAACTGGGGTTATTTTGCCAACCCCACTTAAGGTTGGAAGTGTTTGCATCAAGAGCTTTGGCGTATCTCTGCTAATAATGTAAGCATGGGCTGCAATTGCAATAATCCTTCAGCATTTTAAGTGCAGGAATAAGGAGAAAAAAAAAAAAAGCTCTCTTTCTCCATGAACAGTTTGCCTTGAATTTCATCAGCAGGGGATGCATGTATTATTCAATCATACACCTACTGCTACTATGAAGTTGCTCTTAATTATACTCCAAGTGGAACCTCTCAGGTAATCAGAATTCAGGGCTAATGCATAGCTATTCCCCCATCAATTTATAATAGACACAATTAATCCAATTTAGAATTTCAAGTTTTAGTGATTATTAAATGCAAACAAGTGTTCTTTCTTTTGCTTGAGGGTGGCCATTTTTTTAAGTGCATCTCTTTTTATGGCTTAGAAATGTATAAAGTAACAATTTCCACAAAAGCAGTTAGAGCATTAACATTAAGGAATCATGACAGAGCATGAACTTCAGTGTGCTTGGACTAAACCCTGTGGGAATTCATTTTACCCATCCTCCCTCTAAATGTCTGGGCATTGCCCTTCAGTTACTTAGTGCCTCTATTGCTCTTCTGCTGTTTTTGCCTAGGGAATGATTTACAGCACAACACAGATAACAAACTGGCAGGAATGATCCAGTCAGAGATCCTCTGCTACCAACCAGCATCCTGGCATCTCTTTTTGTTTCTTGAATTCCTACTAAACCTGAAGGATCAAGTGGTATGCTTATCAAATTCCTTAAAGCAAGGAACCATATGTCACTCTTAACAGTGAATCAAGGCTTGTAGCTTATGGCAGTATAGTTCCCAAGAGGGAAAAAAAAAAAAAAGGCAAAGCAAAGGTGTACTTAGAATCAAAAGAAAAAAAAATCAAAAAATCCTTCTATGACTGAGAAGGCACAACACCTCTGGAAACAAGAATTGCAAAAAAATTATCTCTTTCTTGCTTCTCCCCTCCTATGTTTAAAATATGTCTGACCTATATAATTTTAATGTTAAGTTTCAGATTTCCTGAAGTGTAATTATATACTATGTTACATACCAACACAGCACATTAATTCAAGAGTTTTGCCCATCTTTGGAAACATGGATTAAAACTCCAAAACTCTTTGTGTTTCATGCTCACTGTATATTTATAGAAGGTGCATCTATCAGGACACTTATTTCCTTCCCGTAGGGCCTTAAGGTAAAAGCAATCTTTAAAAACACAAAGGGAATGAAATTAACCCTCTCCCCCCTCAAACCCAACTTTCCTCCCAGGCAAGCAGAAGGAATAGTTGGAAGAAAGGGAAGACAGAATTCACAATTGTTCTGAGGACTCTCAGCACTCTGTATTTTTAGTCATCTCTGCCTGTCACAACTGCGAAGAAAATCCAAGCTGAGCTTCACTAGAGCAACGATGTGGGCTTGGAACTGCAGAGCAGCCTGAAACACTCGCTCCAAGAAATAGAAACTGCTGCACTCCTCACATCCAAGATGCTAACTCAGATGCTCATATGCTAACACTGTTAACTGTTTCATGGCCCAGCAGAGCACAGCAGAAAGCCTACAGAGCTCTGCACAGTTTGTGTCGAGCGTTTTTGCATTGGTTTTCAGCATGCCCAGGAGGCCTTCCAAAGGAGCAGCTGGTGTGGATTTCCAGTACATATGCTGCTCATGAACCAGGCCCACTCATCCACTCCCATGTTTTGCCATGGAACAGGGCTGGGTCGGGTGGAAATGCCAGCTCAGCCTTTTCTAGATGCAGAAGTAGCTCAGATACATCAACACAGTAATTCAGCCGGAAGATCTACTCTGCACTAAGCATCACGAAGCACTTGGGTCCAAAGCTGCCGTCGGTGACTATACTGCTTCCAGTACCCAAAGTGTGGACAGGATCAGTCCACTGTGCAGCTGTGTGACCAGTGACCTCTGCCAGGTTCCTGGTAGGTGGTGGCCCTGCTGTACCTTCTGGGTCTCAATAAGGCCAATCTCCTTTCTCCTACAGGGAAGTGGGTCCACCAGGTGGCACAATGCCATAGTAACTTCAAGGATTAGAAAAAGAACACATACTCTCCAGTCATTATATTCCTCACTTCATTTTTTAATTAGAAGACATTCATTTGTTCCTTTGTTTGTGAAGCTTGCTATTAAACATCCCCAGAATGAATTATAGCAACCTCATCATCCTACCAGAAATAAGCAAAATATGAACCCATGAAGTAAAAGAATAAAAACACAAAAGTACAATTAAGCACACATTTTAAGGCACTGAAAGTGCTTAATATCCTGAGTAAACTACTAAAGGAAGTGGAAAACACCACACCATTTGTGTGTAAGACAATCACAGGTTTTGGGCTTCATGCAGGGTAACTGAATGAAATTAAATACCCTGTTACGTGCAGGAAGTTCAGCAATTTAATGGTCCCACTTTGCCTTCAGCTTCCTGTATTCAGCTGCTCATAACTAAGGCCTTACTAAGGGCCAATGTTATGTTGAAAAGTCTCCCGATTTTTTACATTTTCAGAATTTTTAATGTTTCTATATGTGTATGTGCGTGTCATGTCTATAGGAAATCATCTTTCTATGAATGACGAGTTGCATAGTGTCATTCAAATCATGCAGCCTTCCCAATATAAAAGAGAGTGACACAAAATGTAAATTATTTTTTATGTCAACTTCATGGCCTTGGGTTCATCCTGCAGCACACATCCAGCAAGGCACAAGATTAACCATACCTCCTGGAGAATACAAGGTGCCCTCATTAGAGGCACTCCTTCAAGCATCAGATGCTCTATTTTTAAATACCACTGCTGCAAAGAGCCCAAGGCCAAGGGACAAGTCTGGGGATTTTCTTGACTTTAGACAATGATGTTCCACCTCAGTGATACTTCTCCAATTCAAGGAATAACTCAGCTCTAGGTTGCAAATTTGACTTTAGGGAATGCAGGACCATTATTGAAATTCAGCCATATTGAAAACACAAATTCTTTCTGATCAAAGCTTTCTCAAGAAGCCAAAATAGCAAAATCAGCCAGTTGAGCTTTTTTCAATGGAGGTTCCTTTCATCAGCACAGTTCTTGGAACTTTTTCTGCTGCTTCCAGCCTTTCGCAGCCTGTTTGGACTGACCATCTTGTACCTCTCACATCTTCTTGTTGCTTTTTGGCCCTGCTACCCAGGTGTGACTATTTTCACAGCCATGTTCAAGTCCATATCTTTTCCCAATCTTTTGGAAAAACTTGGGTTTTCTTTGCCTACTGTCAGAACTGCCTTGATCCAAGCTGCCTAACCAGCTGGGGACTTTTTCACTGCATGTTGCTAAATCAATTTAACTTTTGCCCATTCAGTACCCAACAGCCAGGCAAAACTATCCAGTGGCTTTTACAGAGAGACAGACAGACAGACATACAGAGGTTAGGCCACCGGGGTCCATAACAATGAACCTCACAGACTGAACTGAAGCACACACAAAAAAGCAGAGCAGGCAACATATATCCACAGTCTGAGATTCAGGGGTATTTTTGGACATCTGTTGATGAAGTGGGAGCCAATTTTTTGTGTGTCATTGAAATGATATGGATGTGATGGCAAGATCCAAACCTGACAGAAAGTGATTGTCAGAAAAAGGAGGTAACTTTAAAAAAATTACTCAATATGCTTTATTTTTCATCTGTATTATTCACACAGTATGTGTTTTTTGAAAGAAAAGCCGAGGTGAAATTGAGAAATTACTTGAAGGGGATAATGGAAATTGTAGGAAATAGGGCTGGAAAAAGGATCACAAACACCATTTACAACCACTTTCACAATTTGTGACAAACAGCAGGACAGTGGCCATCTTCAAAACTTTTCAAGAATAAGACAGAATTCTTCATTCTTCTCTTCAGGACTTGAATCCTCCTTACCTTTCATGTATGGGGCTGTATGAGGCATACAGACCCATGTCACCCCCAAAATAAATCAGCTAAGCATGCCAATTTGAAGGAGAATGTGGGACACTTTTAGAGTTTATGTACCTACATATGTTTATGTATAAATTTGTAGTTTATGTACCTACATGCATTTCAAAATAGCTCTGTAGCTACATACATATTGTTTAATCTAGCCCATCTTTTTCTCAAGTGATTCTCAAAAAAAAAAGCAACTAGAAATGGCCATTTATAACATACAAGGATGGGGTTACCAGGTGCTGCACCAGCAAAGGAACCTGGTTTCCTGAAGTAGTTGATGGGATGATCCCACAAGAGCTCTGTCAGGAGGAGGAAATGCAGCACACCACAGCCTGGGGATACAAAAAATACCCAGTGTGAAGGGAGGAAAATGTTTGAGGCTAAATTCTTTGTAAGATGAAACTCTTGGGGGGTTATAAAGTATGCACTGTGCAACTGTGCAATATAACCAAGAAGTAAATTTGGAGAAACACCTTGAGAGCAGAGAGGTCCAGCTTGCTATCTGTATTTTCTAATTCATATTTTCTAATTCAAGAGAACTACATACAGCAGGGAAACCCAATCCTATAGATTGTGAGTTGTCAGGATTGTTTCTGGCACAAATTTTAATATTACATTCCTGTTTAAAATAACCAGGAGAAGTTAGGACTAAGACATGTAACACAATCCAAGAAGAAACTATCTTTGATTAAAGAAGCGGGAAATTGAAGCTTTATGTCTCCTGAACCAAGCCAGCACAGTGGTGGGCACAATTCAATGATGTTGCAGCTTCCTATTTCAGTGTCTCACTGAGGCACTGGAAAAGCTAAGGACAAGCATGCATTTAAGTAAAATCAAAGGCTAACTTCCATGAGTTTCTTCCTTCTTTAACCAATTTCATAATTAAGCAGGTAATCTAGCTAACTCTAACTCATTGCTTGTTGCTTTAATTTCAAGCCTGCCTAGCTCTTGAAAAAATAATCCAGTAAATCTGAAAGGCAAAAAACCCATGGTTTTCCAGAAAACTTTCCTCAAAAGCACTGATAAAGTTAACACCTGCTGGAGGGGCTGCAACCCAAAATACAAGCATGAATCCCAGAAAACAGGCTGTGCTTCCCACCATTCTGAAAAGGACAGGGGTAGTCAAAGACCTTTTCAGCTGGCATGGGTCACTTAAACATGATAAACAGGCAGGCATTTAAGAGGCAATCCATGCCCATGAATAAAACTGATACTAGAAAAACTATCACAAAATATAAAGCACAATTTTTCCTCAATTTGCAGCATGCACTCATCCAGCCAGGTTGAGTCTTATTCTTAAATACATGATAGCTTTTGAGTTACAATTATTTTAAATTGCTGTTTAAAGATATCTACACTCTTAAAGAATCATTTCAGCATGATTAGCTACTGATTTTCAGAAACTGAGGACGTATTTACCAGCAAGCTGCAGTGATATCAAACAGAAAGCTATTCTTTCATCCCATACTCATACTGTATTGGCAACCATCACCAGGACCTGTTTCTGGTGCCTGGAGTAGCATTTGTTGGCAAGGCATGTCCCAAAATCGGCACTTTACTTTCTCAGCCTTTATTTTGTGTGGAGAAACTTCTCATTTTGAACTCTACTGCAATCACCATTGCATACCAGCAGCATAAACCGTTCCACAAACACAGCACACATGCATTCTTTTTAACCTAACATTATGCCTTTCATAAAAGGAGCATCTTTCAGAGTTGATGCTTGACCAGACCTTGTACCACTGCTTACACAAAGCAGCTGAAGCAAGTTATCAAATATGAAAGACTCCAGAGGGCGGTGATACAGCCCACCCACTTAGTTAACCAAGGGTTAACCACTCCCCTCTGACTCAACCTCTGAATACCTTTTGAAGTTGTGATCACTTATGCTTTTGGCACTTGCAACCAGCTGAGTGCCCTTGGAGACAGCACCTGTGAAAATTAGTTTTTCCCAAGCAATCCTGATCCCAGCATGGACCAGATGATGAACTTTGGTCATTTCCCATTCAAGATACTTCCACCAGAATAAAAGACAAAAAATTCAGCCTGAGTTCAAGGTGGACAGGCTGAAATAATCAGTCTTGTTTAGCCCGGAAAAGAGTGTCCTAACTCCAACCTTTCAGCATCTGAAGGGACACTACAAACAAGAGACTATTTACAAAAGCAAGAAGTGTCAGGACAAGGTGGGATGGTTTTAAACTGAAAGACAGTAGTTGTAGATTACACATTAAGAAATTACTTACCAGGGGGGTGGTGAGGCATTGGTACAGGTTGCCCACAGAGGCTGTGGGTGCCACACCCCTGGAAGTGTGCAATTCCAGGCTGGATGGGGCTCTCAGCAACCTGGTCTATTGGAAGGTGTGTGTCCCTGCCCATGGCAGGGGGATGAAACCAGATGATCTTCAAGGTCCTTTCCAAACCAAACCCTCTATGATTCTCTTCTGACCTGGTTTGAGTTCAGCCCGTCTCTTGTCTGACAGCAAGCATATGCTCCTAGATCCAGTTTGTAACCAGAATTTTCCTCCCCTGATTCACTGATTTATGGCAACATTGCCCACACCTTTCAGAGCAATACTGCTTGTCAGGCAACCTTCCCTCTTTGCTCCTGACACATGAATCCTCATCTTCTTTTTAGCCCCCAAACAGGTGAAATAGCTCTTGAAAGCCCATAAGTGCTACTCTGTGTGCCAGCTATTAAACCTCTGGGGTACATCTTGAAGATTTATTTGGGTGAATTTTCACAGTGTCAGTCACACATATGCAGGAAGAAAGACATCCATGAAACAAGGTTTTCCTGCATGCTGACACTCTCTTGACAATCTACAGCAGAGTGATCTCAATAGGGTTAATCTAAAAGGAGGCCACTTGTCATTAGGAGTAGGGCTGAGAAGGACAGCAAACTCTCTGCTATCAATCTGGTAGTACTTCTTATAAGAAAAAAAACCAAACCCACCTGCCATCATCTGGGCATCTTCATGGTGTGTTAAGGCTGCAACATGCTCTCTCAGACAGAGCCTAGGGATGCCAGGCTTGTGTTTGGAAAGCAGCTTACTTTAATAAAGTGGTGTGATTTTCCTTGGTCTTGGCACTCAGAAAGCATACTGGGCAAGCAGAAAGCCTGTGGGGATGATTCTCTAGTGTTTGCATGAGATTCTTCTAATTTCTGTTTTTTTTTCCCCATGCCTTTTTTTTTAATGCTACCAGCTGCTTCATATTCTGCCACTTGCTAGAGAAGAAGGCTGTTCCATCTTGATAGGATCCAGTTCAGTGCATAGACTTCACAAAATTGGAGCCACAAACTGGTTTATTTTTCCAGTTTACAGACTTTGTTCAAAAACCCAGCAGCAAGTCCTGAGGCACAATGTGCCAGCACCAGAGACTGAGTGATGCAGAGGTGATTTCTGGAACATCTTTTCCATTTATAATTCAAATCCAAAAATATTTTTATGACTTTCTTCTTTTCCTTCTGCTATGATCCATAAACAGAATAGACATTCAAGCTGAAAATTGCTGAAAGATTCTTACTCATTTGCATGAAAAACAAAGTTTTGAGCTTTCCTGGCCTAGTGATGTTACTTTTGTATTCATATCATAGCAATTTTTCAGAGAAAAATGCCTGTTGGAATCAGATCCAGGAATTTTGTTCAGATTTATATAGGAGTAGAAAAAGTAGAAATCCCACACATTCAGGATCCCCACTGGGAATGGAATTTGAAAATAAATCAGGAAAAAATCCAGGAGATCTATATTTTGGTCAGATTGGTAAATATGGACAAAACATGCAATATCTGTAGGCAGTGAAATTGAGGAAGCTTGGTCTCCTATGAATCTATGCTTTGCAGATGTACTCTTGATGCCTTAATAACACTTGATTTCATGTTGTGGCCCTTATCCCAGGGATATTAACAGCATCTCTCTCATCAATCCACCCTCTATGATATTAGAACTTGTCAAAAAAAAAATCTCCTTGGGACCATTGCTAAATGTGATTGAAATTGCACAAGCCAAAAAAAAAAAAAGCCAGCGGAAGAGACTGACAGATAGATGCACAGAGAATATGAGCACAGAAGCCTTGTTTCAAAATGAAAGCAGACTAAAAGCTGGTGTAGTTGCATTCTAAGTGGTATCCTGCTAATTTAAATCTATCAGTGAACATTTCCAAGTGCACCAAAAAGCGCCAAAAGAACAGGTTGTTTGCTTATAAAGGGAACGCCTTAACCATTTAACTATCACTTTTGTCGACTGATGGGAAAATGCAGTGTTACGTGGGCAATCAGACTGGAAGTTCACAAACACTCTCTGCAGATTTAAAATATGCAGGAGCATGAGAGAGTGTAAAAAATGTAAATCAAAGGAACCAGCTCCTATCTGGATTGAATAAATGAAAGATCATTGAAAAATGACAGGGTTTGTGGGAAAACAGTAGTTAGAGAGTATGCTTACACATATGCTTGTAAGCTTATATACACTTCTGCTTACAAATAGCGCCAGGAATGTTCTCAAGCACTGGAAATCAGTCCTCTAGACTGCTAACTTGTCAGAGAGTCCCTGACACTACTCATCCCAGGCCAAATACCTTCTTCCAGCAATGGATTAGATGTTAGCAAAGGCCAACAGACAGCTTGGTGGCAGCCTCTCAGTTTTATAAGGTTTATAAAGAAAAAAGATTAATAGTCTGGAGACAGCCCAACATGCCAAAGGAGTACTCCTCCAGCTGATCTCACCAGCCAGTGTTCAGGGAAGGATGCCACATGCTTTGCACTGGAGCCCAAAGCCAGACCAAAGGCTGCTGATGCTGTGGGGAAAAGTGAGTACCACACATTGATGTCAGCACCACTGCAGATCATCTGACCTTGTGAGAGACATCATGCAGCTTCGAAAAACACTTGGAGAGGGAAAAATGGGAAATAAGTATCCATATACATTTCTCCCCACCACTCTAGCTTCAAGAATCTTTACAAGCATAGCCCAAGAGAAAAATCAAAAATCCCCTTGGTAGCAGCTCAAACTACATCAAGCTCATCCCTTGGAGGCCTTCCCAGCTTTGTGCCCTGACAAGCTGCAAGTGCCTCTTAAGCCTAAAATAAACTCTAAGACAGGGCTGCCTACCAGCCTCAACATGGAGAACACCACCACAGAAAGCAGACTCAAGCTGTTATACTCTATTTGTTTTCTTTTTTTAATGGGCAGAATTTTGGGAGATAGGACAGCACAAACACACCTAGCACTGATGCAAGTTCTCTCCCCAAATCTGCTCCTCCACTTCTTTCACTTCTCCTGTAGGGAAATCCCAAACTCCAGGACCCTTCCCAGACACTAAGGCTATCTTCTGAACCACAGAGAACTGCAATCATCCACATCATGGAGCCACTTTTGTCACTCCCTTTGCAGAAAAGACAATATGAAGTTCAGAAATGTGTATCTACCTCAGCACTGAGCCAGCAGCTTTGACCACCCACCAAGTGAATGCCCCTTTTTGACAGTGAGAAGACCCTCCCTCTGAATTTAACAAACTTGTGCACCCGCTCTGCGGTCAGAGATGTGCGGGATAAAATCCAGATCAAAATTAAGGTGCACAATATTCAATAAATACTTGTAGGTGTAGATCATGTCCAGTTCAAACAACGAGGTGATGGGGCTCTGCCCCAGCACTGACTAAATCTCATCTCCTATACAGGTTCTTTGTCCTTGAGGTGACTCCAGCCTTCTGGAACCAATTCTCTCTTCTCTTCTCTGCCTGCCATGACATCATTCCACATCCTCTCCTGTGCAATGCATTCCTAACTGCACCTTCCCTGCTACTTGTCCCAATCCAGTCTCTATCTTTCCCTGATACGCTTACCATCTCAGTGCTCCCAGTCTATGCTCTCTCACTGCCTATGCTAATCTAACCTAAAGGTCTCACAGAAGAATGGGACATATTAATACACACTGCCTTCCCCATCCAACAATCCTTCCCATATAAGCATTTATTTTCAGTTTTTTCCCTCAATGGAGTAAAGCTTCACAGACATTAAATCATCTGGACATTATAGGTAATTTCTGGAGAAAAGCATAATCCACACATTGATAAAGACAGTCACTTGCTTTTTTAATTGAATGATGAAGCTAACAAGAATGAAAGGAAATATTCCCAGCATCACTTTTATGTTAAAAAAGTAACTAGAACAGTAAGTGAGAGAAGCATGATAAGCAAGGACTATGTAAGGAAGTGCTTGAGTGGTGATGGGAAAGTCTTCATACTTTGCTGAAGGCATTTAAACTGAAGGACTAAATTACTTCCATGTTAATTTTGATGTTACCCTGTAATATCTCTGAGAGCTCTTTGGTGAAGCTCTAATACCTTTGCAAAAGTTAATGTTTTATATCCGATTAACTCAAATGGGTAAGATATGTTATAATGATGGCATGTATTTAAAAAAGACAGGGAAATTAATGGTATGGGCATAACTCCCCTCTGCCGCTTCAGATGGAAAACCCGTGAGACAAGGACTCTCCTGTTCTACTGCTGGCTCAGGTACAGGAAGCCCTCAGCAATCCACTTAAGCTCTGTTCTGTTTCCCAAATGACATAGGAAGGGAATATTTATCCTTGAGAGACTATAACTAACTCCCATCTTTTGAAGATAGAAATCTTAATGGGGGGCTGTATACTATTACGTGTACAAAAGCAACGACAGGAAAAAATACTTTATTTTTGAAACAGATTTTTTGCATCAAATATTATATACTGTGTAAACCAAGCAAGCCAGAAATTGTTCTTTTCTCACAGTATTGATTGATAGGTTGAATCTTCTAAAATACTGCCTAGATTTTTTTTTTTATATTTTTGTTGTTTGCATCTATTTGAGACAGTCTTTTCCTTACCAAGAGCTAGTACTTCATAGCTTGTGTAGCTATACTTCACTCTCTTTTGAACCATGGTTCTGT
Source organism: Cinclus cinclus (assembly GCF_963662255.1). Taxonomy (NCBI): domain Eukaryota; kingdom Metazoa; phylum Chordata; class Aves; order Passeriformes; family Cinclidae; genus Cinclus; species Cinclus cinclus. The sequence goes on from NC_085047.1 coordinate 38,806,970, forward strand.
GAAAGGAAATGGCAGTCCCTTATCACTTTTAGTTTCAATGATGGCTTTTCTTCAGTCCCTGAGAAATACTTTATTGTGATCTAGAAAAAGCATATTAAAAGAAAAACACAGAAAATTATGAGTACAAAATAACAAATTACTAAAAAGGGGAAAGTGTTGAAGCAGGCATTTTTTTTCTACACTAAATCTCACTGTAGAAACATGTTTGGATTAATTCAGGGAATGCTGGAATCTCCCATCCCTCTCAAACTGCAGCAGATGACGTTTGGAAAGGAACTCTTCCATGCTACACTTGAAATGCTATGTTTTTCTGGCTTTCTAAAGGCGATATACAACAGAAATCTAGACTCCTTGGACGTACTGATTCACAGGAAGCACAGAAAGGCCCTGTTTTGGTCTAATTTCTTCTAGGAGAGGCAAAATCTCATTTTCTAAATTTCTTAGGCATGTTTGACTTGATGAGGAGTTATTCTTCCTCTTTGATATAACTGCAGTTATCTATAGAGCCAACACTATTAAACACCTACTGGACTGTACTCCAGAGGTGCTTCACGTGTGTGGTAAGGAGGATGATCCCCATCTAGAGCTCATAAAGAATTTTATATAAATGTCCGTTACCCATGTAATGGCTACAGCCAACAGTTTTATTAGGCAATATAAAAATATATTAGGGATATAAACTGTAATGCCTCAGGACAGAAGCCAATCAGTGGCTCTCGAGTTAACCAGAAGAAACTTTCTGTTTGCAGGTTATTCCCTCATCATCTGTTAGGCTGCTTCTTGCCTCCATCTGCAAAACATCAGGAGACAGTAATGCTCAGAGCCAGGTTGTTGAATCCTGATGGGGTCTGCTTTGGTCCAGCCTAGAAAATCCACAGTTCTTGTCACAATGCATAATTGATGTGTGGCACTTCACTTTATCAAATGATTGATCTCCAGTGAAGACCAATCCAGGAATTCTCACATGAAATTCATGCTTGATAAAACAAATATACAGATTTTTTTTCCTAACTTTTTATTAGTTTAGTTCAGGACATTTTCTTGCTATGTTCAAGCCCTTCAAGTAGCAGATGAAATGACAATAAACTCCTGCATTTCATTCAGATGGTGAAGAGGACATAACAGTATGATAAATCCTGCATTCCAGACAAGGTCTCAGCTTTTGCCTTGAGATTCCAGTAAAATCTGTTAGAATTTCTTTATATCACAACACTCTATTATCAATCCTTAGGATGCACAAAACCCTAAAAATTGCCTCCAGCTTTCCAATCCATCTGCTGAGTTCCCCTCTTGAAGGCCAGGATTCAAGTGCCTAAAACACTCCTGCCAGATTTTACTTTGGTTTAACCTTTTAACATACCTCTCACAGAGAGAAGCATCATTCCCCAGGCAGCCCAACATGTGTCCCTCAAGCTCTCTTTTTTTCTCAATTTCCCCAGCTTTCTCCTAAGTGCATCTCCTCTCCTCTCCTCTCCTCTCCTCTCCTCTCCTCTCCTCTCCTCTCCTCTCCTCTCCTCTCCTCTCCTCTCCTCTCCTCTCCTCTCCTCTCCTCTCCTCTCCTCTCCTCTCCTCTCCTCTCCTCTCCTCTCCTCTCCTCTCCTCTCCTCTCCTCTCCTCTCCTCTCCTCTCCTCTCCTCTCCTCTCCTCTCCTCTCCTCTCCCTTCTCCTCTCCCTTCTCCTCATGGAATACATGGAGCAACTGCAGAGTGGAACAAAGACATTAAAAAGGCTTCAAATTTTTCTGCTAGAAAGATTACTTTTCTTTGCATTAAAATATATTCCTTAATTGAGATTAGTGACTTATTTTGTAAGGTAGCCTACTAAATATAGCAAAGAAACTCATGCTGCTTTCAGGATACGGCTTTCCCATGGGTTGCTACCTCTTCCTCTAGGAGACAGAAATAGCCATAATCTCATCTAACAACCTTCTCAGATTGTAACACCTTTCTGTCTTAAAAAAAAAAAAAACGTTGGTGGGGGAAGAGAATGGGATCTCTTTTGGATAGGATAAGAGTCTTGGTTTGTGTTGTCTTTTTAGGGGTAAAGCATATTTGGATGGGGGAAAGGAAAGAGTATCTGTTTTGTGTGGTCTGTGATGGTTTGGCCAGGTTGTGATCACTGAAGATCACAGCCATTTCACCACCAAAAAGCAAAGTGACATCAGTCAAGGGCTCTATTTGCAGTAGGTGCAAGTAACAAAAGCCAAACACTCAAAGGTTTTCCTATTTCACATCTCAATGAATCTTCTGCTTTATGAGCTTGCATACTGGTTTGCAGAGACAAGGCTTTGTTCAGTCACACTGTGCCTTACTGCCCCTGTCAGGCAGTCTGCTCCCAGAACTTCTGAATCTCTGTTTAGAAGGATAGGGATCTATAAGATATTAAATTCCTGTAAGAGTTACAAAAATATGTTGCAAGAAAGGAGAAAAAAATTGAAAGATACTTACTAGATACCAAAGAATTCATTCTAAAAAAAGAGATACCATCACTTCTCTAAAGTGGAAAAGATCTCAATTTGCATCTTAATAGAAGCCAGAGAATCCATTTCTGCCCTTGTGGCCCTGGGGTAAGAGCTGCAACTATGATTCAGTTTCCCAGATGAAGGGAAGTGATAGAGCTTCCTGATTTTCAGCAGGTATTAAACAGCCAACAATTAACCAGGTCCCTTTCTAGCTGTTGCAAACTGCCCTCCAAAACTCCCATCATCTGTAACTAGACACTATTAAACATCTTCAGCCCTTGTGCTTCCTTTGGATCTTCCCTTAACCCCCAGAGAGTAACTAACCTTATGAGTGTAGTAGCAATCTTTGCAGTTATCACCAGAAAACTGGGAAAATGGTACCAGTAAAAACCAGAATCCTTCCCAAGATGGATCATCTTACTTCTCAGGTCTATTGGGGACTTTGAGGAGCTGTGAGGCAGCAGCATGAAGTAGGTAGCAGCACTTAAAACACAATGACACCTCTAGATGACAATGCCATATTTGTCTTGATTGATTTTTATCACAGTTTATCCTTTCATTTCCAATGTTCTTTTATCTTTTATGGTCTCTAGTTTCCTCTTTGTGTCCTATTGTACAGCTGACAATTCTTACCTGTCTCTGCTGAAGTCATGCAACACTGGCATATTGGATGTGCTTATTTGACCAGCTGCTATCTGTTTTTTCCCCCCCGGTCTTTTTTATCATCTCTTTTCTCCTTGCTTTCCATCATTTCTGTTTGTTATCTCACTGAGTAAAAGCACCAGGGATTGTGGTTCAGGAATGATTCAGCTGGAACCAGAGGGCAGAGGGCAGCACGCAAAGCTAGCACCAGAATTACAAAATCCACCTGACAACTTGTCATTAATGCGGCCACCAAAAGAGGGAGAGTAACAATGCAATCAAACAGGACTCAAATTCACATCTCATACTCTGCTCATTACCAAGAAGGCTTTTAGGAATGACAAGTTTTTAATCCAGTAACTCTATTATGAGCTGATGCCAACAGCAGAAACAGGAGCTGTGATACAAGTTAAGATAGGATTGCTTAGCATGGCAACTGAAAACCATCTCACCTGATGTGAGATGACAGCTATGGCATGCAACCACAGATAAGCTGAAATTTGTAAATATATGCTTTCTAGATTTTTTTTTAAGCCAGGTACCATGAAAGCAAACAACAGCAAAAGAACCTGTGAACTCATGTAAACATGATCATTACCTCCTGCTGAACTGTTATGCACAGCCAAGCAATTCCTTCTGCTCACTTAAAACTAAGGGTTTGCTAAGTCTGTGTTATACTTTATTTTCGGCAGCTCAGCCTACAGCTGGTAAAATTTTTCTCTGGTTAGAAGCTTGATTTATAAAGTCTCTAGTCCTAAAACAGGAAATTACTATTTCATCCCCACAAATTTAGGAGGATTTTTGTTTTGCTTTTATGTTCCACAAAATCTGTTTTTATTTCCTATAAAGGGTCCAGTCCAACTGCCATCAAAATCTGTAGGAATTCCCCTGACTTCAGCCAGGCTTGGTTCATGCCCTAAGGCAGTGCTACAGAAAGAGACAACACCTAATGAAATCATGTGTGCAAAGAATTAGGGAATCCCAGACTAAATCCCCACCCCACAAACAGCCATGCCTAAGCTTAAGCGTGCATTAAAATGGAAGCAAAAAACCCCATTCATGTCTGTCAAGTTAAGCACATGTTTAAATATTTACTGGAGTCAGTTCCTTGTACAATGAACAGTAAAAGCTGTACAAAGCTTTAGTGGGTAAGATCAATCCTTCCCTCATGCTGCATGGTATCCTGATCCTTACAGCTTTCTACTGTCTGGCTGCAGAACCTTTTGCAATTTTTATAAAATCAAGATGCTTTCATTTAATTCTGTCTCTTGTATTAATTAATATAACATATTTTTGATGGTGCACATTTCCACTGACCTCAGAGTGCTCCAAGGAGAAATCTCACAACTATTTATTGTACCTGTTAATAAAATTAAAGGACTTTAGTTAAAGTCAGACATCTAGAAAGTAAATCACTGTAATGTACAAAATGACATATATGTTTGTCTGAAAACAGAAGACAGACAAAAAAAGTGTTTCTGGGTTTGTATCACAGACAGAAAACTGAGGCACAGAGACAACCCATGATTTCTCTAAAATCTCACAAGATAGAGGTAGTAAAACAGGGAATCAAACTGCAATTTGACTGGTAAACTTGCAAAAATACATCTTTTCTTATCTTATGATCTCCAGTGACTCTGTATTTAATTTTTCAAAATGGGAAATCAAACTCAAGGAGGTCAAGGTAAAGGTCAAGAGCTACCTAGAAACCTGCTGGCAGAACTGAGACGAATGGAAACTTCTGGCTCTACACAGCACTTCCTTCCTCTCTCAGATCTCTTTAAATGAAATTTAAAAAAAAAAAAAAAGGAAAAAAAAAAGAAAAACAAAGAAGCTAAAAAACCTGCTCTCAATTTTCTGTGAGCAGGATTTGATACATTAGATCCAGCCATCAAATGCACTGTTACCCTGATGGAGGGTAAGCGTTCCAGCATCACCTCCTGTGATTTGCCTTCAGCTCACTGATGACATTGCAACCCTCTCTGACTGGCAGGTCTGCTCCCTGGGAAGGGAGTCTGTGGATTTGATGCACTCCTCTTTGAGACAGCACTAAGCACAGCTGGCCTTGAACGAGACTGGGTTATGGCTGAGATGAGCAAAGTAGAGCAGAGAGAAAAGCAAACTTAAATAAAGTTAAACAGTCAGAGGTGACCGAGTCCTTCACAAATAGGCTGTCAAAAAAAGTGGTCACAGCACAAAGCCTGACAGAGCTCAAGAGGGGTTTGGACAATGCTCTCAGGCACATGGTGTGATTCTTGGGGTTGCTCTATGCACAGCCAGGAGCTGGACTCAGTGATCTCTGTGGGCCCTTTCCAACTCAGGATATTCTATGATTCTGTTATTGCTGTATTCTTCAAATGGAAAAAAATCAGACACACCAGATTGAAAGTTTCCCTTCTACACGGGATGATCTCACTCTGTGAGTTTAAGTCAAACCTCTGACATTCAGCTGCTGGAAATGCTAATAACTTTGTTCTGCTAGGCATAATCCAGCATAAATACAAGGCAATACTTCAATATGCACTGTCAAAATGTATCTTTTGATGTGTGATCCCATTGCAGCCTCTAAAAGAAATGGAGATATCTGGCAAAACCCTGATCTAGTTTTTCTTGTATTAACAGATCTTTCTGGTTGAATGGCACTGTAAGCTAGTTATAAGCTTTGTGCTGTACCTATCTCCTTAATTATTCCTGCAAACTCTGTGTTGCTGACCCTCCTTCAGTGCCCTTGAATAACATTTTTGTAGGAATGTTGCTTCTTGAGGAAATGTGAAGAATGGCCTTGAAGCAAATTTCTGGTGTCGTCACCATCAAGCTGTCTTGTGCTGCCACATCATGTTTCTAGAGAAGTCTTTGAGCACTGTCACTACTTGTTAACTTTCCTAACACTGCACTAGTGCTACTCACTGTCAGGAAAAGTGAGAAGAGACAAAAGAGCCGCAAGAAATTTGCAGTGAAGTCCTTGGTATGACCAGGAGGCTGCCTTTCCACAGGGAATCAGGTGGTCAGAGAGAAACCCATGTAGGGGATATCGGACTGTGACTCATTCACATCAGTCTTGAGGCACTTCTGAATCAGATTTTCTCTGTAAGATAAAGGAGAGGCTCTGAGCAGGAGCTACTATACTATCTTGCAAATAATTAACAAGATTCATAGGGAAACTCAGGGAATTTGCAAAAAGTGACAAATTATTTTGTACAATTTGGATAATTCAAGTAATTATTTTAATTATTTTAAAGCCCGGTTTAGCAAAGTATTTAAGCACTGTTTTTAAGTCTAACCATCCAGTACTAAAGCACTTTTTTAACCAATACTTTACAGAAACTACAGCTTTACAGAAACTACAATTAAAACACTGTTCTGTAAAAAAAAGTGTCTCACAAAATTAACTTCAGTGTTGTACTTTTCACCCTTCTAAAAAGGGGAAGAAAGACAAAAGCATTGTCAATACACATGTGCAATAACGGTGTCTTGGTAAGTAGTCACAAAGTTCAAAATTCAGGTGAGTATATGGAATATTTTTGCTTCATGCTCATGCCTCATTCTTCCACTGTTATCTGCTACCCAGACCTTTTATTGGTAGCAAGCTCAGAAAAGCAAACGTAGCCCATTGAATGCCTCTTCCTATGCTGGTGGCTTGTGGCTCCAAAACAGAAAGCAATTGCATGAAAACAAGCAATCTCTCACACTGAAAATCACTGGTAGTACACTGAATCAAGTTAGATTATGGATTAAGGAGCCAGTGAATTATAACTGATTACCTTTTAAAAGCAACTCGCACAGCAGCCCTGGGGGACAGATTGTATTAAAACAGTTCCAATATGCAAATAGTTTGATACTTTGAAAAATAGCAGTGTTGTTAACATTTGGCCTGGTGACGGAAAAAGTGCATTAATTTGCCCAAGCAACTGTCTCTAAAACAGCGTATAAATAGCCCTTTGCATTAATTCAAAGTGAAATGTCAATGTTCCATAATTTATGATATTATGCTGAGATTAAGCTTCAATAGCTCACTACTGGTTCAGTTAACATCAGGTCCAAAACTTGCTTTCCTGTCTCCTGAACCTTGAATCTTCAGGAAAACCTTTCCTTTCTACTTGGATTTATATTTATTTATACTAGCTGAATTATTTATGATAATTTCAATGCAATTTACTGAGTTAAGAGAATGTGAAATATTCAGTTGTCGCAGTGGTTTACTCACATGCTCTTGAATCTGACTGTCTTGGCAGGAAAATGAGGAGAAATTCCTGCTTCTCAGGATATAAGAATTTAAAAGCTGTTTCCTGGTCCCTATCTGTAGAGCATGATGACATTATTAATCAGACATAGAATAAGAGAATCATAACATTTTCAGAGTTGGAAGAGACCTCTAAGATCATTAAGTCCAATTGTCAAACCAGCACTACCAGGGCAACCCCTGTATCACTAATATACCACCCAGTGCTAGATTCAGATGCCTTTTAAACACCTCCAAGGATGGCAACTCCACCACCTCCCTGGGCACCGTATCAGTAAAAAGTTCTTTCTAATATCTAACCTGAATCTCCCCTGTTTCAGCCTAAGGCCATTTCCTCTAGTCCACTCATGATAAAAGAGACAGTGTCCATCCTCACCACAACCCCCTTCCAGGTAGTTGTAGAAAGCAAGCAGGTCCCCACTGAGCCCCCAGTTCTCGAGACTTATCGTCACCACCTTTTCAATATAATTTCACAGAAGGCTTTGATTGGAAAGGACCCTTAGAGATCATCTAGTTCCAGTGCCACTGCCGTGGGCACCTTCCACCAGAACACGCTGTGGACAGCCTCATCCAACCTGCCCTTGAACGATTGATTACAGGGACATCCACAACTTCTCTGGGCAACTGTGCCAGTGCCTCACTGCCCTCAGAGTAAAGAATTTATTCAATCTGCTCTGAATCATCTCCCACAATAGTGTAAATTTTACTGAACCTGACAGATACACAACTATAAAATGGTGATATGGGAAACAATACGATTCTTTCTGCCCTAGTTATTCCTTAAGCATAATTTGAGAACTGCTCACGCCATTGTGGGAAAAAAAAAAGATAATAAGATTGTTATAGATGAACAAAAATGTTATATACATGCAAAATGGTCTTGTTAATCAACAGAGCTCACTCCCTGCTGGAGGAAGCTCCAGAAGAACAACAGAAATCATTACCATGCTGGTAGGATTGATTAATTAGGAAAACAGCTTCTACTAATACTCATTAGCATTTATACATTGTAAAGTCCACTAAATATATGTGTAAATAACTTTCCTAAAGAGACAAGTAAGGGTGCCTGAAGGGTGCCACGTGATGTTGCTGTTGTTTTCTGCTTCTGTGGGTTTTGCGTCGCAAGAAACACTTCTGCATTGGCTAAGAAAACCTGTAAGAGGGAGCTGGAATAGGAAGACAACACATGGAAGGCACATCCTGAGACATGACACAGGTTTGACATAAGAACAAATGAAAGCTGTATGCCATGGCACATTCTAATTTGGCCAGACAGGGGATGGTGGAATATGGGAATAAATCCAGGGTGCTGCTACCAGGAATAGTGTAGGTAAGGAGTACACACCTCCTTTATAGCCTCAGGAAAACACCATGAGGAGCAGGATCATCTCCCCCTCCCAGGTCTAAAACTTGGACATGCTCTGGCTCTGTTCGAGGAATTGGGTAGCAAAAGCAAACACGTTCAGAAAGCATCTGTGTTGGCCCAGATGCTATCTGTTAGTGCCTTTTGTTTCACAGTACGAATTTCTGGGTAGAAGACTTTCAAATAATGTGGTTTAAATTTAGAAAGTGACCATTCAGTTATCAGTGCAGTGGAAAATTATAATGAAATGGAGCCCACTAACTCCAAAATACTGGTCAAAATATGATCATCTGTGTAATGCATGTTTTTTGGAGTTCATGTGCAATTATCAAGCACTATTTTTAGTCTGGGTTTCAGGAGAGTTGTGTTTAGTTCTTGGCTCTGCCACAGACTTCCTGCATGACCTTGGGCAAATCAGTTTCTTTCTCAGTGCCATCTGCAGCATAATGCACTTTCCTCCCACTCTAAATTTGTCTAGTTGATGTGGATTATGGGCCTTTTCGTGTAGGACACCTCCTTGCTGTGTTCATTTAACGAGTGGCACAGTGAGGTTCTGAACTTATGACTTCTAAATAGCTTTTTAATGCACCAAGATCACCTTCCATGATCAGTGTAACCAAGTGGTGGGTATAAAATCATTAGCTCTATTGTAGATTTAGACAAGGCTTTGTTGCATGCTTCCATTGTATAAATTTTTATTTCAGCTGCTAAATTTTGCAAGCAGTTTTTGTATTTATTTTCCTTCCCCTTTTTCACAGTGTAGCCTGTGCCCTCCTGCTTTGTGGTTATTACGCTGGTCCCTGTGATTAGTGTGGAGCTGCTGGTTGGTTTTGTCTGCCCTCTTGTTTTTTTCACCTTCACTCTAAATTACAGCAGCAAACTGCCCTGGGCACGAGTGGTTTATGGAACCAGTGATGCTGCGAGTTGTCACAGACACCTTCTTACCTGTACTTGGGTTTAGCAGTTGTGACCTGCAGCCCAGTGTGAGGCACAGACAAAACGAGAGAACAGCAAAGTAGAAAACAAACAAAATTAGCAGCATTTCAAAGCGCTTGCAGAGCAGGGAATAGCTGAAGGTAGACATTATTCAAAAACAAAACCGAAAAGCAACCACCAACAAAACAAACAAGCAAAAGAACAAAATGAAGAAAGGAAAAAAGATGTTAAAGTGATCACTCTCTTTCTCTCTTGAACGAGATACCAGATCAGGCAAGGGCCTGGGCTCCACCGCTAGTGAAGGAAACACACCGAACAGACGATCAAACAGGTGCCTCATCACAACATCCTATTAAAATAGCCAGAGTGAGAACCTGGATATCAATTCACAAGCGCAGAAAGCACTAAATATATTTTCTCCCAACTAAAGCTAGAAGGACCAGCTCCTTGGACAGGTGCAGCTTTCGCAGCAGAGCGTCCCAAGCTCTCACAGACCTGCGGCCCGGGCACCGACCCGCGCTCACAGGCAGGTTGCGATCGGGCTGCCAGCCCGGAGCGTGTCCCCGCGCTCAGCCAGCGCCCACCCGGGGGTCCCATATCGGCCCTGGCACTGCTCAGCACGGGAACCAGGCTCCCCCGCCCTCCGGCGCGGCTCCGTCTGGGCTCGGGGTGCGGGTGGACCGCGCCGGACAGGCCCGGGGGTGGCCGCCGGTGAGCGCAGAGCCGGCACTTCCCGCCCGGAGGCAGGAGAGCGGCGGGGACCCCCGAGGGCAGCGGCGCACTCCGGGCGGCGCGGCGCCCCGCCGGCAGCGGATGACCTTGGGCGAGGCGCCGAAAGGACAGACACTCCACGAGCACCTCCTCGACCTCCCGTGGGCCGGGTCCGGGCGGTGGGAGCCCCGCGGCGGGCGGGGCCGGGGCCGGGGCCGGGGCCGAGGCGGGCGACGGCGCGGTCCCTCCCCGCGGGCGGGAGGCGGGCGCGGGCCGCGCTCCCGGCAGGCTGCGCTGGGCAGCGCTGAGCTCGGCGCGGCGCCGGCCGAGGAGCGCCCCAGTCGCCTCCTTCCTTGGCTCTCGCCGCAGCCCGGCGGCGCCCAAGGCGGCAATGGAGACCCAGCGCGGGAGGACGCGGGGCAGCGCCCGGAGCTGAGCCGGCCGGTGCGTATCCGCTCTGGGGCTCGGGGAGGGGCGCGGAGGCGATGGAGGAGAAACTTTGCCGGGCAAGCTCGGCGGTGCGCGGGGGCTCCGGGGGCTGCGGCCGCGACTCGGGCAAACTTCTGCCGCGGCAGCGTCTCTGCTCTGTGCCCGCTCCCATGCCCTTTCAAGCGGCCGGTCCTGCTCCCGCTCCGCCCTGCAAGGTGCAGCAGCGGGCGGCTCCGCTGCCCCGGGCGCGCTTCCCGCTTCGCACCGGCGTTTAGCTCGCAAACGGGCAAGAGCTGGGTTTTCGTGTTACAGAAATTTCCTCGCCGCCTTTTAAGCTCTTTTGTTGTTGTAGTTTTTTTGGTAGTAGTGGCTTCTGGGGGGGGGTTGATTTTCTTTTTTGTTTTTCAAACTTGTGGCAGCGAGGGGGTGTGCGTGTCTGTCGCTGCTCTTCAGCTGCAGTTGCTCTTGGCTGAGCCTGGGGACTGGCTGCAGCTGCTTGGGCTGGGGAGAGACGGGTGTTACCCGGAGGACCTGCCTGTTCGTATTTCTGTCTGTCTGTCCATCTATTTTTCCTTCAATGTTATTAGGAGGGAGAGCTCGCGGGCTCCGGAGTCGGGGCGCTGGCTGGAGCTGGGGGAGCGCTCTGTCCGGGACAGCGCGGGCAGCAGCAGCCGTGTCCCCTCGTCCCTGCCGGGCTCTGCTCGCTGCGGGCTCCCCATCCCCTCCCGCCTGCCGGGGCTGCCCTCTGCGCGCCGCCGAACTCGGACCGTGTGTGTCCGTGTGTGTGCAAAGGCTGGGGTGTGCAGCCCTGGGAAGGGAACCTGCTCCGGCTGGCGATGGGTTAAACGTGGCGCTCCCAGCTCTAACTTCTGCTATTAAAGGAAGTAATTCAGCTTCTCCTGCCCACTTTTTGAATCCAACTGGATTTTTTTGCAGAAGGAAAAGAGAGCCGCAGTGCCCCAAGGAATGCATCACTGGGTATCTTTTACCTTTTTAATTTTTTTGATTACTATTTTTCATGGTGGCTTAGTGCCCTTGCTTTGTTGTTGGGAGGATTAAGCGTTGCTGAGTGTCCTTAGTCCCAGATTCAATTAAAATAAATACAAGTACATGGGACATAAAGAGAAATCAGCACTGGCATCCCGGCAGAGGCACTAAAGCATCAAATTTGGTTAAAAGGAAGGGATTCGAGGAAATGAATGCTTCTGTTCATACTCATTTGCTTTCCCTTTGCAGTGCTGTCAGACAGCTTAAAGAGGTGTATCTTTTGATCAGGGTTTGTGTGTTCTTAACCAGCTTTTCTCCAACAGAAAGAAAGAAAAAGTCCTCTCTGCAGGCACAGGTGTTACAACTTACCTCTCATTTAGCAAATGCTTTATGAAATTTGGTTTGAGTTTTCAGCATAGGAATTAAAAATCAGCAGAGGATGAACTGTGAGGAATGCAGAGGAGAGTTGCTGCACCGTTCTACTTGCTGTCTAGATGTTCTGCTTTAACTGAGGACTCATTCCTGGTCTGGAGCAATTGTGGGAGGGTATAAGCATTAGCTGGAAAAGCAGAGCAAGGCAGAATAGCCTAGCTAGTACTTGTCGGTCTCTTCCTGCTGACATTAAGAGGGCTGCTCCTTCAAGTTAACAAAAATTTCCTTTTGTTGTTTGGAGAGGACTTGGTGCTATGTGCAAGGAGAGGAGTGATCCTTCGAGATCTAGCTTGCTGTTGCAGAGTGCTACAGAGAAGGCTTGCAGGTGTGTTCATTGCACTCCAAAAAACACTGGAGTCTTGTTGAGAAAGCCAGATAGGAGACCATGTACTGCAGGACAGCAAACTATGGATATCCCTCTGTCTGATCCTTTGGTGGTGCTAGTGTTGTAGAAAATCAGTAGGTTGGCTGTGCATGTCTTGATGCAGTAAATCATAGTTTTACTTACTTTTGTTCCTGTTTATTTTTAAGCTTGATTCTTAACTTAGCATCTGTTGGCATTGTAATGACTGTACTCCATACCTGTGACGGTGAGTAGGATGGTTCCTGAGTCGTGTGTTACATTGCTGTGTTGTTATCCTGTATGCTGGACAGTGGTGGGGTATAGTCCCCCCAGTTTCCCTAAATGCTGGCTTGCTCAGTTTCTCACATGAGGGACTTCTGTTCCACCAGGTTATATGTTGTCTTGGCTCCTACCATGTTGCGCTACTGTGACCTGATGTACCACAGTTGATGGATTTTGTCAAATACAATGAAATGAACAATTAGGAGGCAGTTGAGGTGTTTAGCCATTGCTTGTTATGATCAGTTTGTAGGTGCTGTTCCACTAGAGATATATTTCTGTGCTGAGTTCTGAAATGTCTTCCGACACATGCCAACTGCAATCATACAGCTTGTATTTACAGGCAGGTTTTTGTGAAGGACAGGAAGTTGGTTAGGATAAGGTTTGTTTTAGAATGTTGTGCCAGTGTGAAACATCATGCTTCTGGATGCAGGTTTGAATCCCTTACAGTTCAGCAGTGTCTTAAACTTCCTAACTGTTTGATGAGTATTTGCTTGCTTATGTGAAGGGTTTCATGACTTCTGCCTGCAGTACATAACACAAAAGCTCTTGGCACTGTTAAGACCCTTACTGTGCTGGCTGGAAGTTCCAAGGCAGAATGGGCAGGAACTCAAAATTGCTGTGACAGAGGTGAAATCCTGGCTATGCTGACTTCTGTGGGAGTTTTGCCATCGATGACAATGGGCCAAAACTTCAATCCAGAAGTAGTTCTTCCTTCTTGTTGGTATTGCTGGTGTATTCTCTAGGGAAGCGTTTGCTTTTCTGCTGCCACCCAGACTGTCTGTTAGGCAGAGAAGATAGAAGTCTCTTGGGATGTCATGCTGTGCCTTTTACAAACGTGGCATTCTTGGGAAGGAAACCAGGGCAGATAGGAGTGGAAACAAAACTCCAAATGTGGACACATGCTGGCTGTCTTGCTGCTCGTGTCCTTAGTCTTTCCCAGGAACATGGATCAAGAACTCTGAACTGAGCACAATTAGCTTCTTGAAACTGCAGAGGAGGGATCTGTCAATGCCTGCAGCCATTGCATCTCCCAGTCCCTGCTTCTGCATTTGCAAATTATTGGTTTAGTGACAAACATTCAATATGTGAAGCAACAGTACATTCATTAATTCAACCCTACTTAGCCTGTGCACGCTGGGTGAGTTTTCTGCGTGTATGTGATCTAGTGAGTTATTCTCAGAGACACTTCATATATCCAGCATCTAGATAAATTTTTATGTTACATGACAATGACAAATGGGAAATGTTTGCAGCTTTTTTCCACAACTTGAAAGGTATGTGGTACTGAATATCAGAATATGCATCTAATCAGTGCTGATTGAAAGCTGGTCCAGGTCATGGCCATGTAATAAACAAGAATGTGTTGTTTCAGTTTATTATATTCAGTGAAACAGAAGAGGGTTTGTTAATATATACCAAAAATGTTGACTGGGATTAAGGTGTTTGAGTCTGTCTGTTTGAATCTGTCTGTTTTTTAATTTTTTTTTTTTCCAGTGGAGGCACTGTGGTGACTGCAGTTCCAGTGTAGACACTTTTCTTTTGTAGTATATTCTTCTGCCTTGCATTCATGACAGACTTTTAGGTATTTTGCTCCATACGATGGTGAAAGAAATGAAAATACAAACTAATGTGAAACTGAGCAGCCTGTCTTGCATGTGCATCCTGGCATGTGGGTCCTTATTTTACCGGACTTAAATAAGAATATTTTGAACGTTTATGAATTATACCTTGTTAAGGTCTCTTAGCTTGTTTGCTGTCAGTATTTATGCATCTAAAACAAAACAGTTTTGATTCTTATTTACTTTATGCAAGTGCACAGGCCTCATTTTGTCCTAGTATAAAAAATTGTCATAACAGACATTGTTTTAGACCCTGAAGTCATACGAGTGGTTAACATTTGGATATGTGTATTAATGGCAAATAAGTTTTGGGCACTGTTAGTGCTGTCAGGATGCAAAAGATGGCAGTGCTGTGAAGAGGGATCTGAGCAAACCCTGCTGGGCTATTGTTGAAACCTCTGCTCTGAGATCTGCACAGACTGCTAGCTTCTGGGTTTGTGGTTTGTTGTTTTATTTTTTTTTTTTCCTACATAAGTACAAATTGAAGAGTTAATCATAACAATCATTGTATCTTTGCTCCGTGTCTAAGCTCTAAGTAATGTATTCTCTTCAGTGCTTGAACTTGAGGGCTGAGCTGGAGACAGGACTTGATGGGTGCTGGACTAGAATATGCATCAAGTGATGCAGTGTGAGAGAGATGCTGTTCTTAGCTTGCTTGTTTTTCTTAACTTCATGTGCAGTGCTGGCTGCAGCCTGGGGGAAGAGTGGTTTGAAAGCTGCCCAGTGAAAAAGGACCTGGGGGTGCTGGCAAACAGCAGCTGAACATGATCCAGGGTGTGCCCAGGTGTCCAAGAAGGCCATTGTCATCCTGTCCTGGATCAGCAGTGGTGTGGGCAGCAGGAGCAGGGCAGTGACCGTCCCCCTGTGCTGGGCACTGCTGAGGCCACAGCTCCAATCCTGTGCTCAGTTCTGGGCCCCTCACTGCAAGGAAGACATTGAGGGGCTGGAGCGTGTCCAGAGAAGGGCAACGGAGCTGGGGAAGGGTCTGGAGCACAAGTCCTGTGAGGAGCAGCTGAGGGAGCTGGGGGTGTTCAGCCTGGAGAAAAGGAGGCTCAGGGGGGACCTCATCACTTTCACAGCTGCTTGAAAGGAGGGTGTAACTAGATGAGGTCTGTCTCTTCTACAATGTAGAAATCCATAGGACAAGAGGAAATGGTGTCAAGTTAATGTCGGGATAGTTAGATTGGATATTAGGGAAGATTTCCTCATTGAAAGGGCTGTCAACCATTGGAAGAGGCTGCCAAGGGAGTATCACCATCCCTGGAGGGATTTAAAGGATGTGTAGGTGTGGCACTTGGAGGCATGGTTTAGGTGGTAGACTTGGTGGTGCTGGATTAATGGTTGTACTGGATGATCTTGGAGGTATTTTCTAGCATAAATAATTCTATGATTCTGTGAACAAAGCAAAATACAAGTTTTTTGTTTGGGGTGAAATTGGTGTTGTGTGGGATTAGTAGCAATGCTACCACTGATGTGAAAACTTCCTGATTTTGCTCTTCGTTCTTTTTTTTTTTTTTTCTTGAAAGAATCAAGAGCAGACCTTGAGTAGGGTTGCAGGGATGTAGAGAGATGTGGGGTTTTGTGTTGGAAAATTCTCCATTGTCTTATTGAGCTGTTGTTGATTTTGCTGCTGTTCTTGGTGTATGAGCCTGGTTACTATAATAATTATACCTAAATGTGTCTATGCCTGTACTGCCTGTCATCCACAGTAAATCAAAGGCATGGACCCTGCAGGCACTTAAAGCAAGTTAACACAAATGAAAACCACCAGTGGCTTTGCCTGGGAGAAAACAATATTTTATTTCTTTCTCTTAGATGATGGCACTACTAATTGTATGGCTTCCAGTGCGTGAGTGTAACTTCCTTTGACATCAGTGTGTGTTGGCTTGGCCATTACACGTGTGCCAGCACAGTGCAGCCCCTGCTGCAGGGCTTCATTGGTGCTCTGTCTCTGCTCCTGCCAAGTCCACAGCTCTATCCCTTGGCTGTGGAGCTGGTTGGAGGGATGTGGCAATACGTGGGGTGGCTACTCTGAACTGCAATCAGCCTTCCTTTTGTATCGTGGCTGATTTCTCCCCTCTTTTAAAAAAAAGCATCCCCTATTTAAAAAAAAAAATAGATTGGTTAGCAGACCATCCTGAGATGTTCTGGGCTTTCTAGGCAGGTAGCCATCAGCAGGCTGAGTTGGGCCACTTCTGTCTTCAGTGGAGCTTGTGATGGGATTTAATGCTGACTAATAAGAATTGCTTTTGGGCCATTCGAAGCTTGTGAAATCCTGCCCTGCAGCATTTCCAGCTTCTTAGCTTTTGTCCTGTAGAGCATCTGGGTAGGGGGAGATAGTTTTGAAGACTTCCTGTAGTGCTGGTGAGAAATGATCTGTCGCCAGCACTGGAAATGCACCAGAAACGCAACTTGTTTCTGCTTGCACTCTGCAAACCAGCCATAAATAACGTTTCTTCCACGTCTTTGCAGACTTCAAAGAGTCTTCCAGCTGTTACAGGAAGCCTAGTGAGAGAAGGTAGCTGCAAGTTTAATTGTAGCTTCAGGACTTTAGCTCAATCAAAATCCAAACAATCTGATAAAAATTACAGACACTTGAATGTCGTCAAAGGTTAAAAGTGAGCCCTCTTCAGAACAGCTATTAATGGTTTACATCTTAAATTAAAGGAGCTTATTAATATTCCTAAATAACTTTGAACATACATTATTTTTGATAATGACAGTATAAATGTCAGTTTTGCTATCAGATGTGTACTGCTAGTATCTTCTTAATATTAAACATGGTTATGTCCCACATTGCTTAAACAAATCATGGCACCAAGAATCTTAAGAGGATGTCTTTGTATTTTGCTACAGGGTGAATTTTTTTGATGATTCCTCATATTTCATGGAATCCTAGAATGGTTTGGGTTGGAAGGGACCTTAAAGTTCAGGTAGTTCCAGCCCTCCTACCATGGACATGGACACATTCCACTAGATCATATTGCTCAAAGCCCTATTTAACATGGCCTTGAACTCTTCCAGGGATGAAGTAGCTGCAACTCTGCTGGGTAACCTGTTTCAGTGCCTCCCCACCCTCACAGTAAATAATTTCTTCCTAATAACTAATCTAAACGTGACCTCACTCAGTTTTAAGACGTTACCCCTTATTCTGTCACTGCATGCCCTTGAAAAATGTTCACTGGTGTAGCTATGGAATCTTTTCTTGTTGCCCTTTACTTCCCTGGCCAGAATTAACTCTGTTAGTTCTTTGACTTTCCTAACCTGTATCCTGTCTGTTTGGACAATCTCTCTGTATTTCTTCCAGGCTGCCTGTCCTTGCTGCCATCCTCTGGAAGCTTCCTTTTAGTGTTTGAGTTTGTCCAGGAGCTTCTTGCTTATCCATGTGTCCATATTTAAATAAACAGTTAATAATTTTGAGATATGCATGTATGGGGTGGGTTTGGTTAGGTTGGTTGGTCGGATTTGGTTTTTGGTTTTTGTTTCTGTTTTTTTTTTTTGTTTTTTTTTTTTTTTTTTGAAAGCTGCTGTTTTAAAGTCTTTCATTCATCCTCGATATGGCAGTTAGGAAATGGCAGCTCTTCCTGCAGTCCAGGTGAGTGAAGTCACTTCTTGCATGGCTGCATCTTTGTGGTGTGATTGCATGTGAGATAGAATTGCCAGCTTGTGTTGGGATGACCTAGCTTTATGGATTTTTGCTGTAGTGCAGTGATGGATACACTAGTAGTCAATAAACTCATAGCTGAGGTTTTACATGGGCATTTTTTCCAGAGGCTTGCTGTGATATTTTTTAGTCAAAATTGAGAGACCACTATTCACTGCTAGGATTTTCAAGGAAGCATAATTGCTGGTTTCATTTAGAGAAGACCAGCCCTTTTCTTTGTTCTTGCACTTTGAAAAAAAAAAAAAAAAAAAAGAAAAGCGTTGATTCTGCTTTGCCCTTGGTACTGGGTGTCCATATTATTGTAGTGGTCCAGACCTAGACAAGTCTGCACTATCCAGAAGGAAGTGTTCCTCTGGCAGAGAAGCAGGAGGACTGGGTGGAGCAACAGCAGGAGGGAGTAATTGTTATTTTAAGCTGGAGGTTTTCATTTGGGGCAGGGATGCGAACAGAGCTAAAAGGCAGATGTTGCTTTCCCGTAACCAGAGCCTTCCATGTTGTCAGATACTGAATAGCTCGAGACATCGTGATGGTAAAGCCTCTTGATGCTTCTGCCGCTTGCCTGGACCCAGGAGGCTGGATAATTCTAAGATTTTTGTGAATCTTCAGGGAGCAGACTGGTTTTAAACTCTTTCTGTTGACCTTCCGTGTGTGAGCACAGTTCTCTCCAAATGATGTGTGAGCTTTGGATCACCTTTGATGCATTGGATGAAGCTTTGCCAGCCTGCCTTGCTGCCCCGTGCAGGCTGCTGGCTCACTTTCCCTCAGCTTTGCACGGCAGCATCTGTTTGGGAGGTTCTTTACCCAGCACGTTTGGTGCAGGGAATATTTAAAGATGCCCACAAGGCTCCTTTGGTGTGGTTTACTGCGTGAGTAAAAACCATTGTGATTCAGATCGTTAGGACTATAAGCAAATTTTCTCTGTGCTTTTGCAGCCATATTGTGAGGTCAGGAGTAAGTGGTGAGGCACGTATGGTGCTGTTGGAGCTTTGAGGATTGACCTTTGCCAATCTGTGATGAATCTGTTTGGCCGTGGTTTATCTTTGAGTGAATTTACACGGTAAGGTGTAGCTGGACTCATGCTGGGCCCTGCTTCTCTGAGCTTGCACAGTGCATGCTTGAGTTCTGCTTTGGAGCAAGCCAGATCATGCTGACAGAGACAGCCTGAAGGGCCCTGCTGGAAATTAAGCCTGTGGTGATTCTCTATGGATTATCATGGTGTAGGGAAAAAGACCTGTGTGCCATGTCAAACCAGCAGGATGCAGAGTTCTGTTCCTTTCTCTCTGCCCTGCTGTTCCCAGAAGCTGCATTCTGGAGCACCCTTCCAAGAGCTGTTTCTCTCTGTAGTGGTTTAGTGACAGCTAAAATGCTTCTTGAACTTTAACAAAAAACAGTTGATCCACAGCTGACTTGTTCACATGTACATTGTACATATGGAAAGACTAAGAAAAAGTGAAAGGGAAGAGAGATGGCAAGAAAAGTAAGGAGTGAGTAGAATGTACTGCTCTGTCTGGGCATGGGTTGATGGATGTGGAGGATCAAAGGGTGGAGAAAGAAACAGTAGGAGGGTGCAGTGTTCTGATTGTGGTGACTCAGTAAAGGAACATGAGCTTTGGGGTCCTGGACTGTGCTAGGTACTTGGCTGGGAAATGGGGAGAAGGAGAAAGATGGGTAGGGAGCTTAAGCTGTATTAGCCTTTAACTGGTTTATTTATTTATTTATTTAAGCTGTCTTAAATACCTGGGATTTTCAGTATGGCTAGAACAACATAGTTGATGTCTTTGTTTGGTGTCCTTAGATTGACAAGCCTAAAATGGCCTTTCAGACTTAGTTTTTTCATTAGCTAACTGCATGCAAGTAGGAAACGTGTCTGGATGTAGATTCTGAGAGACAGGGATGTATGAAGGAGATGGCTGAGATTGAATCAAGTTTGACTTCTCAAAATTTGGTAACTTTGGGAATGCTTCATCCCTTATGCTACTGGTTTGTTGTTTTGTATATGAAAATGAAGATGCTAGTCATAATAAAAGCAGTGTTTCTACCTGTTCCAAGGAACTTTAAGGCATTACTGTGATAGGCAGATAAGCTAAAAAATGTTTTTTGAAGAAGTTCACATCACTTTTCTCACTAACTCTTCTGAGAGATTTCCTTTTGGCTTCCTGATTGCTGTGATGCAGAACTTCTCCTTAACCCAAGTTTAAAATTAATTTAGCATTCCATGATTCCTACAAATGTAACAATCTATCGCAGCTTGCAGTGTATGCCCTGCAAGGAATTCACCTGCAGTGTGGACTGTCCTGGCTCACATCCACATTAAGAGAGTCTTGGCAAAAGGAGGGAAATTGAAGCATTCTGCAGTGATCTTTTTATGCATATAATTGGCCTTTCTCAGGTTTTTTTTTGTTTTTCATCTACTGTGTGCTCTTCTCCCAGTGCTGAGCCGCAGTGACACCATGCCATAGTACATAGTTCCATGCAAAAGAGAGCTTAGCCTTTTACATCAGAAGTAATTTTTCTCATGACTGATGTGTTGCTGGAGATACAGAGCATTGTTACTCACTTGGGTAGTCCTGTTGTGTATGTCAACCCTGCATTTTGAGGGTTGTTCACATGTTGCCACCAGGACCAGAACTGCAGCCAGAGGTGAAACCCTCCCCCCTAAGCTGGTGAGCCCAGGTGCTGGTACCTGGGGCTTGCACAGGCAAGCTGGGCAGGGAGATTGTCGTGGCCACAGAGCATGCTGTGCTTACGGCCATCCTCACAGATGCCCTTCAGGGGTTGAATGGAGATATGCACTGGCTCTAATAGGAGTCATTAAGCTGAAATTATGTAGGTCATTATCCTGTGTGGAGTGGGAGTTCTTGTACTGTGCGTGTGTACTTTGAGGATTGTGGCTGTTATCTTGGTATGTCCTTACTGCATTTAAATAATGTTGCTCTTACAGGTTTTAACGTTTTTCCTAATAGGATTGGCCACCTTCAGGGTGCATTTTATGTGTGGGCTGTCCTTATTGTACTGACAGTGTAACTGTATTTTTTACTGAAGGTCAGCAGTAGACTAGAAGTCCTAGTTTCTGCTGTCCTCTTGGTTAAGTAGTTCTTGGCAGTTTTGGAGTAATTTTCTTTCCATCACAGTGAAACTGAGATTAGAATCTGATTATTTGGATTTCAGAGTAAAGGAATAGTGACTTCTGGTGAATGTTTGTTTCCTTGCCAGTAGAGGCTGGTTGACTTAATCTCTGCATATATCAACAGGTTGATCAAGTTTCACACCAAAGTTTCCAGGGCTAGCTATAACAAATACTTAAAAACGTAAGGCTGGGTTGTAACTGAAAACTTTTCTTGGTTATACAGTTTGGAGCGTAATGAAATGACAGCTCAGGGCTGGATTTTTAGGATAGCTTTATCTGCAGTAATACTCAGCTCTGGGTCCATCAAAACAGCCTTCTAAAGCTGGAGCTGCCTGTGGCATGACATTTGCTCAAATATGCCTTAATAAAGTCAGTGCAAGGTTTCCTGTCCAAAGAAAAAATGAAGACTTTGTGTGTATATGCTTTTCATATGCCTTCTAGGAAGTCCTAGGGCTGAGATTCTATGAAAATGGAAAATTTGGATTAAATCTGGATGTGTTTCCTGCAGGAGATGTGGCTGGTTGGTTTGCTCTTTGCTTCCTTCCTTTTGGGCAGTGAGCATAGGGGTGAGATGGGAGCAGATGGGTTGTGGGTGGAGATGGGAGCAGAGCCCTTTGCAGAGTGATTGCTGAGCTGTTTACAGAGCAGAATTTTAAAACCTACCATCATGCAGAGTTGCATGCTATCCCTTGCAAATGGAGGTACATCAACCTGCTTATTCCAGCAGGACAGCCCCAGGTACAGCTGGAGAAATCAGGTGCCTGTTGAGATCTAGATGCAGAAACGCTGTAGACTGAACTCATCTCGTCTTTGCCATTGCCAGCAGGAGCACTTCATTTGCAGTAATGTTATTTTATCATGAGCCAAACAAAACCACACAGTTAAGCTAAAAACACACCAGACTGCGTGTTTTAACGGTATCAATCTGTCTGTTGATTAAAAAGAAAAACTATTTTCTAGCCTGCTTTCCTGTACTGATTCTTTTTTAGCTCTTAACATCTCTTCCCTGCCCATTCATGAGCTGACTTTGACGTTAGGTCATCGGGACAAAAAACAGCAAAGAGGTGTGTGGGGTTTGCCATCATTTACAAAACCAGTAACTCTTTTTTCCCTAAGAGTGTGGACCCTGAGTTGGAGCAGACTTCATTGCTGTCTGTGTTGTGAACATATAAAGGTTTGGGATCTTCTATAATACCCAGACTTTAAAATCTGCCCCAAGATATTCACTTAGTAATTATGGAATGAAGAAATAAGTCTACAGACCAGTAGTCCCTCCAAGGAAACCATTTTACCGTCCTTGTCCCTGTGTGCCCACGTTTTTTTTCCACTGGAAAAAGGAATTGAAGGGAGAAGTGGAAACTGAAACTGACACGTCAGGGAATGTTTCCCAAATTCATTTGGAGGGAAATATTGTTTCCTATTACCTTCAGGTTTTGCACTGTCTTGTATTGTACAGGTCTGCAGAATCTCCAAGGGTCAAGGTTTCAGTGCTGATGTTAACTTGTTTCAGCCCTAGAAGAAAGTCCCAAAGGTCTGTCTCCTAGTAAGGGATTAGTGCCAAGCCCTCACACTCCATTTAAATGGACAGACCTGTGCTCCACTTGCAGTAGTAGTTGTGCTGCGCAGACACATGATCCTGATTTGTTCTAGTGATTGCTTTCTTTAAGGTGTTCTCAGAAAATATCTACTATATCTTGGTATTTAGTGTTGCATAAGATGAACTTTTAGAAGGAGGGACAATATGGAGCAGTTTGATAGGAATGACTGATAACAAGTGAAAATGCTGCAAAGCAGCCCTGAGCTGCTGTCTGGTGTGGTCTCACTGGTCATCCCAGCCATCTGAAGGCTTGTGTCTGCACTGCGTGTGGAATCACAGCTCCAGCCCACAAACATGTAGTTTGTTTCACTGATACATATCAAAAGGCTTCATGAGTTAGGATCTTGACTTGCTCCTGTTTCAGAAATTAAGGAATCAAGGCAGAGGCAGGTGAACTGACTTGCTCCACAACTTCATAAGTACTAGAGGCTGAGAGAGATCTGGGACCCGGCTGTCTCAGGTTTTTGATGAGCAGCAGACTATGCTCAGCAATTCTGCCCAAAAGGAAGAAGACACAAGCTTGACCTAGCGCTGCAGTGCTTAAAAAGTCACTCATGTTGATCAGGGCACTGAACATGTTGATTTAACTTAAGGTTTCCCTCCTGCTCTTCCCTTTCCTATAAGAGATTATTTAACAGCAGCATTGACATGCTTATATGTTTTTTTTTTCCTAAAGAAAACTAGTTCAGATACTGAGTCAGTCAAATATCACCCCTGAGCTGCAGCTTGTCTTAGTCCTGGGAACTGATGCCCTCCCTGCCAAAGAAGACAGGACTCTTGGCCTCCTTATCATCAGCAGAGATAAAGGAATTCCATGCATGAAAGGTCACTCCAGCTTAGTAACTGAGCCTCCCTCTATGGTTAATGATAAGCATGTCCAGGTGGGCTTCATTCCTTCCTTCCCATGTATCTAGCCAGGCACTTGGGGTGGGTGATTCGTGGTGCTTACATTGATTACTGTGGCAATGGAGTTGACTAATTTAGATTAGATTAATAAATTTTAGCTGGCTGAATTGGATGAGAAAAATTTCTCACCATCTTGGCTGAGTCCGGTGACCTAAAGTAGTGCTACCACACTAGTGTCTGTTAAAAAACTCTATTGGTGGGAGAAAATAATAAAGAAGAATATTTAGGAAAACAGATCAGAGAGATTGTGTTACTACTAGGCTTCTCTTGATTTGAAGATCCAGGATGATTATAAAGTGCTAATATACTTTCTGTAGCTATCTGCTATTAAGGGCATTTGGATGTTGTGCTTTGTGGAAGTTTTGGATGAAAAGTTTTTGACAGAGGTAAGCACACTTGACTTACAGGTACTCTATTTGAGAAGCAGCAATTAGGAAGGCAATAGCAGGAATTGAGAGAGGAAATTCTCCCAATGCCTGTCTTTTTGGTAGCAAGTAGGTCAGTGAGCTGAAGAGGACCCTAAAGAGACTTGGGATCCTCACACAGTGAGGAAGTTGAGATGCCAGTTTAATCAGAGGTTGGTTTCATAAAGCAAAGAGTAGTAAGAATTGCAGGAAACATGTTTAATTGTGATTGTTGAAAATAAAGATAAAGCTTGTGTCAGCCCTGCATTCCCATGCAGAGATAGCCAAACCCATTGTCTTTGGGTTTTATGGATGGAGGAACTAAGGCAGATTAATTGAGGCCATGCAAGATGATTGTGTTGCACATGTGATTGCTGACCTTGGTGCGAGGCACTGTCTCTTTGTGCGTCCCATGCAAGGCAAACCGTGCCACAGCGTGGGTGGCAGAGGGGCCGTGGATGCCCCTGCTCAGGGCTGCTGTCACAGGGGGTGGGCAGGAGCCTGGGTGCCCTGATTCAGAAAGCCATTTGCGTGATGAGCAAGTGACGACATGATTCCCGCTCCCCATTGAGCGTGAGGGTAAGAGTCCAATTATTTTGCACATAATGAGGAGGTCGCTGAAAGAAGGACTGGAATTTGGCAAGGCAAAATGGGAATGCTCTCTTGCTTCCATTTTGCATTCGGAAGCCTCATTATTTAGTTATGTGATTATGGTTGTAGTTCTGGCTCTTGAGGTTTGAAGTTACTGAAAGGATGATGCGATTGTCGTGGTATATCTGAGGATCACATAGGGTAGAGTAGGAAAGAGGCTGTGACCATATAACTTAGCCTTTTTTGGAAACATCCTGGGGATGATAAAGGAGTAATTATGGGTCAGAATGTGGACATATCAATACAAAACAGAATCAAGTCTATTAGTATTAACCATTACTTATTTTAACTTTTTTAAGGAAAGCAAATTTCAGACCTGTCTTTATGCAGACTTACGTTTATTGAAGGATTGAGGGATTTAGATTTAGTAGATTTAGATTTAAGGGATTTAGTTTACTGAGGGATTCAGATAAGGATGTTTTGAACTAGGAAACTTGAAGCAACTGGAAGAACTGAACTGGGATGGGATGCTGGTGCAGGACAGAAATGGGTGGGATATGCATTGGTACTGGTAAGCCAGGAATGCTCTGGGCCTCAGTGGTCGGTACAAAGCTGCAGCAGGAGACCTGTCAGCATCCTGGGAAGCCAAATCTGCTGCTTCAGTAGAAAATACAGTGAGAAATCATGATTGAGCCATTGTTCTAAACATGCTTTGGAACCTCCAAATTTTTACTTCTGTTTGGTTGCTTTGGCTTTGACAGGAAAGGTTTTTTTTCCCACATAGAGTTATTTATAAATACTTTTAAAATTACAAGTGTTTGTCTCCCATTTTCCATCTCTTACAATTTTTTTTCCATTGTTTAGGCTGCAAAGTGGAAAATAGCAAGAGGTGGTTGTTGCACCTTGAAACCCACTAGGTATTCTCCAAACAGTTTAAAAAACTTTCATAAACTTGAATGAGATGCTTTAATAAAAAAGAAGTATGTGCATGCACAGAATTAAAAAGCATCCTCATCTAATTTTTCTCTTTTTATTTTTGTATAAATTTACTTAACACATACAGAGGCAGTGAGCTGTGTATCTGTTTAGTTATCACATTAATGAAGCTCCAGGTTGAAAGAAGATGAAGTTATAAAAATAAAGTGCTTTGTGGCATTGATTTCTCTAGACGCTAACAAGGCAGAATTTGAGTGGAGATGACAACAAAGTAATGTCTCTGATGGCTAACATGCCAAATTAAAGAAAATGTAAATAAATCAACTGAGTCATTCTGCTACTTTGCAGGCTAAGGAAGTTATACAAACAATTTCTGGAGAATTCTAGAGGTCTGTAAAACTAGTGATGCAGTACTAAAGGCATATGAGATATTAAAATAATATCTTGGTTTATGGCAGGTTTATATTTTGGAGTGGGGAGTTTCTGAGAAGAAATGATTCTTTATTTAATGCACAGCTGTATGGTGGAATCAGTTGCAGGAGTAATGAAAATCAAACCTTCCAAATGACTGGGACCAGAGGTCTAGTCTTCTTCAAAGTATTGAATAAATCCCTAGAAGGGTTAGGATACAATAATGAAAGATAAAAATTAGATGAATGTGGCTCTCCTTCCTTCAGAGGGAGGTGGAAGTCAAAGTCTCTCTCTGTCATAGGGTCTTGTTTCTGCAGCCCGTCCTACAAGGAATTTTAGAGCATCCTCATTACAGAACTGTCTCTCAAAGTAAACCTGCTCTTTTGGAATGTCATATTTGTGTGTCTCAGTGGCTTTGGAAGTATCACAATGAATTTACAGTAAAAGGGAAGTGCCTTCTTATCTGCTCTATACCTCTCTTCACTGGTGCTTTGTCTTCAGCCTGGGGTAGTACCATCCAACTGGAAATGTCCCTTATCTGACATGGTATGAGTTTCCTTAGGTGTGGCATTCCTGTGTCAGCTTGTTGAGTTTCCCCTGTTGTAAGCATGGAATTCTGTTTTTACAGAACTGTGGATTTCACATGGTATTGTGCAAATGTAAGTGAAAAACTGGCCTAATAAAATCTCTAGTATGAGATGTAGCTGTCTGAGAGAAATTTTAGCTTTGTTATAAAATCTAAGGCTAAAATTGAAAGAGAGAAATGCTTGGCATGTTCATGAAAACGAAGCATGTAAAACTGGAGTCTGTGATATCGCTGGTTGTACAGCGCAGCTCCAGAACTGTGTTTCACTTCAGGAGGAGTCAACCCAATAGATTAAAATCATTATATTATCTGGTATGGTGTGGATTTTATTTTGATGAAATACAGGTATTTGTAATGCAAGTCTCGGTTGCAGTTAGGCTGGAGTATTCCTTCCTGTGATCATTCCATGGTTTTACCTTCATAGCTTTAGCAAGTGAGTGGTTGAAAAAAATTCTTGGCTATATTTTAGTGGTTTTTTTTCATTCTTGCTTTTTGTGCAGTAAAGGTCTTACCCATAATTTGTGACCTTATTCAGTCATCTTTGAAATTAATTTTTCAAGAATTTTTAAAGAGATGGAAGGTTTTTAAAGAGATGGAAGGTTTTTCTCTTCGCCTATTTTATAAAAGATGTGACAAACCAGATCAGAGCCACCTTTTAAAATTTTCTGTTGGATTTCCTTTATTTGGATTTTATGATTGATTTATTTTCTTACTATTTATTCATTTGTTTATTTAGTTATTTAGATATTCATATTGTTTCAGATTTTTTTAGTTTGGATTTTCTGTTATAGCATCCTCAATCTGATATATCTGGTCAAAGTTTTTGAGGAGGCAGGGAGGTGACTTTTGGGGCGTTTTTTCCTGTTTCTATGGTGGCCTCAGATTAATACTTTTTTATTACTTTCTGGAAATAGAAATACAGAGAGATAATACACCTATGGAGAAATAATATCCGTCTGTAAGGAGGTGAGTAGGGAAAATGCGTATCCTGTAGAAATAGAATATGTATTAGTTTACATTTCCTTCTCTATTTTGAGCTTTAAGAAGTGATAGGGTGAGCTGTTGTTGCAAGATGCTGGTTAATCTGATGCTTTTAAGGTCTGCTTTCCTTTGCAGTCAGGGAATCTTGCTCCACATTCAAGTTGCTAATTCTTGACGCACAGGATATTTTCCTTCTCATTAAAATGTATTTATTTATTTTGCAGTGAGAATATCTTGCTTAAGATGCTTCTTTTGATCTTTGGTAATGTCACAGACTCAATAAGACTGCTAGCATGAAGTAGTGTTTA
Source organism: Cinclus cinclus (assembly GCF_963662255.1). NCBI lineage: Eukaryota > Metazoa > Chordata > Aves > Passeriformes > Cinclidae > Cinclus > Cinclus cinclus. Next base: position 38,834,926 of record NC_085047.1, read on the forward strand.
TCTCATTTCGCTTCTACATCCACTGTTAATTGGATCTGAGTAATATAACCCCATTGCAATAACTGTTTTAGTTTTCCAAGTCTCAATATGATGTCCAAAAAGATGCAGGTAATACTAGTGCTTGGAAATTGCTCCTTGTCTATAATTGGAGGGCTTCTTCATGTGTTTCTGTGATTTTATTTGCATTTATTGGGTTTTAGGCCATTTCAGAAATATGGGGAGGAGAAAAAGGCATAGCGAGAAGTACAAAGTTTGTGCAAAAACAATTTTTTCTTTTTTTTTTTTCTTTTTAGCTTGAATTTGTAATATCACTTAGGTTTCTAGGGCAACAACTTCATGTAATGCAGATCAGAAGTTGAAATACTTCTCCTAGCAGCTGGAGAATGAAGTTAGCAGGATCCACGGTCTGTTCTGCAGCTGATACTGGGGGAAGCTTTGTGGCTGGTAGGGATTGTCCCTGAGCTGCCCTTCATAGCTGGTGTCCCTCTGGGGAGCAGCAAGCAGCATTGAGTGGTATTGGAGCAATCCTCAAGCGAGGTGGTAATGCAGGATGCTGCAAGTTCAGGGGAGTGAATAAAATCTGATTTTATATATACCTCTGGCTCTGGAGGAGCTTTGAGAGGAGGGAGGAGGTGACGAAGTGAGCTTTCTCCAGAAACTTGGATTGCGGAGGAATGTGAAGCTTCACAGTTTTCTCCCATATTGCTCTTGAAAGTTAACACAAGAGATAGGAGTGGGAGACAGTTTTCTGACAGGAATCCCAGATTCTTCATCCCCAGAATCTGAGATGGTGACAAGAAGCTGGGTACTCAGCAGAGAGTTACCCGCAAATTTTGTTGACTGAGTTAAATCCTCCAGCAAGCAGGTGTCGGGTAAATGTTTTGATTCCTCGCCGTATATATTTGCATATTTGAAGATTTCTGGTACTTATGACTCATTTTTGTTTGCTCAAATTTTAAAAAGAGCAAACCAGCAAGGCCCTTAACTTTTATGGGATTGCTGTGTAAGGGCTTTGAGATGCATACCCCGAGCTGGGTGTGCTGGGAGGGTGATGTACATGTAGGTCCTAACCTTTGGCATCTTATGGATAGCTGTGGTCACACCTTGGACTGTGTGAAGTGCCTTGAACCATCACTGTCTCATCATCTCCAACCCTGAACCTGTTTTCCAGCAACACCTCTGCTGGGTCCCTCTTGCCTTCCCCAGCATAGGTGTGGCATTGCATCCTGCTTCTTTACCAGGGCATGTGGGGGTTGGTGTCACAGGTCAGGCTGCAGCAGCAAACAGCTCTGGCCCTTTTACAGAAGGTCCTATGAAGTGTTTTAGAGTTCTAATGGAAAGTGAGGCTTCATCTGTAGTGACATTTTGTTTTTACAGGTTTATTTTCTTCATGCAAATGTGCTGTGGGGGGCTGAAGGAAGAGAAAACTTGCTGAGAGAGTAACGCTTGATGCCTTAAAGCATTTTTTCCTTGATAAAATAAAGCTTTTTCTGTAATTTTGGTTTTGTCACTTTTCATTTGCTGGGATCAGGAAAGGTGGTAATATGCTCTGTGTAACCTTCTTATGTGTATTTTTGTCTGGTACATTAATAGCTTAATTAATATGTGAGGAAAAGCAAGTTTCAACTTACTAGTTGCTAATCAGAACATGAAAGTGGTGGGTTTTTTTCTAAAAACTGTAATTCAAGGTTATGCATGTGCAAAAATAGCTCTAGGCTACAACAAATACTTTCTTCAGCAGGTCTAGCTCATTTTATTGACATATTGTTTTGTAAACTGTGGGTGACTTGCATTGTTCTCAACCAAAATAACTTGCATCAATCAACATAAGAGGGTAATTAATTTACATATTTTCATTGTGGAAATGATCCAGACATTTTTACTCGGCAGTGCTAGACTTGAGAGAAGAAAACTGAAATAACATTTTGGGTTTGTAGTTTGTTTTTAAGTTATTCTTAATTTCTGATTGTGCTGGGGAAACCATTGTGACCTTCTTAAATTTGAACTTGGCATAGCATTGAATGAAAATAAAGCAGGACCTATTTCATCGCTGTGTGGTACACCAGTACAGCCTTAATGAGATGAGGAGAGGGCAGCTATTGCGTGCCATAGCAAAGTGTAGTCCAAAATACTTGCTAGGAACAAATGCAGGAGTTAACTATTTCCTTTTTCTGTGAGAAGCTGAAGCCAGCAGAGGAGACGGTGAGAGATAGGGAGTCTGATGAATTTTTTCAGGGTGTGCCTGGCAGCTTTCCACATGACACAGGTGAATGAAAATGTGTAGCATTTTAATGAGTAGGCAAGGGCTGGATCCTGTTGGTATGTGGCAGCAAAAGATTGAGCTTCTCTAGTCCATTGGTGAAGTTAAAACACCAGTTTTGAATCTGATGAAATGCAGAGAACAGAGTGGTTATTGCTTTGTGTGGCTTGACAGGAAGTGGCTCTTGGGTGTGTGTGAACTTGTGTCTCTAAAGGTTTACCTCTCCTCTTCTGCACCCTGACTATTCTGTCTGCTTGATTATTAATAGCTGGTTTTTTTTTTCTTTTTTTTTTTTTTTTCTTTTTACCTCCATAGGGTGGTGGAGCAATGAGCCAGGAAGCTCAAAGCCTCCACCTGAAGAGATACGGCACACAGACTGCTCAGGCAAATCCAGTTTACCTGTAGCATCCTTAAGAATAAATTCTTACAGTATTAAACCTGAGATGTAGTGCAAAAGAGCATTCATTTTGCATTATGAATTCTCCGTTACAGTGCCTGATCTGTTACCCACATTGCCCCTGTGACCTTAATTCCTCACTTTAAAGCACCACCTGAGGGGATAGATAGCACTGGAGGTGAGAAGTCTTCTCCTTAAGGCAGGGTGCCAGTAAGATTCACCTGACATCATCTAAGGATATCTTTGGGGAAAAAAGCAGCCAAACAAACCACTGTTGTTTCTTGCTGGTTTTGTTCCTTAAACCTGATTCCTGATAGGTTTTTTTTGAGAAATTGCTCATGAACAGAGAGCATTTAAACTGATAACACTGGCATTTCTAGTGGCTTTCTAGTGGTCAGTGTTGCATTACTGATGCCAGTTTATCCCTCTGTGAGAGAGATGGCTGCTGTGATTAAACTATTGCTGCTGTAGAGATGAGGACTGGGATCAGATTTTCTGGGTTCCAGTTTTGGTGCTGTGATGATATTGGTGCTGCCATGATATTGGTGCTGAGATGGTGCTCAGTACTGCTTATGCTGAGCAAGCATAAGCAGCTTCTCCATGACCACTGCTGGGAAGCAGCAGGTTGGCCCAACTCACTGGTAACATCCCTGACTTCAGAATATGTTCTGCCTCCTGCTTGCTTGCAATCCTGTGTCTCACTGCTCCTCTGCCCACACAGAACCACCCCCCCCCCCCCCCCCCCCCCCCCTTTGCATGCAGTGGTGTTTTCAAGCTGGCTTTGCTGGTGATGGCTCAGTGCCCATGTTCTGCTTTCACTCAAGCTGGTAACCCTCCCACTTTTCATGGAGTACCAGTCAGCTCTCCAGAGCTTTCCTGCATTTTTCCCTGGATATGTGAAAGAACAAATGAATTTCCTGGTTTGCTGGCAAAGAATTGGGGAAGTGTTTGACTCAGCAGTGAAATTGTCCTCATGACTATTCACTCAGATACATGAAAGGCAAAGGAAACTACAGAAGGTTATATAGGCAGATGGTCATTTGAGTGTTGGCAACTTGGCAGGACCAGGTCAGTCCCAGGTGCTCTTACCTGTGCTAACTCTGCTGGGGAGTGTCGAGCTGATGGGAGAAATGCAGTTGGGCTTTCAGTAACTTGCAAAGATTGAAATCAGATTTTACTCTGTAACAGTCCAGATGTGTTCTGCTTTCCTTCCTTTCCATGGAACCAGAAGTGTCAGGGTACTGCAATTCAGATGCAATTTTTGACTCAAGCCCATTTTCTCAGCCTGCTTACTTTGAATCAAGTGGTGCAGGGGCTTGAACTTGTGCTGTCCTCATACCAGGTCAGTACATTTGTCTTTGCTCTGTGCTTAATTGATGTGATTTGCAAGCAAAAGAGAATTGGTGAGCTAATCTAGTGGAAGCCTGTTCTCAGAGCCTCACTTTTTAATCTCTTCCTGGAAGACAAGTGATGGGTGCAGTAGATGGTGCCAAATACAGGGACCCAAACAGTACTCCCACGCTGGCAGAGAGCACGTTATCCCATCCTTGCTCTTTGTAATGACTTTATGCATTATGAAAATTCATGAGGATTTTGTTTTCCTTTGAGTTAAGGAATTATCTGATCAGCTGTCTGTCATTCCGAGAGTGTCTGGATGCTGACAGTGTCTGGATACAGTCTGTATTCCCCTTCCATCCTGACTCCTTTTACAAGCTTCTGACTGGTATCCATTGTCCTGGCAGCGTGCATGGGCTCTTTTTGGAGGGCACGCAAATGACTGAGGCCCAAAGCCAACTGGTGCAATCCTCAATGAGCACTGCAGTGCTTAAATAGGCATGAAGGCTGGAGTTGTGTTACCTAAACAGAGATACTTGCTGCCATGTTAGGAGCTTCAGGGTAGCCCGTCATTGTTGGTTCAAAAGGGCATGGATCTCTCAGCTTCCAGGATGCCTCTCAGACATCTGCCCATGTCCCAGTGACTGGGCAGATGAAACTCTTGTAAGCTTCTGTTAATTAAGTGATAACTTGCTGTGTAAGGGGGATAAGCAGTGTGATGCTTCACAAATTTTTATGCTTTCCTGATAAAACATTAATTTATTTGATCGTTTGTGCTAGTTCAATATATGATAGAATCATAGGATGGCTTGGGTTGGGAGGGACATTGAACAACCATCTAGTGCCAGCCTCTAGCAGCTGTGGGCAAGGACACGTTCCACTAGACCCATCCAGCCAGGCCTTGAACACTTCCAGGGATGTCACATCCAGAACTTGCCTGAACAAACTGTCCAATATTAGCAGTATCCATTTTTAAGGATGTTGGAATATTGGGTTTTTAGAAGAAAGTGCAGTCAGGATAAGTTAAAGGTTGCAGTGTATTAAAACAAATTCATTGTGATGAATTCCATTGGGATGTGCTCGTATCTAGCTTTTTAGTAGTGTGCCATCACAGCAGGGCAGGGGGTTGGGACTACTCTGGCATTAGACATGCATTGACAGTTTCCACTATTTTAATTTGCTTCACTGTCATATTTTACAGACTTATCTCTCCTGTCATGCTATATGGTGCATTTAATAACTGGATATTGTTAAAGTAAATCTCAGGAAGGGGAAGGTGAAAAAAATAAATGAAAGGAGCTCAAAAACTAAATAAAGGAGAATCCAACTTTCCCTAGGGTTCTTCTGTTGTTGGTGGTGGTTTTTTCTTTCCCCCTTTTGAAAACTGTTAAAAAAGACTCCTCTACGTTAATCTGGCACTGTAGTAGGCATTTTGCATTTGGCCCCATGAGAGCCCATTTCTAAACAGGTAGAATCCGCAAATAAATACAAATACTGACATGGATTCTCTAACTGTCTAGAATTCCCAAAGGAAGTGAAGCTAAGCCTGTTTTTTTTCCCCCTGCTTTCCTCAACTGCACACAACTCCTTCAGCTCACAGGATATACCTGTTTTCACCCTTCCTGATTGGGAACATTTTCTTCCAAATGCTGTTTAAAAAACATTTCCAATCAAGTCTATAGGTCTTTCCTGAGATCTGTACTTTTCCCCCCTGCATTTGTAGGTATCTTTAGAGACAAAAAGTACTGTAGTATTTAAAACCAGTTTCAAAGTTAATGGCTGAGCATGGTGATCTTAGAAATCTTTTCCAATCTAAATGGTTCTCTGCTTTTATTCTTTTGGGGGATTCAGTTGGGATTCCATGTGGTGTGTAGGGTTTTTGAGGAGGAAAGCAGTAGCTCTCGCTGCCATGGAAAAGGAGAAGAAGCAGGAGAACCTCATAGAGTGATTCCCAGTTGGAGCACGGAGCAAATTCCTGACCAATTTGGTTACTACAACAGTATGCCTGGGATTCATGCAGAAGGGGATGTTACTGCCATTCCCAGTCCTCAGAGAGGAATTGTGCTTCCCTTGAATTCTCCTTGGCTTCAGTTGTTCATGTGACCTTGAAGGGCTGTTGTGACAAGTTCCTTCATGTGCAAGGGCAACATGAGGCTGGCTGGGTTTCAGCAAACACTGGTGCTGAGTGGTGCTTGTGTTGTGTATATAAAGTTGCAGAACGCTTTCAGAACGAATAGTCCATGGCGAAGCTGTTTTAATGAGCTGGAATGCCAATTGTAGCATATCCTGCCCAATCTGGCAGCATTCTACTGAGCTGAAATACCTTCTTTGTTCTTAAAATAGCCCCCACTGATTCAGATTTTAATTGCAGATATTGCAGCTGTCAAAGGAATGGAGGGGTGACCAGATGATTGTGTTGATAGTATAAATGGAAGCTGGGGATATGTCGAGTTCCAGCCTTTAGATCTTCCTCCATGTAAGATATGCCTGTGTGCTGCAGTGATTACATGGGACAGAGGCTCTCTCTAATGCTAAGATGAACCTGAAGTGCACTGTGCCTCATTATATCCACCATGCTGACTAGTCTGACAAATAAGCTTGTAGGGCTTGTAAGGATTTCAGCACTAGTAATGTTAACAAATACGCATAGGTGTTAAATATCTTGGTTAAAGCCTGAATATTGATAAATGTGGATGAAGTTTACTAATATGCTGAGAGACTGTGATCCAGGAATTAATTTAAAACAAAACAATAACTAAGGAGGTGAATAAAATAAAATTATTTTAAATTTTGGGCACTAGACTGCATGTTTGCATTGCCTATCAGTCAGTGCTGCTAAGGGGGTGAAAACACTTCTGAGTAAGTGAACTGAATCTTTTCAGCACAGGGGTGTCAGGAGTGATTTTCAACTGAGCAGGCTGCCAAGTTGCTGTTTTACTTCAGTACAAATCAAGTTCTCTTAAGTTTTGCAAGTTAATGGATCACCTTATGGAAGGACTCATGATAGGTTGTGTTAGGTTTGTATTTCTAGATTTCTAGTGCTGAGGATCGATTTTTAGCTGGATGGAAAGGTGCCTGGCAGGTTCCTCAGACTGCAGGAAAACATCATGAATGTAGGATGAGACCACCCACCTTGGGTGATAATGGATGTGGAAAGGAGGGAAGAAAATAGCAATAACCTCCAGACTGAGTCTGCAGCTCAGTGCAATGCTGGCTACACAAACTGAGACTGTCACTGGATCTTTGAGGCTTTCACTGTTTTGGACAAGGGTAGGAAGTCATCTCTCAGAAAGGAGAGGGAGCTTCTGCCAGCCCAGAGGGACTTCTGCAGGGAATTTGAGAGAATTGTGGATGGATAGTAGCACACCCTGGCAGTCTTTTGGGGTTCACCATTGTTGTGGTGTTGCTGTTATATGAAGGTTTCCATTATATCTCTTATGCTTAGTATTAATCACCATTAGCTATGCATTCACACAAAGAATGATCAAGTGAGGGGCTGATACTTGCTGCACCTAGCAGATCTGGTTCTTGCAGATGTTTAGGACTTTCTTACCCATTCCTGGTTTGAGAAGTAGTATCATTCATGGCTGTTGAAGGTTTAATTATGCCTTTGCAGTATTCTGATGTGCCTGAAGGGATTTTGCTGAAACTTATCAACAGCAACAGCAGCAACAAAAGCAAGGTACAAGATGGAGAATGTGATTTTGTTTGTGTGTTTTGCTTGAAGTACTGAAGATGGAGGGGCAGATTGTTGCTTCAGGACAACTAAAACCTTTTTCTTTTACTTTGCTGCATATTACTTTGTAAACACAGCAATAAAATCAATTTGAATTTTTTTTTTCTTCCCTTGTATGTTTGACAGGGACATTCTGCTCCAAAGTTACTGGCCTATATGCATTGCTACGTTAGTTACATACCTGAAGAAAATATTGGTAATGGATGCTACATTGTGTGAGGAGGGAGGTGTGTGAGTCCTCTGGCTGCCTGTGATGCCTGTCCTGGTGGCCGGATACTTAACTCCTATTTAATTTTGTTCCTTTGCCCTTGGTTGACGTGAAAGGAGAAACTAGATGAGCTTTCTTCTCTAAAATATTGACTGTCTTATTAAAAGTCTTTCAAAAGTGGAAAGCAGAATTGTTTTAATGTTACAAGAGCCATTTGAGCTGCCTTGCAGCCTCACCCAGGAGTGGAGAACAGCAGAAGGTGCTGGTACACTGGTAGCATATTACTGGCAATAATTACCTTGAACTGTCCTCTTACTGAAGTTTGGAGAATGAATGTGTACGCTTTCTGGCCCTCTTGTATTTTGGTGGCTTATATATTTTTAATAGCTTTACAGTAAGTTTTAAAACATTGCAGCAGGTCCTTATCCTGCCCATTTGATTCAGGAAAATCTTTCAGATGAGGTATCAGAGGTTTTGCTTCTCTGAAGACCTTTACTAACCCAGCATTTTATTAATGGTAAATAGCAGATACTGCTTCATATCCTTCTGATTACTGTGTGTGTTCTACTCACCTCTGCTGGATGGAGGGTGGGAAGAACATCTCAGCATCTCATATTGGTTACATCATTTATGTGCAAATGATTTAAAAGCAAAAGGTTTGGAGGAGGTGAACGAAGAATGTGAATGAAGAATGGAAGCTTAAGAAAATTGCACCTGATGACCAAACCCTGTAATTTTGCAAGCCAGAAAGTGGGTGTTGTTTTTCAGACAACCCAAAAAAACCCCACAACTCTACATCCCACTCTCAGATGGAATTGAAAGTAGGAATGAAAAAGGTGTTTGTTCATGGTCTGTTCATACCAGCATAGGGAGAAGATTACTGAGACTAGGTGGTACTAGCAGCACTGAAGGAACTAAGGCACACGCAATTTTTTTTTTCTTCACAGTGACCGCAATTAATGATTAGGAAGAACTCACCCAAAAATGCGACTCCTAGCTGTCAGCTGCTTTCACCACTGGGTGCCTCTCTGAGAGGTGATGTAGTTCAGTTCCAAATGGTGCACTAGATCTAGGAGCCATTTGGCCTGAACTGAGCAGTCAAGCAGTGTGCTCTTGACCTTAAATTCTGTAAGGCACTGAAATTGCATGTGTGTGTGTGTATTTTCAATATATTAATTTGAAGGAGGTTTTTTTATAAATCTAAAATGCGAATTGTCTCATCCTGAGGAGGTGGTAAGTACAAAGTTATGATTATTGTGGTTTTACTTTAAAGTATTTTTTAATACCTGCTTGTCCCCAGCATGCTCAGTAGTACTGTTTGCTTTCCTCCTTGACCACCAGTTGGACTGCTGGTCATATTCCTTGCATCAGCGTGCTGGATGAACACTTGAAGTACACTCTGTGAGGAAAGAGCATTTTGCATCCAGGAGTTTATTTAATGCAAAATGAGGCTGAAAGATTAATCAGATAATTATGTTAATAGCATAGTGTTGTTTTAAAGAAAAGGATTTTTGAATGCCAAGTTAGTGTTGCACAACACGTACCTATGTGGGAAATGGAGGGGGAGTTCTTCAGGGACCCTGCTACCCTCAGTAGGTATCAAACTATGAAAAAATTAAAATAGCTTTCAGTCCATGTGGACCAGGATAGTTAGGCGCAATTTTTGGTGGGAGTTACAACTGTTTCTTATTCTGTAGTCATAGGAGGGAAAAGAAAACATCTAAAGATCAATCTATTCTTGTGAAACTGGGAGGAGACTTTCTTTCTTATTCTCCTTTAATTTAGTTTAATATTATATGGAGGTGCTGGATGAGGCTTGCCTTGGAGTTAACATAATAGACCCCCATTTGTGCTGGGTTTTAGTCTGTATAGACTTGAAATTTCCCCCTAGGCTGCATGGCTAAGTGGTAAATGATAATACAGGGAAATACTGTCATCAGCCCTCAGGAAAGGCTGCCTGGCCAGCTCATCCTTCCTAAAGATGGACAAGATTTGGGATCTGAAAATGGCCAGGTCTCCATGAGCCCGAGTTCAGACCTGCCCAGACAAAGGAGAGGCATTTTTGCTATGCCAAAGCTGTTGTAGAAGGAGCGTGTCTGTGCAGATGGGCTGCACTGAGCTCACCTTCTTCAGCCAGTGGACTTGGCTCTGGTCTGGAGGATGCATCACTGGGATAGCAGTGGCCTATACCAGCCTGAAAATGCCATGCTCAGATGTGATGTGGGCAAAGGGAACTCCTGTTGTAGAACCTCCTTCCTGATGCCTGGAGGAGGCTCAGCTGTCTGGTGTGAGCTGTTATAAAGTGCAGATGCTACACAGCTGGTTTGGAGATCCTAATGTGAGCTCTCAGCCTGTTTAGTCAAATTTGTATGCTTGAAGTTAGGCTCAAAATCCATCCTTGGGCACCATTAGGTTGTTTCAAAACTTTGCTAAGCAACAGTGTTCACAGCTTCTCGGGTCAACATCTTCTAGTTCTTCACTGCTCTTAGGGTAAAGAATTTGTTCCTAACCCAACCTGACATGACCCAAATCTCTCCTCGTTTAGTGTAAAACAGTTCCTTCTTGTCTGATCACTCTCTATCCATGTAAAAAGTTACTCTCCCTCTTTTTTATAAGCCACCTTTAGGCAATGGAAGTCTGCGAGGAGGTCTCACCAAAGATGTGCCTTTTTGAAGCTGAACAATCCCAACTCTCTTAAGTCTCTTTTCATAGCAGGCATGCTCCAGACCTCTGATCATTTTTGTGACCCTCATGTGCACTCACTCCTACAGGTCCACATCCTTCTTTTGGTAAAATCCCAGAGCTGGATGAGGTACTTCAGGTGGGGTCTCATGAGGGCAGATAGAAGGGGGGAATTGTCTCTTTCATCCTGCTGGTCATGCTTCTTTTGATGCAAGCCAAGATGCAGTTGGCTCTCTGGGCTGGTTGTGGCAGTAATGGAATGGCACAGTCATTTCCATGCCAGACAGCAGGGAGGCAGCAATGGTCTCAGTATTGTGAAGGTCTTCAAAGGCAGAGAGGATGTACAAGAAACTTCAGTGCAGTACCTTAGGCAGTTTCTGAGGGGAAAGAGGGAGAAACATCAGTTCTGGGAAGGTGGGTGGGTTGGTGCCATGCTGCCCTGGAGAGCTGTACCTCAGCCCCTTGCAGCAGCTGGAGCCTGGCACAGCGGAGGCTCCCGGGTGGAAGACATGGATGCCAGGGCAGTAGCCGCTGTGTCAGTGTTAGTCACACAGCGTGTGGCTGCCTGAGCTCCCTCTTGTCATCGTTGGGAAGCTGAAATTCAGTGGCAGTTTCACAATGGCACGGTTCCCTGTGCGAGGGAGGGAAAGTAGGTCACAGACTGCCCTGCTGCCGTTTGTTTATACGGCTGGAGGGCTGTGCGGAGAGCGCTGAAGATCCGGCAGGCGGAATGTGCTTCTCAGCCCTTTCCTTTGTCTCTGACTCTGTCATGGGAGTTGACCGGGGAAGAGATGCTGGAAGGTTTGGCTCACTTGCCTGCTGTGGTTATTACTGTTTCAGTAGGCCCCAAAGGTTTATGGTATGACTGGGCACCAAGTGTTGTACAAGCTGGTCAGACTGCCCGAGTGCCAGAAGGAAATGCTTCAGGTGCGTGAGCTACAGCACAGATAAAGCACAAGAGGCATTTAAAGTTTTGGCTGGTGAAGTGTGTGCTGTGCCTGAACTGCAGGAAGTGCTTCAGGATGCCAATATAAGGCCTTCCAGCTCCAGAGGCAGTGACAGTATAGCAGCACCTGCATTTCAGAAGTGATACTGCATGGTGCATGAATGCTCCCTGAATCCTTTAAAACCTTTTAAAGCCAGTGGTCTAGGGGTTGGGAGAGAAGTAGAAAAGTGGGAACCCAACCCCATAAACTCGAAGCTTTAACGTGACCAGAGTATTGCAAAGACTGTGTTAACACAGCTGTTGTACAGATAATCAGAGAATTGTCTGGCAAACCCTTGGATGCACATCTGGAAGTGAGATCTGCATTCATGCATCAGCAGCTGGAGCTCAGAAGAGTGGAGGAACTCCAGCCACACTGACCTGTGCTCCATGATGTGGAAGGGTTTGGGGCTGGTGCCCCTGGACACTTCTCCACCTGTGCAGTTGCAGAAGTGGACAGACAGTCTTTCCTTGGCCTAGCTGGAGCAGATGGGGACTCCAGGGGGACACAAAAGGGAGCACAGATCAGGTTCTCCTCTGACTGCTGACCTCCCAGCATTTTCTTGGGGAAGTTGGAATTTTTGGTGTAATACAGAACAGGGCCAGTTCAAGTACCTCTCCTGTGTTTATTCAGTATTTTTCCTTTTTTTTTTTTTAATTCGGCTCAAATATGAAAACTACTTAAGAAATAAAAAGAAATCCTGTTAACAGTCTTCCTGTGAGGGATATCACTGATACATATATATTCTGAGAATGATACATATTTTGAGGACTGTCCATCACTTATTAAAAAGTTAACTTAAAACATTGTGGCTCTTTTTGACCACCACAACTCTTCAGCTGTTGCTTAGCTACCCCTTGGAAATGACCTTTTTCAACGGAAAAGATGTTGTGAACCTCCAAGCTGAAAAGGAAAGAGCACAGAACATCCAAAGTCTTTACCCTGAACTCAGTGCTTTCTGTTCCCACCAGGAGCTCCTGCATTTTATGTATGATTTCATAGAATCGCAAAATCATAGTATCATTAAGATTAGTAAAGACCTCTAAGATCATTGGCCCAACCATTGACCCATGTCCACCACTAAACCATGTCCCTAAGTGCCATGGTTACACATCTGTTAAATTCCTCCAGGGATGGTGACTCCACCACTGCCCTGGACAGCCTGTTCCACCCTTTCAGTGGAGAAATTTTTCCTGTCTAAACTTCCTGGCACTTGAGGCCTTTTTCTCTTCCCCTATCACTTGTTACATTAAAAATTGACTCTCACCTTTCTAGAATACCTGTTCAAACAGTTGAAGAGACCATTTGATAACACCATCAGAAATTTTGAGTGGTAGTTAGTGGGATTCTATCTTAAATGTGAATTCTTTAGTTTCTGAGCTATCATTGCGTTCCAGGTGGTTCCTCTGTGGAATTTTGGTGCCATCAAGGTAAAAGCATTGCCTTTCTGCAGGCAGTCAAAGCTGAGTGTACCAGCCTTCCTTGGCGTTTGGGTCGGAGCAGCAAACAAGCTACATGTGGTAAGCAGTATGGCACTCCTTCAGTCATGGTCCAGGCATTGCTTGGTTTGGTGGCTCTTGTGTCCAGAAAGAGTCTCAGAGGTTCTTCCCTGCGAGCCATGGGCAAGTGCTCCTCAGCTGGGGTCACTGGCTTCACAAACTGCTATTTGCAGAGATTGGAGGGAGCTCTGTGGGATTTTGCAAAGAGAAAGGCAGTCTGTGATGTGTTTTGGTTTTTTTCTTTTTCCATTTTCAACGTCTCATGTTCTGAAAGGTAGACCTCTAGTATAAGTACTATTTTTATCAGACTGGCAGGTCATTTTTAGAGAAGAAGGAAGTTGGCCCATCCTGTATTCCACACATTGCATTGAAATGATAAGTACTGATGCACTAAGAACTCATAGTCTGACTTCTTTTGGTTTGCTTAGCTTTCAGTAATGCTTTTGAGATAGATTCAGCCCATAATGTGCACTTGTGTCTCTTGTTCTCTTATATAGTGTTCTGAGCAGGCCAGTCTTCTATTTCTGGGAGAAAGGGAGTGGTTTTATTTTCAGTGGAATTCAACTCTCATTCCCAGTCAAAGCCATTTCAGCTGTATGTATGGACACAGAAGGACCAGTAGTGACAGACCCAGACAAACAGCCTGTGCAGCAGAGAAAGCAGGAGATGATCCTAATGCTGCAGATTTGGCATCTGAACATAGGCTCCCATTATCTAAATATGGAACAGGACAGCTTCATTTTGAAGCCCAATGTCAGAAATCTTCATTTTGTGTCAAAACCAGTGAGGGGAAAAGACAGAGGCCTTATCCTAGCTTTCTGTAAGCTGACATAAGTAGAATTCCATATTATGGATGCCATAGCCTAGACTACATTTTTTTGATGGGTTATGTAGAATCTGATGGCCTCCTATTCTGAGATGATAAAGAAAAACAGATTGCAGTGAAGTTATTGAGGAATTGATTTTCCATACCTTTGAAAATAGAACTGTGAGTTAATAAACTGTTTGTTGGTTAAACATAATCCCTAAGTAAACCCAAAATAAAAATTTTCTCACCACTGTTCATGGTGGTCCTTTCTTCACTTACTTGACAGATTTGCTGGGTCCAATGAATAGCAACCTTGCTGCTTTAGATTGACTGTAATGAGTGCCATAAATGGACCTGATCTAGGAAAAGATAGATAAATAGAAAATTTATGTGATCATCAAAATTATGCTAATAGAAGCTTGAGTGATGAAAACCCAAGTAATGCATTGGAATTCATTAGGTTTTGTGCCACTGTGAAAGATGCCAAAAGCCATCAGTAAAGGGTTACCTAGTTCATGTTTTGTGGGTGGGTACAAAGCAGTTTGGATAGTCAGAGGAAAGCAGTCTTATCCTAGGGAATCCAGTATAGTTAATTACAAAAAAAGGAAGAGTCAGGGGAAGAGAAGTTGTATCATTTTTTAAATCCTCAAACTTTGACCCTGTACTTCTTCACTACAGTATTATCCCAGAAAATCAAAAGGTGAATGTCTAGTGTTTTTTGTGAAGGATCATATTTTTGAAGAAAGGCAGAGTTGGAAAAGATGCAGAAAATTAAATACATTAAAAACTTCTCACTTATTAAGCTGCTTTTCAAATAGTTTTAGAAGAAAGCAATGAGGTTCAAGTTCAGACTCTAGCCTCAAGCTGCTTAGGTGCTGCAGTGTTTGATTTCTCATCTGCTGCAGTACAGATGCCTGGGACACAGAATGAGTCACAGCTTTAGCCAAAATAGAAGATGTAAGATCTTGGTCCTGTCAAATTAAGAAAAAAGTTTTAAAATCTGTATGTTGAATGTTTGCCTGATCACTTTCATTTATGAGTAGTGCTAACAGTAACAGCACTGTGTTGGAGATCAGCGTTTCAGACTGTTGAAGGTTGTGATGGCAGGCGGCTGAAGGCTCCCTTTAGCTGTATGCTGCATCAGAGGGAAGGACATGGATCAGAAGGATGGCTGATAGTCCTGGCCAAAACGCCCTGTCCCTCCACAGGACCTGGCAGCCCCATCTCTGCTTGGCATTTGATGAAGAGCTTCCTCCTGACCTGCTGCCTGGGGGTGCAGTCTGATGTCTCCCTGCAGATCTGGTGTGAAGATGTCCTTGTGGGTTGCACTTAAATTTGTGTTTTGGATGCTGTTGCTGGTCATGTGAGTCACTCCATGCTCAGAGGAAAGGGATGTGCTCCCAGGCCAGAGGAGTTCCCAGTTACAGAGGAGTACAAGTCTCTGCAAGTGAGCTCAGTGAACGGTGAAGGAGGATGCAGGAGAAGGGCATGCAGGGCTGGCAAGTGTGCGTGTTGCAGTTTCTAAGTGTCAGGTGAACTCTCAGGCTTTCAGAGGGTAAATCAAGGTGGTGACTGCTAGTGCGTTACTTCCCCAGCTGTAGCTTGCTCTGTGTAGTTGCCTTAGTAAATACATATCCTTCTCTCTGAGAGCTGGCAGGGGAGTGACCTGCCCTTTAATCTCAGTGTAGCAAAATACACAAGAGCAGTGAGAAACGCACTCTTATTTCCCACCTCACATTCTTGCACAGATATGCTTTTAATTATGTCGGGCTTTTTTGGAAAACATTTAGCTGCCCCCGAGTGACCCAGGGTTTAATTTTTCTAACCTGAATCAATACTAGGTCTATGGAAATTACTGCTGTCCTGCCGAGCTGTGTGGGCTGTCCAGCAGGCTGGGCTTCATCTGGCTGAACATCAGTATTCGTGAGATGGCAGAGTATCATGAGCCAGGCACACCAGCCTCCCCTCTCTCCCTTGTGGAGAAAGAAAGGTGGTACCCAGCAGTGCTTTGTCTGTTCTTTTGGGGTGGGATGCATTGCCTTGCTGAAGTGCTGGTTGCTTTTCCCAGATGAGGGTGGGAGCATTCCCCAGGGCAAGCCTTAGCATGGTTTAATTTTAAGTGAGAGTAGTTAATCTCTGGTTAAAAACTGTTCAGTTCCTTTGTGTTGGTTTGAACATACTTCACAGAATCATAGAATTGTTTGGGTTTGAAGGGACCTGAAAAATCATCTTAACTCCAGTTCCCCACTGTGGGCATCCTTCTACTAGACCAGGTTATTCAGGGCCTCATCCAACCTGGTCTCAAATATTCCAAGGATAGGGCATCCACATCTTCACCGGGCAGCTTGTTCCAGTGCCTCACCACCTGCAGGTAAAGAATTTATTTGTAATGTCTAATTGAAAACTACTCTCTATTTAAATGGTTTTGAATGTTTTTTTGATACAGTTCTGGGATGAGTGTATGCCTGAAAGTTTTGTTTCTTTACTGGATGACCTTATTGATGAGTACAGCAGTCCCCAAAATACACTGCAGTGTAGAAACACCTCAGCTTGCTTTAAATGGTATGTTGAGAACTAGCTGCAATTGAGCAATGGCAGCATGGAGCTCAGCACAAGCTCATTTTCCCTGCTGCTTGTGTGCACCAAACATCTTGGAAAATAGTATAGACATACTTGTAGCACTTCTGGAAGAAGAGTGTTACACATAAAATTACTTGGATTAGCTGTCTTCAGGAGTGTTGGTGATTCTTCCCCTGAATGTTTACACCTGGTATTTACTTGGGTATGGAAGAGTTCATTTCAGAAATTAGAATTAATGGGTTGAATGTCTTAAGTTTATATAAACACTATATTCAGCGTAGTCAACAATTTGAGTCGTTTTCTGTCCATTGTTTCCTCTTTTTCAGTCCATTTATTTAGTTTCCTTAAGATTTTAGTCTAATACCCATTTCTGAAATATAAATATTAATTTCCCTTTTTCCTATTAGGCTGTCCTAAATAAGAGGCCTGGTTTCATATGAAGGGCTTGTTGTAAAGATGGGTAGGATGGAAAACCATTCTCTTCATGGTGTACATTGCCTTGCTTTAGGATAACTCGAACTTCTGCAGTTCAAGAAACAAGATTTTATTTATATTGATTTAAGGAAAAGCTTAGGGGGTTACATTTGCATATTTAATGTAGTTAGAATTTCAGTTATTTGCATTAGCAATTGCTTTACCTCCAGTATTAATAAGGCAGGTGCTTTTGTATAAATAAAAAATGAAAAAAAAAGAGAAAAAAGGTAAAGAGATTAGTGCCACAGGTTAATTTTTGTATAAAGGTAATGACTTCAAGCCGCCACAGTAACACTCAATATTCCCCTAGTGATACCTTGAGTCAGGAAAGAAATTAACTTCTGTATATTAAGTTAGCAGTGGCAAACAAAATTGAAGATGAAAAGAAAACGAAGGGGCAAGGAAAAAGGCTCAGTTCCCTCAACACTGCCACAAGGAGCACTCAACTCTAATTTCAAGATTTGGTTATTTCCTTTAATGCCTGACAGAAGTGAAAAATGCATTGGCAGCACTGGGCCATATGCAAATCTCTTTGAAACCCGTGGGCCTTAGATTAGGCCTATCTTTTATCAGGTTGGTTTGTTTTTTTTTTTTTTTTTTTTTTTTTGGGGGGGGGGGGGGGGGGGGGAAGAGAGGAAGGGGGTGTTTAGGGATTTTTGGCTTTTTATTTTCTCCAGAAACAAAGAGGCAGGATAGGCCTGCTGAAGGGGTGTGTTACAAAACATTGGGATCTTCCATCATACGGAGATCTGCATTACTTAATGCATCCTTTTGTTTTTTAATGGAGTTTTACTGGGTGATGTAGATTAAAGCTACTCCTGTGTAGAACTGCCTGAAGTCTTTTCCATTAATGCAGTGTCAAGTGCCTGCTTAGGAGGAAAGCCTGCAGGTGTTTCATTTTGCACCTCTGTCCCTGTGGTGTGTTTGTGTAGCCAGAAGAAGCCAAAAGAACATGAGGACTGGATGTGTTCCTGCAGCAATGCCTTGGAGCTTTCCTCCCATGGAGCTAGAGTGGACTTGAGGAAGCTGTCTGATCTCCAGTAACGCAATGACTGTGTTCCCTTCTTTGGAAACACAGCAACTCTGTGAGGGCATAGGAAGGAAGCCAAAAAGTCAAATTGGCTGAGAACAAGTAATAAAATTAGCTGGTACTGGTTCTCTGACAGAACTAATAAATGGGGGAGAAAATCTGACAAAAACCACAAATGAAGATGGGGTTGTCTGTGCTTTTTTTAAGACTCTGTGTAATATATATATATATATATATATATATATATATTTCTCTCCGTATATGTATGTATTTTATTTTCTTTCAATCTTGACAGTGTCATTTATAAACAGTTGTGTGCTTTTGGAGTTTATGGTTCTTGCCACTGCAAATTCTTTTCCTAAATTGTTAAGAGACCTGTAAAAATGCAAGGAGCTTGGCATTGCTCTTTAAATGGATCTTGGAAAGAATTCATTTCTCTTGGAATGCAGTTAGTTCTATTTCTGTCACGTTCAAATCCTCTCTGACCAGGAATATTGAATTAGCTGGCTGTGGGTGTTAAGTGTCTCCACAGATACTTTTGCTTGTGTTCCTAGGAAGGAAAGAAGGCTTAGGAGTGGATGGTCCTGTCTGTGTTTGTGTTCGCTGGAGAGGAGCTGTCCTGCACCCAGCTGGCTGAAGAGGACCTGGCATGATGAGTTAAGCAAGGTGCCTGTCCTTGGCAGGAACATCTTGCTAAACAAAAACCTATTGTCACTTGTGTACTGTGGCTTAGGGAGACAAAATAGAACGGCCCAGAGGAGTGGATGCTTCTCAGGTGGCTAACCACCAAGCATCAAAGTCCTGCTGTATAATTTGAGGCAGCCAAGAACTGGTGGCTGCCATTGGCTATGCAGGGGCTAAGGGCAGAAGGTGCAAGAGAAAGCAGGTGTTGCATGCACTTGGGTTTCTTCAGGTCAAACCTTAAAAATCTGTTGCTGCTGAGCACGTGGTGTGCTTCATGTGAATTGTGCTACTATATGCTTGGCCCTCGGGACCGATTGCTATGTAAATGCAAATTATTTAATTAACATTATTGTTTCCGTTTGCCATAATATGATTTTTATGAGCATTTCTAGATTAAAGTTCACTTTAGAAACATAGCAATTGCTTCCAAATTGCTTGGCTGTGCGCTGCATTTTAAACCCCCTTAATGCAATAAGGAAGCCTTATCATTCTTTATGCACCAGATGAGCAGACAGAGGAAAAATATAACCAAGATGGGCAAATATAACTCTTCAGAAAGCATAACAAAAGTCCTGTTTGTTTTGACATGGCAGAACCAGTAATTTATGACAGGTAACAGGACAAAAAATATTCAGAAAAGAAACTTGTGTCCTCTGGTCTTTAAATCATAAACACATTTTTAGCTGAATTTTTTTTTTAATCCTTTTTTCTCCACACCAGCAGCTGTGGTGCTTTGTCAGTAGAAGTTCTGTGTTTGCCAAAAGTTACAGTGGTTTTTCCTTTTATGTGGAAAATATGAAGAGGAGATAGATGTGCTGCCTGGGGCACTGGCCAGTGGTGTGATACTGGCCGGTGTGCAGGATCCTGCTGATAACCCAGCCAGGATGCTGTGGGCAGTGGGGGTGCAACCTGTGCCAGGATTTGCCTGTGTGAATGTACAGCTTAGTGCTTGGTGGTTTTTTGTTCATTTCCATGGGTTGGAGGATAGCTCACAGATCAGTTGAAACACCTTTGGAATAGGAATGTATTGTTCTGGACTGTGGTTTGTTTTGTGAAGTTGTTCATGGTGAAAAATTTGTGAGCAATCCCCTTTGTTATAAATGTGAAAAAGGAGAAGTGTTGGACAATGTCACCTTGCTTTGCCCTGTGACAGAGTTTTCCCAGAGTTTGAAAAAGTTTTTACTTAATTTCCTGCACTCTTAAGATTAAGGCAGTTATGTGCCAGTGCATGGAATTCTAAACAGAGGAATATTTCCATAGCCAAATTTTTCTGTCCTTTTTTTGTCTGTGGAATTTTAGTCTGCATTGATTTAGCAAGGGGTTGGGAAAGGTCTTTAATACTTACTGTCTTCTACTGTTTTCTGTTTGGGGCTTGTTTGTTTTAGGCTTTTTTTTTTTTTCTTTTTCAAATGGCAGCGGAGCACAGGTTTGTCAGGTATCTCACATTGAAGGTGCAAAGCAGGCAAAAGCGCTCAATACTTTCCAGTGAATGTAAAGAAGGTCATGTACAGAGGAACATTCAGTAAGCCATGGATTTTTGCTTTGAAAAGGGAAAAAGAGTGTCCTGTTGCTCCCAGTCTGGTTTTGTATTGCTGGGTCTGAGCAGACGGTGTGTAGCTGCTAACACTTCCCTGCACACCTCCAATGGTACTACAGCTGTTGGTATCTGTAGGAGCTGGAGCCTCACTCCTTGCTTTGGGTCTCTCCCCATCTGCCTGTGGCACTGTGAGCAGTTGCACGGGGCTGGTGAGAGTTGCTGGCTATGCTTCTGTGCTCAGTGTAAGCACATGGAGGAAAAAATAGGTGTATAATTTGTTCCTTTCACATAATCTAAGGTTTTGCTGGTCACAGCAGCAGATCAGCGTTTGCCAATCAGAAATGGTGATAGTAGCTGACAGCACACCTTTAGTCTTTAATTTGCATTCACAAATTTGGCATGTTTTTTACCCTTCCATCAGTTGACACATGCAGTGCTTTATGTTCCTGATTAATGGTTTACCTCTGTGCCTCCAGTGCCAACGAAAATCTACATTATTTACCAAGTACTTTTGCGTGTTGATGGGGAAATCTACATATAATTCAGTAAACAGAAAAGACAGGGTTTGAAGTGATTGTATTTTTATTTTCAGTCTTAATCCTGCTTAGGAAGGGGAGAGTGAGATGAGGCACGGGTCAGACAGGTGGCTGTAGTGCAATGCAGTGTTGCAGTCCTTCCTTCCCTCATCCCTGCAGCAGGGATCACCCTGTCTGCAGCAGCCCTAGGTCACAGTGTATCACCTGACTATTTCACTTTTGAGCTGGGCAAATTAGAAGGTTCCTATTAGGCCAGGGTGAGATCAGGGGTTGAGTTTTCTTGCAGCTGCAGTACCCTTCAGTATATTGAGAGAGACAGAGTAAGGAAACAAGAGTGTGAGACAGTGTACTTTCAAATGGACTGGAAATACAGAGGTGGGTCCTTGTTCCCCAGCCTGCAGTGGGCACTGCCCTGAAGTCAAACCACTGTGCAGAGGGGTGTTTAGTCTGTGCACACAGGCATCTGAGGGGAAAAAATTGCTGCTCTGTTCCCTCCCTCCTCACCTCCTCAGAGAAATTTCATTCACAGCCAAGATGTCCAATTGGTTGATTTATGGTGTGAGGGGTATTTTAATTTTTTTTTTTTCTTCTGTCAGCTTTGCTCTTAAAAAGCCAGCTGAGTTCAGTTCTCCCAAGGCAGGAGGAACATTTTCTGTCAGTTTGATTGATCTGTGCATAACTCTGATGTTCCAAGGCATAATGTTAATAGAGTTTGTGGTGTAAAGTCATATGAAGAAAATCTAAAAATAAAGAGCAGCTTGATTAACGTCCAGAGCCTAAAAAGAGCGCTGCTTGTGGAACGGCCAGAGACTGGCAGTATTTGGAGAGGAGTTTTCTAAAAGGGGGAACTGGAAATCACTGTGTCTGGAAATGGGACTAAATTGTCTTCAGAATAGTTCCTTTAATTGAAACCAAACTGAAATTTTTCTTCCTGGGCAAGTGCCAGTCAGCTGCGGAGCCCATGCTATGTTGCTGGCAGTGCCTGGGTTTGGCAAGGGACAGCTGGGAGGAGAGGGCAGGAGGCTCCAGACCTGCTCACAGCCCCTGGAGGCCCCCAGGGGCACCCTCAGACAAAGTGACCGGATCATTCACATGCTGTCAGACTCTTTACTGATACTGCTGGATTTTTCTTCTGGTGTTTCTGGTCATGCTCCAATGCCTGACAACCTTTCCAATGAAGAAAGTTTTTCCTAATATCTCATCTAAACCCTCCCTGATGCAACTTGAGACCAATTTATCTTGTCCTATTAGTTGTTCCTTGGGAGAAAAGACTGACCTCCACCTGTCTGTTGACCTTCTTCCAGGTAGCTGTATTCACAGTTGGAGTGGTGGATCTTGGTCAAAGAGAAATCCTGTCATCTTGGTGAGCAGGATCAAGACCTGGCTGCTGAAGCTGTGTCTCTTTCTCACTCCCCTGTCTCCAGAATCCAGAGGGAGCATGTGCAGCAACGTCAGGGCAGGTCTCAGATGTGGTTGGGGCAGGTCACAGCCATAGCCTGCTGTGCTCTCCTGTGAGACAGGGAATGCACACTTCTTTGAGTCCATGCAGAACAGTGGTATTTTGCTGAGAGAAAGGCAAGGTTTTGTGCTCTTGCCCAGGGCTGGGAAGCTGATGGGAGCTCCCTGGTGTCGGGGAAGCCCTGTGCCTGTGAGGAGGTACAGGCATGGCAGAGGTGCTGGGTCTCCTCTAGGTGACTGACACCCACCCACCAGAGACCACAAACCTCCTTCTTGCCTCTTCCTTCTGTGCCTACTGCTAGTGGCAGCAGGATCCCACACAGCCTCCCACAGGTTTGAGGGAGCCATCTGAGCCATTCCTGCTTATTAACAATATTCCCTACATGGCTGGAGCTTGTCCTCTTCAAGTGCTTGGAAATTTTGTGTGAGTGATCCTCTCTCTGGTCCAGATGTGAATCTCCCTAAAGTCCCTCAGGAGAGATGGATGGATTCCGTATGCTGTGGCTGTGCCAGCCACAATGAGAGCTTGGCATTGTCAACTGGAAGTTTCGGTCCATGAGCCCTTCCCTCTGGACAGCTCTGACTGAAAGCTACCAGGAAGAGGAAGAACTTTTTTGCTTTTTTTTTCCACCCCCTCACCAGTCCATAGACCCATTCTCTTAAAAAATCATTTAATAATTTTATCCAGACCAAGTAGGTCTTTTGGGGGTTTTTCTGGGGTTTGGGGTTTGTTCAGTATTATTTCTGGATATAAACTCTACAGGACTAGTTGTCCTGCACTGTCAATAGGGAAGCTATGAAGATTTTCCAGAGATATGTTAAGACTGCCTTACTGGGACCATGTGGTGGAAAGGGTCATGACCTGATGACTTGGGATATCACTTTCTGTCATTCCTTGTCAACCTTTTGCTGTGTTTATATGTCTTTTTAAATAGCTGGGCAAAAAGCAAGCTAAACCAACCAAGCAATCAAAGGCCAGGACTGGTAAAACTCTTCAGGTTAGAAAGAAATACATGTGCTTGGAAACCAGATGTTGTTTCATTTGAAACAAAACAGTACAATCACAGTTTATCTGTAGGAGTCCTTTTTTTTTTTTTTTTTTTTCTTCTTCTAAGTGATGAAAGAGGTTCAATATTTAGATTTGTAAGACTGGTAAGGAATCATATCTTGTGACCACTGTTTTCAATTTATAAGATACTGTCGTAATAGTTTTATGATAGGAAATGTCATCTGTACAATTCCTTTCCAAAGGAGCCTCATTCTCCAAGTAAGCCGTATATAAAAGGAGGTCTGGAGCATCTCCAACCAGTTAGTGATTTTATGTTAATCATACGGTCTGCGTAGGGCACCCCAGTCCTTGGTGGCCACTTCAAGTCTGGTTGGGAAAGCGCTGGAGCGAGCTTGCTACCATAGAATGGCAGTTCTGACCAACATGAGATGCATGGAGCAGAAGAAAGTTTGAGATCCCTTTCCTAAAGGAAAGATTAAGTTTTTTTCTCATTGGCCTCATCATCAGAGACTCTCTGGTATGTCAGCTGGAACAGAAGATGGTTCCCTACTGAGCGCTGGATGTTTGACTGCTCTTGTACCAAAACAAAGGCAGACGCATTTGAAGAAGTTTGTATGATGACTGCTTGCTGCTTCTTCTGGTTCTGAATTTATTGTTCACCAGAGTTAAATTCATAAAAATGCGTAAGTTGCAGATGGGGAAGTGACAGAGGAAATGCATCATTCATTTGATGCATTATGAAATGCATCATATGTGCAACTGACTTCAAGGAAAAAAGCCACAAAGTGGGAAAGAAAATAAATGTTAAAAGAGTATTTTTGTGAAAGAGAAGAGCCTTAGATATCTCTACCAAGGCCAGGCTGGATGAGGCTTTAAACTGCTTAATGTAGTGGAAGGTGTTCCTGCCCATGGCAAATGGGTTGGAACTAGAGGATCTTTAAGATCCTTTCCAAGCCAAACAGTTCTATAATTCTATGAGGTATTTCACTGTCTGAGTGATAAGGACAGGAGGGTTTGTGGCTGGCTGAGCAGACTGAGATATCGATCTAGTATTGTGTTGTGTTTTCTTATGATATAGGATAATGATGCATTATCTTTCACTTCAGGAAATAATGGCTTAAAAGGTTTTTGAGCAAAGAGGCTGTTGACTGTAGAAATAAAATTAAATGGAAGTTAGATGAAACTGGCTGGAAGAGATCTGGGAATTTAAAAGGGCTGTTGTAAAGTAGGTGTTGGCACTTTCTCAGTGAGGGTGTGCTGTCCCGGAGCCTTTTTTCCCTAAATGAGAGGTTGCATGTGCCAATAGGAAATGAGTGGAAGCTAAGAGCTGCTGCCTTTTGCAGAGTCCGTGGAATACTACAAGGTCCAGCTTTGGGCGTGTCTGCTGGAATGTTTGGGATCAGCCCTGGGAGGTTTGTGCTGCACAGTGCCACCATTGGTTGTGCAGATCTTGTGGTGCTCAGAACCGGTGGAATATGGAATAATTTACTGTTTCTAACAGGCTCCAGGTTTTATGCCTGTCCTATTTCAGATACATTACCAAGGAAGATGGTGAAAAGGTTGTGTATTGACTCCATGGAATTTTGAGCCCTCTCAGAGTAGCATCACTCACCCACCATGGTGGCATTTATTTGAATGTATCACTGGTGTGGTAAACAATTTATGGGAGATGTTATTAGCTCCTTGTAGATCCCAAGGACAGCTGAACACAGCCTTTTATAGTCTTGTCATAGAATAGCCTTCTGTTCATGAAAGTGTGAAAATTGCTGGTTTGCATGTAGACTTCCTTGTTTAAAAACAGTCTCTGGTTTGGTAAATGTCATTATTATTTTAATCAAATTAGGCTTCCTTTATGCTTTTTGCAATCTGCTATTAAGAAAAATCCTTTATTAAGCATTCTTAATACTTTCTTAATCTTCATGGTCCATAGTGCAGCTGGGGAGGAAGAAAGAAAGGGAGGTAAAAGTAGAAACTTTTTCCTAACTACTCCACATTTCTTTTTAAAAACTTTTAATGAGAAGCCTTCAATTTTCAATAGCAACCCATGTCTTTAATATTCCTGCTTTTTTTTCTTCTGGTCAAAGTGTGGCATTAAAGAATAATAATGTTCATGGCATTCTGTGTATTTTTAAATGCAAAGAAATGGTTGGACTCAAGAGTAATGTGATTGTAAAGTTTTGACTCTCTTTGTAGGTGCCACATGCATTTGATAGTGCAGTCTGAACTATGCATACAGCTTTCTTATATCAGGTAGCAATCTCTTTGAAGGGGCACTTGTCATTTCTTTTTTATTTTGTTTGCCTCTGCCTGGAGGCAGTATGTATTAAAAGTAATGAATAATAGATACTCCCCCCAGTGCCTGATAGGACAGCTTAGTAGTTTAGTCATCAGATGTGGAAATATCTGGCATTTTCAGAAATTAGGACTTGAACATTGCTCAGGATCTGTATCCTCAATACTGGTGTTACTGTTTTGTTAAGTTAGGATTTTTTCCTGCAGTATGTGAGTCCTGATCAGTCCAGAAGCTTTCAATGCTGGGTTTCAAAGCATCTCTAAGTCTTGTGGAAATGTTGGCCAGGCTTTCTTCGCTGGAACAAACACACCATTTCTACGCTTCACAGCTTAGGAGTTGGTAAGGAAGATGCCTACACAGGAGCTCTAGGCTTCCTGCCATCTAATTTTAGGGCAGCTTGAAAAGCAAACATTTAGTAGAAATAAATGAATTGAACTCAGTCAGCAAATGAATTGGCTACCAAAAAAAGGGAAAAAAAATACCTTGGTATTAGTCCTGTGTCAATAAATCATGTCATATCAAGTTTCAGATATTGATTATTTTCTTTGACTGTCCCATGATGTCCATTTTCTGAAGTTGAGGCAGAAACAGGAGAGTAGAACTGCCAAGAATTTCTTTTTTATCTTCATTTTCCTCCACTGAGAAAGCTAATTGTATCGCTTTCTGAGCCACTTAATTCATTGCCTGTCATGCTCTTCTCTCAGTGTAAACTTCCTTGGGGCTATCACCACAGTCCCAGCAGAGGAGGAAATTAGGGTCTCTAACAGAAATAACCTACAGCTTACATAGCATAAACAAATATTGGAAAGCAAACACTGACAGGTTGGGGAAAAGTGTTTTTTTTTAAAAAGGAAAGTAATAAAAAAGAAAAGATTAAATGCAAACATAGTGCCCTGCAGTGTTTAAAACACTTCCTTATAGTCTGTCAGGCTCCATGTTCAGGACCTTTGATCAGGATGGAGGTTGTTTATTTCCTGTACAAACCAGCTTATACATTGATCAATGCATTGTTGATATAGTGAAGGAATTCATTCCCTTTACTGGTCTCTTTGAGAGGCCTTGGACTTGACAACAGTATTGTGAGCATTAACATGAGTATCCGGTCCTGGAGAAAATGCAAAAAGAAACAAGAGGATGGATTTGATCACCTATTTAAGGGAAGACTGCTTGGAGGAGTTTCTGTGGAAAGAAGTGCAGAGGGGTGAAGGTTGTTTGCACTTAGAAGAGACCATTTGGGAACCATTGGCCTAAATAACTTGCTTACTGTACTGGGAGGACCTGCTGCAAGAGTCTTACAAGACAGGTGTTTCTGACTGACCAGTCCATACATACGCTGTGGAAGGGGGAAGACATTAATACTAAGAGAAACCAACAAAACCACAAAAACGCCTTCATAGTATACTGCCTGCCTTAAAGCTGTGCTGGACTTTGGTGCAAAAATTTGGCATGTTCCTCAGGGTGGATCTGAATGCAGAGTTACTCAAACAATAACCTTAACTTTGTATAAACAGTAATGGGATCTAAAATAGCTATTATTAGAAAGGCAGAGTTGCTTAGCTGGAAAGTGAAGGGTTATTTACTTCTTGTCCCAGCTCTTTTAAGTCCGAGGCATCAGGGTTAATGTGGCCTGCTGGAGATCTGTAATGATGCTGTGCAGTTTTCTGCCACTGGATCTTGTGGATGCCAGAAGTTTTCATGCCAACTGACAGCATCTGTACAAGTTCATGAAAGAGAAATCCATCAGATGCTCTTAAAAGGTCTAAAATCCCCTCCGGTTCTGAAATGTGGGAGCAGAAAATCACACTGTTGCTATGTACAGTTATTACAGTGGATTTTGCCTGGTTTTACTCCACCGTACACATTTTGTTGTGGACCACTATCAGGCAGTATTTGGGTTAGGAAAACCTTTGGCCTGACCTCTGTCACTCATCCCTGTGACTCACGGAGCAAAGGTCAACTGCAAACCACACTTTAGGTACCTCTGATCCCCACTCATTTTTAAGAGAGCACTAATTCAATAATATTATGGTTACTTGGACTACAACTGGGTGGGATGAATTCAGTTCCATCTCAGTCCACATATTTCCTTTGTCACATAAAGTTCTTTTCTGTCTTTGTGAAACACTCTGTAAAACATGAATAATGGCTCTTCTCTAATAGTGTGTGTTATTTCATCTAAATAAACAGCCCCCAGCATGTATTTGACCACTGCTTTGAGGTTGGTGGGCTTTAAGTATAGATACTATCCCACCAAGGAGAGCAGGAGGTGAAATTCCTTCATCCATCATCTTCCTTGAAACAAGTGATGCAGAGTAGGAGCCTCCTGTTTGCAGAGAGGGCAAGCTGTTATCTGTTAATATGGCAGTGTTTTGCCAAATGATTAGACTGTCAGAATTGCAGCAATTTGAACACGCTGAGCAAGCTTTTATGTACACGGGAACAAGATGCCGGCGTTGGATTACTGAAGAGGAGTAACATGCACTGGAGATTGACAAGTGCTTGGCAAACCCATGTTCCTGGGGCTCATCAGACATTCACGGCTCTTGTGCAATGCTGGTGAAGAGCATACTCAAGTGGCTTCATCATAGCCTGGGTGACATCTGGTGACATGCAGTTAGGCCCATCGTGTTTTTTGGGGATGAATTCATTTTCACAATATTTGAATGGAATCCACTTATGCAAAGTGGAAATATTCTGGCATGTGCAAGTGGTTTTCAAGATTAGTATTTTTGGTCCATCTTGTATTTGGTGACAAAAGTGTAATTAACTGCACTTAGACACGTGCTATTTTATGGAGTAGTTTTCTGGATTTTTGTGGTTCTTGCTGGCTCTGTTCCTCCTCTGCTCCCCCCTGATGAACATAGCTACAACAGTTGGTATGAGGAGGAGGGAGCACAGGTACACTTGGCAGCTCCTGTGGTCGTAACTGGGGCTCCAAACAAATGTGTCTGCTGGCAAAAAAATAGAGGTTTTTTTTTTTTCCCTCCCTCCAGCAGCTGGAGCGTTTACATTGCACTAAATGGAGGCTTGGACACTAAGTGGTTTTTGATCCTGTGATATGCTCTGCTTCAGTAGTGGAGTATGTTATTGTTTCTCTACTGAGTTAGTAGGTTGTTCTGCTTTGGTGTTGCTGAAGACGAGTGTTGGGAGTTGAGTGGTCTAGCTTTTTATTTTCCTTGACCTCAGAAGTCAACTGTGGATTTGATCCTACATTGCATCCAAGCTGAACGCAAGTTGATAATGCAATAGGAGTGTTAGGAGTTCTCTTAGGAGCTTTAGCTTGTTCTTCAGCTGTCTGTGACAGAGATGTGCAGAAAGCAGGATTTAATTGTACAGAAAATGCTTTTATGTTAAAAATCAGACGGCATACAGCACATTTTTGCTTTTCAAGCACTCCTCTTCCTGACAGGCGTTAGAGTTTCTGTGGCAAGTAAATGTAGGAAAATGTGTATTTGGGATAAAAATCCATCTTTTCCTGAAAAGGTGCTTTAAAAGGAAAATTCTTGCGTAGGTCTATTGGAAAATGCCCTTTCTGAAACCTTGTTGCAGTGGGAGTCTGTGTTGCACTGAGGCATATTGCAAAGCTGTGTATGGTGGACCAGCATGGCTCCACGAGATGCTCCTGTGCCAGGGAATAGCTCAAAGTGGAACCCTTATTGCAGGACCTCACACATGGGAGGAATGAGCTCAAAGATGTGTTAGCTGACTGCCTAGCCCACAACAGCCAGGGCTGTCCTGCATCCCATGGGCCATTCACCAAAGGCACTTTGGGATGGGATCAGGCCCAGTTCCCTGAAGAAGCCTCTGCCAAACAACAGAGATAAAATTCAGGTCATTTCAGATATCTGATCTGTAACCCAACAGCCAAATAGTAATCGTGTCCTATATGGTGCCATGGTGTTGTGTTATGGGTATGGCCAGGCTGTGCCACACAGTCTGAAGCTTGGTGGAAGCTCCTTGGCTCTGTTCAACTGATCAGTAGTGTGTAACCTTTTTGCCTCTAATAACTCTTAAGAGGATCTTACACAGTAAACCAGTGCAAAGTGTGTGGTCCTTGCAGCAGGTGAGATGTGAGCTGGAGCAGGAATGCAGAAAGGCAAATCTGCTTTGACGTTTTGTCCTGTTCCTGGTGGGAGCATCCTGAGAGCCACGGACCTGAAACACACATTTAGCAGCTTGGGTAGGGGTAAATCTGCTTTCTGTAGTCCTAGTCACACCCAAGTGCTAATGATTGTTTTGCTGAAAGGGGTCTTTGTGTGTCCAGCTGTGGAAAACAGGATGAACAAGGGGGAGAAATGCTAAAATAGGGTTTCCAAATGTTTTTCTGCAGCCTGTACTTCTGAGTCTTAATACATACTATGGCTTAGGCTCCAGAGGGGTGTAAGACTTGCTCCTTGGAGACAGGCTGGGAGGACTCAGGTGTACTGCAGAGGCTCAGGGCAAACTTGTTTCACATTAGCCTAAAAGCAGCATGCCAGATGAAGAAGTATTGTGGAACTTGTATTTTAGCTGTTTGCTTCTGTCTTTGAGATCATGAATGTAAACCGTATTTTTTTTATTATTTTTTTCTCCCCAGTACAGTGCTGTTATGATTAAATAACACCCCCAGAAACCTCATACAAACTTTCTAAGTGCCTATCACTAGGTAAGGATAAAAAACGTTCCTCGTTGTTAAAATAGGCATTTTGAGAGTACCATCAAGGCATTTTGGAGAATAGAGGTGTTTTATTTTTAATGAGAAGAACTAAAGAATAAAAAATGGTAGCCTTGGAGAATTGCAGATCAAAGGTTTCTTCATTGTAAAACAAATGAAAGGTTTCTGTCCTAGAAGTGATGAATAAATTGATAAATTTTTAATATGGAGAACAGGCTATAAATGGTAATTTAATTCTTTGGGGGAGAGAATCATTTAAGTACTGTTTAAAAAGTCCAGATTTTTTTCCTGTGGATATTATAATGATTACTGAGGAGAGGACTGGGAGACTGTGGCCAGGGCTGTTGTGTTCAGAGCTGCTTGCACTCCCTGCAGTGCTCATGTCCTTCCAAGTTCTGGGAGGCAGGAGCTAGGTACCTGTGTGCTTCTTGCAGAAGCTTGGTTGTGCTCTTTTCCTTTTCCCATGTGCATCTGGGGACTTCAGCCTTATGGGGGGAGAACTGAATGCTTAAAATAAGAGTTCAGACTTACTGGTGTGCCCATGCTTGCAGCCCCCTGTGCTTTGGCTTTGCAAGAGGCGAAGCTCAGGGGGGGAAATAAGTGATTGGGACGGCATGTCCTCTGCCCCAGTGCCAGGGATGCATGGGGATGTGGGATTGAATATGGATCCTCATGGAAGGAGTAGACTGCCCGGGCTGCTGGTGCAGAGAAGTCTCAGGCAGCACAGGGCAGGCAGGAGGCTGGGATGGGAATGGCAGTAATGGGAGAGGAGGACCATGGCCTTTGCTGGGTAAAGCAAGCATTAGGAATTGTGGGCTGGAGAAGGGGCATTTAATAGCATTTGCCTATGGCAGCTCACTGCTACCAGACTGACAGGTTGATGGGTGCTGCCAAATTTGCATAATAGCACCACTAATAAAGGCCTTGAGGTCCCTGCTGATTGCTTCTCCATCGCCCTCTGCACACAGCCCTTGCACTGGGCTCGTCCTCCTCTCCATAGCTATGACCCACTTTTCACTTTCTAAACCCGATGTCATTTGTCATTTGTGAGGTAGCCTGGCCCAGCTCTGCAGGGAAACCCTGTCAGCTCCTATATGGTGTTCCTGCATGGCCAGTGGCTGGGACCACAAGCCTCTGCTGTCCCTGCCCTGGCCCATCTGAGCTGCCAGTTTCCCAGTCTGTGTCTGCCAGTGATGCTGTCACGCTCACTTTTCCCCCGTCCCTCTCTCTGCTGTGTTTTGGAAGTTAAAATAAAGAAAAACAGAGGGGGGAAAGGGAAATATTTGCCTCTTGCTTGACATTATTTCCCCAGTTGAAATCTTCATTCGTGTTTCCTTTCCCCAGTTCTCTCCCCTTGCTTGTGTGTCACACCTTTCCCAAGCCTGGTGGATGAAGAAGCTCCACCACAGCCGTCATGCGTGGAGACTGACTCGCTTCACAGACCCGGCTGGCTGAGCCATGCCTCATACCCCTGGCTGTCAGCTCTTTTGGAGAGAGAAACGTTGCTACTGCTTGCACTAGTGATTGAATTCTGACTTCTTTCTGACTCCTTAGAGCAATGCAGGAAACAAAATTGGTTGTATTTGCAAGATTCAGAACAGGATCTGATTTGCAAGGGGTTGTGTGTCTATCGCAGGTGAACCTCTTTTATATTTTCAACAAAATTAACTGAATAAATTGCCCACTTTGCCGTAAACAAAAGTTTGCTAAGAAAAGGTACTGTTTCTGACAAATGTTGCATTCTCGTATCAGTTTATACAAAAGTGGCTTGGAAGGCATGATGGGACTTACTAGTTAGGGGCATAATTTTTTGGCCAGCTTTCAGCTTACAGGGAGTCACAAGCGTATGTGTGCATTTGTATGTGTGCACTGCTGTATCACTGGATTCCTGATGATATGCCTAAGCCCTGACAGCTGGTCACAGTGGTAGAAAGCTCTAAACTGAGAAGCGGGGTTGAGGTCTCCAACTTTAACCCTGTGGGGACTGCAGGTGGGCAGAGTGTGAAATATTGTGAGAAATGTTAAGGGTTGTATTTGTAGCTTAAACATGTAGGTTAAATGCAGCACTGCCACCCCCCCTTCCCCTTTCCCCAGCCCAGATAATGAAAGGTGCACCTATAAGGTTTAAGGTTTCAAAATTTAATTTCTTACCTTGTATCAACTTCAGGTGGTAAGTGGATAATTCAGTGTTATCATTAAGAGTGTAACTGAAGTTGATTCCAATTGCTGACTGGAATTTTATTTTTCAGGCCCAAGGTTTGACCAAATGTTTGTTTCAGATGTATTGTCCCATCCCTTTTAAGTACTTTTCAGTTTTACTTTGTATGGCTGTTCCAACTGGTTCTTGTTAGCCTGAAATCAAACCTTGAAATTTTGAAGAAGGTTGAACAATGATGTCTGGAGGTTGCATTGATACGGAAGTGGTTCACCTTGGGAACTTCATATCTGTATCTAGCTCACTGTTCTCTTTAAGAGCTTATGGGTCTGATTCAGCCTCGTGTTTATTTTGCAACATTGCTTTGGGTAGAGCTGCTGCTGTTTTCTCACTGATGTGTGAGATCAGAGCATGCCTTGTGGAGTTAACTCTTTGCACTCACAGCAATAAGCTTCTGAAAGCTTAGTGAGCTGATTTTTAGCCAAGTGATATTTCCTGCTCCCGTTTTTCCCCTCCCTCCTGCAGAGGGAACTTGAACCTCTGGAGAGGAGATGGCAGTGAATCCTCAGAAGGAGCCCAGGCTTGTTGGTGTGACCTTTTTATCAAACAAGCTTGTATGAATCCACACATTTTTGCAAATTTTATTCCATTTTGACCCAGTGAAGGTTTTGCTTCAGCAGACAAAACATACCCTTGAAATCTCATCAGCTTGGATGTTTTAGCAGTGCTAATGCACACAAACCT
This sequence comes from Cinclus cinclus, assembly GCF_963662255.1. Classification (NCBI taxonomy): domain Eukaryota; kingdom Metazoa; phylum Chordata; class Aves; order Passeriformes; family Cinclidae; genus Cinclus; species Cinclus cinclus. Next base: position 38,867,991 of record NC_085047.1, read on the forward strand.
GAAAGTTGTATTGAGTCTGTCCGCAGTTCCCTCCTCTCCCAGAAGCCTGGCTGAGAGAAATGTGCGGAGTAAACCAGCGCAGTGAGAGTTGAGCGTTTCTACAATGTATGTGAGGATGTTAGGATCTTGAATATGTTTTAACTGGACACTTCCGCACCCCCACTCACCATTTTTATTTATTTTTAACATGTGTGTTTTAAAGGAAGACTGAAAAGTTTCTATGTCTGGCAGCACAGAATACCTGGATTCTGATGGTTATGAGTTTAATTTGCTGGCCCTTAAATACTTGCCTTCGCGAACACTGCACTCTAGTGACTTGCACCATTGTGTTTGCTGTGCTTGCTCTTATCTTCCAGATTTGTGTGCCCCTAGATACTGCTTGTTCAGCTGCTGCTGTTCAGCTTAGCTTTTCAAAGTCTGGTTGCCTGTCCGTGCTCCAGCCCCCTGCTCATAGCAGAGGCTGAGCTGCTGCAGTTTTTTCCTGTCCCTCTTACACCTGTCTGAGAGAGCTGTGAATCTACCTATGCTGAATGTGTGGCATTGATGACAAAACTGCTAATGCCACTTAATTCCAACTCTAGCAGTGATGGCAAAGTAATAACTGAAGAATTACACAGTCAGTGCTGGACAGAGCATCGTTTAGTGATGTGAAACGTGTTTCTGACTCAGCTGGAAGAGGCTTTCAAAGCTACTAGCTCTTGTACACTTGAAAGGGCTGTGTGGTTTATTGGCTTTGTTGTGGTATTGGTTTTGAGTAACTTTACATGAGTTTAAAGCTTAGGAAGTGGAGAAGATAGGAAGGGGAGTACAGGAGGTGTGACAGTAAATCAGATAGCATATGGAAGTAAAGATTGAAAGGAAAAGAGGTCATAGCCATCAACACAATTACAGCAATGTGCAGAGATAAATCCAGAATCCATGTTGCAAGACTGTTCCTTTAATTGGAAAGTGCTGAATTTCTTGGCACAGCACTTCAAGTGTTGGAAATATAAGGTATGTAAAAAGAAATGGTATTTTCCTTTTTTATACACTCTTCTGTGGGCCAGCAAATGGGAAATATGATTACTTATTACTTCTGTTCATTTAAAAGGACACATTACTGCCAGTTTTATGGCTTAATTTCCAAAATGAAATTCTTTTTTTTGTATAATTGAGATTAGATTAAATTTGGTATTCATTCTTAATGCAATTAGTAAATTTGGATCTTTGTTCTTAATAATCAGAGAATCACTGAGTGACTGAAGGGGGAAGGCACCTCTGAAGTGCGTCTAGTCCAAGCCTCTGCTCAGACTAGGGGGCGAGTGAGACCAGGTTGCTCACACCCATGAGCAGTTGAACCTGGAATATTTGCATGGAGGGAGGGTTCATAATCTCGCTGGGTAACCTGTGCCAGTGCCTGATCACCCTCATGCTGGAGAAGTGAGTCTCTTGCATTTAAAGAGAGTTCCCTGTATTTCAATTTGTTCCCATTGCATCTTGGACATAATAATATTCCTCATACAAATAACTTGTATTCTGCCTTCTCTTAAAATATATTGGCTCACTCATCCTTGTAATTTCTTGAAAAAAATTACAATTTTTTTTTTCATAAGAAATGTGGCTGAATCAGGGCAGAAATATTTTTTTTTTCCAGAAATCAAAATGTGAAGTTAGGTCTTCAAAAAATAACTCTATATATCACTGAATAAAAATTCTCACCACTTTCTTGCCCCCTCCCCCATTTTTGTATGTGGGAGAGTTGGTGATCCTCCACCACCCCATTAAGGGTTATATTTATGAACAAATAATATTTTATAAGATCTTTTTTATAAGTTGCCTCTTCAGTGGATGTATTATGTTATAAAATTTAGTAGACGCAAGATCAGATTTCTGATTTTTTAAGAGTGCCATAAAAAAATAAAACTTCTGTGGGGAAAAAAGGAAGGCAGTAACAGCAGTAAGATCTGAAACCTTTTTCCCCCACTTTCCTCTTCCTTAATTAACTTAAAATTGCAGTGGACAATCTGCAAGTAATGTGCAAAAGTGGCATTTAATAGATAGAAATTATTAAGAAACTTTCAGCTGTCCTCTGGGAATATGCCTTAGTGCTTCTGTGTGCTTAAGGCTGCCAAAAATATCCCCAGTAATTCTCAAACTCTTTTGGCAGATGAAGGCAGAATGACTGGTTTTACAACAATCAAGATCAGATGGTGGCAGATCTATCATACACTTTTCTATATTAAGAAATATGTACACTGGGAAATAAGCTGTGATCATATGTTCCTTCTCTTTCCATCAATTTGTTGCTAGCAAGTTACTGTTAGCATTAGTGTCTGTGAAAAATGGAAGACAGTAAGAGTTCAAATCAGTCGTGCTCTACGTGCTTTTTATTTCAAATATTCTTAGTGTGGTTTCACTGCTGTCTCAGGGGAAAAAAAAGTTCAGTTTTCTGTTTCACCTAATATTGAGAGACTGTCAGACATACTTTGATACTTCCGTGTCTTGGAACAACAGTGACCACAAAGAAAAATACACCTTTTCTGCTATGTCTTTGTTTTTTTCAGTGAGGGGTGAGTTTATACTGTTGGCAAGAGAGACTGCCTTTGTTCTGCTAAGTTGTATCATTTTAGCCCTGGATGAGTCTTGGGAAACAAAAAGCATTTAATTTTCTATCCCAGCTAAGTGATCTTGTGAGAAACTACAGCTAACACCACAGAGCATTTCTGCTGCATTTGCAGGAGTAGCCTTGGCTCTTTTTGCATCTGCTTGTTTTGAGGAATTCCTACACCTTTCTTTGTCATTTTTGTTTTCCTAAGGGTTTTGTTCTCAGAAATTACTCTTACATTTTTCTTGTAGTTATCTTCAAGCAGTTTTCCAGTCCACCAGAAGGACTTGTAAAGTTGCTTCTGCATAAGCTTCAAGCAAGCCTGATACATGCCTGTAAAATTGTAATTCCATTCATGCTGAAAACGCAAAGCCTTCTCTTCTCAGGGTGTGCCCTCAATCTTGCTGATGGTTGCTACCATCACAGTGATTTGAGTCATCTCCTATTTGGGGATGTAGTCTCACCAGATAAAATGGACTGTAGTATCTGCATCCAATCTTAAACCAGGACAACCCTTATTTTCCTTCACTGTCTTGAGTCAGACTCCGTGTCCAATCTGTCATCCTCTAGTCAAAGATAAATGAATTGGCTCAGATCTGAAAACTCTTGTCTGAGGAGTCATACTAGTCTCAGTTCCTTTAGGTAGTTTGTTCCACAGCTACAATTCAAAGCTCAACTTTTGGCCTATCCGTCTTGTTTACAGAGCTACGTGCAAAATAATAAAAGGATTGAAAACTTCCATTTCCTTTAGTTGGAGCTTTGTAATATAAGCCATAATTACTTTCCTCTATTATAAAGAGCCCAGGTCTGGATTCAGGGAACAGGGATGCTGCGAGAGCCCAGAAGGTTGATGGTTTGTTATAATTATTCAGAAGTCTGTTGATGGGAATGCCTGTCCTGGCGTTCCCAGCATCTGGCCTGTGTCAGGCTGAGAGGGAAGCTCCATCCATTTTTTTTCCCCTCTTGTTTTTTTTCCCTTCTGATCCAGAGGATAGCCGCAGGAGGATACCTCCCTGGCTTCCATCCAGACCCCGGAGCGGTGCTGCTTTCCTCTCGGTTTCCCCACGCAGTTTGTGCCTTCACTCTGCCATCTCCTTAGCAACTCGGAGCACACCAGCAGCACACAGCCACACAGCCCCTGGGAGATGCAGCTCTATTTATAGGCAGCTGAGCCTGGATGAAAATTTCCAGAATGCTCTGGTAAGGCCTCTACGAGCACAAAAAACTTACGGGTCCTGCTAAAGGATCTGGCTTGGTGTTGTAGCTCAAAGTCCTGCCCTTGAGCTGGATGCTCAACCTTTGCAGTAAAACACACTCACTCTGATACACAGTGAGGATTTGCTGTTTACATAGCTGCTTATTAACATTTCAGGAATCGTGTTCTCTGTAAGGCAGGTTAGGAAGTGAAATGCAGGTGCAAAAACAACAGCCTGGGGTAATATCATGTTGTAACAGGCAAAGTCTCAAGGATGATGCCATGTCTATGATGTTTTGGGTATTTTTATTTCAGGGATATGGCTTAGTGAAATCTTAGAAAACAGGAGAGGAAAATATTTTCTCTGAGCTTTGTGGTTAGGGTTTTTTTTTTTTTTTAATTATGTTTCTTCAGGCTGAATTCTACATCAAAACCAAGATTTAATCACTGGTTATATTGCTTACTGTTGTTCCGCGAAGGTTTATTGATTCAAGCATTTCCCTTAGTCATGTGGCTGAGAAATTAAGTAAAGCACGTGTGGTGGTGCTAAGAACAACTTCAGCTGTTAAAGAAATAAATGATATTCAATTGAAATGGATTTGTTGATGACCTTGAGTAGCACACCTGTTGTTATGAACTTTTCATGTACACTGAGCTGAAACTGTGAAGGAATTTAGTATTTATTGGGAGATAGCACCTGTTAAGTGAATCTGATGAGGCTTTTGGAGATCCCGAAGTTACTATATATCTAGTTGTATGATAACTTAGTATTTTTTTTTTATCTGGGCAAAATCATAATTAAAGACTTCCATAGGGTAGCAAGTTTTTTCTTTTCTTTAATCCTTGTATCTGGACCTCATATACCAGCATAGGAGAATTTTTGTCCTGATCCTAGGGCATCCCTCCCAGATTTCCCCCATAACCTTCATTCCCTGCAAATGACTGCTAATGGCAGTAGCCTTGAAGGAAATGTCACTCCGCTTTTGAAGTACTCTTTGATGTCTCAAAGTCATGACTGGAATTGTTCTCCTGGACACCATGTTGAGAGAATAATGCCTTGGACTGGAGTAGCAAGGAAAGTCCAAAGCAATATTTCACCTACTCCAGTTGGTAGGAATATGGGAATTACATGCTTTTGTGTGTGCTTCTACATGCAAGGAGAACATGGTGAGGTGAAGATATGCACTGTATAGGCAGGCTGATTGACAGCCCAGCTGGTGCAGATCAGTAATTGGAAATTCATTGCACATAAATCTTCTAGTACTTACTGTGAGACATGGAAAGGAGAATATCTGAGCTCTGAAACACTTAACTCTTTCAGGGCCATCTGTGAAGATGTTCAGCTTTCCAAGTAACAAGACTGCTCAAGTATTTCTCTTTAAATCTTTCATTTTTTGTTGTAGCGAGAAGAGTGGTGGTGGAGGAAAAAGCCACCACCACCATGTGCTTAAATTTATAGCATTTAGGTGAACAGCCTTAAATATTTAATATTTATTTCTTTTACAAGCGGAGCTTCAGATTGTCTTGGAAAAATCATCTTGGTATTTGGTGGTGAACACATTTTTGCCTTAAAAAAATGCGTCTTGCACGTGTTGCCTGCCAATTTCATGTCTGATTTACCTGATTGTGTCTCCACATTGGTGGGCTTATTGTATGTTTGTCCATGTGCCAGCAGACTCTGCAACTGTATTTTAAGAGGTCTGTTCATGTCTAAATATTTATATTATTTTCCATGAGACTGAGACTGATTGTATGTGCTAGCAACTTCATCCCTGCACCCCCCTTCTTCCCCCAGTCCCAGTGTGTGGTTTTGGTACGTTTTCCTTCTCACTTGATTTCAACACTCTGGTGATTTCCACAATACAGTTCTGAATGTATAATTGGTTTCTGGTGACCACATTTTTTCTCATTTATTTTGGACTGCCTCCGTTCTGTTACACACATATTTGTCTCTTCATTAATGTCAATGTGAATTACAGATGAGAGGCTAAGTGTGGACAAATTAGTAACTACACGAAACGGAAGGCGGCATTTAACTTTGTGAATTATTTGTGTGGGCACAGAACAGCTAATGAATACCTGAGGATCCGAACAGACAGTGCCAGCGAGCAGAGCTCCGCCATCAGCGTGGTTCGCAGCGTGGTGGCTGCAGGAGATGGGGGCTCTATGGGGGGCAGTGCAACCCTGCTGGGCTTTAAGGCCCACTCTTCTGGCAAGTGATGTGGGTGGATGGAAGTACTGGTTGTGGTTTTGGAGCCAGAAGTTGTACTTGCCTCTAAGGGAACAGTTGTCTGTGTACAGTAAATGGAAGACTGAATAGTTTGCTTCTCAGTCCATAATGTATTGAGACTTCCCTTGACCCTTTAAATGGTGTAAAACAGTCCAGAATGGTGTTTCTTGCTGTAAAAATACAGTGCTTGGATGAAAGCCTTCCTTCAGGATGGGCCGTGTTCTCCGCTTCACTGCCTGTGGTAACACTTTATTCATTTATGTCAGGAGAAAACCTTTTGTCTTCAGCTGAACAACTTCAGCTTTGCTTGCATTGCCCTGCAGAAACATAACAAGAGGCTTCCTTAAAGGGAAGCACTTGGCTATTTTCTAAGCTCACTTTCAAAGTACTCTGAATTAATTATAAATGAGTAAAGCTGTCTGGCTCTTGATTACACAATTGCCTATCCTGGATTCCCTCTAATGAAATGTAAGCTGGTCCAATCTCAGTAAAACGGGAGATGCCTTCTCTCCCTCCCTGTCTTATGATCTGAGCTATTCTCAGATCTACTGTTGTGATTTTTCTTAGGCTGCAGTTCTGCCAGCCTTACACTTCCTCCCCTCTCGCCTTGCTACCTTATTTTTATTAGGCTTTTCTTTTGGCTGCACTTATGCCCATACACTGTTGTAATTGCCATTGAAAGTAGTTAACATGCATTGATACAGTGCCTTTTTGCACTGAACTAACACAATGCATTTTATTTATTTAAAGGGTTCTAAGTGCCTATAGTGTCTAAGTGTTTGACAAACACATAAAAATACACAGAAGTCAAGCACTTAGCTGCCCCAAGAGGATGGGTTTTCCTGTGTGTCTGCCAGGAACATCCATAAACCCTATTATTCATGTACCATGTATCTTAGTAACAATTAAACTGAAGTCTTTGCTTTCTGTGTGGTGAACCCTGCCCTGTTGTCTCCATCGTTTGCCACAACTTGAACCTCAAAGGATATGCTCTATTTTATCCCATTTCTCTTTTTCTGCTCTCATCTATTTTTTTATGGTGCTGAATATTATGGGCTGTATTTCTGACTTCTGTCACATCTTCACTTGGTTTACCACTTTCAGATGGCTCAGTGCAAGTGGCATGGCTTTGCTCTGACAATTTTTTTTCTGTGTAAAATATCAGAAGTTAAGGAACTGTGAAATCTCGGTTTGGACTGTAATGTACACGTTGAAGACCCCAGCCTGAGGTTTGGCGTGGAGGTCACTGAGCCCCAGCCCAATTGAATCCCAGCACACATGGTGGAGATGGTGCTGCTCTGTCTTCTGCTCATTGAGTCTCTTGGCCTGGATGTCCAGCACTGCTTTTGACCTTTCTACTTGTTGAGGAAGGATGAGTTCAAAATTACTTACGAAAGTGGCAGCCAGGGCAACATGAATTTATTCACCCCTGCTCCTATCCCATCTTCCTTGTGTTGGTTTAGGGAGTTGAAGAGTGGCTGTGAAAATGGATGAAGCTGTAAATTTTCTTCTCATGACAGTACTGTAGAATCTAAGGAAAATTGATTCTTCTGGGCTTTGTTTTTTCATCTTTGCTGGAGATAGTAAACCAAGAGTTTGGAGGTCCTTCCAAGGCTGGCTGAGGATTGTTTTGAAAAGTAGACTGTACCTGCTGAGTTACCATCCTCCCTGCCTTTGGGATTTAAAGCCCATGTTGATGAATGCCGTTTAGTTCCAGAATTACCAGAGGGCTGATACATACCTCTTACTGTGCCTGTCTTGGAGTCATGTACATTGAAACTAAGTTGAAAGGGGAGACCCAAACCTTTACTATTTTCTCTTTTTACTGGGATGTTCTCTCTCCTACCAGTCCACCAAGGTAAAACCATCCCAGTTGCCTTTTTCTAACAGGATGCTGCATTTTTTCATCTGCTCACGTCCAGCTCCCTTTGCCAGGACCTCAAGCCCTGAAGCTGGTTTTGTAGAGTATCCACAGCCTTCAGGACTCATTCCCACAGCTGCTGCTTGGGTTTGATAAAGGAATCAGCCCAGAGAGTTTTAACCTTCAGCAACCATAGCAACCAGCCTTGTATCCTTTGAAGAAATAGTCCTGATCACAAGTCACTCTAAAGACCCATGCACTTTGCTTCAGAAGACATCTCCAAAATGGATGGAAATTGTGACTTGATGACATTTAGGAACTAGGGCAGAACTTGTAGAACATTTGTTCTGAGAATGATGGAGGTCCACAATTACACTAATGCAACCTCTCCTTATAAGGGGCACATCAGCCTGGCAATGCTGGAAACCTGTTAGAAATAGATGGTATTTCAGAATGATTTGTCTATTTTCTCTTCCTCTCTAAATGATAACTGAGACCTATATAGACAAACCATAGAATATGAAGCATTTCTGGGGGGAGGGTGGGCGGGTGAAGAGGGGAGATGAGTGGGGAAGAGCTTTGGTGAGAAAAGCTTTACCAAACCAGTGGAGAACCATCAGAAGAGAAAACTGTCTTTTCACCTGTTAATTTGGAGGTAACATACATGAGCTCCAACTTGACCTTCAGGGATGTCTGTCATATGGGAGGTTGAGCTCAGTAATCACCCCATCCTGGTGTGCCTGAAGACCCCCTAGAAGTTGTATCTTTTCAAAATCTTCCCAGGAGACTCTCAGAGGAGTTACCCACATATAACAAGGAGTGGTTTTGGCTACTCCGATGCAACCCATTTCCTGAAAATATGTTTATGAGAGTTTTGACTGCTTGACCACAGTGACAGGGTGGTGGTGGTGTGATGTGACATCACACTTTGTGTTCTCTTGATCTGGCTTGCAAAAGGTGCTTAGAAAAGTTATTGCTGAAATAAAACTGGAGAAGGGGTAAAGGATGCAAGCTTGCAGTGAGCAGGAGACAGAAATCTGAGGCATTTGCGATCTCTTGCCAAATTTATCCATCTCTTTTCCCACATTCTCTCTCCATTTCTCAGGAATGATGCTTAGCAGTTACTTTCCGTCTTTGAAGGTAATAGATGTGAGCATCTGTGATGTGGTAGAGCTTTTCATTTGAACTGTTATTAGCATGTGTTGGAGAGATATATTCAAGTGAAGTGACACTTAAAATATATTCCGTGTTTTATGCCAATATTCTATAGAAAGGCCTAGTGTATCAGTAACCAAAATTAGCAATGGAGCCATGCTATCATATAATGTTCTCAGTGAAATCACAGACCACTACGTAGCAATTTTCTTAGGTACTTGTAATGCTCTTATGCATACTTATTTTCCCTTCCCACTATCCCATGTAGTTGCTTCTTCAGTAGACTTTGGCTGGTATGTCCTAACCATCACTGCAGGCTCTTTTGGCTCTGTTAAGATACAAGTCTCTCTCTGCTTTTGAGCCAGCCTCTATCCCTAAGCTGCCAAGCTGTAGCAGTGGGGGAAGGTTTCCTTGCTGCAGAGAAGGAACCAAAGCGTGGTAACTCAGTCTGAATTGGGAGAAGCAATTGGAGGTGTTGCATAGAAAAACTGTTTGAGAAGATCGAGCGCTGTCCTGTGTTCATGCTCAGTGTGAGTAGGGATAGGGATAAGACATACATCATGGAACCCTGAACACCTGGTTGCATTGACTGCATCAAGCTGGCAGCAGCATCAGCCCAGGCTGACTGAATAGGGCAGGCAGGTGCCCCAGGAGCTGTACTGCACTACCTGTAGCTGCCTTAGGACCCACCAAGCAATTAAAGTTGAATAGTATGAATTTCTTGCAATGTTATTTTTATTTTTATTTCTGTTCATTCTAGGAAGAGCTCCTTCCTCCACAGTAAATTTCAGATCTTCCTAATGTTACAGCAGAAGCATGAGAAATGTGCCCAGCTGCTTTAACCAAGCTTGCCTGAGAGGTTGTGTCTGCCATGAAGCCACGCTAACAGATGCTTTGTCGTAGTATGGTCAGTGGTCAGACCTTCTTGGATCCTGATTAGATTTATGTGGTCTGTGCTATTACTTGTAGCTTCACTGTTGAGAACAGCAATGCTGTTCAGTCTTGTTTAAAATTAGGTTAGATCTGCTTCTCTGTGCTGCGGTCATATTTTGGGTACAATGTCATTTACCACCCTGCTTATGCAGAGCAAGAGCATCTCTGGTGGGAATGGTAAGAAATAAGCATTGTTTTCTAAGTTTGTGTTCTATCACGTTTTGCAGAACCTTTCTCAGTATGTTTAGCAGACCCACTGAATAAGGACTTTAAAAATGTGGAAATTAGAACCAGTCACGATTGTTTGGTCACTTGAAATAGACATCCTGTAGTGAGTTTTTTAGCATCATGAGTATGTAAACAAGACTTCCCAATTCCAGTTCACCAAAGCACGGTTGATTCGGCATAGAGTGCAGTGAGCCCCTCATGCCCAGCTGGGAGGCATGAACATCTTCTGAAGAGCTGGGGTATGGAAGGGATGCAGTGGGCACTGCAGCTCCTTTTGGGATTGCTGGACCTCTGTGGTGGATGCCATCCGGGAGGTAAACACCCAGCCCCACAGACTGGCAGCTGCACATTACTGAAACCAAGTTTTCAAATAGGAAATTGGCCTTTTATCTTTGGTACTTGCTACATAATAGTGCAGAGCATTAGTCAGCTGAACCTCACCATGGTTTACTGCCTGGTTGTAAATTGTAATTGGCTGGCTAACCTTCTCTGATGTTAAGTGCCTTAAAAGGTTGTTTTCCCTTTATTTTGGTTTAGGTTTAGTTTCTGGCTTTATGTGTTCTTTCTGTTTATACTGATACTACAATGTAATTAGAAATTAAAAAGAACAAAGCAGTCCTCCAGCCCTACTGATGTACATTAACATGAATCATCATCTCTTGAAAGTGTGTTGAATCCAGAGCTCTGCAACCTGATATACATCCCCTTCATTTAGTAAATATTTAAAATATATGCAGACGTTTTTTTCATATTCTTGAGCAATGACCACATCACCCCATGTTCAGCCTTGTTTCTGTTTTTGAGTATTGATGTTATGAAGCTATATTTTCTCTCCTTTTGTAATTTCTAGTATCTGTTGTACTATTACGAAAACAGATGCAAAGAAAGAGAGAAAAGCCTACCAATGTATTTCCCTTTTAATATTCAAAACGAGTATATTAGAAGGAAAATGTAAGCAACTTTAAATAGTGCCAAAGGCTGTAGTCTTTGAGAACAGTTGAATTGGGAGGTTTATATAATGAACAGAGTTGATGATGCCTGTAATAAAGTAGATTAGCTATTAGAAACTCTCTTACACCATTTATCTTTATGTAGCTAATCATCTTCCATGTTTGCAATTTCAGTCATATGTGCTTGGGGTACCCAGATAGATTGTGGTTGTCCAAAAAGAGGGCACATTTTGGTTGTCCAAAATGCTGGGATTTCCCAGTGTAGTTTCCAAAGAAGACAAGAGAAAGATTTTCGTAGCTCTTCCTCTGGATCACACTGTATTGCCTCCTTAGCAGTCATTAGTTCCTGCCCTCAGGTAGTAATACTGACTTCTTTCACTTTTGGTAGCAACTCTTTTTCTTAGATGCATCTTTCCATCTTGGAATTCTGCTAGGTATTCCTTACAGCTTACATGGAGTTGCCTTTCATGTGAATAAAGCAAATTCTGAGCACAGTGCTTCTTCTTCTTCCAAGTCGTCTTAGGCTAAATGTAGTCCTGTGGATTCTGTTTGTGTGATTATCGGGACCCCATGTCTGCTGGTGGCAGCAGTGATGATCTGTGTGTTGGGTGATGCTGATCTGCCAGGACTGTTCCTGTCAGGTGGGGTGTGCAGAGGCTGTCTGGGGACAAGAGGCCTGCAGGCAGCACAGGCAGCTCACCAGGAGGCAGACCCATTTTAGGAGCCTCTTGCCCAGGTCAGGACTGTGGCACATCCTTCTTTCCCCACCTTCAGCAACAGAAGGGCTTGTTTTGTTGGCCACCTTCACTGTGGCATTCAGGATTTTTTACTTTAGGAGGACATTGACCAATAGCTTGGTCTGATCCTGGCATACTGGCTTATTTTGAGAAATGTTATTGATCCCTTTTTCTTCACACATATGAGGTGTCTATTTGCTGAATTCTCCACTGGCTTGCTTGCAATGTCCTACCAAACAGGGACTGTAATTCTAATTGTTGAACAATCTTTAAATTATTTTCTAGTGAGAGTGTGGATTTTTATTTGGAATTAAACTTGAGAGTGAATAAACATGCAGAATCTTTAAGGAGCACAGGTGTTCCTCTAATACTATGAATAGTGCTTTGATTCAAACTTGAGTAGTCTAGAATGGTGTTGAGATTTTTTTGAGGAACAAAGCTTTACTTAAAAAATAGGTCAAATTCAGTTGCTTGTGTTTGAAAGAAAGAAGAACAGTCTTTGCAAGTAAGGGATTTGAAAAGCCTGGAATCAGTTTCCTGCTATTCTCCAACACATTTTGCATCTCCTTGGGGAGGCAATTTAGGTTTTCAGTCATCAAATCATCATCTCCAAAATGGGGATAATAAAGACATTCTTAGTGCCTGGGAGTGTTGAGATGACAGACCAACTGATGGACCATTTATGGGTTCCAAGAGCCCTTACATGCCTCTATGTGGCTATAAACCTCAATCTTTCCCAAAATGTAGCTACCCACTGGGCCTCCGTAGCCAGTGTAGATTCAGTGCATTATATCCTTACTAAAGTGTTTTTTTTTTTTCTTTTGTGTAAGCAATTTGATTGCCAGAGTGGGTGTATGTATGTATGTATGTATGTATGTATTCATTCACTCTGATGTTGTCCCAAAGCAATTGCAAAGTGATTTGATCCCCTTGCTGAGAGAAGTGTTGTGGTACAAAGGTTTAGGCCTCTTTCAGGGACACTTCAGTCAATTAGCATTGCCCCCTAATTCAGGGTAGGGGACCAAAAGAGAAGTGTTGTTTTGCTGACTCTGACTATTAGGTTGGTATTACCAGTGATCTCTGGATCTCATTTCAAATCCAGTTTGCCATGCTGTGGTGCTGGATCAATAACAACTGTGAAGCATGATGATCTACATAAATTCCTGTGATTTCCACTGAAGGTTTATTTTCCTCTTTTTAAAATTGTCACCTGGTGCTGTCCAGTTTAGTGCCATCTTAATCAGGGGTGCTTTTTTTCCCTGACCATTTTTGTTCAAAAAACCCATGTCAGCTAAAAGATATTTGTGAAGTGCAGCATCTTCACCACAAATGCAAGTGCAAATGCATGAGCCTGGAATTACTGTAGCTCAAGAAACATGCCTTCATGTCTATAAGCAATATAGCTACACTCCTTTGGATCTTCCCATGTAAATAAACCTTTCATTTGTGGTATCTCTTGGGATTGTTGACCACTTCTTGGGATTGCTGCGTTCCCCACGTTTATCTAATTATGAAGGATGTTACTTGGCATCATAAAGAATTTGTGACAAATGGTGTGATATTTGGATCTATTACTTGTAGTCACTAACAGAAATTTGTCCTGCCGCTGGGTTTTTTCCCTCTGCTAGCTAGAGGGAGAATCATAACCTTAACATTATTTAATTGGAGGCCTTTTGAGTTAATTAATTTAACTCTTCACTGCCTTTGATCACATGGTTTTATGAGTATTTTTAATTGATCTTATTTGTATGGAAATGTAATCTAACATTAACTTAACAAGATAGATTCAAACCAGTGGTCAATCCAGCTGTTCAATCAAGGGTATTGCTCAGTGCTATTTATTTGTTTAATTTGAAGATCATGGCCACCCCAGAAACAAAAAAGGAAAAGCAGCTACTGGTGCTGAAATCCTGTAATTGTAGGCAGTTTCACTGATGGATACTCTTAGCTTGGAATTGTACTGGCCACCGCAAATAACTATGGCTTTATTTCCTTTCCACTGAGTTTTACAAATACAGATAGGAATATGGAAAGGGAAAGGGGAGCACGTAACCTGTGAATTTCAGTCCAGTTGGATTTAAGCAAACCAGCCATTTATTCTTAGATTAATGGCTTGCAGGCAGACTCTTATCAGTTGTGGACTGTATTGTATTATTTGCAACTGCAAGAGTTAATGCTAGTAATTGCTTTTTCTCTATAGAGTGAGCCTGTAGTAGATTGTTTTTACATGGCAATCTGTGATTGATAGATCGGGGAAAACAGGACCAAAGAAGGTTACTGCCTCCCAACAACTTGCCTCTTCAAATTAAAATAATTTGCAATTTGTAGGATGCCTTGTCACACGTGCTTCAGGAATGAAGCAGTAAACACACTAGGCTGCATTCCCTTAAAGCAGTGAACCTCTTACTGCCTTTCTTTCACCAAACCAAACAAGTCGTGTTGTTGGGAGTCCATTGAAAACAAGTGTGCTGGTGAAACAGTCCCCAGACCCCTTCAGCAAACTTCCTGTACGGTCAGGCAGCGGACCTGATGAAAGAGCCTGTTTGTGAACCTTTGGATTCCTTCCATTGATTTGTAAATCCACTTTATTAAAGTACTGCCGAAGCTAGTGAAATGAGCAGCCGAGGGCTCCCATCAAGTTTCTAACAAATATCTGATGCAGCTTGGATCACTGGTACTGGCACATGCTTTTGAAATCGTTTTTTTTTGCTGCGTTGGATCGTTTCAAGACTGGGGGAGTAGAGACGTAGGAGGAAAAATGCAGTCTCCATCAGCCACACATTACATGGCTGCTTTATTTTTCAATGCTGCTAAAACTCCTCTTATTTAGTATCGACCATACCAAGAAGCCAGCAAAGTACAGTGTTAATTGGGTCCACTGGAATTCTTGTCCCCTGAGAGAGACAGAGCTTCCTAGGCAGGGAGGGCGGAGGGAAGGAGGGAGGGAGGGAGAGAAGGAGGGAGGCAGGCAGGGAGGAGGGGACCCACTGTGCGCAGCATAAAATGTAAGTGCACTAGACATCAAGGCTTCTGCTCGCATCGCTGGGAAGCAGTCGCAGCAGTTCCCACCCGCCCCCCTTTCAGAAATTAGCCAACTATTTTCTTTCTTTTTTTTTTTTTTAGTCTGTTAGTTGTCCTTGAATTAACAGCTCCTTTCTTTTATTTTTCTTTGCTTTTTCTCCCCCCCCCCCCCCCATTTGCGGAGGGCTCTTTTTAATTTGAATTGTTTTCCTCTGCTTGCTGCAAAGCTGCAAAAGCTCTGCTTTGAAAACTGCTGCCCCAGAGTGCAGTTGCTTAGCTGTCCTGTCAGCATTGTTCTAATGCTCATTCCATATGTATGTCACATAGGAGCAGTACCCTCCTCCTCTCCCTTCCCCCCATCCATGCATTTGATTTTTTTTCCCCTAAAGACCGATTTTTTTTTTTTTTAATTTTTCTGAAGGAGCTTGCAAACAGGGAAATTCAAACTGTATGTGTCTGTGCTGTGGTTACTTATATAGCCAAGACCACATTTCTCTTAGAAAAAGTGTTTGCTCTGTTCCTTCTTTTCCCTCTTTTTCTTCCCTATAAGCACAAAGGCTTTAAAAACTAGGATCTATAGTTCCTTTTGCCTTTTTTTTTTTTTAACGCGTTACCGTGACAGCATGTATCTCTGTTGCTGAAGAATGAAGCAGGCAGGCTGGAGGTTTTTTATATTCAGTGCTTTTGGGACCACTAAAAAGAAGTCTGCAGAGAAATACGTACAACAGCTGAGCCAACTGAGTTTCTCATGACTGTTATCTGTGTCACTTACTCTGACTAAAAGGTAAGGGGTTCTTTAGTATTTTTGTTAAAAGTCTTTGTGCATTGTTTGCGTGGTGTCATTTGACATGTGCAACTCGGTGGCTCAGGAGGGAGGTGGGTTGTGAAGATTTTTGTGTTTAGGTATTATAGGTCACCCAAGCAAAGCTCTTTGCATCCAGAGGAGAAAAAACAGATCTTGTTTCTAGTAATTGTTTCCCTTTTCGTCTCAAATGGTTCCTCCAGCTTAGCTCGCTACTAATTGAGACATAAAGCTGGGGCATTATCGCTGCTGCTTATCTTTCCTGGTGCTCTTTCGGTACCTAGGGAGCACTCGCACCCAGTTGTGTGTGCGTGCGCAGATGTGGGGTAAGGCATAGCCCCGGTGCATGGCAAACGCTTGGCAACATGCACATCCTCCTCTCTCACTGTAACTAAATGTCTTCAAGCACCCTTTGCGAGGTAAGAATGCCTTAGTTCAGCACACTGCAGCTTATGCCTGTTTAAAATTATTACTTGGATTACAGTGCATACTGTGGAAAGTTATTAGTTTCCACAGAGACCAGTTTAATTGGGGGGTATGTGTGCAGCGGTTCTGTTTTGTGCTTTCCACACACTGCTTGTGGGGGAGCATGAAATGTTATTTTCTTCTTAATTCTTGGGACGGGTGAAGTTTACACTGTCTGTTAGGCATAGAAATGAAGTTATAGCTGAAATCGATTAAAGCTGTGGAGAAGCATAGCCTTACAAGGCTCTTCAACTTAGCCCGAGAGTCAGAAGATACTTTATTAAAATATTTGTTTGCTCTGCATTGTAATAGGCAGAATTGTAAGCAGGAATGCATCTTCACCAAGCAGAATTAGCAGCAAGTGATGCCTGGACTGGATCATTATGTCATTTATGCGTTAGAAACCTGTTTAATCCACAGCCTTGGTGCGCATTGCTTTTGTGTGTGTGTGTGTGTGTGTGTGTGTGTGTGCGCTCTGGATACATCTTTCAACAGCCTCTTAGTTCAAGAGGGCATTGTTTTATAAAATGTGTTAATGTGTTTCTGCCTTGCAGGCAGTCAAAAGTGCTCTCTGTAACTGTCCCCTTAGCTGTGACACAGCCCATTATTTGGCATTTTGGAAAGGGCTGATTTTAGGGCTTGCTTTGCTTTCTTTCAGTTATTTGTGCTCTTACTTCTTAGCTGTTAGTTCTCCGCATGGAAAGTGCATCTTGAGGGTGCTCGTTTCTCATGCTTTGCAATCATAAGTAGCTGAGACAGTTGAGCAACCTGATGTAGTGGTGTTGCTTTACCAGGAATGTTGCATCGCTTATTTGAATAACCAGGAATTCCACCAAATATGTAATTACTTTAAAAACAGTCTAAAAATACAAAGTGTGAAGGAAGAGAGCAAAGTCCTGTCTGCAGGCATTCATTTCTTTCTGTACTGTGGCTGTTTATAATGTTTTTTCAAAATCAGATTATTTCCTAACACATGCTCTGTGACTCTTATTTTCCCATTATTGTTGTATTATATCAGCACTGGGAAAACGGTTATTAAGATAACAGGTTTTCATTGATACCCTTTTTATAATATAGAAAGCAGTATAAGAAGCAGTAATAAGTTAAATTGGCATCTGCTAATTATGCTGAATGCAGATTGTGAGCTCTTCAAGTCGTCCCTTGCCTTAATGCTGCTAGCATATTTTAGCACTGGCAACCAAAGGAAAGAAACTGGAATGTTCCTGCTTGGGGTTTTTTTAGGAAGGAAAAAAAAAAAAAGACTTGTGAAGAAGTGTGAAGTTTTGTGGGGGGTTTTATGTTTCTCTGCTGGTTGTGAACATCATACACAGTTTGGTAGCGCTTGGCAGAATTGTGATCCAGGAGAAAATTACCTGCTTGGTGATCACTGAAAATAAATTTGAGCCTTGGAGATAAAACCGTTGTTGTCTGATATAAAACTTAGTCTTAGGGCAGGAAAAGTTTGAGAGTTTTGTTGTCACCGAATACGTTATTGTTTTGGATTTCTAAGAGGGGCAGTTAAAAATACAACTCTACTGAACTTGGTTGAGGTTCTTCATACTATATGGCAATTTTGTTCCCGGAAATCTGTGGCTTCCGTGGAAGCAGGAGAGCTGCGCTTCTGCCCAGGTGTGCCCAGGTGTGCCCAGGTGTGCCGTGTGCGTTCCGCCCGTGCAGCAGCGGTGCTGTCGGGCCGTGGCACGGAGCGCAGGTGGCGGGGGCTGTGCCGGCCCGGGGCACCGCTCCGAGCCGAGCCGCCCGCGGGCAGCGGGGCCGGCAGCGGCGGCTCAGCCGCTAGAGGGGAGGCGAGAGCCGCTTATCCCGGTGCCTGGCACCGCCGGGGAGCGCCGGGAACCGCCTGGCCAAGGGTGCGCTTGCACCCTGCGCGGCATCCCTGCGAGCCGCGCGCATCCAGCGGTGCTCGCCGGGGCGTCGAGCTGTGTGTGGGCCGATACGGGGGCTCTTCTCAAGGGACGTCCCGCTGCTGTGCTGGGTGGTGTCCTGAGAAGGGTTTAGAAGGAGCCGAAACCGGCCCGAGCTTCCTCTGCGCTGGGGCTTCTGCCTGTGGACCTGCCCCCGCCTCTGTGCACAGCCTCCCTCTCGCCTGGCTCCGTCGTGCAGGGGAGGAGACTGAGGGGAGATCTCATTGTGGTTTTCAGCGTCCTCATGAGAGGAAGCACAGGGGCAGGCACTGATCTGGTGACCCGTGATGGGAAAGGAGGGAACGGCCTAAAGCTGTGTTGGGCAGAGTTTAGGGTGGGTGTCAGGAAAAGGTTCTTCCCCCAGAGGGTGCCTGGGCACTGGAAGAGGCTCCCCGGGGCAGTGGTCACAGCACCAAGCCTGGCAGAGTTCGAGGAGCATTTGGGCAGCACTCTCAGGCATGTGGTCATATTCCTGGGGCTGTCCTCTGCAGGGCCAGGAGCTGGACTTCAGTGACCCCTCCGAGTCCCTTGCAACTCAGGCCATCATATGGATTTTACCAGTAATTATCATTTGGCACATAGATTCACCATAAGTTGTTTCATCCTTCGGTGGAGAAGTGGTATCTTGGACTTCAGGGGCTGCTGTGTGTGATGGGGATGGGCACAGTGGGAAGTGTCCTGCGTATGGGGAGGCGAAGGGCTCAGTGGAGACAGGAGAGCTCCCAGCCACTGAGTTCTCCCGGTCAAGGTGAGGCTGTCTAGGGATGGATGATGGGCAGTGCAGGAGCTGCATGCTTTCAGTGTTGGTGTGTTATGGCAGTGCTGTAAGTCTTGTCTTCATATGAGCCTAATTTTGCTAAAAGTGGTGTCAGACTCTTTTTAATAAGACATTATGATTTTGGCTTCAGTTTTGGGTTTTCTTACTCTCTTATGTGTATGTGTAAAATGCAAAGCATATTTAATGAGTGAGTACTTCAAATGCTTCCAAATTAATTAAAAGCAGTTCCACATCTGGAATAAATCCAGTACCTTTCATGGATGGCTTCAACTTCATGGTTTTTCCATCTTGTGAGAAGCCCTGTGAATATTCCTGTGTGGATGCTTGTGAAAGCGGGAGTAGCAGAATCCAGGCTTATTTTACAAATGAGAGAGAACTGGAACCCACAGAGATCAGTAGAATCTTGGCCTTTATTCCAGCAGACTTTGGATAAGACTTAATAATATTATATGATTATATGATACGCCTGTGCACGGTCAGGTTTTCTTAGGGTACCTTTTCTTGAAGGTAGCTGCAGATCTTAATTAAAATTCGTTGTTTCTTGTCGTTCAGCTGCTGTTTAAATTCACACAGGTTTCAGAGGGGCTTGAATTAGGCACCACAAACAAAAAAACCCAGTATTTTTGTAGTAAGCTTTTTCTTCTGCTGCTTTCTCTGTCCCCAGAAGTAAATAAAATCGTATTTTTCTCTGTGAGAATGTTGTGACTTAAACTGACACAACTAAGTGACCTAAAGATAGGCTTATTGCATAGATAAAAAAACGCAGGGTTGTTTGAACTGCATTAGCATCAGAATAAGAAATGGCAGGGCAAGTTGGCTGAGGTGCCCATGCAGAACTGGGGAGGGTTGTTCTTTGGAAAGCTTCTGAGCTGGGAATTCTTTTCTGAGCCATAAATAAATAAACCTGTGTCCTGAACAGTTAATGAATACAGGAGTCTGGGCAAATTTAAGCTGTTTGGGATATTTAGGAAACCCACATAGTGCTTTTGTTAGTATAGTTGATTTCCATATTTTCCCCTAATATTTCCATTTTAAGGTTTTTGTTGGATTGGTTTGTTTGGTTTTTTTACTTGCTTTATTTATTCTAAAGAATAAATGCTGTTGCTAATGTTTTTGCCAGCACTTTCCTGTAAGTCCCACAGCAGTTTCATTCTATGTTGTGCCAAAATACTCTCCCTGAAACTTTTGGTTCTCGAGCTGCAGATGGAGATTGCAGTTTTGTGCTTCAAGTACCTTGTTTTTGGAGTTGTCCTCTGGCTGCTTGTGCTGGACCCTCTTGGGATGCCAAGAAAATTATCTTGCAGGGATCCTACTGTGATTGCATATACAGCTTTTCCAGGGGAACTTAGTGTTTTTTGCAGACCAAAACTGGTTAACCCTCACGACATTTGTGCCAGACAGATAAGCATAAACCATGATAAGTAAACTAAAACAGGAAGTGGTGAAGAGCTTAAGTTTCCCATGGTAGTGAACAGTGACATTCCCACTGAACCAAACTATAGGTGCTGGGTACCTCTGAAAATGAGGGTGCTGTTGGCTAGGCTGGGAGAGCTACCCTTTTGGCAGTGGCTTTTGCAGAGGTAGTTAATATTTACAGTTTTGCATCTAGCCCCTGCCTATTAAAGATTGAATTAATTCAAATCGCTTTAGCATTTCCTTGCTGCAGAGTTCTTGGTGAGTCTGCGTAAGCAGTGTCATCTTGGGAAGTTACTGAAATGTCCTCATGCCCTTCCAGACTTTCTTTAATTCAGAAGTTTCTGAGTTAACCAGCCTTGATTGGAATTGTAACTTTTTTCATTACCTAGAAAATGCCTGGCAAATATGCACCAGCTCTCGCAACACTGACAGGTTGTGACCATTACTGGGTTCTGAATTCTTTGATGTAGTGTTTCTAGGTATTCTATCTATGATATGACTTGTGAAAGAGGTTTGATACTCTTGAAATTACTGCTGTCATGGCTGTTGGTCATAGGCAAAATAAAAAAACAGTGTTCGTGAATTGGATGAGCTGACCATACAGTAAAATGGAATGGGAATGAGAAAGTTCACTGAAATGCTCTGAGTGCACAGCTGCTTCAAGTACAAGAGTACTAGGCAATGCCTTTATAAAATAAAGGATTTAGCCATTCTATTAATCAGATTATTATGGTGCTATAAGCCAGATGTGTAGGTATACTGATACAATGCAGAAATTCCCATTAGGACATGCTGTACAACTGGAATATACTGACAGAGAGAGTAGTGAGAGAAAGCTATGTCCCTAACTTAGACAGCCTTTTAAGAAAGCATTTTAGGCATAGGAGCCAGTTAAAAAGGTTAATTGGGTGAGATCTTTTTTTGTGGTCTGTGAAAGTGAGCTTTGGAGCTTGAGAAGAGAAAGCAGCGGACCGAGCAGTGACGTGTTCCAGGAGATGAAGCTGTTCAGGCTGGAAAGATGAGGATCATCCCTACACAATCTGGAAGAGGGGAAGTGTGAAGAAAGTGACAGAATATACTGAATATGTGAAAGTTCTTTGAACAATAAAAGACTACACCCCCCCCCAAGAGTATGAACAGAAAGAGCAGGGCAGACGAGTTGCCTTTAGATCTTACAGAGATGACAAGGGTTACTCTGGGAAAGGAGTTAAGTTCTGGAAAACTCAAGAGACAAGGCCTAAAAGAGGAGGGAGCATGAAGGTGTTGGTGGAACATCTTTTACCAAATCAGCATCCCTGAAACCATCTAGGATAGCAACAGAGTTCTGTTACTGTGTGTGTTGTCAGTCAGTCAGGGAAAAAAATGAGCCAAAAAGGAATGTAAAGGTCACACAGACTACAGGGGCATCTGGAGAAGCACGGATGTTGAGGTATGTGCTCCTATAAACTGTCACACGTGCTGGAAGAGGGGAAGACCAAAGTTCATCTACGGCATGACAGAGTGGTTGAACCCACTGGAACTGCTTAACTGCTTTATATTCAGTGGTTGTTGGGGGGAAATAAGCTGCCACACAAATCAGGAGAATAAATGAATGCTTGCTGAATTTCAGCTGAAAACTCAGGGATTTGGTATGATGCCCTAAATTCTAACACCAAAAAGCAGGAGTTAATTTTGCATTGGCTTCCTTACTGTAGCCTGTCTTCCTACGAAGCATCCCAGAGCATGAGCTGTCAATGTTGGAGCATAAGTATTAATTTTTGAATTAACTTTAATAATGTGGGCATGAGTCAATATGCAATAGTGCTTGGTGCTAATGAAGTGGATTTCAGACCAATGGGGTCCAGAGAAGAACACAGTCTCGGGATTTCTCCTATTGCACATTTCAGTTTACTGAGAACTTGGAGCAAAGGACAGCATCTCTGCTTCATTTGTTGCTGATTATGCAGTTTAATTAGTGCCCATCATTACTGAACAACTCCCATGAAGGTGAATATAGGCTTAGAGAAATACTCAGCTCTGCAGAGGAGCTCTGTAACTGGATGCTAAGAAGGGGCTGTTCGAACATGGGGAACAAAAGGACCCTTTATGTAAAAGTAGCTTGTTAGCTTTTTGTTTTTAAGCTGTAGCATGTCCAAGTGATCAGAGTGTCACACACTAATAAACTGGCCAGTCCCTCTGGAGCACACATTCTTGGTGGTGATTTAGAAGGTGCATTTATACAGTAGTCTCCAACTTCATTACTACGCTGTTTCCTTGGATACTGAACATTTTGCATATAATTATGAGAGGGACGTTAACAATGCTTCGTGGTTCTAATGGTTTTAATAAAACTTTTTCATATTATTTGGTTAGTAATTCTCTTTTTCCCTTAATATTCTGTATCAGAGAGGAGGAACAAAAGGAAGTGATTCTTGTCATCTAATTTGTACAAATTCTTGTGAGCCAAGAACAGGTTTTATTTCTTAGAGTGCGGAAATCCTGCATGCTATTTCGGGAATTATGTTGCTGAATGGGTTGTAAATAGGGGTTAGAGTGCTACTATTCATTGTAACTTGAAATTCACACTGTTTGGGAACAATTTTACAATAGTAAAGAAAAAGCTGTCTAAATGCTGGGCAGTAAACAAAACTTGTTATGGGTGTGAAAGCATTTAAATACTTCATGTGACTATTTAAGGCTTGGGTATTTTGATAGTGTTCAGTATGTTTCTCAAAGGTATTTCTGCTCTTTACACACCATCTTGGTTGCCTCAACTCCGGCTGTTGTTTAACAAACAGTTTGAGCTGCCATGGACATGGAAAGGATCCTGCCTGCCCCAGGCACCCGTTCCCTTCTCCCTCCCTCCCTTTTGTTCACAGGCGTATTTGCAGTAGGGCATCTCAGTCCCACTGAGAACAAAATAATAAACAAATAAAACCCAAACTAAACCAAAACAACAATGATGAAGACAAAATCAGTGCCAAAACCATGCATACACACGCAAACCCCAAAAACTAAAAGCACACACACGCACACACAAAAAAACCCCACCAAAAAACAACAGGAAAAATGCAGGGGGCTTGAGCCTGGGACAGCTGCTTTGGTGGCCACGGTGGTTTATCCTGCTGTAAAGTGATCACCAAGCTGTGGCATGAAAGGATTATGCCTGCATATAATTAGGTTTAGTTGTGCTGAGTGTCTGCAGCTCTTGCAAAGAAGTTGGTAGGAGCCTCCAGGCTGTGGTGCCCAGGCTCACACGGTGATGCTGATGCTCCACGTGAGCATGAAGCTCTGTGTTACCTCCATGGTTTTTGCACATCTTATTGTTCTACTGGATGTAGATGATGCTTTTATATGCACTCGAGGAACATCTGCTTGGGAGCAGTACTTTTGCATGTCAAAAAAAGAATTAATTCTTTTGTGTTCTTTGTTTTGTGTTCCCCGTTAGACCTTGGGATATTTACTAGAAACACAGCACCAAGGATTTAAACTGTGAAATGTCTGTAGCTGTCACAGGCTGTGTAGTTGTATGAGGGCAGCTGGACGTGATGAAATGGGCTGTATGTGTGTGTGTGTACACCCTCACTCAAACTAGGTGTGCTCTCTTACTGGAGGTTGGTTTCAAGTTCAAAACGTGCATGTTTTTAGTGTTGAAAGAACTACTTTATATTCCTACTGATGCTTTTTCTTCAGAGAAACAATATATTGCGTAGTTCATTTAATAAAATAAAAGCATTTTTCCAAAAGCCAGAGAATACAGAATTTAATAAAGTGGCATTTGAAGATAAATTCTAGGGATGCATATGAGAAGGTTTTTTAACAGTATACTCAGTTTTATTGAAGTCCTCACAGGAGCTTTCATATGCCAAAAGCTATTGGCAGTCTTTTCCCATCAAAGTGGTACAGAACTATACAGATATATTACATACAGATATTTTGTTCTTACCCATAATAGTTTCACAAGCAAGGCATGCTGCTTTTTTCCTCCTTCTGTGTGGATTTGTAAGTTTACTTTGTAAGCTTATGCATTGCTATTTTATATATATATATATATATATATATATATATATATATTTTTTTTTTTTTTTTTACCCTGCATAGTTTCACCTTAAAACACAGAGGAAACAGGTTAAATTATTCCCACTGGTTTTAGTCTTTGACCCAATGCTCTCTGAAACAACTTCTTTTGGTATTTTACCTTTCTGGAGATTTACAGGGGTCAGGTTGAAGTGGCAGCTGACTTACAGTCAGTTCATGGTGGAGCCTGAGGAAGAGCTATCTGCAAGTAGTGCCTTGTTATGTGGAATTTCATTTTAAACTGAGGTGCTGTTTAAAAGCCTCACTGGGCACGAGTTAAAGTTGTTCTTTAGGCTGGAGTACTTTTTATTTCATGCGAGCAGTTTCCCCCCTCTCTTGTCAGAAGAAAAAGAGTAAGAGAATGGTGAATATATGGCCTGAGCTTGCTTCTGTGGGATGCTGTAAGGGGGAACATCCATGTACCTCTGCCAAGTGCAGCTCCTGGGATGAAGCAGAGGTGATGGTACATGGGTGCCAGCACTGATGACTCCCCTCCTGGTGAACAAACAGAAGGTGTAGAGCCAGTGACTGTGTTTCAGGAACATGGATCAGCAGCTGGGGATCATGGGATCTGCCCCATTTCTTGGCAAACACTAGGTTGGATGTTCAGCACGTGTTGTGAGGTGGTCACCTCACTAGCACACTTCTCTGCTTGTCAAAGTGTCTAAGGGATGGGGTTGCTCTATTAGAAAGATTTATCCGCAAGGACTTGGTGTGGCACCAGCCGGCAGGGAGCAATTGGACCAAGGAGCCTCACAGCAGATTGATGCACAGGAGGGAGACATGATAAATGCATGGTCAGGGGGACTGGGCCTGACCTTGCCTGGCATGTTTAGGTGATTTACTTCAGCCAGCGTTTGGTGTGCACGCCCAGGATTTGGGAGCACAGGTTTGCAACTTGACCTTTGGCTGCAAGTGATCCTTACTTCAGGAAAACAAATAGAAAAGGGTGAGACATTGAGATGCAGCTGTTCTTCCCGGTGGCTGCCATTGTAAACAACATAATAGAGTCATAACACTGTTGTTGATGTTATTTGTGGTATTATTATTATTATTATTATTATTATTATTATTATTATTAGTCATAGTAGTAGTAGTATTACCTCTGCCTTACTGGTTTCCGTTTCATGATCAGTGTCCACTTATCTTTCCAAGATCTACATGTAATTTTGAAGACCAAACCCAAACTCCTCACCTGTGAATAAATGATGAGTTTTGAATGGTAGCGATGACAGTGGTGGTGAGAAACACAACCGTATGACCCTCTGTTCTGGGAACTTAGGCCATACATGCTGGTGAGTATTGCTTTGTAGGGAAACCTTCCTGCCCTAGATTTTGCAGGTACCAAGGGCAGCATAGTGAGGCAGTGAGAGCTGGAGTACGTGGGAGGGGGTCTCCTGTGTCACCTGGAGCAAGGGGCTTGAGATGCTGTTTGCTCATCTGGAAATGGGCTAAGTGAGTCCACTAACCTGATCTTCAAGCATGCATGAAAATCAGGGACCTCAGGGGTACTGCTGGTGGGACAGGTGGAGGCACTTCGCAGTCAAAGCTTTTGTGACAGCCACTGGGTGTGGGTGCCTCAGAGAAGTACAGTACCGTAGGGCTTTCAGGAGGTAGATAGCAGTCTGCCATAGAGTTTGTTCCTGCTTCCCGGTGTGTCTGGTGGTGAGGCTATCCATGAAGCCAGGGCTGCTGTGCTTGTTTAAAGTGTGTTTCATAGAGAAAGGGCAGATCACAGATCCGTAGGGCTGTTTCGCCTGGTTTTCTGTGCACTGCTTCTCTAGATATTTGAGGAACATGCTCCTACAGAGGCTCTGTTGGAGCCCTGTTAGTGAGGAGAGCTAAAAGAAAGCTGAACTTCTTTTTTCTTCTTTTTTGAATTTTGTATGATTTTGACATTTGAAACTGGATCATACATAAAAATACACTTTTTCTGAGGTTCTGCCTCTTACGCCAAATATTTGAAAGGCACTTTTCCAAGGTGCATTAAGAGATACCCCATTTAATCTAACGTATGCTGATTGCCACAAAGATATTTTCAACAGATAGTCTGCCATGGTGTCTGTTATTCTTCAGGACACAAATAACTGCTGGGCTGTAGATGACTCTGTGGGTAACTGGCAGCATATGGGTAACCTCTTTTCTGGCACAGGAATAATGGGTTGTTTGTTCCTTCAGTTGAAGTCCTGATGTGTTTTGATGTTTCTGATTTACAATTTTAGCACTGTTCCTGATATCATTCAGTGTTCTGTGAACAGTCTTTAAACTTCATGTTTATTCTGGAGCGTTGGTTTTCCAGCAAACAAATGTGTGATTAGCAATTAATGGTTTTGCTATAAATAAACAAAAGCAAGCAGTTCAGCTTTGAATAATGATCTCTGCTCTGTGGAGCTTTTAATTGAGCCATGCTGCAAAGTTGAACCTTTCCAAACACGCAAGTGGCTTTGAGGGACTCCCAGCTGTGGTGACTGAACTGGCCGAGCTGGAAAACTGAAGCTATGGTGGTTTGAGTTAATGTATGGTTGGCTAAAAAGTGGTTATCTTCTCAAATATCTATGCATGAGCCGACCAATGGAGGGGGGAAGAATTGTGGTTTAAGTGCAGATAAAGTGTTTAAATGTGGAAGGAGTTCCAGGATGCCGAAGACTTTCAGTCTGTGTTTTTCCCTTGAGGGCTGCTCTCTGAGTGGGGGTGACTGGAGGAGGAGGCGGCACCAGGAGTGGAACCAGAGGCTCTTCCACACAGCCAAGACAGATCTGTCTCTCTAAGTGCCACAAGCACTCCCTCGTGTGCATCAAAAATAATATGGTGTTACGTTCCCTTCAAAATAGTTGGATTTAGCACCTTGTATGGATATGGGCATTTCTAATGCAGGTAGCAGTCCAAGACCAGCTTTGTTGGAGACTTTCCTCCTTGCAGTTATTGAACCTTAGCACATGAGCTGGAAGGAAATTTCTAGGTTTATCTCAGAACTGGTAAGTTTAAGGCTGACTGCATCTACTTTCCTATTTCCCACATGATGTCTGCAGTGTGTATTCCACTTATCTTAGAGAAGGTGTGATGTATTTGACCTGATATAGCTGTGCATTGCTTTTTACTTAGGCAGGTTAACCAACTGCTATGGTCTGAGCTGGATGTAATTTTAAGAAATAATGGCAAAATTTTAAGAAATAATGGCCCTCTCTCTAAATACTGTCTCTTTGAAAAAATGACAAACCTTTTGCTTTTGTTTGTTTGTTTGTTTGTTTTAGAGAAAGTTGGAAGAGTAGCTACTGTATTTTTCTAAAATCCTTCTTTTTTGTTATCTCTTTTTAATTAATTTATTTATTTTTGTGAAGAGTTGTGGACTTTCAGTTTGTCCAAGTTTTCAGAGACTTTCATCAGAGGGCCACTGAAAGGCGGATTTTGGGAGCTGTCATTCAGAAAAGTGGTTGCTCTGCAGTGCCTAGCAACTAGACCCACGTAGATTTCTCTAGTTGGTTGTAGACAGCTCCAGTGTGTTGCTCCAGAAGCAGCTCCGTGTTATGCCTGTGACATAGCAGCAAGTGCCAGCACCCTGCAGATTCCTGCCCTACCGAAAGAAAAATGTTCATTGCTAAATCTAGGTTTTGTTCGCAAATCTCAAACTTGTTGAGGATCTCAATCAAAATATTTTCTCCTTCCACTTCCATCATGATCTCTTTCTATTGCTGTGTGTCACAGATCTCTTGAAGAGAAATGGCACTGGTTTGCAACCAATAATCCAATTCCTAGCCTCAAGGAAGAACTTTCTTTCTTTCTTTCTCTCTTTCTTTCTTTCTCTCTTTCTTTCTTTCTCTCTTTCTTTCCTTCTCTCTTTCTTTCTTTCTCTCTTTCTTTCTTTCTCTCTTTCTTTCTTTCTCTCTTTCTTCCTGGAATCCTGCCTGCCCGCCTTCCTTCCTCCTGGAATATGTAGCTAGTTTTCAGGTAGTTCTTCCATTTCATTGTGTTTTTATTTGAGGGCACCTGACTACATTCATATGTCTTCTTTGGTGTAGCGTAAAAAGCTTTATCCTACAGTCTCTTTGTAAAATCCTTACTGGACTATCATGATTTTGATTTGGCATCTCATAATCATGGAATCATAGGGTTGGGAGAGATCTTTAAATATCATCTAGTCCCACCTGACAGTCTTTTCCCTTAATCTCCATTTTATTTTGTATGTTTTACATGGAGCTGTCAATGGTGAAGAAGCTTTTGTATATGCAACTCTATTTTCAATCTCCCTTCATTTGCCTATCTATAAAGGTCTGGACCATTTGAGCTGCCCTACCTCCCCACACAGAGTGTCTGAGGGAAATATATAGTATTTTTTTCATCTGAGAGAAGCAGCTTACTGCTGTCCTTATACCTACATACCTATTTATGGCCCGGAAAACAGTAGTTGTAAATCTCATGGACTTCTTTCTTACTGTAAACTGTATCCAAATAGTTTATGCAAGCCTCTGCAAGCTGTCAGAAGGAGTATGTGCAGTATCCCAAACACAGAGCAGACTGGAGGCAGCAACCAGCAGCAGCTGGGACTGGGGGGGTGTGAGTTTGCAGGAAAACAACTGTGGAAGAGAGTTCATGGTGGGAACCGAACCTTGTGTGGCAAAGGTGGAATATGCTTTTTTAGCTGCAGGTACATCACCTTCACATCGGTGCTGCAGCTCAAAAAGTGCCTGTTTCATTGCTGTGTTTCATAGCAGGTATTGTAGAAAGTTGAGATTCAGATTGCTTTAGGGTTTTGTACAAAACTATCTTGTCTCAATATTTTTATTTTTTTTTTAATTATTATTACTATTACTATTATTATTATTTAGGTCTTATTAGCATTATTCACACTATTATTTGCATTATGGTAAGGGCAGAGTTGCAAAAAGCCCAGTCAAATAAATCACTGCTCAAGTCCTGCTGTATGCAGCTAGAATGTGCCCCATAGCGGGCTGTGGTCCTGCACCACATCCTTAGCTGCCTCTGGGTATGAGAGTAGAGCTCTTGCCCCTAAGGATCAGAGGTGCAGCTCTGTAAAAAGGTGGCTGTTTGAAGGGGATCCAAATTTACTTGTGAAGGGAGAGCTGGGGAAAGACCAGCAGCGACAGGAGTGGGACTCATTAAGCTAGGACTCCTTGGATGGGGGTCAAAGTAGATTTATGCCTAAAACATAAGGGGGGAAAGAAAGAAAGGCCAGATAGGCAAGAAATAGTATCATTGAGTGTGTTCCATGAGGAAGCCCCCATGAAAATAACTGTTTCATTTTGAAACTGCCCCAAAGCATCCTCATTTTACAGTGACTAAGAAGCAGGAACCAGGGGGGTTTGAGATACACAAAGCATGAAAACTGGATAGCAGCCTTTGTTTCCCTGGAGGCAGACCACCAAGGGAAAAACTCAAATCCTTTGTAAGGTGGCTCCCAGGAATTCACTTTTGACAGATCTCACATGGCGGCAAATTATTCCTCCCCCCTCCTCCTACATTTTCCTCAAGCTATGTTTCATTCTCGAGGGGAAAGGGAGAGTCCAGCAGACCCTTTGCACCCTTCCTTTGGGAAGAAAAATGATGTTCGGCTCCTGCTCGCAAGTGGAAGCATTTGCTGATGAACTGATACTTGGCAAAGATTGGTGTTGTATGGAAAAAATCCCCAGCACCTGCTAGCAAAACAAAGTTATTCATAACATACGGCTGGGTGGCTAAATCTTCACTTCCTAGGGACGGCCTGAATTACACTTGCTGCACGCTGAGCAGCCTGTCTCCCGTGTGGAATGACATGCAGGCAGCAGGAGGATTTGCAGCTCTGAGAAAGGTTAGGATTTATAGTGCTGTCTCTTGCAAGGGCTTACTCTGCAGAAATGATCATTTTGTCTTCACCTTCTCTTTTGGGGATAAACACATCATGGTATAATCATATATATGGAAAAGCAGATCTTTGTGCTCATCAGGGAGCATGTAGCTCCATGAATATATCTCCTGTTGTAAATCTGTCGGTGTCAGTAAGGGGTTTTTTTCACCTTCTGCCTAGATTTGAACATAAATCTTTAACTCATTTCTGTATGGCACAAGTTTTAAATTCTTATTCTGTATTCTGATTTCTTTTCCTGGCCAGTAAATTGTTAGCCTTTCCTAACAAGGTGAATTACTGTGGAGTGCAAAGAAGTTGTCTGGCTAGGGGAAATGTTGTTCAAAATGCTTTTTTCGCTTACACAATATTCATTTGACAACATGCTAGTGATATTGCCTGTGTAATGAGAGGAGAGTTTAAAAATCTGTGTCTCTCTCTAGTCTGTGCTTCAGCTTTGCAGGTAGAATGACATCTTGGTCTTTAAGCTCCTTGATCAATATCTTCCATATGCCTAAATAATAATCTATGTGAGTTAGGAAGAGTTTTCAGTGGTTCTGTGCTATGAAAGAGACTTCCTCCAAGAGGGCACTGATGTACATGGGCTGTCACCTCCTGGTTGCAATATTGAAAACAGATTTGTAGGTTTTTTTCTATCACTGGTGCAGCTTGATGCAAGCCTTTCCTAGGTGACAACTGCAAACCTACCACAATGCTTTGAAATCCTCCTTGTATCCTTTTTGCAGATCCTCATGGCCTGTTCATGCAGGCCATGTAGTAGTCAAAATTTCTTTCTGTAGTCAAATTGCTGTTGTTAATAGAAAAGAATACTGAGAAGAGGTTTCATGCCTTGTGTTTTGATGGTTAGATCATGAGAATAGATTGACTGTTTTTGATGTTGGTGTTTAAATGTCAGGAGCTTCACTGAAAGATGAAGGCCACTTCCCAAGAAATTGAGAGGTTCTGTTCTGCAGCAGATGCGACTTCTCTGCGTACTGTTTAGACTTCAGGTGATGTGATGTTATTGTTCTTCTGCTTCCTAAAATTAATTTTATATTTTCAAATATACCTTTTTCGCTGAAAAGCTGCTTATTTAGTAACATTTAAATAGCTACCATTTGAAAGAGAACTGTGACAGCTCTCTCAAGGAAACAGTAGTAATTTGAAATTGTACTGTTTGTCCATGCTGTGAGGTCTCCAGTCCTGTCCTGTGGGAGGAGACACACTTCCAGCTCCACCAGGAGAAATGCAAATTAAGATGAAAACCTTTCAATCAAGGTTTCTTGACCCTTTTTTTTTTTTCCCCCCATACATGGGGGTGCATAAATACTTTGACTCTCAGAAATTTATCTGAAATCAAGAAACTTTTTTCTCCTCATAGCTCAGAGGACCTAATGTGGGCTCTTCTGGGTTCTTCAGCCTTTGCTGAGTGAAGCTGGAAGTTAAAGCACAGATGGATATCTTCTGTCTTAAAAGGACATGTACAAAAGTCTTTAATGGTTGTTTTGTATTAGCTAGTCACATTGTCTGAATTAATTTGCCTGATGGCCAGCTGGAAACATGCTCTCAGAATATACCTGGGCTTGGAGGCAAAGCAGGGACAGAAGAGAAGGCTCTTCCTTTATCCTTTCTGTGGCCTGCTAAAAGCTCATTCCTCTTGTTTGCTGAAGTAATTTGCCTGCTGTATTCCTTACATTCTATAAAAGTCCTTTTGGCTCTTGTTTACCCAAGAGAGATATGTGCTGTTTTCTTTTTCAAGTATTTTATGTTGTGGAGGTCTTTGGAATTAGAAAAATTAGCCTAGGGAGAAGGAGTCAAACCAAGGAACAGATAGCACTTGTTTCATATCTGCACATTGTGTTAGAGACACATTTTTGGTGTGCAGAAGTCCTGGCAGTTCCTAGGACTTCAGTATTTCTTCTCTGTCTGGTGGGGTGTTATGTTTGGATGCATCCCAGACTGGTGGTTGCCAGAGCAAAGATGAGATAAAGGGCTGATGATCATACCTCTCTCAATTCCTCTAAGGAGCACCAGCCACCTACAGGTCCTTGCAGCTGTTCTACAAGATTTGGGTCCCATCATTAGTTTTCATTCAAGGAGAAAAGAAAAATGACTCAAATAATGAACTGAATTTAAAATCATAGAGTTCTCCATGATGTTCAAGTTTATTTTAAAGAGTATTAAAAATCAAGACATACTGTTTTATTTTTCCTTTTTTCCCTTCCCACTTCAAGGTCAGAGTATTTAATGAGAGCTAGAGTAAAAAGATTCTAGTCTCCTATATTGTTTTATTTTTTCACCTCCTTAGGTAGTTAAAAGGGAGTTGTTTCCTTTTAATCTCTGCTGCTGTTGTAGACCAGTTTTTCTTTCTCAGAAAGTTTTTACCTTTTCCTTTAACCCCTGATTCATTTTACTTTAATTTCCTTTATTTTTTCTTTTTTTTTTTTCCTTCATGGTAACCATGTTGAGCATTACTAGGGAATTTTTTTTAGTGGCTCCTGTCCAAACATTTTAAAGTCAAGCAAAAGTAATCACAACCTTTCTCTTCACTCTAAATATAACATTTTTTGACAAGAAGTGCATTTAAAGAAATGCCTCCTAATTTATGGTGGGTTGCTTTGTACTTTGTTTCTGTAACCTATCTCATTACATTTCCTGTGTGTTAAGTATGTATGTATTATGAACCCTTGAAAACAAATATCCCAGAAAAAAGGAATTCAGTAAATTAATAAAGTATTCTTGGTTTGCCCAACTGGCAGCTTAATAGCTCTTCCATTGGGACTTTCATATAATATAATGATGATATCCATATAAATATATGGATCGATGAATAACTTCAATGGGGTGCTTGTTACAACTCTGCATACTGTATTTGAAATTAAATCAAACTCTAAAAGTGCTGCTTGATATGAAGGTCCAATCTTTCCAGTGCCAACCATGAAATTCTACCTAAAAATACACTTTCTGCTTGTCTGTGTATACATACGTACACATAGCTAAAACATGCTTTCAGTAGCACACACACACATATACATATGCTGCTTCTAGGTGGAATTTAGTGTTTCAGGACTGATAGTGATTGCACTGAACCTCTGAAACTTTGTGGACTATTGGCATGACTGGGTTTGCAGCAGTGTATTTGAGATTAGGTCTTATCCCCAGCTTTCTTTAAGAATTGTAAGATAAATGGAATAGAAGCATAAGGTTGTCACATTGCTTAGGATATACACAACTTTTTCATTAGGTTCCTCTAATCACAGAGCTTTGTAAATGTCTACTTTGATGCCTGTCTACCACAGCAGTCTGTAAGCTTGGGTAGGGCTGAAAGTAAAGTTTCAAATAAGTTTTTTTTGCAGCAGTGATACTCTCAGGAAAACTGATGGCCAGTTATGCTGAACTTGAAAACCTGATGTTGATGATCCTGAAAGATGGAGAGAAGCCGGCTCCTGCTGAACTATTTCATGGACAGGAGAAACTAGACCACCAAATGAGACCTAAATAGGATAAGATAATTCATTTCCTTACTTCAAAGAATAGGTAAATGAATTTCTAGGAAGTTACCATGGGGAAAGAACTCTAGGTGCTCATAATAAACGTAACATCAGTCCCTTCTGTAAGCCAGCAATAATTTTCTCTCTCAGCAGGGACAGAGACAGGTATTGAGGTATAGCGAAAGGATGCTGAAGTGCTCTTTATGAGAGGCAGCAGTACCAACTAGCATCATCTTCCACACTAGTCTGAAGCAACAGCTTTTAGTGTCAGTACTCAAAAGTGATCACATAAAGAAAGCCCCATGAAAATAAGGGACTTTGATATTTTCATAGTGGTGGATTAAATTGATGAATGTTAGTTGTGCTGAAGAACAAGGTGCCACTGCTGGTCTTTCAGCTGAGTGAAATGGCAACAGCAATAAAATCACCTTTCATAGATAAAGTGGAAGCATACCATCCTGGCTGTGCTGGAGGTTTACTTGAGCATGGGGAGACCTCTTTCCCTCACGTACACAAAGCATATTGGAGAATTGTGCTTATTTGATGTATGAACTGTATGGAACAAGTTGTTATTCATAGGACTCAAATGCTATGTGCACAATAATTGAGTGGGCATATTCAGAAGAGGAGCTGCCACATGTGAAATTTGCTGGCTAATGGGGAATGCAGGTCCAGAAGGTGATACAATCTTACACTTTTATTCTCTTTAAAAAAGTTTATTTCTTTTTTTCTTTCTTCTTCTTGTTTTGTGGTTTTTTTTTTAATATAATAGAAAAGAAAATAAGAAGGAATAAAGACAGGGGGAGAACTGCATGTGAAAATAAGTGTATTGAAAGATGACTGCTTTGACAAACACTTGGGATGATTGACCAAATTGATCAGTGTGTTAAATGATGGGATATAGACTGTGGGATCAGGAGGTTGACTGTGGTGTGTGGACATTTCACCATCAGTATGATAAACTGTTTGTTGTTAGTACTGAAACTGCAGTAATCCCTCCATTACACTGGAAGTGAAAACTAATATAAATTCGTATTTCAAAACTTGCATGCAATTTATAAATCTCCTTGGGGAAGTTGAAATTTTGTTGGAAGTTTAAATTAACCTCTATCATTGACAGCTTTTCCTATCCTTTTCCTCCCTGTATTCTAGCTTGGAGAAAACGACGTTTTCAACTAGCTTTTAAATGACAGTGAGAACAACGTATGCATGCAGTGGGTCTTTCCATAATTGCCTTTTAAAATCGATTTTTATGATTTTCACAAGTAGCAGAGCATGTACTCTCATCTAACAAAGATACCCACTGCCTTATGGTAACACCTGCGTAGTTTCCTCAGTCTCCTTTCCTCTGCCTTCAAGGAGGAAGTGATAAGCAGGACTTGGCTCCCAGCTTCTGCAGTACCCTCCAGCAACCTTCAGCCAGTGCCTCCACTTAACTCTGTCTCTGCTTAACCTCACAATTTAGATTCTTGAAGTGAGGCACTGAGCCTTTTCTAAAGGTATCTGTATTTAAAGTAATGACTGCATAATGACTTCCTTATTCTACTTGTTCTTGGTGGCTCAGATTTCATCATTCTTAACTGACCATAAAAAATAAAAAAGGAACATTTGACTATAACAGCGCTACGTACATATTAAAATCCTGTCTCTCTTCCAAACGCTGGGACTGAAAATGAATTTTTCAATATGTTCTGAAAATAAACAAGTTTAGGCTTAGTTGGTGCTGCTGATAAATAAGAAAAAATAATTTCTGTATGTATTTCATATTTCTATATAAATTTATACAAATATGTGTGGTGGATTCTGGTTTTTTTCACTGTCATTATTATTCTGTACTCTGTGCATGTGTATATGGATGTGGTACAGTCTTTTATGCTAAAAAAGTGTGCATACGTACATATATGTAGTTATATATGTATGTGCATATATGTGCACGTGCATAAATACTGCTCAGACAAGTGTGAAAATACCCAGAGCTGGTGTGATTGTGTGTGTGTGCATAGTGTTCTCCCTTTCTATTATGTTAAATACACGGTGAAAGTAAAATCCATGTAAGAGCAATTCAATTAGAAATTTGGTGAGTAATCTTGACATGTCACTTCACAATACAGTTTTTACCTCATGCTTAAGTGTGTCCTGTTTTCTCTCTCTGTCACAGGGTGAAAGAATGATGTGATGGATGTGAATATGGGCCGCTGGTCAGGCTCACGGCTACCTCCGTCATGCCTTGCCCTTCTGATTGTCAAGTTCCTGGCCTCCATTTGCCAGGTGGCTCACGGGACTGTGCCGCTTGGCTTTCACTTCACACATTCCACTTACAATGCCACGGTGTACGAGAATTCTGCAGCCAGGACCTATGTCAACAGTCAGACGAGGATGGGCATTACCATGGCTGACCTTTCATGGGATATCAAATACAAAATAGTGTCTGGTGATGATGAGGGCTTTTTTAAAGCAGAGGAAGTCATCATTGCTGACTTCTGCTTCCTCAGGATAAGGACTAAAGGTGGGAATTCTGCTATATTGAACAGAGAAATCCAGGATAATTATTTATTGATGGTAAAAGGGTCTGTCAGAGGAGAGGACTTGGAAGCATGGACAAAAGTGAACATCCAGGTTTTGGATATGAATGACCTAAGACCTCTGTTTTCACCAACCACGTACTCTGTCACGATAGCAGAAAGCACTCCCTTAAGGACTAGCATTGCACAGGTGACTGCAACAGATGCAGATATTGGGTCCAATGGTGAATTTTATTACTACTTTAAAAATAAAGTTGATCTCTTCTCAGTTCATCCTACAAGTGGTGTTATCTCCCTAAGTGGCCGCTTAAATTACGATGAGAAAAACAGATATGACCTTGAGATTTTGGCAGTGGACCGTGGGATGAAGCTTTATGGAAACAATGGTGTAAGCAGCACTGCCAAGCTTTATGTTCACATTGAACGTATAAATGAACATGCCCCAACAATAAGTGTAGTAACCCACATTCCTTTCCCATCAGACAAGGAACCTACCTATGCAGTTGTTAACGTTGATGACCTAGATGAAGGAGCTAATGGAGAAATAGAATCTGTTGCTATTGTGGCTGGAGATCCTCTAGAACAATTCTTTCTGACTAAAGAAGGGAAATGGATGAATGAGTATAAAATCAAGGAAAGAAAGCCTGTTGATTGGGACAGCTTCCCTTATGGTTACAACCTCACTCTCCAAGCTAAGGACAAAGGATCTCCTCAGAAATTTTCTGCGGTCAGACTGGTCCATATTGCTAGTCCCAAGAAGGAAAGTATCCCCCTGAAGTTTGAAAAAGAAGCATATGATATTCTGATCAGTGAATTTTCACCTCCTGCTGTGGTGGTTGCAGTAGTTAAGCTGATGCCTGAGCCACAGGGTGTGGAATACAGAATATCTCCAAGTGAGGATGCTGAGTATTTTAAGATTAATCCCAACACAGGCCTTATTACTACTGCTCGTCCTTTGAAAATCATCGAGAAGGACCTCTATGAATTAGAAGTATATGCAAACAAAGGTGGTGATTTAAAAGCACAGGTTACTGTCAGGTTAGAGGATGCCAACGATCACACTCCAGAGTTCCAGCAGCTCTTCTACAGCTCATTTGTCAATGAAAGTGTCCCAGTGGGGTCCAGCGTTTTGGCAGTGTCAGCAGTCGATGAAGACCGGGGAGAAAACGGATACATCACATACAGTATTGCCAGTCTGAACTCACTGCCATTTACAATAAACCAGTTTACAGGTGTCATCAGCACATCTGAAGAACTGGATTTTGAGTCCTCACCAGAAAGCTACAGGTTCATTGTGAGAGCTTCTGACTGGGGCTCTCCCTACCGCCACGAAAGTGAGGTGAATGTCACCATATACATAGGCAATGTCAATGATAACAAGCCCCTCTTTGAAAAAGTGGCCTGTCAGGGAGTTATTTCATCTGATTTTCCTGTTGGTGGTCACATCACTGCTGTTTCTGCAATAGACATAGATGAATTAGAGCTTGTGAAGTACAAAATAATCTCTGGAAATGAGCTTGGCATTTTTTATTTAAATCCAGACTCTGGTGTCCTGCAGCTTAAAAAGTCTCTTGTTAACTCCGGCATAAAGAACAGCAATTTTGGCCTTAAGATAACAGCAACTGATGGAGAGAACTTTGCTGATTCTATGTTTGTTAATATTTCAGTAGTTCATGGGAAAGTGTCTTCAAAGACCTTTAGCTGTAGAGAAACTAGAGTTGCTCAGAAGCTAGCAGAAAAATTGCTCAAAAAGGCAAAAGCAAATGTGAAGCTGAATTTGGAAGATGGTTTTCTTGATTTTTATTCAGTCAACAGGCAGGCACCTCATTTTGACAAATCCTTTCCTACTGATGTAAAGGTTTCGGAAGATTTGCCGGTTGGTGCCACCATCCTGAGGATAAAAGCCTATGATGCTGACTCAGGCTTTAATGGAAGAGTACTTTATACAATTTCTGATGGCAATGTAGATAGTTGTTTCAACATTGACATGGAGATGGGGATACTTAGTGTCCTCATGCCCTTGGACCGCGAAAAAACAGAGCTATATCTCCTTAATATTACAATTTATGATTTAGGTAATCCACAGAAATCTGCGTGGAGACTGCTGACTGTCACTGTCGAAGATGCAAATGATAACAAGCCTATTTTTTTACAGGACAGTTACTCAGTTAATATTTTAGAAAGTACAAGTCTTGGTACAGAGATTATCCAGGTAGAGGCCAGAGATAAAGACCTAGGGTCTAATGGTGAAGTGGCTTACTCAGTACTGACAGATACCCATCAATTTGCTATCAACAGTTCCACGGGAGTGGTGTATGTTGCAGATCAACTAGACCGGGAAGCAAAAGCAAACTACACACTGAAGATTGAGGCTAGGGACAGAGCAGAGAGTGGCCATCAGCAGTTTTCTGTTGTGCCCCTGAAGGTTTTTTTGGATGACGTTAACGATTGCTCTCCAGCCTTTATCCCATCCAGCTACAACGTGAAGGTCCTTGAGGACCTGCCAGTTGGCACAGTCATAGCTTGGCTGGAAACTCACGATCCAGACCTGGGCTTGGGAGGCCAAGTCCGCTACTCGCTGGTCAATGATTACAATGGGCGGTTCGAGATTGACAAAGCCAGCGGCGCCATCCGCCTGAACAAGGAGCTCGACTACGAGAAGCAGCAGTTCTACAACCTGACCGTGCGTGCCAAGGACAAGGGGCGCCCAGTTTCTCTCTCTTCTCTTTCTTTTGTTGAAGTTGAAGTGGTGGATGTTAACGAAAATCTTTATACCCCTTATTTTCTTGACTTTGCTGTTATGGGATCTGTAAAGGAAAACTCCCGCATTGGTACAAGTGTTTTGCAAGTTGTTGCTCGAGATGAGGACTCTGGAAGAGATGGGGAGATCCAGTATTCCATCAGGGATGGCAGTGGCTTAGGGAGATTCAGCATCGATGAAGAAACTGGTGAGTCTTGTTTCTAATTTCTCCTTCATAGAGGTTTTTTGCAAAAGCGAAGCTGAGGCACGATTGTTTTCTACTCTTAACAGGAAATTCAGCTCTTCTTAACAGGCAAGATAAAATTATAAGTAAGGATTTTCCAGGCACAGCAATGGCATGATTTAATTACCTGGCTACATTCATCACTCTGTGGATGTGAAATAATGCACATTTCTTTTCAGTGGCTGTCTGATAACTCTATTTAGAAGGCAGTGATAGTTACAGAATGACTCGTTTACAGTCACTGCATTATCTCTTGATCACTGTAAATTATTTAGGGCACCTCCACAGAGTCAAAATACTCATGACCTTGAATCCAGTGTTAAACCCAATGAAAGAAAATAAGGAGCATGAAAGAAAGATTATTTTGTCCTAAAACCAAATTGTGGTCTTGTTCTTGTTGCTGGGAGTCATTTTTCATGGGAGTTATTCTGGAATGACACACCATCCTGTGTAATACACTTTATTGTAGCTTGGTGTTTATCAGTGTTGGTATGCTTATGTAAAAGGTAGAAATCCAGGGAAATGTTCATATCTTTAAATGACCTTTGCTAGCTTTCCTTTGGTGGCTGTAGTGTTATAAACATTGGTGTTAGAAAGCATTGTTAGTATGGTGAAGGTCTTTCAGATGCTGAACTTTATTACCATACCACCCTATTGGAAAATGTTCAAAATGCTAAATACAAAAGTGGGTTTAGTAAAACACTTAAAAACTGGCTGTTTCAATGTCTGGTGGTTGTTGGGAGTAATGGTGCAGCTGTGCACTAGAAGTAGTGAGGAAATTAGAAAATATTAGTCAACAGTTTCAGCAATTACATTAAATATGTTAGGTCTGTGAGTTTACTGTGGTTTGTATGTCTTCTTCTGAAGCTTTTAATTGAGAATGTGGTATTAAACATAAGATTAAAATGTATGTTTTGGCAAATTCAAACTGTTTAATCAAATGTCAACTTTCTAAACTGAACATTATGAAAAACAGACGACATTACAAATGCTGTGGCTCTCATCTAAGTACAAGCAGAGAAAAATATTTTTATTCCATTTTTGCTACAACCTTGCTGCTGCAGCTGTACACAGATGACTGCAGTCAAAACCTCATGTCCAGAAACATCAGACTAGAGTGTCAGAAGTCAAGAGGGCACTTAGTGTAATTTCCAGAAACGTTAGGAACTCACATATCCTGCAGTGCTGATAGTAGCGGAAGGCATTCAGGCAACATTATTTAGACATTCGGACATGTGTTTAAATATTAAGCTCCTGCATTTGAAAATTTTGTCCTGTCTACTTATTAAGTAGCATCAACTTCATCTCAATGGGTTCCTTATAAAGCGTTGGGAGATTGGTGCAAATGCTGCAGTATTGATGCAGAAATCTCAGCATTCGACGTTTACTGAATTTAAAAGAGCTGGTAGGAAAAGTAACTCAGGACATGTCACTCTTAAGTAAAATAACCAGGTTTTCTAATAAGCTGTGCCTGCACTAGTAGAGGTGATGGCCTAGAATAAGTTGTGTCTCTTGTTCAGTAAAGCACAAATCATGTTTTAACATGAGTGGAAATTGTACTCAGTGGTCCACATAAAATATGCTTTCTTTATTTCTTTCCAAAATTGTAATAATATATTTTGTGGAGGCAAAAGAAGCCCCAAATTTTACAAGATGCAAATATTTTTTTCTGCTTTTCACTCTTTCATGAATGTTAAATGAAAATGAACCAATGTGCAGTTTCACTTTATCATTCCAGAAGAGACTTGATAATCCAGCAGAACAAAAGATTTGGGATTCTTGTTTCTGATTTCCCCAAATGCTCAATACCATGTAAGCCTTCTGGAAAGTAGTTTGAAGAACACTTTGGGTGCAGAGCTACAGCCAGGGTGATGTGGAGGGCAGGGCTTCAGGGTTACTCCAGGTCACGGTGTTGTAAGCTGAATGCAGGATTTGACCTTCTGTGTCAAATAGAATGCAACATTAATATTCTGCTATTGAACTGGTGGCAACTTAAATGCTGC
Source organism: Cinclus cinclus (assembly GCF_963662255.1). Classification (NCBI taxonomy): domain Eukaryota; kingdom Metazoa; phylum Chordata; class Aves; order Passeriformes; family Cinclidae; genus Cinclus; species Cinclus cinclus. The sequence continues at coordinate 38,909,160 of NC_085047.1, forward strand.
TGAATGATGAAGCAGCTTTCTAGCTGTAGAAAAGGGCTTAAGTCACATATTGAATTAATTTATAAAGAGATAGCTGTTTATTTACTTTCAGTGCAGTTCATTAGTCACTTTTAAACTGACCAACTCTATTGGCTTATGTACCGTCTCTCCTGAAATTTGTGAAGGTAAGCAGGAGTGTGAAGTACAACGAATCAATATTTTTGGCTGCTGCCTAAATGAAAAGATGACTGCAGCATCCATTATAATCATTAGGATATAAACTGGGCCAAATTCATCCTGATATATGAGCAGGCTGGACTGCAAGCAAGTCTGTGCTTTCAGCGAAATTCAGCTCAAGTGTATTATTTTTATTTTTCTGAAATATTGCACGTTAATGGTGTTGCCCTGTGTGTTGTGTGAGATGTGCTTTTTCTCCCTGAGGCACACTGATTCTGAGGAGTTGAAATGAGTAGAAGCAGGCCTTCATGATGGATGCACACTACACCATGCAGCTGCACTTTAGTTGTCATGGTGGCCCCTTCTTCTTACACTACAGACGTGTATAGGAGCATAATAGTGCATGTGGAAAAAACAAGGCTCGGGGAGATCTTCCCTCTCTCCAACTGCCTGAAAGGAGCTTGTAGTGAGCTGGGATTCAGTCTGCTCCAAGTAACAAGTGTCAGGACAAGAAGAAATGGCCAGGAGAGGTTTAGATTAAGTATTAGTGGAAATTTATTAGCTGAAAGTGTTGTGAGGGATGTGGTGGAATCACCATCTCTGAAAGTGTTCAAAAAAGATGTGCGGATGTTGCACTCACGGCCGTGGCTTAGTGGTGGACTTGCAGTGCTGGGTTAATGGTTGGATTCCGTGATCTTGGAGGTCTTGTCAAAGTTAAATGATTCTGTGGTACTGTGATCTGTCTCCACCAAGCTTGATTTGGCTTTTTATGTGGGTTCCACAGCAGACTACTCTCCATTCAGGTCAGAACAGTGGAGTCCACGAGCTTGGGAGTCTTCTCTTGTATTGGTCCTTATGGATCTTTCTACAGTGTGTAAATGTGCAGATCTGGATGCTGTTGTAGTTTGGAGTTATACCATGGGTGTGAGCCTGGAATTCCCTTCTGACAGTGCTACTCTTTGCCTCGTGTCATACAGAGTTAGTTTGGAAGATAATTGTTGTTACAGCATTCACTGCTATAAATATGCCAGTTCATACGTGGTGGTAACTGGAAGCATAGCAAGTATTTGCCAGCTAGAAGTGTGAATCACTTCCAGATTTACTTCAGTGGATTTACTTTCCATTTCCAGGAGTCAGAGCCAGTATAAATCTGTAAATTAATAGAAAGTCTCCTGAAGTGGATTTCTGTGGTTCCTGACCTTTCAACTCCATCTGTGGTTTCCTATTACCTAGATAGAAAATGAAATTTCTTATGGGTTTAGAAGTCAGTCATGATGCATAGCTAAAAATCTGGTTTCAGAGTTTTCTAGAGGTTAAAAAAGATGGTGGAACTTTTTTTACTCTTTTTTAAAATTTATTGACTGTTGATATGAATGTTGCAAACATGCCATTTAAAATCCTTGTACTGAGGAACATGTAATGTGATCCTTCTGTCTCTTTTTTTTTTTCCCTTGGAATCCAGATATGTAGTCACTGCAAGCTTCTTCAAATCAACAGGAGGAAACAGGCAACAGAGAGACATTATTAATTTCACCCTAATGTAAAAATATGAAATAAGTTGGGTGAATCATGCTCTAAAAATGTGTAAAGGTCTTTGTGAGACTAGCTCAGGTAGAGGTCTAAACTGAGTCCTTTGCTTTGTTAAGATGTAGCCCATCCCTGTTAACTGTGAACAAGATATACTGTAGCCTTAATGCTAGGTAATTTGTTTTGACTCCTCTCTACCAGATTCATGGTTTTAATGTAATTTTTGAGAGTTACCTTTCATTCCAAAACCCACATATAAGTGTAATTCTAGAAATAAAAAGTAGAAAAAAGGTTTTTAATAAAATAGAGGTGAGAGTAATTTAAATAATAGTTTATGATTTTTCATTTTCTGACAATGCCATGTTAGAGCATCCTACCTGCTTTTCTATCTACAGAAATTTATCAATATCTGATATTTTGATCTTGCAGAAGTGACTACTAACTTTCCACTTGTGCTTTTCTGGTGCTACAAAGAAGCTGGAGCCATTTCCTCATCTTGATTATTGCTTCCTGCCTGGTGTACATCTCCACTCTCTTTGCCAGTCTGCTAATTGCAGTTCCTTAGAAGAAAGTTGTGTAAAACCCATTTTTATAGCTCCAGATTGTTGTGACACAATATGAGCAGAGAAGTGGTAAAAAGTTGTGTGGGATGAGAGTGTGCTCAGAGTTTCCATCACAGGTTAGCTCTAATAGTTACGACTGCTCTTGTGGAAATGGTCTCTGTCAGAGGTCCTACACTGCTGACACTGCTAAATTTTTTTTTTTTTTCAATTAAAAACCTGGATTTTCTTAGCTTCGGTGCGTATACCCTCATAGTGCCTATACCACAGCAAAGTGGTGTATTTTTGTTATTTCGTGAGTTGGTGGTGAGTCCAACAAAGCGTACGGGTTTATGATATCATGTGCCTTGGGAGACTAAATGCCATCTATCAGAACCTCTTTGCTGGCTGCAGTGGAGATTTGAACAACTAGTGGGAGTTCCTGACTTCTTGAAAGGTTGAATTAGATGAGATCAGGCCTAAATGCTGGGATCCTTCTCCTCCCTTTTGGATGATTTGTAGTTCAGCTAAACTGCATTTTCTACTCTAGCCCCACCTTTTAGTCTGGCATCTGTTTCTACATGGTAATGTAACAGCCTGGCACTAGAAGAGTTTCTATATATAACCCTACACTACCCATGGATGTACTGGTAATAGGAAATGATCACAGTGAGTTCTAGAGGAGGAGAGAGATGAGACAAAATCAGCATCTTCTGCTCCAGAGGCTTCTGCAGGACTTGTCAGATTTGGTGGAGCAGCATCTTAACATGCAAGGAATTACTAACTCCACAGCTGGGAAAACTGAAGTTACAAGTTTTTTACTTATTCCCAAGAAAGCATAGGGACATCCTAAGTCCCACTGAAATTAAACATGAAGATAAAACAGTAGTATTAATGAAATGCTTATGGGACCTTAAATGTTCTTGCAAAGCCCATGAGCACGGACTTACGGAATGCTTTCAAAACTTACTTATTTCCTAGGGTTATTCAGGAGCCTGAGTTTCCTAATTTTCAACAGAAATTTAATTTAGGCGTTAGCTGACACTAATTTCTCCCCATGTAAAGTACCTCTGATAAGAATGCAAGCTTGTAGATGACCCTGTAAACTTAATATCTTTTGGTGTTTCATCCCTGAAATTCACATTAACAACCCAGTCCTGTCTTTCACAGTGCTGAAAGCTTAAAGGTACTGACAAATGGAGATAGAGTTCAAATTATTACAGACTCCATGGGTTTATGTATGGTGCTAAGGATGGTGGTCTGATCTTCTAATTGGTCTCCTCATAAGTGATAGAAATTCCTGACAAACTGTGGCTAGAGAAGGCAGTTGGTGCTGGGAAACCCTAATCGTGGCTTCAAATGACTCATAATGGAAACTAGAAACACCAGATTATAGTTTACAATAAACCAGACCTGCCTGCACTGTACCATCTATTTGGCAGAAAGGAATAAATTTACTGCTTCAGATTCCTTGCATCTTGTCGCTCTCTCCTAAAATAGTTTTCAGTTACTGTGTATGCAGGTTGGAGTATCCTTTAATTTACTACAATTTGAGTGGTTTGATAAATATTTATGTGGGACCATTGCTAGGGTTTCCCTGAAACAAACTAAAGTAAAATGAAAATCATTTGTGGAACATGTTTTTCTCCCTCTCAACTGTTTAATTTTATGGAGGTGTGTAGGAGCTAGTGGGTGGATCTGGGTGGACTAACTGGCAGAATTTAATTCACTGTAGAGTTTGGAGACACTAATATTACAGATGTTCTTCATCTTCCTGGAGAGTGTAGGCAGATTTCATTATTCAGAGCCAGTATTTTGGAGCCTCTTTATTATCCCAGGCTTCTAAGTCCATTTTTTCAAGGTAACTTCAAGCCATACTGCAAGAGAAGGGCCAGGGGGTGTTGCTGGGAGGTGGCATGGGAAAAGAGGGTAGTTGACAGGGGAGGCACTTGGAGCAGGCACTCATGACAAAATCATCAGCCCTCAGCCTGTCCATGGTGTGTCTAATGAGCAGCCTCTTTGGGGAGGAGTGTGCCAGATGGATCTCAGAGCGCAGTCCTGGCCAAAATCTGGTCTGTCAGCCTGTGTCTGTGTCAGGCAGGAATGAAGCATTCCTGAGAGCAGCTATTTCTGAGCCTGTGGTTATTATTGTTCTGTGGGTTATCTCTGGCAGCTTTTAACGGTGGAAGTGTTCCTTCATATAAGATTTCTGCTTTTAGGACAACAATCACTAACACTTTTTCTTTATAATTAGTTGTGGTAGAGAACCAGTGATTTTAATACAAATTCTCTGTCCGTGTGTTGATAATTTCCCTGTTGTTTCTAGTTGTAAATTAGTAAGGAATAAGGCTTGTCTTATTTTCACTGGAGCATGTTTAATTTTTTTCTTTTAATAATATGAACCCTAAAACAATACATCTGCTTCTAAAAATATTTACTTTGAAAGGCTTCAAGTATCATTCTGACATACTTTCAAAGTTTCTGAAGTGAGAGCAGTCATGCAGAATTGCTTCATTCAAGCTGTTCAGCTCTCTAGGCTTTATACCCCATAAAACAGCTCACAATGTGCAATTTTTATAGCCAGCTGTAATTTGCATGCTTTCCCTTCTTTGGAAAATGTTTAGAGAATCTCCTTTATTATTCAGGATGCTCCTAGTGATAGGACATTTTGTCTCAATCACCAAGTAGTTTATTTATTAATAGAGAAATGTGTAGTCTGTATTTCCTCCTGTCACCTTTATTACCCTTGAGAGATGTTTCCAAGAGCATTTTGTATTACATGTTCTGTTATTCTCTCTCTTAGTGTATAATCCCAGAAGTGACCTCTGTATTAGCTCATGCATCATCATCCATTAAATTATACCCAGGTACTTCTGCAGAAAGCTTATCTCCAAGGTGTCAGCAAAGGGACCAAGCCACAAGGTAGTGAGTTAGATGATAGAGGAAAATTGACTTCCAGTGTATGGTGTTCAGTCCAAGCATATGAGCATCAAGCTTTGTCTTGGCATCTCTTCAGACTATGAGAAGCAGTTCATGGTCGATCAGAGGAAACTGGAGAAAAATCCATTTCAGCTGCTCCAAAGCACCACTGGAAGTCAAGGGCATTGAGAAGTGATGTTGTTCCTGCAGAAGTGTTATCTTAGGAGCGTATCGAGGGCAATGTGAGCACTCCTCCAGGGATATACAGAGGAGGCTGTTTGGACAATGTCTAAGATTATGTGGAGCCATTTTGTTTCACTGCCTAATCCTTTCTTGTAACAAGTCCAAGAGAGAGAAATCTCCACTGGCCAATAAAATTAAGGACACACTTTGTTGTCTGACCTTGCAGCAGGTTGTGTGGCTTTTTAGGAGCAGAACTAGACAGAGTTAATCAGGAATTTGTGGAGCTGGAGTGGTAACACTGGGCTGATTGCATATGTCTTCCCCTGCTTGAATACGTAGGGTTCGTTCAAGGATTTACCTTGGAAGCTGGATTAAAGGGTGCTCTTTATAAAGCTGCTTTCATAATAAATAATGGTTAATCAGTCACTTGCTTGGAAAGCTTTTCCAAGCTTTCATTGCTCTCATTGCTAAAAATTGTATCATATTTTAAGCTGTGTGGCTAATTTCAGTGTTCAAGTCTTGGAACTTGTAGATGTTTGCCAACAAGGTAAAAATGAAATAAAAAGCCCTTCTACTGTCAGATTTCTTTCAATTCACAAGTACATGTAACAACATGTTTACCTGAAAATAGATGTTTGGAGATGAGCTTCTGTAGCTCATGGAACAGATTATTTTAATCTGTAGTCTGCTGTTTAATGTAAACATCTTTATTGCATTTTATACACTTATGGTGTCTTATTAGCACTGAAGTGTTGCCAGTAAGAAATAACTGAGAGAAAGCCAAACAGAATGCATGTGGGGAGGGGGTTTTCATTGCAGTTGGTTTGCATTAGGTGGTAACACTATTGTGTATCTCAGAGTGAAGTTGTCTGCTGGCATTGACATGGTGATTTTGTCCATGGTGAAGAAAAGGAATAGATCCATTCAGTTGTGGCAAGAAGCTCATCAAAAGTGTTGCTGCAGTGTTTCGTCAGAGTGGGAAGTGTGTGAAGGTGTAGGACTGTGCTTTGTTTCCTCCATGCAGAGGGCTGTGGTACACACCAGTGCATCCCCCACCTAAATGGCTGGGAATATCAGGACATGCTGTGGCACTTACCCACCCCTCCATTGAGATACACGTGTTGATTTTTTTGCTCTTGGATGTGTCAGCTTTGCAGCTGTTACCCACTGGAGACGGTCTGGTTACCACAACCCCCTTTGAGAGGGATGCAGTCTGAAGCTACTTCTCTTAGGAAATACTTTTCAATTACTTTAATGATAATCATGGAGTTGAGCAAAATGTGTTCACTGTACATGAGCAACAATTCTCCAAGGTGATGGACGGGAAAGGTGAGAGTAATCTCATTGTGTGTGGTTTCAACAGCTCTCTGCTTCTGCAGTGTGTTGGCAAGGTCTGCCTATCTTTCACAGCTGAAGCTTTTGGTATCTTAGTTTTGCTAAGATATGCATAGAAAATTAATTTCTGATTTTAGATCTTTGCAACCCATAATGAATTATTTGCATCTTTATTTGGAGATTTTTTCGTCTTCATTTGAAAGTTTTACTGAGAGTTTGTGTTCTGGAAATGTAACTTTACACACATGTCATTAAAAATGGTTTTGCTGTTCATTTCATAAGGTAAAGATTTGGCAAAAAGAAGAAAACAAACTGTTGCTGTGAGTCAGTTAATTTTGTTTTGCCCAAACCCTTTATTTTTACAAGAGGATAATTATGCGATTTAATTAAATTTACCAGAATACTCCACAGTCCCAGATCACCTTTCATCTAGAGTGCACAAATTATTTTCCACATTTTAATGAAGGAAGCTCTTTGATGTACAATGCTTATGTAGTTTCCATTTTACTGAAAGGTGTAGATAAGTTAATAGTTTGAGTTGTTTTTCTCTTTTTCGGAAGCAGGAAGTGACAATGCACAAATTTAAAGCCATGTGAACTTCAGGTGTTTGGCATCTCTGTGATGAATCTGTGGTTAGCCACAGCAAATAGTGGTGGATGGGACACACTCTTCTGAGTCCCAGCATGTTATTCCATCTGAGGCCACCTTTCTTGCACTGTTCAGGATCTTGGAGCTGGTTTTAAAAGGGCTGGATTTTACCATTTATTTTTGAGATAGTTTGTAAGCATGAACTGGTTTGGTTTGCTCTGCTCTACCTCCACTGGGTATGTTAGTTTTTTTTTGGTTTTTTTACTTCTCTTTAATTATCATTTAACAGTAACTCTTCAATGATGGCAGGTTGTAGCATAAGCCATCATCAGTGATTAGTGCAGCTTCCTCTGGGGTGATAACCTTGTTTTGCTGTGGAGGACAGAGCAGTGGATAGCCACAAGCACCAGCAGTGAGGGTCGGTCCAGGGATAACCAGAGTCCCTGTGCTCACAGGACTAGCATCTGGACAGAAACCTAAGCTGGCCTTTAGGGCTAATTCTTCTGTGTGGCACTGAGTGCTCTGAGTGGCTGTGGGGCCCTTCCCAGTATGGGCCAGACTTCCCAGTATGCTCTCCCAGCACTGCCCTTCAGAGACACTTGCCTCGTTCTTCTCTTTAAGGAAATCCTCAAAACAGCAGATTGAGCCCCTGTGAGCTACTGGTAGAGCTTCTATTAGAAACCTAAGAAACATTTAATGTGCTATTTTCACTCCCACAGTACCAGGGTAGGGCAGTCTGTTCTGTGCCTTCTGTACCTCAAATTAGTTGTGTGTCTTCATCTCCACGAGGAGCAGTTGCACCAGCCATTTGCTAATGAGATGAGATGCTTTTTGTGAGTGTGTGGCTCCTTCGCAACCCAACGTGGCTCTGCCTTTAATGAGGTATCTTCCTTTTTGGAACATTGAGTGTGGGCAGTAGTTCAGTGTGGGCAGCAAGCTGCTTCTGAGGTACAGAGTGTCATGCTGGAGACAAGCAAAATAATCAAAAAAGGAAGATTGTGCTCATAGTGACATTTGTAGAGGAGATGGGGGCTGTTTATGAGGCAGGGCCAGGACTGGCATTTAGCTGTGCTGGCTAAAGGGTAAATAGCAAAATCTGTTTCATAGATGTGACCTAATGAATTTAGGACTGCTGATTGTGAAATTTGCCCCTCCATCAATTTATTGTCAAAACCCTTAGCAGCTTCTCTCTAAAAATGGCAGGTGATATCTAAATAATGTTGGAATTTTCTCAACTATAAAGATTGAATTTGTTTGTGCTGGAAGTGGAAAAAATCATCTGGTGGATGTAGCTGGCTGTAGCCATTGCTGCACTGCAAAATGCTCTACTCCTATATTGTTAGGGGCACAGAAGGGTTCCTGTTGTCTTTGTGTAAACATGTCAGTATTTAAAACTTTTTGCATATGCTTCTGCTCTTGCATGGGGATTTCCTTTAATTGCTTAATCTCTCATAATGAACATTAATCTGTCACTGGCAAAGATAAAATCCAGCTAATTCTCAGAAAATCTGTTTTTCTTTCTCTGTACCCACAAATTAAAACTCAACTGAGTTTTGGAACAGTTGGAAGCTGTATCTAGACACTGAATGTGGTCAGAAATAACTGTGTGGTCACACTGTCAATTGTCATCCAGTCCACTTTAACAAGAGGGTTTGGGCTTTCCTGACTAGTCCCTGGAGGGTATGGGAACCTTTGGTAAAGGGGTCATGGATGCCCTTTCCCTGGTCACCTGGATCTAGGAGAGACAGTCTTACCAGCGGGGTTCCTAAAGGATTGATGCATACACAGAAAAAACCCCAACCAAGAAAACTAACAAGCTTTTGCAACTTGAATTGCTTCTGAATAATCCCATGTTTTCAATTTAAAAAGGTTGTGATCGCCAGTCCCTTTATACCTGGCATTTGTCTGTTCTGACAGCAACAGAGGCAGCCCATTCCTGGTCCTGAGTGCTGTTTCCTACTCAGTGGCTTTGTTTTTTTCCTACAGCCACGGGTGAACCAGCTCAAGAAAGCCGTAAGGGAGGAGCTCATCTTTTCTTTGAGGAAAGGAGTGGGGGGGATCAGCTTCCTCGCTGCCTTTATGGGCCTTGCAAACACAAGCCATTTTGGTGGAGCTACAGAAGGAGATCAGGTGCAAAGTGAAGTATTGCATTGCCCTTTTCATCCTTTTGGCCCTGTGGGTTTGGGAATATCCACTCACAGAGCTGCGGTGGTGTAATTCATGTCATTGAAATCCTTATCGAGACAGAGTAGACGCTTGTCGATATGGGAGATTTTAATTCCCTGTTTTGTTGAAGTTGCTTGGTGGACAGTCAACCTGATAACCCAGAAGTGAATATAGCAGGATGGAGGAATGGCTTGGTGATAATATGTGCAGGAGCTACAGCTTTGTCCTGGCTTTGGTGTGGAAGAGGCAGTCGTGATGGAGCGAGTAAGATGTGTGCTAATGTGGGGATTCAGTGTGTTAGCTGATTGGGATGCTTATTTGCTGTGTGTTTTTTATGGAGTGGGTCCCTGAGCCTTGAGCTGAAATCACACATCAGAACAACTATCGGATGGCTAAAGCTGCTTGCTACATGTTGTGGAGAGAGACAGAATCCCTCTGGCAGTATAAACTAACCTTTTCATGCCTCACTTTACCTGTCTATACAATAAGTGTAACGATCATCACATTGTCAAAGGCAGTTTTGTGCCAGTTGTGATACTTGCATGATTTAATGGCTTTAAAATGCTGTGAGTGATTTTGGTGGAAACACATACCAAAATGCAATGCAGCACCTGGGTAATGCAGTCACTTGGTATTTGGAGAGTGTTAAAAGAGAAGTCCCTTCAGTAGCCACTTCTTCCCAGTTTAATCTCCCAGGAGAACTGTAGAATTGCAGTGACCTACTTACGCCAGTACATTTATTCCAAATAATTAGCAATAGAAATGTTACACTGACTGCACTGGACATACGCAATAGCCTTGTGCTCAGGTTGCTCAATCATTCCTTTCAGCCTTCCTGGGGTGAGTGATGCTTCAAATCCTGGCTCACTGCAGTCCTGGGTGGAAACAAAATGCTAAATAAATTCAAGGAGCAAGTGAGGCGAATCTTTACTGATATCCCTGCATGCCATAATTGCTGTGTCTCTGTTTGACCTGTCCAAGGAGCTGGCTGTGGCTCCGTGTTGCAAGTAGTCCTATGATGCATCATTTTAAATGCATAAAAATTAAGCTACAGAATTGTTTTTAGCCATTCTTCCTAGCTGTGGAGTTGGTAGCCGTAGATGGATAGAGCTGTTGAACTTTTGACTTGGGAAAACATTCCTTTTAAGACATAATGGGAGACCATTTTGGTGGACTCAGAATTTTTTGGAGTTATGTTTCTGGCTTTCAGGTACCATGGGAGAAGGCCACTTCAGTGTTCCTGAGACAGGTAGTACTTTTTGTGATACCATACGCAATTTATCGAGGACACATGCTAAGATGGGGCTCTGCTATTATCCAGAATTTTTGTTCCATATTATCCCCTGGAAAGCAGGAGGACTTCCAGTCCAGCATGCTTGGCTGCAGGATAGTAGACAGCAAAACATGCCAGAAATGTGCAGGTTTTGTGTCCATACCATGGGTGCACTGTAGGTGTAGCAAGGAGGGAAAGCTGTAGGTGAGAGCACAGTGTGGCCGAAGCTCATTTGAAGATTCTCTCTATTTACTTAAATAAATAGTTCTGGCAGCTGCTAACTAATTTGCCTGCTTAGAGTATTTCCCATGTCAGTAAGAAGCACTGTCACGGTGTCCTCATTTTAAATCCAGTACAAGGCTCACTAGAAGTGAGAGAAATTAATCTGAACTATTAATTCCCATTTTTGGGTTTGGGGCCTGGAAGTTTGAGGCAGCATGCAGAAGCTAGGGAAGCAGATTAATGCTGCCTGCAGCACTTGGTATTTTGGCTCAAAAATGTGCTGGAGGAAGATGTGTCTACCATGGCTTCAATGCCTTGCCAAAACATTGTGTTGTGTGGTGTAGAGCATAGTAGTTGTTCTAGGGAAGCATGCTCTGCCATCTCGTATTCCTCCCATTTTAATTCAACTTACAACTTCTACCCCATAAGCAGAGTTGCAGACTTCTCCTTTCTTTCATGTGGTGTTTGACCTTCTCTGTTCTTGGCTTTTTATGGTTTTATCTTCTTGTGGAAGGGTCTTTCTTCCCAGTGCAATCTAAATTCCAAGCAGTTCCCCATCAAACCCCCATTGGTCTCTGCCTTGCACTGCTCCTTGCACTGCTTTAACTCCAGTTGCGTGGGTTTTTTCACTCACTAGTGCTAAACACAGGACTGGAAATCTTCCTAAAGATTTCAGGAATCTATCGTGATGGGGAATAGTTTCCTGTGGCAGTGTCACAGCCTGGCCCATCTGTATGAACAGGGCTAGGTAATGCAGGAAATATATATATATATATTTTTTTTTTTTTTTTATTTAATAGAGGTACCTAAGGTTTAGGCAAGCAGAAATATTATTGATGCTACAGCCTTGGTTGGGTTTCTTGACATCACTGAAATTTATGTATTTAGTTAGTTAGTTAGTTATTGAATTACATGTTCAAAATATGTGGAATCTTAGATTAGATAGAAATAGAAAATATTGCTGATTTTAAAGAGTTACTAGACTGCATGGCAATAAAAATAGATTACCCTGTCCTTAATGATTCATATATTGTCTCCTGTTTTTGTGTGAAAATGGCTTTGTGTTTCTAATCAGCCAGAAAGGAAGTTGGTCTCTTGATAGTGATATTGCTAATGGTGATAAGCAAATGCAACACAGAAAAAGTCATGCTGAAAGTAATGTTCCTGGTCCTTGTCACCAGCCTCCGTTTTGACTTTTTCATTTGTGCTGGCAGTGAGTGATGTTAAGAGTGTCTCCTGGGCAACATACTGTCTGAGTGGTGTGATTTATGGTCCACTATTTTAGAGAAACTGCAGTATTCTGCTTCTTACTAAAGAGAGCTTTAAAAACATACAGAAGTTGGGAAAATATTATCTGTCTTTTAAAAACAAGATCTGTGAACAGATGTATGTGTCTATTCTGTCACCATACAGATGGGCAGAAAACATTTCGTTGTCATGGCAACAAAATGTATAGTGCCACAAATGAAAAAGAAATACATAAAAGTATTTGTCTTGCCAGTTGTTATATCGTGGCAGCAGCTGCTGAATTTGACTTTTATTGTCCTGAAACTTCAACACAAAATCCTCCAGACCACGTTTCTCCTTAATGCAGTATTTGTATCCTGTGGGCTTCCTGCAATTTGCCTTCAGTTCTCTTTACTCTGGGAGGCATTGGCATTTTCATCTCTAGTTATTTATTTAGATGTGGTTTCTCTCTTGAATGAGCACGGGATAGTAAGTAGATGGATATCTCTGTTCTCATGAAGCAGCTTGTAGATGAATTAGCGTTTCTATTTTGTTGTTAACTGAAATTTCCATATTGCTGAGCATGATGGGTTGTACCCTTGATATTAGGGTCAAACAGGAGCTGTTTAGGCTGTTATCAAAATTCCTGTATATTTGTATATAAAGTGAGCAGAATAAAATAATGTAGCCTATTTGTATTATTAATCAGGATATTGTGTTCTGAGAAAAATCACTCTTTGAAAGTGAAATTATATAGTTCAAATGACTGTGGTGTGGTGGTGGCAAGGTCAGTTTCCCACTAGCATGGAGTTTGAGTCATGCCAAGCACCCGCAGCCCTGTGGGCTCAGCCTCTGGCAGTGATGGACCTTGAGGGTAGCCTTGGTTCCTCTGTGATGTCCAAAATTGGTGTACAAGCACCCACTGGGTCTGCCCCCCTGCCGGTGCAGGGTGCTGCTGTTTTACCTGGGGCACAGGTATAAGATGCCAGCAGGAATCACAGTGTTTGGCAATGAGCACCTGAAAGAATAGCAGCAATTAAGTAACTGTCAATAGTAAGCTCAGAACCATCATCAGAATTCCTTTTGCTCCAGTGTCTTGCTAGATGCTTTAGCCTGCTTTTTAAACTGCTTTTCAAAAACAAACAAACAAACAAAAAAGTTGGAATTGCTGGTACCACTTGTCTGCTTTTTTGGTTTTGTGTAATACTGCAAATATTTAGGGTGCATCCTCTTGGTCACTGCAAATGAGGTGTGTTGCTAATTCCATTTAAATGACCTTTTTTTTGTTTTGTTTTCTTTAGCTGCTTGAAGCAGTGTTTCTTTTCTTTTCTTTTTTTTTTTTTTTTTTGAATAATTAAAGAGAAAGCCAGGCTCTCTGAAGGTCAGAACTGTTTATAGCACTCTTCCCTGCTTGGCTTTTGTTTTCACATGAAAAAAAAAAAATGGGATTTTAGGTTTAGTTAATGTATTTACCTGGCCTTTAAAAGGTAACTTTCATGGGATAGAGAGATCTTATTTACAATATGTATAAAAAGATTAAAAGGAATTAATTTAATTCTGTAGACCTATAAGTAATCGTCTGCCTTCTTCTGTCAACCTGTCGTGCCTTCAGTTGAGTGGCACTTCCTATTTCTACTTTTTCCTAATCTTCAATTAAGTAGAAAGCTTTTTCCCATTTTTTAATCATGTCTTTATTTCCTTCCAAGGCCTGGTCTAGCAAATTCATGCTTACCCTGGTATGTCCTCTCTTCCTGTCTGTCTGTCATGTATTTTTAGTCCCTGCCACCAGTACTGGCCTCCTATTTAGCTAATGAAACCAGTGGGATTTAAATACCTGTCTGTGTGTTTTGGAAAGGGATTACCTTTAGAACTCAGCCCTTTATTACGAAAGCAATGTTTCAGTCTACATCTGTAGATGAAGAGTTGAACCAGAGATTAAAGAAACACTGAGAAAAAGGATGTGCTTGCAGTCAGTTTGCACCCTCTGAATGTTGAAGAGTCTTGTTTTTGTATGATTTAGGCTTTTAAATTTGTCTATAAACCCAAATGCCTATTTTCAGAGCTCAAATCCAGTGAACCAGTCACAAGAGTGGTCCATCCTGCTGGGTCCCTCTTCTCCTTTGCACCAGCACAATCTTGTTCATACCTAAGGAGAAGAAGTCACTGAGCATGGGGGAAGAAGTTAACAGTCAGCTTTGCTTTGTCATAAATGTTAATATTTTAATTTATATCACCTAACAAGAAAATGTACTTTTTTTTTTTCATCTTCTTCAGTGTGTTATCAGAGCTGTTACTGCCATTTCTAACTGGTCCAGACTTGGCCAGTGGCACATCCATCTTGGAGCTGCCTGGCATTGGCTCTGCTAGACACGGGGAAACCCAGTCTTGTAGCCCACCCTGCTAGCAAAACCTATATATGCTACCTCAATACACCTGCACCTGGTGGGAGGGTTGGAAGTGGTCTTTAGTTAAGAAAGCATCTTTGAGGTGCCTTCTGATCCAAGCCATTCTATGACCCTGTGATTCTGTGATTCTCATTTTGCCCAGCAGTAGCTGACAGGTGCTCTGCCTCTTCCGCTGGGAGAATCCCCCCAGTAGAGCACAGCTCATTTTTTCAGAGGTGTCTGCCGTGGCTCTTGCTCTGCTTGCAGTGTGACAGACTTCAGCACTATTCCAGCTACAAAACTTCCACGGTTATTTTTCTCTCTGGGTGCGTATTACTTGTGTGATCACTGGGTCTGATCTCACTTGTGTGTGCTAGAGCTTGCTGCCTTCTTAAAAGTGTGCATGCAGCATGAAGATTCATGGATATGAGCCCTTGCTAGTTCACAACCGGTAAATGAGCTAATGATGATACATCTTCCCCTCCCTGCTGCACTCAGAATTTTTATTGCAAGGCCAGTGTCATTTGTTTTCATCTCTAGCAAATCCTCCCTACATCCTTCTCTATCCTCATAATTTCCTTTGAAAAACACCTACTGCAGTGACCTCCATTTGACTATGAAATTGAAGCACTAATCAGCAGGGTTGGTATCCAGGAGGTTTTGTAAGTGTTGTATAGTACAACCCCCTTTCCAACTACATTAACCACCAAAAGGCAGCACTTTTAAGCAATACAGAGCCAGACACTTTTCTTATATGAACTTTGGTCTCAGCTTCAGAGTCCCTTCTTAGAAGCAAATTTAAGAAGACAGTTTGAGTGTAACTGTTTGCAAAATACAGAGGTCACCACTAATTTAACTGGGGCTAATAGGTATCATGTAAGGTTGAACAGATTAAAATGAAACACTTTCTTGTCTTAGGAGCAGCCTGCATGGGGTTTTCCATGTGAAAATTTTAATTATAGATCTTGATGTCCTCTGGTTATGCCTGAACAGTGAGCCCTGCCATGAGTGTCTGCTTTATGAATGGCACTTCCACATGCCAATGGCACTCAAAGCAGTCATAAATTCCTATTTTAATGTCAAATGCTTGGATGTACATAGCTCCTCTTTCAAGTAGGAGCCAGGATATGGAGATTGGAGTGCACGCCTCAGTGGAGGAAGATTTTCTGAATTTTGGAAGGTGACTTGGACAGGTCATGCTCTTATCTAAAGAAATGGATTTCAGCTGAATTTTGAAAAGGACAAATGTGTGTCTGCATTATGAATTTATTACTTAATGTCAAGAAGCAAATTATGGATTTGGCAGATCTCTGTAATAGATGTCCGTAAGTGATTCTAGCAGTCTAAACTGAATGAAAAAGCAGATTTGTGGACTAACATGTCTGTAAAGGGAATTATGTTTTGACTTTGTGCAAGATTTGTTAAAATATGTTTTTGTTCTGTTTGGGTAGTTGTGCATTGGATAAGTACATGTGTGGGTGTTCAGAAGCCTGCTGAATGGTGTATTTTTTTAATAGCAACAATTCAGCTCCTGAGGTTTTTTTGAGTACATGATGAAGTGATAAGTTTCAGTCATCATGATTACTTTGACCTGGCAGGTAATTTAATGATCTTCCTAATGCCTTGCATTATGACCTTAGACCCTCATTTTAAAAGTCCCAGCTGTGGGGACATTTATTCTGGAAGATTTTTATTGGTGTAGGGATGTGTGGCTATGTTTGGACAGCAGGTAGAGCTTCACGCTACTTCTTACAAATATTTTAGGGCACGGTCAGTATGAAGAGTGCTTCTCCTCTCCTGTCACAGGAAGCCTTCTCCCTTCTCACCATCCATCTTGGAGCTGACTTCATGCCCAGAGACTGCCCCTCTTTCACACAGTGCATGCTGGGCTGATAAAGGATGGTTTCCTTTTTGCCACTTATCATTACTTCAGTGATGTCCCAGTGTCTGGCATGGTGACAGATAGACCTTTTTAGCACTCAGCTGATTCAGAAAGCTGAAGCTGAATCTTGATGTCTGCCTGGCCTCTCCCTAAATCCATGTTTAGAGCTGCAGTTCATACATTTTAAAAAATAGTTGTATTTCCATCACATTAGGAGGCCCCTCGTTTTTTTTTTTTTTTTGTTTTGTTTTGTTTTGTTTTTCCCATTGTCTTCATACCTAATTAGTCACTCCCTAAGTAAATACTCTGGTGCCTTCCAAATTACTTACACCATGAGGGAATACAGTTTTCTCTCTCCCAAGTACAATGTGTTTTGTGCTTCATGGGAGTGATGGATTTGTCTCACAGATAAACTTACTTAGAACATTTTTCATAACTTCTTAGCTTGAGGCATGTTTATGTTTTGAATCAAATATCACATTTTTTTGAGATTTCTCTCTTTGAAGGCTATCATTGTCTCATTCCTTGAAGAGGGATGGGGTGGAGTTTCCTAGTGTTTCTCCTGATGGTCTCCTTAGTGCTTTAAGGTTCCCATTCTCCTTGTTTGAGCTGGTCATTTCTTAAGTTCCATCAATGTAGTATGATTTTGTAGCTTTTTGGTACCTTCCCCTTGACTACTACTTCCTTAATTTGAAAACTGCTGTATTTCAACTTCTGATGTCCTTTGCATGTTTTAACAGTTCACACCTACATCTTTAACTCTCATCATTGCTCTCTGGGTTTAGCTGGAAGGAAATTCTCTCCATGAGATAAAGCTAATCAAATGATGAAATTCTAGTCACACTTCAAACGCCTAATTTAATGAAAAAATCACCTGAACTATAAAGTGTGTAATTATGCTGATTTTCATGACATTTGGGTCACAAATGGATTCTTCCTTGTGTACAGATGACATCAATTAATACAAGTTAGAGCTTTCTGGTAAGCCACAGATTTACCAGGTTTTTTGATGAAGTGAGCTTTAATTTATGCTAAACTATGAAGTGAGTCTTTCTGTATTACTACTACTGCTCAGTTACCTGGAGATTTCCTTTTTTGTCCTAATGCTGGAAGGCTCTAGCATGAAAAGTTCTTTCGGCTGGGAATATGCCTTCTCGGAGAACAAGTATTTTGAGATTAAAAGAATATTTTCAACTAATTAAAGTTCCCTTTATTTGGAAATACAGATTTTTATGGAATATTCATGGTGTTAATTTCTCTGTTGTTGAAAGAAGACAGCTACTTCTGTGTTTATACCCCAGAAGTTCGGCAGAGCAACAGGGATGTAAAGTCCCTTGGGCTAATCTTCATTGTTAATGTCCAGAATGAATGGATGCCTGTTTTCCATGCTAAATCAGACCTGTCTTCTCTCCTGGAAGGGTGTGCTAGGTTAGGTGACAGGCTAATGTGAATGTTGAAACTAGAGCAACTTCACACACAAATACTGTTTAGGCCATTTCTTGGCAAGTTCATATTACAAATAAATAAACCTTTTTACCATATGGCAATAGGTTAAAAAAAAATCCAGTTGAGACAGAGAGTAAGGAACCATGTTTCTGGTGTCATGTTGCTCTTACATGAGCATTTTCCCCCTTAAAATGCCTTAAATACCTTACTTTTAAAGAAATTGCTATTTCTGTAATATGCAATAAATATGGAGTATGTAATACATGCATACATATTTTATATGTATATATATATATATGCAAACTGTGTAGTAATAATATTCTTAGGATTTTTTTTTATCTGCAAGATACTAAATTTTCTCCCTTCAGTGCCATGTTTTGAACTTAAATCCTTCAACTGCTGTATTATTATTCTTTGCTATTTCATTAATTCTGACTAAATTTTGTTAAATTATAAGCATAGTTCTTTTTTCTGCTGAAATGCTAATAAAAGATGGCCTGCCATATTTGGGATTTTTTATTGAATTTAATTAATAACAAAGTGAGCTAATCAGGTAACATTCACCTTGAACTTTTTCCCTTAAAGGGAGATAATTTCTCATCTCTTGCATTTTTGTGTTAGGTGGAAATTTTCAAGCACAGTTTGACAGCTACATTTGAATATCTGTAGAGTGTAGTTAAATATTCTGTAAGCACTGCTGCTTAGTGACCTAATGAGCACAATACCAGTTTCTTGCTACCTTATATCACTGATTCTTCACAGTCAGGAAATGCATCTGGATGCATTCAGCAGGTAGAGCTGTTGTCAATCTGTGTTATTTAATAAGATAGTAATACCTTGGAAATAATATTTTTAAACATTTAAGTGATGACAAAATTACAGTTTTTAAAGTTGAGTGCTATTATTTTGTACCCTGAAGAAACCCATCATTTTAAGGCATTTGGTAGAAAATGATGTGGGTGCTGTAAAATAATGGCTTTATTTCACAGCCATGTGCAACTTTGTGTTTTAGGTTAAGTGCATATGCAAAAGTATTCACTCTTTCCTTAATGGAGTAACTGAAGGTGGATTTTACTGGAGTGTTGCCAGCCTCAACCTATTTTTTTGTATGAACTATTAGGACAAAAGAAACTCCTTAAAATAGGTATTCAGAACATGATATTATGGATGTAATTCATAAAGCAGCAAGAATGATTTCAAGAAGAAAAAGTAAGGCTGTATGAAATTACATTATAAATCTCAAGCTGGGGAGGGGAGGAGGGAGAGGAAGATGTCAGAAGGATAAAGAAATTACCCTGGTATTCAGGGAGAGAAATGTTAATCCAACACTGAGTGTCTTTGAAAACTTCACCCTTTAGTATGCATATATCCATAAATGTGCCTGGAACACTATTTTAATGCACACTGAAAGTGCATTAAAAGAATGGGATTAAAGTGAGAAAGTCAGAAAACTTGCAAGTTAGGGAAATACCAGTGTGAATCTAGTCTGTCCACTCCCTGCATTATCAGGTACTGTTTAATTACACAGTCATTAGTGATAGCAGTAGCATTTTTGCATGGTGTTTATTATTCAAAGCACAGTATTTGGGGGACTGTTCGTTACTTTGCTTTTCCCTTGTCTTTTATTTCTTGTAGCCCAATTCACTATTTTGAACCATATTTTTAAACAAGATCAGTTCCATTTATTTAACTCATATTCCCTTGATGCTCTTCACTCCCCACTTTATATTACCTTTTTTTGTTTTCCAAGATGACTCTGACTGGCTGTGGAAATCATGGTTAGGATTCAGCTAGAGTTGAGACACGTGTGGGCATGATGTCAGGTATTTCTGCATTTGGCCAGCTGAAGGGCTATCAGGGCTATTTCATATTTCCCAGCATTGCCTACCCAGTCTGCTGCTAGAATGGCAGAGGAATATCAATCCATGCATATTTTCTGTCATATCTGTCAGTCCCTTGAGGATCCCTCAGGTAGTACACTGAGGAGCCTTAAATGGCACTAAATGACAGCATGGAGGGAACTGATTTTTCAGATGTTCATTGAGCCTGAGGGGAGCATAGATGTTTGGCTCACACTGGGACACCTACATTTGAGAATCTGAATCTGAACTTGGACTCCATCCTTGGTAATATTAATGACATATTGCAGATGGGGAACAGAGGCTTGAAGAAATTAGAATGGGAAATACACAGAAATTTTATAGTCTGATTTTTCAGAAAATAGAGCAATCTTTATTTCAAAACACATGAGAGAACTTCAGAACCTTTTCGATTAGGAGGTCCTCTAGCCCATCCTCTTGCTCCAGCTTCATGTATCCTCAGTGTTGGGTCCACTTACTCCAGGCAGACTTTGTCCAAATTGATTGAGCAGATGTCTCTGGGAAGGCTGTTCCAGTGCTTAACCACATTTCTGGCAATGAGTTTTCAGTTAGTTCCAACAGAGTTTATTTTGCTGCCTCTCGTGATGGTTTCCTCTGTGTGCTTTGTCTTCTCTGCAGCCTCTCTTCAGGTGGGAAGACTGCGATGAGACTTCCCTGTGCGACCACTAACCTTTTCTTCCCAATCTCTACAGACCCAGTTCCCTTACCTTATTCTCATCACCTGCATGCTTGGGCCCTCTGCCAGTCTTACTGGAGAGACACCAGTTTGTCATTAGGGGCACTGGGGAGCCTGAAACTGGGCCTGCTGTTCCATCATCGCTTCTTGGAGACACTGCTGCCTCGTTCTGTGTTACCCACCAGAGCCACCATGACTTTTTTCCTCTGACCTGCTCCCATTGGGCTCCAGTGGATGAACAGAAAATCCCAGTGCAGGATTTTATTCACTGAAGTTTTGAGTGGTTCTTGTCAATTGTTTTCATGTCAGTCAATCTTCCATCTTACTAAAGTGCTTCTGAAGAGAAGCCTTGCTCTCCGCACTATCCATTGTTCTTTCTAATATGATGTCATTTGTGGACTGGGTGAGGCTGGTTTTTATCCACCACGCAGGTTGTGGCTGAACAACAGTTCCACTCCTGACTTTTATGATCCCTTGTCGCAATGAACCCCTGGATGTGTGATGAGCCAGAACACTTGGAACTACATACCTCTGTTATTTGTGTCCAGCAGTCCGGCCAGTTACTTCACCTTGTCCACCTGTCCAGTCCAAATCCCCTAAATTATGCTTCAAAGACTACAAAGCCATACTGAGTTGTGTTTGAAGTGAAACTTTGATTTGGCCATTGGTAGATCCACCATGGGTACCAAATCTGACTTTAGCTGTCTTCCAGCAGAAAGAGAACTGCACCCACATGGTGGTCTTTTTAGAGGACAGTGTGTTGCAGATGCTCAGCATGGTGACTCCATGCAGATCCAGCACTTCAGGCTCAGCTGGCAGCCATTCCAGCACCTGCTTTAATGACCTGGATCCCACTGGCACATCCCGTTGGTACAACCCTGCATGCTCCTGATTGGGTGGAAGGCCATCTCGAGGCTGTTCTTACCCCCTGTAGAATTTTTTTCTTTGCTGGAAACTCCTTACACTGCCTTTTGCTGAGCACAGTTTGCTCACTTTGTGAGCGTGGGATGCCCTCCCTTGATCCTTCTTTCTTGACTGGGCTCCACTCTGGGCAGCAGCAGCTTGGACCAAGTCTCCAGAAACTTTGGTAACATCTATATACCTGCCAGCTGCTTCTGACCCCTTTTCGTGATTGCATGAGTGTGAATCATGGAAATGTTATGACCTCTCATAGAAATTATTTTCACTTTTTAAAAAAAACATTTTGAAATTGTGTTCACCAGTGCAGTTCTTGAACATGTTATTAATTTCAACTGAACTGTAGGAAAAGGTTGAGTTGAAGGCAGGTATGTGGCATAGAGGGCTTAGTGAAGAAGTGTTTAGTAATAGGGTAAACTTTCAAACAAATGAAGAGAGATACTTCTAAAAGTAATTTTGAGCAATTTTAATGTCAGCACTGCAGCCCAGATATTTTAGCCAAGCTAATAAAATGTGTTTATAAAATGGCATGTGTACACTTACTTTATGATGTGAGAGCAATGCCAAGTGGGAGGACTTCCATTTCACAAACTGGCAGTTTCCCTAAGTTATGTGTAGAAATAAACTGTTTTCAGTGATGGCTGTGAAATGTAATGATTGCAAAGGGAAGGCAGACATGGTTACAAAGATAACATTGAACTGAAAAGGTGACTTGCGATGCTTGTAATGAGAGTTTTGATTATTAATCTGCAGATGGATTCTTTCTTACTAGATGTTACTTGAAATAGTCATATTTACTATAAAACTTCTTCACGGTGGTATGAGGGTAAGTGTCAGCACACTTTGGTTTTATCCCTCATAAATTTCTAATACGTGGTACTAGCATCTCTGTGGAGAACAGGCTTGGTCTTAGCCCCATGGTGTGGAAAGAACCAAGCTCTGCCTGGCTGTGGGAGCCAGAGCGCATCAAGGAGAAGTTTATTTGCAGCCTAGTCTGGATTAGGTATTTGGTACGCTTACTGGCAGTGTGTTTTGCCAGTCAGATGGTGTAGCACGTGTTTACCTGGTGTCATTTGTCTAGAAATTGCCTGTTGTGTCCAATCCCTTAAGCTTCCTCTGTACCAGGCTCTTCTGAGGATGGTTTGCCCTCTGGAAATGGCTCTCTCTATACTCTGAATGCAGTGAGTCTATCAGACCAGGTTCTACCAGACACCTAACTTTTAGACATGTAAGGATAGTTGTAGAGAAGTTGTACTCTTAAATAAAATACAAACTTACTTCCAGGACTCTGGGAAATGACACCTTTTTTGTTACTTAACGTCTGTCTTTTTCAGTAGGAAGCCAGACCCAGAAGCCTTTTGATTTGTGCTTATAGGCTTTGTGATCTGCAGCTTTATTTAATCTCAGTTTTTTTAGCTGTGGCCATATCAGATCAACTGGGTGAAATGTACTCAGTCCATGTTGCTGAGCCCTGGTGTGGAGGCAGGATGGGCAGTACATGCAGTGGAGCCAATGTGCTGGTAAAATGATGGGAGAAACTGGAATATCATTCAAGAATTTCTTAACCATCTGGACACACCAGGAGAGATTTAGGGATGATGCATATCAATCAGTCAGCCCTGAGTGATCGAGGGTCAGCTGTGTCTCCCACCAGGTCCTGGTTTGGTGAACTTTCCTGTTATGCTGCCATGTGATTTGAATGAATTTCACCTCTTCTTGTTCACTGTATATTTCCTGGCTACAATTTTAGATTCATTGTAAGGTCTTTGTCTTATTTGGTCTTTGTTGGTCTTGGCAAAACATGACTACAGTTTTACATTTCTGAGATTATAGAAAAAGAAGAATATGATTCCTGTCTCCTTCTCTTTCACCCAGAATCACGTCTGAATTTTGTGAGCTCAAAAAAGGAGCTTTTATTCCTAGAGATTTCAGGATAAGGTCTTGCATTTTCTTCCATAGCAGATTTCAGGTTAAGACACTAATTTAAATGCATTTGAAATCAAAGTATGTTATTTCCTTTTAATTTGAAAGGAAGATGGATTTAAAAGCAATGCTTATAGGACTGCTTGGATATGTTCTGTAAATTGTTTGTATAAATTATATGAGAATAAATAGCAGAGAGCTTTAACTCTTTCCTTCTAATTTTCCATGGATTTGAACTTGTTTATTCAGGAGTTAGAGAATATAATTTGTGACATTTACATTATACTGAAAATCATCTGCTCTCCATTTTCCTTGTTTTTCAAGCTGTGAGGTTCCTGCGTGCTTTTATTTCCATGGAGTTGGACAGTCAGGGTGGATGGAGAATCTGAGAATGCTTTATCCTGGAGTGTTCCCCGTTTTCTTTCTCTACCCTTCATTTTTACAGCTTCCCGTATTTTGTCCATCTGGTATTTATAACAGTTTTAATAATTTTAAATTTCTTTCCCTCTTACATTCCCTCAGAAAGTAAAATGAAGTAAAGAGGAAAGCAGATGCCACAGCTTGCAGCTTTTTACAATCATAGAATCAGGGAATGGTTTGGGTCAGAAGGGAGCTGGAAGATCCTCTAGTTCCACCCTCTCTGCTGTGAGCTGGGATGCCATTCACTAGATCGGGTTGCTCAGGGTCCCATCCAGCCTGGCCTTGAGCACTTGCAGGGATGGGGCATCTTCAGATTCTCTGTGCAACCTGTGCCAGTGCCTTGCCACCTTCACAGTAAAGAATTTCTTCATAATACCTAATCTAAACCTGCTCTTTTCCCACTGAAAGACATTCCACCTTGGTTTTTTACTACATGCCCTTGTGAGAAGTCCTGCTCCAGCTCTTCTGTAGTCTCTCTAGGTACTGGATAGTGTTACTTGGTGTCATTGTAGCCTTCTCCAGGCTGAGCATCCCCAACTTTCTCAGCCAGTCTTCACGGGAGAGATGCTCCAGTCCTCTGATAATCTTCAGGGCCCTCCTTTAGACTCATTCCAACAGGTCCATGTCCTTCTTGTGTTGAGGACCCCAGAGCTGGACCCAGCACTGCAGGTGGGATCTGAGCAGAGCAGAGGGGCAGAATCCCCTCCCTGGCCCTGCTGCCCACGCTGCTCTGGATGCAGCCCAGGATGAGGTTGGGTCTCTGGGCTGTGAGCGCACACTGTTGGCTCATGTCCAGCTTTGCATCCATGAGAGCCCCCCAGGTCCTTCACCACAGGGCTGCTCTCTGTGAGTTCTCCTTGCAGTCTGTGCTCACGTCTGAGATCGGCCGCACCAGGTCTGCAGCTCCTTGAACTTAGATTTACTGCACTTCCTGGATTCAAGGGAGTTGCTTGGATTTATGGAGGTCTCCTCCTTGCATGCTGTGTACTAGTCTCATGTCACAGGATTACTTCTGGCAGAATTTCCAAAGAGAAATTTGAAGACATTTTTAAAGGTTTATGACACTGTTGGTGGAAATAGACTTATTTATAGCCCTGGGCTGATAACATTGCTGTCTGATGTCAGCTTGATAACTTGCAAAAAGTAATTTGAAAGTATCCTGTATTTTAAACCAGACTTTTGAAAGCTATGAAGATTTATTGTTATTGATGTTAAGAATTTTAGAAGGGATATTAGATCTTGTGCTTCAGAGTTTCATCCAGCTTCTGAATTATATTCTGTTGTGGCCTTGAGTTACTTTTATAATAACCTAAACATCAAATGAGGTTGAAATCAGGATGGCTTGTAACCCCATTTGTCACTGCCATAACCTACTCTGGGTTAGAGCAATGTCTGACTTGCACTGTCCAGACACAGTAATTCAAAAGAAGGGATTATTCCCTATGCTTCTGTGGAGAACCACTGATATATAATCCTTCAGGAAGGTCAGTAAACTGTAAATATTTGCATCTGGTCCTGTTTAGATGAAAACCTAGTGTTTTTAAAGTTCTTATTTTTCATTTTGTGTTTACATGCCTTTAGGTTTTATCCTAATGGTTGAAGATTTAAGTATATAAAATTGTGCAGCCACTGAAAAATGACAATTCTCATCTCAGAAATTAAAGACCAGAGGCTGTTCCCAGTGATCCATCTAGCAGGATGTGTTGCCCAGGTTAGTAGGTGTCAGTGCTGAGGGTTTGGTGAGTTTCCATTAGTGCTGCCTGTGTGTGACCAAGGCACTGATGTGACTGCTGGAGTTTCACCTTCTCAGCTGAGTTAGTGGCCATGTGAGCAGAGAAGCAATTCCACTGTTAGGGAATAAAATCTGGTGGTTTTGCTTTATATTACCCCATAAATTTCATTCTGTTTCCAAGAGAAAGTAGTGCTGTCCATTAAGGTAAACAATTTCACAGTCCATTTGGCATCATACAATGAAGGGCTGAGTTCAGAGATAACTCTGGTACACCCTGTAAGACAAGGGAGGGAACTCTGGGTAGGTTTTATTATTATTTTTTTCCCTCTGAAGTTTCTAGAAGTGGAATGCCAAGCAACTAACAAGAATATTGTTGGTCTACATTTACTTTTGCTCCAATTATATAGGGACTAGGATCTACAGATGTGTTGGGAGGAGTTATTTAATCCACAAGTATCTTCTGTATTTTGAAGGTTTTTCTTTCTGGAATTGATCCAAAAAGCCCAAACAGAACATTTTCACAAACCAAGGATCCAGCAAATCTAGGTCAAGATTGTCAACTAATTCAGTTCAGTGTTTAAATTGTAGTTAACATTAGATTTTAAGTTGATTATAAACTTTTACAAGGAACTGAGAAATGGAATTTCTCATGCTGAATTTCTCAAAGTAGAAAATTCTTTTAATCATTAATGGTTTTAACTTCCCAATTCTAAATTAATTTTATTAGTTGTAGTTTTAGGACACAGAAAAAAAAAAGGAAAGGAAAGGAAAGGAAAGGAAAGGAAAGGAAAGGAAAGGAAAGGAAAGGAAAGGAAAGGAAAGGAAAGGAAAGGAAAGGAAAGGAAAGGGGAAAGGAAAGAGGAAAGGAAAGGAAAAAGGAAAGGAAAGGAAAAAGGAAAGGAAAAAGGAAAGGAAAGGAAAAAGGAACTAGGAAAAGGTGTGTCCAGTTGCACAACAGTTTTGGAGTAAAATTCCAGACTGTTCCTAGTTTCTCCACTGAAGACAGCTTCCTGTGAGAAAATGGAGAGCAAGTAGCTGCCCTACTGATAGGAGAGTCTTTGACTGTTTCACATTGTCATCTCATAGGTTTGCAAAAACAGTATTCTTGGGATTTTAATGCTAGAAGTTAAAAAGTTGTATTTTGGAGGCATGCATACAGAGCTGCTTTCTTCAGGAATTATAATTGAAATGAAAAGATTACCTTACAATAGACTTCCTAATCTTTATAGAGTGAAAATAGGATGACTTTCATCCCTGCTGTTCAGGTTCTATTACAAAATCCCTGCCCTTTTTATATACTTTTTAAGCACAGTGTCAGTCAAAGAGGAACTGTAGTTACTGAAGTACTGTATTTAGGGTTGTTAATAAAGATAATTTTATTTCTTCCTCTTTCATGTTGGGTGCAAAGCACCTATTTTGAATGCTGTATTAGTCATAGCCAAAAATAAGCTGTCGTATCCTGCTCCTTCTCCTTCCATGTCTTCTGGGGAGCTCTTCTCTTGCTCCTTATCTCAGGAGACTTGTGGGTTTCATGTTCCTGTGACAGACCCGTGCTACAGCTCTGCTACCTGGTGGCATGTTGCAGGTCAGTCTTAAGCAAATATCTTTCCCTCCTATGAGGAAGAAAAAGTGGATTTCCTTGCTTTCCATCCCAAACCACCAATGCCTGCTGTTTTACACCGTGCTTGACAGAGGCCAGGGGATGCATCCTCTGAAGTGCCTGGTTGATCATGCCAGTGGTCACCCAGCAGTGGGCACTGGACTGGCTGAGCTGCTCCTGGGCTCTGAGATCTGGATCCCACTGCAAGGAAGCAGAGCCCCAGGGTGCTGCTCCTGCACTCCTGCTCCTGGCATGCCAAGGGAGGCTTACTGGCCTGACCTTTTAGCTACAGGGTAGGTCATGCACAGCAAGAGTGGCCAGAGGTCTTCCAGCAAGCTATGGGCTCAGAAGGGACAATTTGGAGGCCTGCCAACAAAGTAACTTAGAAAAAGGTATGAATCTAGAACAAAATGAAAAAGGAAAGTGTAAATGAAGAAAGGCAGCAGCTTGTATTGATTGTGTTGGGATTTGGCATTGGGTTTAAGACCACAGAAATATTTTTTTGAGTCTTAAGGTTTGGGTTTTTTTATAGCACATTTTTCCAAATTAGCATTTAATCATAACCAGGAGGAAGGAAGTAATCCTCTGGTACTTTATACTACTGGAGGCTGTAATAGAGCCACCTCTGGGGAAACGGTGCTGTATTACTTCCTGTTGTATTTTCTACTGTTTAGTCTGCTTTAGTTCTAAAACACTTTCTTGTTGTGGATGTCGCAGCACTTTCCTTGAGAGGCATTCAGATAATAATTACAGGACAGATGCAGAATAGAGTGATCTTTCTGAAATGTCTTGGGCATAAGAAAAGGCATCTTCACATTGCTGAATTGCTACACCTTGAGGCATCTAATTTCACTCTACCTTTGGAACTGGCATGGATATCACGATTTTGCTTCCTCAGAGCATATGAAACCTGGGAAACTTCGGGGGAATTTTTTTGTGGTTTTGGTTTTAATTTCCCTCCTCTTCCCCCCTTGGGAATTTCTTTGCACTTGTAGAATTTCAGTTTGTTTTGTTTAATGGGAAGGGCTGCATGTTAATGGGTCAGAGAAAATTCGGCCTCTTTAAGTGTCTGTTTTTTAACTAGAGGAAAAATTGAAGGAGCATGATATAATTATATTTATTCTTCACATGGGAAGAATTTATTCTTCCACACCTTTTGTGTTGCTTATGAAGTACCAGTCCCAAAGTAGTTGTCATTCCCCAAACTGCTCATATTTAACACATACTGGCTTGCAAATCCCTCAGAAATAACTTGTGTTCAGTGCAGGATTTAGTGGGAAATAAGACTGGCTGGGACGTCCAGAAGATGCTGGCCTGGCCTCTCCCAGCAACCTTGAAGGATTTGTTCACAGCTTACCTGTCCATGCAGCTACAAGGTCTGGTTTTATGAATGATTTCAAACACTTCTCAGGGGACAGCAATAGGACTAGGGTTCAGCACCATCTCTCCTTTTCAGTATGGTTGGAGGACATATATGATAAAAAACACAGAAAAAAATATCACAAATTTTATGTAAAAGTGAGGCTTTTGTCAGAAATCAAACAAAGTTCCTCACAAGGGGAAGTAGAAGGACAGGCACTGCTCTCTTTTCTGGGCTGACTAGTGATAGGACCCAAGGGAATGGCATGAAGCTGTGTTGAGCAGGTTTGGGTTGGGTATTAGAAAATGCTTCTTTATCCAGAGGGTGGTCAGGCACTGGAACAGGCTCCCCAGGGAAGTTGTCACAGTATCAAGCCTGAAAGAGTTCAAGAAGAATTTGGACAATTTGGACTCTTAGGCACATGGTGTGATTCTTTGGACTGTTCCCGTGCCAGGCCAGAAGCTGGGCTTGATGGTCCTTGTAGATCCTTTCCAGCTCAGGATATGACTCCGTTCTATGATTCTAAAGTGATTTGGAGATGCTCTACAGACACATGCTTGGAGCAAGGCAAGATTCATCTCACCTGACTTTAGCCATCTGGAAGTTAGATGAATATTTTTAGGTAGTCATCCGGGCTTTTGCTGTAAAAGCAATAGTGGGAGCCCTCTGCATGACACAGTGCCACCTCTCCCAAGTGGAATACCTAAGATGGTTGGCTGGCTGCTGGTTGGACGGTTTAGAGGTGCAGTGGGGCAAGAACTATATCTTTCTTTGAAAATAATTTGTCTTTGAATTTGTTTATCTGAATAGTCTCACTGGTGAGCAAGAAAGGTCGCTCCTAATTCATCTTTTTCCAGCACATGGGGTATTAGGAAAATACAGTTTTCAGATAAAGGCAATCAATGCTAGAAGGAAATTATTTCAAGGACTGCAAGAAGATTATTAGTTCAGTTGGAATGCTATTCCTTTCCATGCAAACCCCAAAACAGTCCTTGAAGGACTCTTAATTATTTTTGCTTCGAGTTGAAATCATCATCAGTGTCCCCCCTCACTCCCAAGTGCTGGATCCAGATGACTCCAATAGTTTGCCTGTAGTGTTTGCTCCTGCAATGATATCCTGTCTATATATAGTGACTTAAAATAAACTAATGGATTCAGTTTTATACACAAGCTCATTGATTTAATAAATAGATATTATTAAGCGTCTAAAGGTTGAAGGAAAGTTAGATAAAGACACCAGCTAATTTATCATGCAGACTGCATATTTGTCCCTGAGCTATATTTGGCTGCTGCTTAGCAAGTAAAGGGTGAGTAGATCTGTGCTTGATTACATTGAAAGAACTCTCTGTTGGCAAGGGAGTGAAAGCAGGTTTGTGCTTACTTTTAGGGATAAAAGCAGCATTCCTTTGACTTTTGAGTTGTACTCCTTTACTGCTTACATCCCTGTTTGGAATAACTTACACCCAGCTTGCAATTTACGCCACTGCTCTAAGCGCCCTGCAGGATTTGGCCCTGGCAGATTAACATGCATTTACAAATCCAGCTGGCTGTTTGGAAGCTCCCAAAGGAGTACTTGATTGCCAATTACACTGTTTCTCCTTTCTATCAAATTGCCAAGAAACAGCAACTCAATTGATTTAAAATTATTTCTATCCCACACAATCTCTAAGCCTTGGAAGCAGGTTATTTTGCTCAGTTGCATGGTGGTGTTTTACCCCATTGAATTGTGGTTTTAGGATTGCTCATCATGTGCCCTGTTGGACTCCAGTTAATAACTTGTTTGTGCTACATTAACTGTGTTTTCTGTCAGATAATTCTGCCTTCCTGTTAGGAAACAGTGTCTCACAGGAAAAGCAAACACAGCTTGTGTCTAGGTTTGGGCAGGTAAATTTCAAACCAGTGATATGCATTTATTATTTTCTTTAAACAAAACACAAAGAAAGGTGTCACAGTCATAAAGGAATCAAGTTGCTTGTCACTAGGAGAACAAACCACGTCTTTGCTTATTCTTTTCAAACAATTATATTTAAAGAAGATTAATAAGGCAGAGAATGCAAGCATTCAGGCTTAAGTGGTTTCAGGGTGAAGGCTGCCCATGGTGCCCTTCTTCTCTTGTGCCCTGCAGTATCCCCTGGTTTGAATCTAAAGGATTGAGCAGTCACTTTTACTGCAAACCTTATTCTCTTCCCTTCTGAGTGGTGCTTGGGCTTTGAATGAGTGTCCAACTTTTTTCTCTTCCATAGTCCAGCTGAATTTGTAGAGCACCATTTGAATAGAGAATGATTACCATCCCAAAAGGCATCTTTCTGTAGATGATTTTGGGTGTCTGACTTGTCTGAACACATACCCCTAGAAGGCACCAGTTAAGTGCTGGAAAAAGCTGGTGCCAGCTGGATCTGCTAAGGACCATTACACCTGGAGGGGCCAGGGTAGGTGGAGTTGTGGTGTGTTCAAGTAGAAGCCGCTCATGAACCCTTTGTTTCAGGATGTGTGTGACAGAAGGGTTTGAATGTAATTGCCCATGGAGCCTTCATCTGAGCTTCTGTTCTCCTAACCCCCTTTTGTCCTCCCAGCCTGCCTTCCAGCTCATGCAGCAGGTGGTATGAGCACCCTCATGATCAAGAAGCCCTCGCAGCTCTGTGGTCCTGACTTGACTGAGAGCAGCCTCATTGCCTGCAGGCCAGGAGACAGTGGGGAGAAGAGCTTGGGCTGCTCCTGGGCACGCACAGTAGCGATTGTTGTTTCAGCATGTAACTTCCTTGGCTGAAAAAGATAAAGTACACTTGTGTGGTAGTGATAAATGGTAAACTCATTTAGAAACAGACTGTCTAGCATCACCTGTCATTAGACATGCACGCAACACACTTCTCCATTGCATTTTGCAGTTGTTTTCTTTGAAATACTGAGGTGCAGGAATTTTCTCACTGTAGGCTTTGGATGAGAGGTTATTAGGCACAGGCTTTTTCTGCCTGTCTTTGGTATAGCCTTTTGCATCCTCCTCCCTTCCTGCCTTGGGAGAGACTGCTGAGAGCACTGACAATCACAGTGCCTGCACTGATCTCTGGGACAAACAGGTAGCAAAGGCTGGTACAGCTAGTAACAGCAATCACACGTGACATCCTGTGGTAGGGAGTGGATTGCGTCTGGTTTGCAGGGACAATGCACAGATGACCTCTGATCTTTTGTGGGAAATGAGCAGCAACTATTTGCCTGCCAGTCACAGTTTTTTTGAAGGCTTGTAATTTGGGAGAGAAAATGGCAGCATTTAAACAGAGGGAAGAAATAAAATTCTGGGATTTGGAGGCTGGTCCCGTGCCCATTCGAAGTCCATCTTGCAAATGCCATGGACAGTAGAAATCTTCAGACAGCTCTGGTTTATTATGAGTCATAAAAGTCTTCAGTAAGTTTCACAGGTACTCACCGTGGTGCAGGCAATCTGTCCTGGAGCTCCTCAGGCAGTTGCAGGTTACGGTCTGGATCAGTAGTGAGTAAGCCATCAAAAGCAGTGCTTGTGGAAGGCATTTTCAGGCAACCGTAACACCAGGTGTTGGTACTAGCAGCTAACACGTGTGGATTTGTTCATGCACCTGCATAGCACAACCAGTTATTTCCGTGTAGCACTTAATGCAGCTGGAAATCAACAAGCTGCTTTCTCGTGTACAGTGCTATGAATGAAGAACACAATATCAGCTTGGTTTTGGATAGCTTTTACACTGGAATACTGTAAACTCTGCAATAGTTAAAGTCTATTCAGGAAGCAGTGTAGAAAAGCAAGACATAATGTCCACAGCGTTTTGGGGAGAGCCAGCTGACTCCCTGTTGCAGAGCATTGCTCAGGCTCATCCAGCCACCAATTTGTGGTGAAGAATAAGACCGTTTCAGTGACGTGCAGACTTCTTTATACAAGCAATTTGTAAAGCCTTTGGAAATAGTATTAAATAAACAAGACATTATTATACAGTTGACCAGCTAAGTTGAACTTTAGCCAGTAATCCTGCTTACTAAGCATATTATCAGGAGGAATACACTAGTCTAGACACTTTTTGTGATTTTTAACTTTGGTATGCAGTTACTCTGAAATAACAGGCTTTGAAAGGAAAATTGTCTGAAATGGCGAGTTCTTCACTGCAAGCATTAAGTACATTCAGGGAGAGAAGACCTTAAGGACTAAAGGGCTCTTCAACTTAGCAGAGAAAGAGAGCACAAAGGGGTGCCTAAAAGCTGGGGCAGACAGATTTGCACAGAAAGTGAGACACATTTTTAACAGAGTTACAATCCATTGGAACAAATTACCCTCAGAAATGTTGGATTTTTCTTTCTGCTTTTAAATTAAGTCTTGTTTTAGCCCAATAAAACTGATCTTCAATGAAACAGAAAGTACTGGGATCTATAGGGGAGTAGCTGAGAGATGTATGTTTACCTGTAATGTAAAGATCAAGTTACATGGTTTCATGGAGTTTTCTGAACTTATGTTGTGAATTTAGCAGCAAATGCTTGTCCGTACTTCTTCCCAAAGTATCCACCATGTCTCTTCCCTTGATTTCTAGCTAACTTGTGCATGCAGACACCCCCTTTTTTATAGTGTGGGTTTTGACACTATTCAGTTGACCTGGGTCCAGCCTCACAGTGTCTGAGCATAGCTGGCATAAGTGTGCTGGTTTCCTAAAGGAAGGAAATAAGCGCTTCCCTGTAGTGCAGATACCTCAGGCGTCTATCAGTGCCCTTATCATGCACTCTGTATCAGTCTCTGGCCTAAAAGGGCTTCTTTTGCTTGTTGATTAATTGGCTGTGAGATGTGGAAACCAACCTGAGCCAGTTCCAAGGAGACCCATATTAATCACACCATCATGCAAACCATATATGGCAAACTGAGTAAGCAGCTGCTTTCGAAATCTTTGGGAGACTTTAAAGCATAGGGACAAGAGCCATACTTACATACTTTTGATAGCTAAATAAAGCCTAAGTTCTAAGCATGAAGCTCCAGCAGACAAATGAAATGGAGCATCTGGATTCCCTTAATGTATCCCCCCAAAAAAGAGGGGGGGGAGGTGGAATGTTTATGACTGAAGAATGAATGGTCATAGAATCCATATGCTGAGCAGGGAGCCTTGTTGGGGGATGGAGAAGGAAACTCTTGGGAGTTGTCTTGAGGTTTAGGTAATACCAGGGAGCAGGCTTTTGGAATCACATGCATGCATTTACCTGACTGCCAGTTTAAGCTCAGTTTACACAGGAAGTCAAGATCTTGTTGCCTCTGCCTTTAATTTTTAAGTGGCACACAATGCCATGTGCAAGTAGAATCATAGAATGGTTTGGATTGAAAGGGAGCTGGAAGATCCTCTAGTTCCACCCTCTCTGCTGTGAGCCAGAATCATCTGTGGATGCCATTCACTAGATCGGGTTGCTCAGGGTCCCATCCAGCCTGGCCTTGAGCACTTGCAGGGATGGGGCATCTTCAGATTCTCTGTGCAACCTGTGCCAGTGCCTTGCCACCTTCACAGTAAAGAATTTCTTCATAATACCTAATCTAAACCTGCTCTTTTCCCACTGAAAGACATTCCCTCTTGTTTTTTCACTACACACCCTTATGAGAAGTCCCTCTCCAGATTTCTTGTAGCCTCTTTAGGTCCTGGAAGGCTTTAGAAATTCTCCCTGTAGCCTTCTCCAGATTGAACACCCCCAACTCTCTCATCCTGTCCATAGAGGAGAGGTGCCCCAGCCCAGTTATCATCTTCATGGCCACTTCTGGCCTCACTCGAACAGGTCCATGTTCTTCTTATGATGGAGGCCCCAGAGCTGGTCACAGGACTGCAGATGGGGTCTCTCTGGAGGGATGGAAAGGTGCAGAATCACCAGCCCAGGACACAGTTGGCTTTCTGGACCATTGCCTCAGGTCATGTTGAGCTGCTCATCCACCAGCATGTGGTGTCCTTAAGGATGCTTGGCCTTGTTGAACTTGATGAGGTTCACATGGGCCCACCTCTCCAGCATGTCCAAGCCCTTCTGGATAGCAAAGATATGTTGAACAGCAGTTTTATTTCAGGAGCCCCTTCCCATTCTGTGACCCATGGGGGAGTCAGGGCTGTGGAGAAAGTAATTACATGTGTTGGGCTAATTGTGCCTGAGGTCTGAAGGCATGGATACAGTTGACTGCAGACAGTCTGGGCATGCTGAGATCTGGCATTGCTGAGTGTTTTGTGACTTGGGCTTTGCAAGGTGCACAGTGTTGCACAACAAAGAAATTATGTGCAATGAAAGTATACTTCATTATTAATTATTTAAATGCAATTAAATGATGTTTAATAGACTGTGTAAGCTCACGCCCACAACTAACTCTGCTGTGAGTCTCCATAATGCACCAATACACTAGCCTTTCTGGAAAGGCAAATCCACTCATTAAGCAGGTGTTTCCTTGTTCACTCTGCTCTTGTTTTTTTTCATTAATGTTTTGCCCAAGGGGGAACCTGATTATTCACTTGCAATTAGAAGAAATCACAGCCAGTTGGTAGTGGGTTGGTGTGGGAATGCTTTTTACTGGCCTTGGAAGTTGTTTTTTTGTTTTTATTGTTTTTTGTTTTTTTTTCTTCAATTCCATCAGTGAATTAAGCTCTGGGAAGAGTTATTCAGAAAGCCTACTCTTTAGGAAGCAATGGGACTCTGTTCCAGCAGTGATTGTTTTCTTTAGGATTTCTCACTTCCCCTTATGCTAACTCTGTCTTGTTGCTTTTCTCCTTCCCACCTGTCCCATTCCCTTATTGCTTCATATTTTTATTTTTCATTCTTTCTACGTACCTGTGTCATGTTCCTCTTTCACACTTTTGTCACTCATTACTTGCTTCCTATTTCTCATTCTGTCCACTGCTGCCCTGGTTAGCTCCCCCTTCTCTCCTTCGTGGTTTTTTTTCTCACCCTTCCATACCTCCCAAGCATCACATAATGAGGAACAGATTGGATTCCTTACTGGGCTCATCAGTGAAGAGCACCATGTTGATGCCAGGTTGAGCTGATACGATATGATACTATAGACAGGAGCTGGAAATAAGTAAACATAGTTATTGTGGCACATTGAGATTCTTGGCTCTGCCCCAAGGGATTTAAAAAAAAAAAAAAGGAAGAAAATTTAAGGGGGGAGTGAGAAACCAGCTGAATACTCTGTTGCAGCTCACTTAGAGGGGGAAAAAAACATGCAGAGCATCAAAAATATTTTTGGGGGCTGGGCTTATAGTGGCTTCATCAACCATGCTACTTTTCATTTGCACAATAAAAATGATGTGCTTTCTGCACTTCTCCTTGTTTAAAAGGTCTCCCAGCACCACTGTGAGTAGAAACTTTCAGGTCTCCATAAATTGCTTGCAAGACTGGTGTTGGGGTCCTGACTGCGTATCACACAGAGTTGATATGTGATATTTCAGTTTTCTGCATGCTGTACATGGACGGTATTTTCAGTTTAGAGGAAGCCTGAGGTCTGACAGTCCCACAGAGGTGCAGTATAAGCAGTTATTTTTTATTGATGGAGAACTGATAACCTGCCAGGTCCTTCTGCAAATGAAGAAAGCTGGAGCATGATCCAGACTTAAAGACACTTTTAGGTATCTTGCTACCCATAGACAGTATTTTTTCATGGTATTTTTAAAGTTTTTTAACTTTTCTTGGTTATTACCAGTACACTGAAAATGTAGGAGTAAACAACCCATACCAGATGAGGGTTTTTAGTTGGTCTGTCTGATATTTCTGGGCTTGCTTCAAAAATACATATTTTTATACCCAAACCGAGACCCATTCAGCAGAGTATTGGTACTGCAGAGGAGAAGAGAAGAAGAAGAGATTAAGAAGAGGTTAAGAAGATTAAGAAGAGATCTCTGTGTTGAGCTTTCTTCTACCATGTCCTTGTTTGCAGCAGATAGAGCTGTGGTGCTGTAGGAGCGTGAACCAAGATGGGAGGGACATGACCTCTCTGTGCACCTGTGTCTGTCCAGCTCCCTGTGTGCTCTGTGTGTCCTGTGTGTACATTATTATACACAAGGATGTGGTGATCCCTAGCTTGTGAAAAGTGGGAGCAGCTTAAAGGAAACAGAATTTTACAAGAACTGCGCAGAAACTGAGACTCACATATGGAACCTGAGTAAGCCATTTTTGCCAGTCAGCTTTCAGTGGGCTTGATGGACAGTTATTTATAACTCTGTTTCAACTTACAAACATCATGGCTTTATTTTCTGTTTATACCTTTTAGTGGTTTTAAAGTAAGTGCTGCCTTGGCAAGGCTGGTCAGGACTGAGCTGGGGTAACTAAGCAAATTTCCCACATTTGTCTCTGCACTCCTGCACTCCTCAGGTGGAATAGTGCTCCAATCTGGAGTCCTCCAGCCTACACATGGGGAAGGAAGACAGTCATGTGTTCTCCAAATAAATAAGGCAGTTTCCAGCTCAGCCAGTGGGTGGACCTAACACGTCCCTGCCTTTTGAGATGACATGTCTGTGGCAAGCCTCTTTGATGCCTTTATTCTTTTCACAAATCATGGGCATGGTGGAGAGCATCTGTGGACTGACTGGGTAGATTGATGTGATGTGAGCAGTGCTCAGCACCTGGGGTCTACACCCTGTGAGTCACATTTATCCTCCTGCTCATGGGACTGTGGGTCCTCTGGAAAGGATGAGGTGCTACAGGGTGGGGGCTTTAAGTCCCTTTTCTTTCCTGAAAACTATGCATTGGAGAATTTTAAGCAAATACGTAGGTTTAGGTCCCCTGACAATTATATAGGCAGTTCCTCCTGATCTTGATTGCAGTTTGGTATGGAGTATTTCCACAGATTTGTGCTTCTCTCTGTGAACAGGGATAAAAGCATTCATTTACAGAAGTGATGCTGGTGGTAAATACATTAGCTTTCATAAGGTCCTCTAGTACCAGGGAGATGAGAGCCCTCTCAGGACAAGAGTACACTTGAGCCTTGATGATGTTTCCATTGTAGTCAATTGGCTGGGACAACGAAACATCAGCTTCCCTGGGGAATACTCATGCAAATTCAGCCTTGCTCCTGGATATGCTTTGTCATAACTATCTATAGGGGTTGATGAGCTTTCAAAATTGACTGTCTCTCATTGTATGGATCAGCAGAAAGAAGGGGAGCAGCAGATATCAACAGCTGTGGTGCTGATCCCAGGTACAGCAGTGCAGAGTTAATGTGTTTTTTTATGGTAGGTATTCAGCTGTTGAGGCTTCAGTCTGCCTTCCTTCCCACACATGAGTGACAGGCTTGGCCACAATGTCCAGCTGGGATTCTCTGCTTCTAAAAACAGGGTTTGGACATCCTCCTACTTGGGATGACACTGCTTTGCCAGTGAGGTGGGAGAGGGCATCCATAGTTCTCAAGGTTTTAAAAGATTTACTAATGCCCCTGGTCGGGATTTCTGAAGAAAATGTTAATCAGAAAATGTTAATCGTAATTATGTTTCACTATAAGCATGTTTAGTGTGACTCATCATCCTGGGAAAAACAGTTGAAGTGCTTAAGAACTTGCCAGTTATCCTGCTCTGTGATGCACTGGAGGAAGTGAGAAAGAAATCAACAGAGACTTCAATACTGTACCTGCTGAAGTTCAACAAGCCCATGCTAAGGCTGCTTTGTTCTGTAACAGATGATATTAAATGGATCACTGATCACTTAGCAGAAAATTAATGTTGGCGTTCTAGGGTTTTTCTTGAAAAAAAAGGGAGAACTAAAACTAGCATACAAAGAAATTGCACCATCACCAAAGCAGTTTTTTCTGTGAAGCATGACATTCATTACATGGATAAAAAAGCAAACCTTAAAGGATGAACTATTTGCCTTCTCATATGAATATTAAAGAATGAAATCGCTCTTGCTCCAGATGAGATAGTAATAAGTTTCTTTTCTTGGGGAACAAAGCGTTGTCTTTGCTGTCTCAAAGAGGAATGCTCACATGAATCTTTCCTCCATGAAATGCCACTTCTTTGGGCAATGTATCAAATGACGGCCTTATTCCACATGCTTCGAAAGACAGCAGCTTTCTAAGAATCTGTTTTTCACATTCCAAGGGATATTTTAGATCTAATCTCTGCCTTGTGATAATATAGCTGTTTATATATCTCTAAACACCAAAAGCAATTCAACATCTTAAGAGAAATGATCTCCTCTCCCACAACCCCCTCAATTTATACATATACATATAAGGTGGTATTAGTCTGGTCATGTAGCATGCAAACACTTATTGCAGAAAGTACTGCTCCGTGGCATGCTCCCCATTGTATGTCCTTAGGCTTTCCGTGGTGACAGTGCTTTCCCTCTTATCTAAGTACACATCTGATATGCAGTCCTCTTGTTTTTGCACTAGTCCTTAGTGATGATGCTGTGATGTGAGATTGCATCATCTGGCTCAGCTGCCTCCCTTTTCATAACTATCATCTTGGGCATTAAGTGGGCTGGCCAGAATTTCTCTTCTGTGGTTTATTCCCTGCCTGCATGGAGCAGTGTGTGTGCGTGCAGGAAGATGTTTTGCTTGGTAGAGTTTTTGCTTTTTTTTTTGTTAAATATGTAAGTCTGCTCCATGCCTGTATTCCTGGAGGAATTAAATTTGTGGTCTTGGACTGGGCCCCAAGATTGCTATTACTGTAGCACTCATTGATTTAACTCTCATGGTAGACACATCTCTTCTGCTGGTAGGGCAGAAGCGGGATGGAAGAGAGGGATGTGTGTTGGGTTCCTCCTTGTACAGTCCTGCTTTATCATTGCAGAGGAAAAGAGGGCACGTTCTCCTGTTTTCCCTAAGGACAAGCCCAGGACTTGGAGACTGCTGTGAGGAGCAGGGTGCTGTGTGGGGAGGCGGGTGAAGAAGATGCTGCCACCTCCTCACCACACACAGCACTTTCTGGCCTGCAGGACACGCTGCCGTGGAATTGCTCGAGGCTTTGCCCGTCTATTGGACCTCGGTTCTTCCCTGGCTTTTGACCTTGAGTCAGAGCCTTCAAACCTGTGGCCAAAACTCCTGTTGTCAGCAGTAGGATCCTCAGGGCTGTTGTTCTGTGAAGGAATTTTTTTTGCTTCTCGGGATTTGTTTTAGGGGTTTGTGCCCAATTCTACAATGTGCTGTGTCACAGAGCAGCAAAGAAAACTAGCAGCAGGGAAGGCCTGAGCTTTGCTTGTTTGGGGGTTTTGTTGTTTTCTTTTGTTTCCCAGTGGGATCCTTTGAAAATTGTTTAAATACACTATTTCAGCTGATACTAACCCAGGCCAGTTTCTTTTCCATTTCTTAGGGATGACAGGGTTAAAGGAACCGTTTCAAATTCAAAAATATTTTGAATTAAAACAAAATAAAACAAGGACAGACCCCCTAGTACTGTAAGGGCATTATATACAGTTGGCCACAGTGGTTGGGAAGGGTGTGGGGTTACCTCCAGAAACGTCATTTCCAGGGTATAAAATAAATAGGAACATATGGGGGAGGGTGTTATCATTTGGGGGAAAATTCCCGCATGGAAATTGTCATTTCAATAAATACAAAAATGGATAAAGCAAACACATACAGTTACTGCAGCATAATGTCATCTGCTATTTATTTCTGAAGTCTTAAACAAACAAATATGATCTAATGGAGAAAATTGCTGCTTTGAAAGCCAAAAAAAAAAACATACAGGGGGTGCACCCCAGTCTGTGGATCATGCCTTTTTTGTTAGTGGTAAAATTAGAAATAATCAAATACATTGGCCAAAGCTCAGAAAATTGGCTTAAAGCTGGGGGAAAAGTGTTTGGAAGCACCGTGATATTTAGTGGGAGTCCAAGTGCCTTATGTTTCATTCTCATCCACATTGAGGGCTTCATGGTGAGACCACATTCCTCTCCTACACAGTGGTTACAGGAGGTGGTGAGCTGTGGGAGTAAGTGCTCAGGCACATCCTGGGGCATGTGCGTGACATGAAAATAACTATTATTCCCCCAGATCCAGGCAGACGTATCTGTATTTTATTATCCTGAGGGTAGATCACTGTTTGGTCCCTTTGAGGCAACATCCCTCCATTCCTGCAGTGGTGGCTGTGGTAGGACCCAGTGCCAGTTGTGTCTTGTAGGCATTTTTGTTATCAGTAGGCTTATTAATGATGTTCCTGTGCTCACATCTGTCACTAATACCTTTAAATTTTATCAGGATGGAGTCAGCCCCAAAATGTCACTCCAGTAAAGATGTGGCTTTCCTGACTCTTAAAAACATTCTGCTCATTTTAAATGACCCCTGCTCACCTTCTGCATCCAGACTGCAGTTTGGCATTGATGTGTGCTGCTGCATACTTTTGGATTGAGGGATTTTAGGAAGCAAACCCATTTGTCCCCACTTACTGGGCTTTGATCCAGATTGGGAGAAGGTCTCACAGGACCCAAGTATACTGCCTTTTGGAAAACTGAACTGGGAGATAAGCACCTGGTGCACTCCAATAGCATGGGTGTGCAACCACGGGAGCAGGCTGGAGCACACCCCTGATGCAAAGTATGGATTTGGGCTCCTCAGAACCTATTACTTTGCTGTACAGACATGCTCTAGTTGCATCGTATTGTTACTGGTGTAGGCAAGGTTTATTCTGTCTGTTAGAAACAGGGAATTTAAGACCTGAAAGGATCATTATTCATCTTTTTGAATAATGGAAACAATATATTACTCATTTTTTTCCAGCTTCGTGATAGCACATCTATCTTAGGCATTTTTGGTCTAGGAAACAATGGAATAATTTACAGATTAGTACACCGGATTTTTTTTATTCTTACTGTGAATTAAAATACTCAATTCTACTCTGGGTTTTCTGACATTTTCTTCTTCATTCCTGTATTTGTTGACACCTGCTTTTTTGACACTGTTCTGGGGGTTTATTACTTCATATCCTGCATCTTCTTGCATACTTCATTTTCTTTAAGTAAAGCAGAAAGTTTTTATATCACTTTATTATGAAGCTACTGTATCTGTAAAGATGGTTTCTGCCAATCCAGGATTGAGAGACATGTTTTCTAACATAAAATCTGGTGTTACAGTGTACTTGCATTTCTGGACTTCATACCACTAGAT
This sequence comes from Cinclus cinclus, assembly GCF_963662255.1. Lineage (NCBI taxonomy): Eukaryota > Metazoa > Chordata > Aves > Passeriformes > Cinclidae > Cinclus > Cinclus cinclus. The sequence goes on from NC_085047.1 coordinate 38,950,576, forward strand.
CTTTTGTTTTGGCTTGCATAAGCACAAAAGTACATGCTAGATGGGTTAAAAACTGGTTTAGTGATGTGTGTCAAAATGTCATTGTTAGGGGGAGGGTATCTGTGAGGAGGTTACTCCTCACTGTGTATTCCTGGGAGCAGTTTGTGACCTGATCCTACTCAGTATTTTTGGCAGCAACCTAGAAAATGGCCTGAAATCTTCATAGATGAGATAAAGATAGGTGAGGGTGCTAAAGATGAGGAGGCTGTTGGTCAGTGTCGGTTAAAACCAGTTAATTCCTGAAGCATAAAATGATACACTGGCTGGAACAAAATAAAATAAAGGTATCATATCCTGATGCTGGTAGTGCAGTACTGAGCAGAGATGAGAGGATACTTCAGTCATTGCAAGGAGATTCAAAAGCAAGGAGCTCAATATAGTTGCTTTTATCCAAGAAAACATTGTTTGGTGTCTTCATCCCTCCATGTAGTTGTACAGAGAGAAGTTACTGAAGGGGCCAGCATCTTTGCGGTTCTTCTGGTGAACTCATGACAAGATCCAGTGTTTCGTGAAAGTCCTTGTGAGAAATCTTTTATTTTCATTAGGGCTGCTGCTTACTGATGAAAATCAGTAGGTACCAGGATGGTTGCAAGGGAAGGTGATAATCTGTGAAAAGCATATATATATATATATATATATATATATATATATATATATATATATATATACACACATGCACACTCACTCCACCTGCTCATCCTGACCCTTTATCACCCTTGATGAAAGTACTAGTGTTGTCTTCAGGAAATTTTTAATACTTGAGGCCTTCTGTACAGCTGATAAATAAAATCACTTCTGTGTTTATTCTCCCAGACTTGTCCACTAGATTCAGAATGGATGAATCGCTGCTTTATCAATCCATAATTATCTGGGGAAGTGCTGTGTCTCTCTTTTATTATTTTTCTCTTTGTTTGGTTGGATTTCGGTGGGGTTTTTTTCCTTCCCCTTTTTTGGTTTTTTTTTTTTTTTTTTTTTTTTTTTTTTTTTTGTTTGGTTGGTTTTTTTTTTGTTTTTTTGTTCCTTGGGGAAAGAGGGACCTCATTTGGAGATAAGAAACTGAGCGTGATTGACAAATACTTAGTCCTAGCAGTTTGGCCAGGGAGGGTTGTTTCTGTGGTCAGGATCACAGTGATAGCTCTTTGAATGGAAGAGGGATTTTTCTGCTGCATGAGTAACAGAGAATTCGGAAAAAAATCATCTCTGCAGCAGGGCTCATCCATCATCTGGGGCAGTCATTTTTGCCTTTATCTTCCCTAATAATTTCCCTGCCATGTCTCTAATAGGACCTGTGAGCACCAAGGCCATTTTTCCCCTTGAGGGTCAGGCAGCCTGAGAGCAGTTCACCTTAGGGCCAGTGCCTGTGATGTGTCTGAGGAGTCACACCTAGCAGTGCCTGCCTCTCCCTGCAGACCTGGCAGCCTGGCAAGATGAATTCCACCCAAAAGTGGTCTTATTTCTTGGGGAACTGCAATGAGGCTCATGAGCATTGAGCTTAGATACGAATGTGTTATGGGTGTTTGGTGCTGTGAATCTATGGGAAGTACAGCTGAAGCCTTGCTTTGCTTCTGCTTATCAGCTTAACATTATCAGCAATGAGAAACCAATGGTATTTCACTTGGG